>NC_134399.1:138449465-139176965 GCF_050003625.1 Haematobia irritans
ATCTTAAGAAGTGATGAAAATTCTGTGAAACGTCTGTTGAAATGGCGGACATCCGTCGTATGAGAAGTCCATGTTAAAATAATCGCTTCTGCGCCAATTTTGCACCATTTCCGAATCCAAAAAGAACATTTTCACTAATTTTTTGGCGACGTTGTTTTTTTTTTTTGGCTGGGATTTTGTGGCTCCCGGGAGCCGAGTTTGTTTGTTTGTATTTTATCATGTACACCAAGATTTAGATCTAGATTTACATGAATTATTTGATACAATTACGAACCGAGTCCTACCATAAATATCATACGCGAGTCACAATTATTCCTTCGCAAGTAGGCATGAGTAAAATTTTACTCACTAGCACCTATAAACATATATGTGTAAAATAATGGAAGTAATCAATTGGCGCCTTAAAACATATCCACACAAAGAAAATTTCATTAAATTTATAGCAGTGTATGCCCTAAGGTGCAATATAATATGTTTGAACAATACAAACAATATTTTGTACATATATTCCTGAAAACATATATTCTTGAAGCAAAATGTGTTTGGGGTATATATTACAGAAGCGATTTTTTGAGGGTGTATATAACGATGTTCGTCTGGGTGGTCGTTGTAATCACGCTACAGCAACATTAATAGCATTATCAATCGTTTTTTGTCTGCACGCAGGTCAAGTTCAAAGTTAGACTACATCGGCTCCGGTTTTGATATATCACTCATATAAACTGACCCCACCGATTTGGTTTCTTCAGCATCTAGAAAGTTTTCTTCGATTTGCTTGAAATTCAAAACCCAGAGGTATTTTCGGATCACAAATAGAAATATATTGTGCATTGGTCCATGTTTTAGAATAGCCTCCATATAAACCGATCTTCCGATTGTTTTATTCCATTTGCCTGAGAATGAAAATGTAGATGAATGTTAGTTTCAACAAGTATATACGGCCGTAAGTTCGGCCAGGCCGAATCTTATGTACCCTCCACCATGGATTGCGTAGAAACTTCTACGAAAGACTGTCATCCACAATCGAATTACTTGGGTTGTGGTATCTTAAAACTTCTTAACATCGTTTTCTAAATTATGAGTTATTCCATACGTGGTATATATTAAACAAACAAGGTATGTATAGGTAAGTCTTCAAATAATTACGAATCGATATGGACTTTTGCACGGTACGTAGAGAGCCAGAATTGAAATATGGGGGTCGCTTATATGGGGGCTATATACAATTATAAACTTTATATGGACCAATTTTTGTGTGATTGGGGATCGATTTATCTGAGGGCTATATATAACTATAGGCCGATATGGACCTAGTTAGGCATGGTTGTTAACGGCCATATACTAGCTCAATGTACCAAATTTCAACTGACTCGGATGAAATTTGCTCCTCCAAGAGGCTCCAAAAATAAATCTCGGGATCAGTTTTTATGGGGGCTATATATGAGTGTGGACTGATATAGACCACTTTTGGCATGGTTGTTAAATATCATATATTACCACCACGTACCAAATTTCAACCAGATCGGTTGAATTTTGCTTCTCCAAAAGGCACCGGAGGTCAAATCTGGGGTCGGTTTATATGGGGGCTATATATAATTATGAACTGATATGAACCAATTCCTGCATGGTTGTTGGATACCATCTAGTACCACCACGTACCAAATTTCAACCAGATCGGATGGATTTTGCTCTTCCAAGGGGCTCCGGAGGTCAAATCTGGGGATTGATTTATATAAGGACTATATATAATTATGGACCGATTTCGACCAATTTTTGCATGGGTGTTTGAGGCTATATACTAACACCACGTTCCAAATTTCTACTGAATCAAATGAACTTTGGTCTTCCAAGAGGCTCCGAAGGTCAAATCTGGTGATCGGTTTGCATGGTCATTAGAGACCATATACTAACACCATGTACCAAATTTCAGCTGGATTGGATGAAATTTGCTTCTCTTAGAGGCTCCGCAAACCAAATCCGGGGATCGGTTTATATGGGGACTATATATAATTATGGATCGATGTGGACCAATTTTTGCACGGTTGTTAGAGATCATATGCTGACACCATGTACCAAATGTCTGCCGGATCGGATGAAATTTGCTTGTCTTGGAGGCTCCGCAAGCCAAATCGGAGGATCGGTTTATATGGGGACTATATATAATTATGGATCGATGTGGACCAATTTTTGCACGGTTGTTAGAGATCATATATATATATATATATATATATATATATATATATATATATATATATATATATATATATATATATATATATATATATATATATATATATATATATATATATATATATATATATATATATATATATATATATATATATATATATATATATATATATATATATATATATATATATATATATATATATATATATATATATATATGAAATTTGCTTCTCTTGGAGGCTCCGCAAGCCAAATCGGAGGATCGGTTTATATGGAGGCTGTATATAATTATGGACACGTATGGACCAAGTTTTGCGTGATTTCACCAAACGGACGGACGGACGGACGGGCATGCTCAGATCGACTCAGAATTTCACCACATCCCAGAATATATATATATATATATATATATATATATATATATATATATAAATATATATATATATATATATATATATATATATATATATATATATATATATATATATATATATATATATATATATATATATATATATATATATATATATATATATATATATATATATATATATATATATATATATATATATATATATATATAATATATATATATATATATATATATATATATATATATATATATATATATATATATATATATATATATATATATATATATATTCTGGGATGTGGTGAAATTCTGAGTCGATCTGAGCATGTCCGTCCGTCCGTCCGTTTGGTGAAATCACGCAAAACTTGGTCCACACGTGTCCATAATTATATACAGCCTCCATATAAACCGATCCTCCGATTTGGCTTGCGGAGCCTCCAAGAGAAGCAAATTTCATACATATATATATATATATTTATATATATATATATATATATATATATATATATATATATATATATATATATATATATATATATATATATATATATATATATATATATATATATATATATATATATATATATATATATATATATATATATATATATATAAAGGGTGATTCTTTTGAGGTTAGGATTTTCATGCATTAGTATTTGACAGATCACGTGGGATTTCAGACATGGTGTCAAAGAGAAAGATGCTCAGTATGCTTTGACATTTCATCATGAATAGCCGAACGATCTGCCGCAACGTCGAATTTTCAGTGAATGGGCCCTAGAAAAGTTGGCAGAAAATCCGCTTTTTTATCGACAAATTTTGTTCAGCGATGAGGCTCATTTCTGGTTGAATGGCTACGTAAATAAGCAAAATTGCCGCATTTGGAGTGAAGAGCAACCAGAAGCCGTTCAAGAACTGCCCATGCATCCCGAAAAATGCACTGTTTGGTGTGGTTTGTACGCTGGTGGAATCATTGGACCGTATTTTTTCAAAGATGCTGTTGGACGCAACGTTACGGTGAATGGCGATCGCTATCGTTCGATGCTAACAAACTTTTTGTTGCCAAAAATGGAAGAACTGAACTTGGTTGACATGTGGTTTCAACAAGATGGCGCTACATGCCACACAGCTCGCGATTCTATGGCCATTTTGAGGGAAAACTTCGGAGAACAATTCATCTCAAGAAATGGACCGGTAAGTTGGCCACCAAGATCATGCGATTTGACGCCTTTAGACTATTTTTTGTGGGGCTACGTCAAGTCTAAAGTCTACAGAAATAAGCCAGCAACTATTCCAGCTATGGAAGACAACATTTCCGAAGAAATTCGAGCTATTCCGGCCGAAATGCTCGAAAAAGTTGCCCAAAATTGGACTTTCCGAATGGACCACCTAAGACGCAGCCGCGGTCAACATTTAAATGAAATTATCTTCAAAAAGTAAATGTCATGGACCAATCTAACGTTTCAAATAAAGAACCGATGAGATTTTGCAAATTTTATGCGTTTTTTTTTAAAAAAAAGTTATCAAGCTCTTAACAAATCACCCTTTATATATATATATATATATATATATATATATATATATATATATATATATATATATATATATATATATATATATATATATATATATATATATATATATATATATATATATATATATATATATATATATATATATATATATATATATATATATATATATATTTTTTTTTTTTTTTTTTTTTTTTTGGGGTCTTAGAGCAATCTTTCGATGTGACATACCCCCATCCTATGGTGGAGGGTATAAAAAGACCAGTGTCCAATTTCACCGATATCGGTCCATGCTTTAGTATGGCCCCCATATTGAGCGATTTCTCACGATTTAACTTTAACTTCTAGACACCGCAATTTATCCGATAGATAGCATAAGATTTCTCTAATGCTATGTTCCCACTGACTCGTTTTCCTCACTTGTTTTTCCAAAACATTTCACCGTTCACACCGAGTTGAGATGTTTTAGTTTACGGTTGCCATGAAAAGTCGAAATTCCCATTTACTCATAATTCAAATATACGCAACGTTTGTATAAATAAATACCGCGATCTCAAAGGGAAAACTTTTTTAATATATTTGCACGTCCCTATGTTCTTCAAAGCCTTTGTTTATTCGTTTTTTTCTATGTTCAGTCAGAGCATATTCCAAATTAAGGGCATTTACACTATAAAATTGACGTGTTTTTGAGGAAAACATTTCAAATCCCAAAACATGCTTGGTGAGAACACCATATGACTCAATCAAAAATGGTTTATTAAAATATAGAATCTGAAGTAGTTTAAAATTAATTTCGGGACGCTTACCATTTTATTTGATCTTCTTGAGAGAGTACGTAGCATCAAATCCTTCTGATATTTTTCATTGAGCCGCTACGACAAGAGATTTCAAACGATACTCCAAATTGACTTCCCAGCAAAAATGCGTCGCCAAAAAAGTAATGAAAATGTTCTTTTTGGATCCGGAAAATTGACGCAGAAGCGATGAATTTAACATGGGCTTGTTCAATGATGTCGCTTAGATAGGGTCACGAAAAAAAGTTTATGCGGTCACCCCCCAGTTTTGTAGCATATTCGAAGACAATTTCAGAACACCAAAACTTTTTTTTCCGTGCACCCTACGACCCCCCGAAATACAATTTATTGTGCTGTGTCGTCATTTGAAGTCCGATCGAAAAGAAACGCATATCGTTGTTCGTGGGTGAATAGGGGCTATATATCGTGCATTGGTCATTTTTGACTACGACGTCAAATTTGATTTTTAATATTTTTATTTCGCTTCGTATAGCCCTATAATGCCCTTTTCTTATAACCATTATAAAGATCTGTATTTTTTTGAAGTATTAAGTTATATTCATAAACAAAACAGTTACAGAGATTTTAAAAAGTCAATAGGTCACCCTACACACCACCAAATAGTTTTTGATGTGTTGTCATGATGTCCGATCGAAACCACATGCACATCGTTATTCATATCTACGAAATTAATTTATAAGGCATTTAGAACACAAAACCTGTTTATCTGTAAATGTCTAACGGTTCTTTTGTATACATACTCGTTGTTTGCACTACGGCATTTTCTGCGTTATGCAAAGTGCATGTGTTTTTGCTAGAACAATTTGAGAGCCTACTGTTTTAAAATTCTAACAATCACTTTCGCTACATGAGTACAATTAGTAGTGTAGTCAACAGCGTTGCCAATTTAGCTTTTTTCCCGCTAGATTTGGGTTTTTTGAAGACGTTTGGCGGGGAAAAAATGCATTTAGCTTTTAGCTTTTTTTCTGGCTTTTTTTCATGACCCTTTTAGCTACTTTTGGCTTTTTTATTTTCGACATGTTTCTATTGAAATATGGATAAACCGGCGTTTTTATCTAAGCCTTGCTGCAAGAATAAGGGTTTCCATATATTTCAAGGCTCAGTTGAAACCTTAATAATGATTCCAGCCATTATGCGGGCATTTTTGTAGCAAATACACCTTGTTGTAAAGTTTTTTCATCATATTCATAAAAGTTATCGTAAACTTTAAATCTACTATTACCATACAAATTTGTTAGATAAACTGTCAGTAAATTATTGGGAATATTAGCATTTGACTCGTTTATCCTTTTTATGTTATTATAATATTCTAAAGTTATTACGATATTACTAAATTAAAATAGTAGATGTGAATTGCTTTGTGCACTGAAAAATTTCAAAACCAAACTAAAATTTTATTTAAAAAAATGACAAATCATTTTTTTACCAAATCCAAAGCATGCACTGAAAAAAAAGCATACTCGGTTCCAAAGATTTTGTCTTTACTTTAAAAAATTTGGTATTGATCCCGAGCCAAAGAAGCGGAGAATACAAGTAAGGATACTTTTAAGACACAATTCTCTTTTAAATGTAGGTTTTGTGTACTTGCTTCTAGGAAGCAAATTTTAATTGTTCGCTTTCTCAGGTTTTTTTTCCTATGCTATCAAAGTCCTTTAAAAACGAGTTAACGGCAACTTTCTTTTCCAAATTTAGACTCGACTTCCAGTAGAAATTATGCTATGTTTGAAGTAAAAAACTTCTTTAAAATAAAGTTTTGAAAAACATGTCCTATATTTGACCGATTTTTTGCTTTGTAGCCAGGATGCAAAAAGACAACAAATTTAAAGACAATTTCATTAAATTTAAAGAATTTTTCTGAATTATTAAAGTCAAGTTGACCTTAGCCTATAAATTTTTTCTTTCATGTTAAGATACCCATTTTTAAGTCAAATCACTTAAATATAAGAACAATACGACTTCATTGAAAAGTTTATCGACTTTCGGACAAAGGAAAATAACTTTATTTTAGAGAAATGCGTCTTCTATGCTAAGCAAAATTTGTATTCGTATTTTAAAGATATGAAATCTTTGACCTCACGACAATATTTTTTTCAGTGTGCTTAGATTATTTAATATTTTATAATAACAAGTAAATAAAATAGAGGTGTTGGGAAGGTAGTTCCCACAAAACGAAGGACTTCCAGTATAAAATTTGTAATAGTAATCAAAATGTATCGAATACGCAAACAGAGCTAATATGCCTTAGATATTGTTACCATCTCACAAAAGTGGAATTAAAATGAAAATAATATGCATTTTAAGTGAAATAAAGCCTTTAAGTTTGTTAAATTTCAATAAAAATGTGACTTTTGATACAAAAAAAAAAATTTAGCTTTTTTTTCTAGCTATTTTTTAGCATTTTTCAGCTTTTTTTAGCTATTTTTTTTTGGGCAAATCTAGCGGTTTTTGGTGAAACAATTCTGGCAACGCTGGTAGTCAAGTGTGCAAAATTTTATTGAAATCGGTTCAGATTTAGATATAGCTCCCGATTTACACTCATATGGCCACTGTGGCCAATCTTTTACTTCGATTTAATTGAAATTTTGATATATCTCCCATATATAGCATTCGCCCGATTTGCACTCATATGACCACAGAGGCCAATTTTTAACTCCGATTTAGTTGAAATTTTGCACAGGGAGTAGAATAATCATTGTAGCTATGCGTGCCAAATTTGGTTGAAATTGGTTCAGATTTAGATATAGCTCCCCTATTATATGTTTTTCTGATTTCGACAAAAATGGTCAAAATACCAACATTTTCCTTGTAAAATCGCCACTGCTTAGTCGAAAAGTTGTAAAAATGACTCTAATTTTCCTAAACTTCTAATACATATATATCGAGCGATAAATCATAAATAAACTTTTGCGAAGTTTCCTTAAAATTGCTTCAGATTTAAATGTTTCCCATATTTTTTATATCGCACATGAAACAATACAGCAATTACGTTTTATTGTTCTTTACATGGATCAACTTTGTCGATTCGATTCTATTTTAGATGGTATCGATTCTATTTTAGATCTATGTTGTATAGATCAGATCTGCACAATAATATGTCAATAATTCTGAAAACTCTAGTTCCAGTACCTATTTATTATTTAATTTTGTTTACTCAAAGTTTCTGTACCCAATACACGATATGCAAATCTTTCCGCCATGCCTGTGTACAATATTTGACAAAAGTGAAATATCTTCGAAAGGAATTCACTTACACTTTACATAACTGTTGCCAAACGAAAATGAAACACCAACAAAATTTCTTTTTCATTTTGGATGACACAATCGCCATAAAGAACCACACAAAACACAACAATCGTTACTGGAAACCACTATGAGAAATAAAAATGTTCAGTTCAGACTTTTAACATATTTAGGGTAATAGCCATTACACAACCCCCGAGGATATTATCACTTTATCGAAGGATATGTAACAGCTTAAAAAGAATTTGATAAAAATCAGATGATTAATATTTGGAAGCAACAGTTCAGAAGTTGGTGTTGTTTTGGTGATTAACTCTAAAAAAAATTTTTAATGATTTCAAAACTTCGATATATTTAAATTTCATATGCAGATATCTGAAGGGAACAATGAGTGTTCGACTTTACCCTAGCTAAAGGCATATTAACATTGGTTATTGTGATGTTTACTTCTTGTGGAGGGTTTGTTTTGTTTTTTTTTTTTTGTTGGTAATACATGCCTCGATTCTTTTACGAATACATTACGTGTATTTTGAAGACATGTTCTGCATTCCCATCCCACTCAAAGTCTTGGGCGAAACAGGCTATTAACGTCTCATGACAAGTCGCTGGAGATTTTTTGCAGTCGTGTTTGTCTTCGATACAAACATTGATTGTTCTACCAGCACCAACATTGCCATAATATTCCAAAACCTTTCTGGAAGACTCGGTTTTAGGTTAAATGAAGGTGAATCTGATGAAATTATGTCTTGAAATTGGTTTTACTGCTTTGGGGTATTTTTGTTTTATTTTTTCTTCTTCCTCAATGATGTTTGCTCCTCCACATCGCAGGAATGAAAACAAGAAAATTTGCGTTGGCTTTTAGAACCTAAGAACTGAACTTCACATAAGTATTCTTCTCAAAGATCAAACAAGGTCAAAAGCATTGATGTCTTTGGTAAACGTGCAGCAACATCATCACCATCATCATCATTCTTGTCGTTGTTGTTGAAGGGAAAATGCTTGTTTGTTTTTTTGGCCAACATCAAAAAGGAGTAACATTTCTGTGAGGAGATGGTCTTGTGCGAATCTCCACTTTGTCGAAGGAATCTTTTTTGTCGTGCAGAACTTTCAGTTATTTAAAATGTTATTTTAGCCAGTAGAAAAATCAAAGTAAACTGGTTTCTAAACAACAACAAAAAAACAAAAATAACAGCTCAAAGGAATCGCATCAAGACTGCTATATAAAGGGCTATGCGTATTCGAATCAACAGAGATGTGCAACCTGTGATAAATATAACAGTTAGTATTGTAAAAAAATAAAATAATACGCTTTTTTATGAAACCGAATAAAGGAGTTCTACTAGCCTAAACCGAATATAACATATGTTACAACCGACTAAGTTATATGCGTAAGGAGTGCTGAAAGACTTGAAATAGGTTTAGTCCAGGTCTGATGGAGCATGAAAAGTCTGCGGTTTCACAAATAAACAGAAAAGCTTCACAAAAGTATTTCCAATTAAAAAGTTGATTGACACTAAAAATGCTAACATTTAAAAAAATTAAATCATCTAAAAAAATATTAACGTTTTTAATTAAAATATTAATTGCCACTAATAGCACTTTAAATAATTAAATAAAAAAACAATATTTTCATTAAAAAATATAATTGAAAATATTGCTCGTTAATAATTAGTTCCCATAAAAATATAATAAGATCTTAGTTCACACTTTACTGAAACCTTTTGAAGTATTTTATGTTATTATTTGCCCGGAAACGCCCTAGTCATGAGAAATAACTTCAAAAAGCTTATTAAAAATATTTCAGTCATGTATAGTTCAATCTTTACAAACGTGGTATCTTGGTGTCGTTGTAAAGTTTTTTCGTTTTTCCATCGAAGGCAAAAATAAGTTTTTCATGTAAAAATTATTTTTTTTTGTTATTTGGGTGGATTTTTCAATTCTTTGGAGGTGGTCATAAATTAAAGTCCTTTTCGCTCTAGGACGCTTAGTTTAGGAGATATGGCCAAAAGAATTTTTTTATAAAAAAAATTTAATTTTTTTTAGAATTTGGGTGGATTTTTCAATTTTTGTGGGGACCACAATTTGTTAGAGACACGATTCGTTGAGACACAGAGGAATAAAATGAGGGTACGATGAAAAAGCAAAGAAACATCTTTAAAATAAAGTGCTGAAACACATCTCCTATTTTTGAACGCTTTTTTTGCTTTGTAGTGGAAATACAAACAGACAACAAGTTTAAAGTCAAACGGAATTTTCTTTCATGTTAAGATACCCATTTTCAAGTCGAGTCGCCTAAATATATCGACAAAACGACTTCAATTAGAAGTTTATCGACAAGGAAAGAAAACTTTATATTAGAAAATTGCGTCTTCTATGCTAATCAAAATTCACATTTGTATTTTAAGGACATGAAATCTTTGGCCTCACGACAATTTTTTTTTTCAATGTATTATAATATTCCAAGTAGTATCAACTATTTCTACATATTGAATTTCAGTCAAATCTGATAAAAATTGGGATGTCTAGACGCTTAAGAAGCAAAGTCGGGAGATCGGTCTATATGAGAGTATACCATAAAAGGGACTTATTCGCATAGTGTTCTACACACCTCTTTAAGGACATTAAATACTTCTAAATTTGGAATTTCAGGCAAATCGGATAAAAATTGAGGTGTCTAGATTCTCAAGAACTCAAATCGGTGGCCGGTTTTTTATATGGGCTATATTAAAACCTAGACCGATATAGCCCATCTTCGAACTTGACCTGAAGAAACTGTGCCAAATTTTTGCATTATTATTGAAGACAAGGTTAGATCGTCTTAGAATTTCTCCCTGATCAAGAAGAAGAATACTTTATAAAATCGGAAATCGATATTTCGAAGTGTTACAAATGGTATGACAAATCTACACTCATAGAAAAAATTATGCACGGCGTGCTCATTTCAAAACGATTCGTTCATGAAAGTGAATCAACACACATGTGGTGTCAAAATGAGAACAGGCGGTGTCAATCTGACAACGATAAAATGACACCATGCGTTGTCAAAACAACAACCAGCGTTCATGATCTGACAACGTTATGGTTACGACTTTATAAACAAAATTAAAAAAAGATTTCCGCTTTCTGCACCATACGCGTAAACAGTCACCTTAGCACATTGTACCACCGAGGGAGTTGCCGTAATAACATCTAACGATTATTTTAAGACTTTTCATGGCCAAAGAAACACGAATGCCGTTCATGAAATCGTGAAAGCCCGTGGACGAAATTGTGAACATTCCGTTTTGATTTTTTGTGAACGCTTCCGTTTCATTTTGCCACCGTCCGTTCACGACTATGGAACGTAATTTTTTCCATTAGTGTATTATAACCCGACGGGGAATTGAAATAAGAACAAATTGAAGACACAATTCTCTTTTAAATTTAAGTTTTGCGTAATTGATTCTAGAAAACAACGTTTAATTTATTCGTTTTTTTTTCAGCTTTCTTCTTCATGTGCCATCAGAGTCCTTTCAATTCATGTTAACGACAACTTCAATTTGCAATAGCAGACTCAACGACCAATTATGCTTTGTTTCAAGTCCTCGAAATATAGTTTTAAAAAATCTTCTTTTTTTATACGCTTTTTTGCTTTGTAGTCAAAAGGCAAAAAATTAACAAATTTTAAGACACTTTCAACAATTTTGAAGTATTTTTCAGAATTATTGAAGCCAAGTGGGCCTTCATCAAACATAAGTTTCTTTCATTATAGGATACCCAATTTGAAGTCGAATCACCGAACTATAAGGACAAAACGACTTCAGTAAGAAGTTTATCAACTTTTGGACAAGGGAGAAAAATCTTTATTTCAGAAAAATGGGTCTTCTACACGGATGAAAAAGACTGTCTTTCATATGTTTGGCTATAAACATTATATGTTTGGAACACAAATTTTTAAACACAATATTTTTGAGTGCAAGCATATAATGTTCATAAACTAGCATAACATGTTCGGGACATATATGTTAATATGTTAGAACATATTATGTTTGGGACATAAAATGTTTGTAAATATAATATGCTTGGATGCAAACATATATTAATTTAGAAATAGCCTATAAACATATATGTGTTTAGTAGCTTGGAGCGCTATTTAACAGGGAGCAATATTGAATTAAGTTGGTGGTTATTGCTTGTTATTACAAAATTAACATTTTATTTTCCCTTGGGCAATTGATCAGCTACTTCTTCGATCCTTACAAACTGTGTGGTCCGCTGTTCGAATCCCCGTCCGGCAAAAGGTAAAATTAAAATAAAAAAAAAAATCATACAATTCAATAATTTCTTCTACAATGTTTGTATTACAGAAAAAGGTGCTAAGAACTAAAAAATCTCGTGGAAGTGAGAAAGATGTGAGGCAATATACAATTAGGCAGAAACAAAATTTTGAGCATTCAGGTCGAAAACCTATGTTGTTAGCACCTATATTACCTGTTTATTTTCATAATTCATTATGATTGTAAATATATAAATAAATAAATAAAATTTTGAGCACAATATTGTTTGGGAGAATTTTTTTTAAGCATATAATATTTTTGGGTGCAAAATGCTTCCAAACATATTATATGTTCACATAATAACATATTGTTTTTGGAAGACAACATTATTGAATTTGGATGCAAAAATACAAAATGTTTGGAACTTAGACTACCCAAACATATATTGTTTAGACCAATATGCTTTCAAACATATTATATATTGGAAGAGATCAAACATATAAATGTTTGGGCAATACCCAAAAATGTATATGCTTGAAGCAAAATATGTTTGGGAGTATATGTTACAGAAGCGATTTTTTGTGAGCGTGTATGCTGAGAAAAATTGGTATTCGTATTCAATATATCCGTCAATTCAAAATTCAATTGAAAATTGTTTTTATACCCTGCGCCACACTGTGGAACAGGGTATTATAAGTTAGTACATATGTTTGCAACACCCAGAAGGAGACGAGATAGACACATGGTGTATTTGGCAAAAATGCTCAGGGTGGGCTCCTGAGTCGATATAGCCATGTCCGTCTGTCTGTGAACACATTTTTGTAATCAAAGTCTAGGTCGCAGTTTTAGTCCAATCGACTTTAAATTTGGCACAAGTATGTGTTTTGGCTCAGAATAGAACCTATTGATTTTGGAAGAAATCGGTTCAGATTTAGATATAGCTCCCATATATATCTTTCGCCCGATATGGACTTTTATGGCCCCAGAAGCCAGCGTTTTACCCTAATTTGCTTAAAATTTTGCACAAGAAGAACAATTAGTACTATAGTCAAGTGTGCCAAATATTATTGAAATCGGTTGAGATTTAGATATAGCTCCCATATATATCTTTCGACCGATATGGAATATATGGCCCCAGAAGCCATAAATAAACTTTTGGAAAGTTTCCTTAAAATTGCTTCAGATTTATATGTTTCCCATATTTTTTTACTAACATTGTGTTCCATTCTAGTGCATTAGCCGACTTAAATTTTGAGTCTATAGATTTTGTAGAAGTCAATCAAATTCTGTCCAGATCGAGTGATATTTAAAAGTATGTATTTGGGACAAACCTTTATATATAGCACCCAACACATATGACGGATGTGATATGGTATCGAAAATTTAGATGGTGCAGGGTATAATATATTCGGCCCCGCCCGACTTTAGACTTTCCTTATTTGTTTTTTTTTTTGTTTAATTTTACTGAAATTTGCTTTACTTCACGACTTCAACGCAAATTTCAAGGATTCACATCCTCAATTTAATGAAAGTTACGACAACTCTGTCTCAATTAACCCTTCTAATTCTTTTTTTCTGTACTGGCATAAGAAGAATTTAATCTCAGTTTCTTGACAAACTGGTTGAAGAAGCACAAAAGTATCCCTTTGGGCCATACAAGATGTACGCTTTGTGTGTATGGTTGTGTAGGTACCTCCTGTATTAAAGCCCATTGTATCCTAAAGTTAAGATCCGTTGTAGTCTTATTTTTAGTGTTACCACAGCCCCTTTTCCTCCCCCTCACAATGTAGCAATCTCCTATAAATATGATTTTGTTGTTTTGCTTTCTACTGTAACAATTCCTGGAAATAAACTGTATTTGAAAAGGGAAAACCGGTCCAGCAAAAACAAATCTCAGTAAGAACCAGAAAACCCAAAGCAACGAAAATGAAAAAAAAATCAAATGGAAACGGCCACTATTATCGGGGGACTATTGTATGTCTGCTGACTTAATGACGGTGGTATAAATACATATATCTTGCAGATACACTTCACACCGCATCCCCCTATTGCCACAACAGCTAAACTAATCAAATGGTTCAAATGTATAGGCAGAAAGACAAACAGACAGACACATATAGGGGTTACCAGCAAACAGCCAGGGACTTAAAATATGGCCCAGAGGAATCATCGGAGAATAGCAGCACAATACATACCATGAGACAGTGATTTTCGTGGTTGAAGACTTTTATTGTCACTGGAAGTCATTCATCTAATTGAATGAATTGCATCATTGATTTTTAGTAGCAGCTTCAAATGACCGCAAGAGCAAGCACTGGACATTTTGGAGCTGTGGGGCTATTGGTGATGGTTGAATGTCGTCTTTGTGTCATTACTTCGCTTTTCTTAACCTGCAGTAACACTGGGAAGCTGTGGCTGTTGTTCCTTGCTCTGCTTTTTGGTGAGGATGCTGGTGTTATCTCTGTTGTTGATGAAACTAAAGAATTATGTTTTGGTTGTTAGAAAAATTGCATCTGTCTTTTTGAGATGGTTTCTTCTTCTACTTCATCAAGTTGATGTTCGGTTCTGTGTGATCATTTTGTAGTTGTTTTCCTATATAATTTTTGTGTGACTTGATTGTGGCACATTTTCGCTGGATTTTGTTAGTTGTTTTTATGTTATTCTACGAAGGTATTATTTCCTTTATACATGAAGAGGGGTGAATAGAAGCAAGCAAAACTTAGTAATTGCAACAGATGTTCAAATTGTAATTTGTTTTCTTCCGGTCACCAGTACAACAGAATTATCATCTAATTTAATTTTCAATAAGTTAAGTGTCCTTGAGTTTTATATCAATCGTATTATATCAATTTGGAATATACATTTGCAACATTGTTATGCATACAGACAAAAACTCAATTCTTCTTTCTTGGAAGCGAAATTTTAGATTTTAGAATATCCAGGCCAACTAAAGTTAGTTAGGGGATAATAGACATGCACTGAAAAAAATATTGTCATGAGGTCAAAGATTTCATGTCTTTAAAATACGAATACAAATTTTGCTTAGCATAGAAGACGCATTTCTCTAAAATAAAGTTATTTTCCTTGTCCAAAAGTCGATAAACTTTTCAATGAAGTCGTATTGTCCTTATAATTAAGTGATTTGACTTAAAAATGGGTATCTTAACATGAAAGAAAAAATTTATAGGCTAAGGTCCACTTGACTTTAATAATTCAGAAAAATTCTTTAAATTTAATGAAATTGTCTTTAAATTTGTTATCTTTTTGCATCTTGACTACAAAGCAAAAAATCGTTCAAATATAGGACATGTTTTTCAAAACTTTATTTTAAAGAAGTTTTTTACTTCAAACATAGCATAATTTCTACTGGAAGTTGAGTCCTAATTTGGAAAATAAAGTTGCCGTTAACTCGTTTTTAAAGGACTTTGATAGCATATGAAGAAAAAAAGCTGAGAAAGCGAAAAATTAAAATTTGCTTCCTAGAAGCAAGTACACAAAACCTACATTTAAAAGAGAATTGTGTCTTAAAAGTATCCTTACTTGTATTCTCCGCTTCTTTGGCTCGGAATCAATACCAAATTTTTTAAAGTAAAGACAAAATCTTTGGAAACGAGTATGCTTTTTTTTTCAGTGTGAGAACGGGTACCATAAATAAACATGTATTTGCCATCAAGTTCAGCTGGGCCAAATTTTATGTGTTCGCTGTTAAAAACGTTCCATAAGATTAAAGAAATTCGTCGTTAAAATTTATGTTTCGTTATTGCTATGAATTTCTCACTGAAAAAAAAACATGCGCGGTTCTAAAGATTTTTGTTTTACACTTTTGATTTTGATATTGATTTCGAGCCAAAGAAGCGGCAAATTGAAGTAAGGAAATCTTTAAGACACCATTCTCTTTTAGATTTTTTTCGGCTTTTTCATATCTTTTAAAAGAGTCTTTTAAAATTCTGTTAACTTAAATGTCCAATTCAACTACAAGTACAAATTACGCTTTGTTTCAAACAAAAAAAGTCTTAAAATAAATTGTGTTGAAAAAATGTCCTATTTTTTAACGCATCTGCTTTGTAGTCAAGAAGCAAAAAGTCTGCAATTTTAAAAACGATTTTAGTAAATTAGAAGAATTTTATTCAAACAAGAATTTCTTTCATGTGACGACACCTAGATTTAAGTCAAATCGCTTAACTATAACGACAAAACAACTTCACTGTACAGTTTATCGGCTTTTGGAGAAGGACAAAAACTTTATATCAGAGAAACCCGTCTTCTATGCCAAGCAAAATTCGCATTCGTATTTTAAGGACTTGAAATCTTTGGCCTCACGACAATATTTGTTTAGTGCATATTTAATAACGAACAATTTCATACTATGCATAAATGGTCACCATATAAAATTATAACTTTCAGTTAGGGCAAAATTTTGTTCGTTCGGCCAGGCCGAATCTTATGTACCCTCCACTATGGATTGCGTAGAAACTTCTACGAAAGACTGTCATCCACAATCGAATTACTTGGGTTGTGGTATCTTAAAACTTCTTAACATCGTTTTCTAAATTGTGAGTTAGTCCATACGTGGTATATATTAGACAAAAAAGTTATGTATAGGTAACATAAGACTACAAATAATTACGAATCCACATGGACTTTTGCACGGTACGTACACTGGTAGAAAAAGTTTCGTTAATACGATGAATTTCTACGTTGTATTAACGAAATTCTTCATTAAAAGTCAGCCAACGTAGCATTTCGTTATAACAACGTAATTTTACGTTATATTTACGAAACACTTTGTGGAATACATTTCGTAGTATTAACGAATAATTACGTTGCTATTACGTAGCCCTTTCGTTGTATTAACGAATATTATTCGTTGTATGAATGAAATTTATTCGTTGTATGGGTGCAGCTTATACGTTGTATGAATGAAAATTATTCATTGTATGAATGAAAGGCGAACGTTGTATAAATGAACACAAACGTTATATTAACGAAACCCAACCAATTAGCGCATTTGAGTGTAGTAATTGGTAGTGTATTATTTTTTGTTAAGATCTTTGAAATATGGTTTATATACAGTAAGAAATAATATATAATGATAAATTAAGTAATATAATAAACATATATTGTGACTTTCACTTAAGAAAAAAGCCTCTTATTTCTAAGATCAAAAAATGATAATCGTATCACCGTGTCCATTTATCCAATTTTTGTTCATCACCAAGGTTCATCACCGTAATTGTTCCGCCTTCCTCATCTGAAAGTTCACTTCCCCGGGGCATTTTCACTAAAGATTAAAAATGTACACTATATTTCTTGCGAATATACAAAAAACACCAATTTAACTCACCTCACCCATCTATGTTTATTATTCACAACGAAACTGTAATGAGCGTGTGCACTCTTCAGCGAAAAGAACGTAAATGTTGTTAATGTTTGCCCATCAGACAAGTTTTCTGTTGAACTTTTTACCGTTTGTTTTCAAGACGCACACATGTGCTTATTGCCATACTAAGATGTGTATGTACCAATTACATACACGCTAGAGAGAGTATGAAGAGACGTTTTAGAGAGAGAGAGAGAGAGTAAGGAGAGGCAGAAATACTCAAACTCCCATTCGTATTATTAATGAACATATTTCATTAATATGACGAAATATAACAATTTAAAATTTATTTTTTAACGAGCCATATCATTATATTAACGATCGATTTCGTTTTATAAATGAAATTTTCAATTCCAGTTTCAGAGTATATAAAACGACTGTTTAGTTTAAAAGTTTCCAAAAGTTACTCTCTATGTGCAAATTATTATAATAATTTCATCTTGGAAAATTTTTTTATTCTAATTCTTGAAAAAATTACAAAGTTAATATTCGTAATATTAACGAAACGTGTTTCATTAATATAACGAAAAACCAAAACACAAAATTGTCTTTTAACGATTGATTTCGTTGTATTAACGATCACTTTCGTTCTTATAACGAAAAATTTCGTAATATTAACGAAAAATAATCAACGAAGCCCGTTCGTTAATAATACGAAACATTTTTCTACCAGTGTAGAGAGCCAGAATTGAAATATGGGGGTCGCTTATGTGGGGGATATATAGAATTATGAACTTGATATGGAAAAATGTTTGTGTGATTGGGGATCGATTTATCTGAGGGCTATATATAACTATAGACCGATATGGACCTAGTTAGGCATAGTTGTTAGCGGCCATATACTGGCACAATGTACCAAATTTCAACTGACGCGGATGAAATTTGCTCCTCCAAGAGGCTCCAAAACCAAATCTCGGGATAGGTTTATATGGGGGCTATATATGATTATGGACTGATATGGACCACTTTTTCATGGGTAATAAATATCATATACTACCACCACGTACCAAGTTTCAACCAGATCGGATGAATTTTGCTTCTCCAAAAGGCACCGAAGGTCAAATCTGGGGATCGGTTTATATGGGGCTATATATAATTATGGACTGATATGAACTAATTCCTGCAAGCTTGGTGGATACCATATAAATTTAAAGATTCTACCTATTAAGACTAGATCGGATTCTGGATTTATAAGAACCAATTTTGTTTGAGTTGTAGAGAAATCATAAACATATCGTGCAAATGATGAAAGAACGCCTTGATTTAAAATCTTAAATCTGTACATTTTTACCGCCATTATTTAAATGATTACGAGTAGAAAAATCTAAAAATTGCACTGTCAGTTTCAAGCAATTTTCATGAGCAGTGCGCCTGTTATACACTGAAAGAAAAGTTTTTTTTTTCTGAGGAACGAAATTTTAGACAAGCAAAGTTTCCTTTTGACACAAGTTTTAGAGACGATCGTTGAATCGCTTATCAAACATTCAGATTAATTGGCTCTAAATGAAAATACTTTTTACGTAAGGGGAATTTCGTTTGTTTAAAATATCATTCAGGAAGAAAATATTTTTTCTTTGGGTGTACCATCAAGAAGAGAAATCGGTCTATATCGATACCTTACCAAAATGACAGGTAAGAATAAATGCGATACATACACACAAAAAATTTTTTCTCTGATTCAATCACCAAATTAATTGATCCAATTAATTTTTTAATTGAAATGTCTTCAATCACGAAAATGATAGTATCAATCACAGTTTTAATTGGGCATAGAAAAAATTCTTGATAAAAAAATTAATTGATGTTTTCAGCAAAATTCAATTAATTTTTTAATTGATTCAATTAAAAATTTAATTGATGTTGATTGCAAAACGCAATTAATTTATTAATTAAAAAAGGTAACTTTTTCTAATTACTTAGTTAGATTGGCTTAGAGTTTTTATTTGGATTAACAAATGATTGTTTGAAATACATTTTTAATTAAAAAAGTATAAAAAAATCAGCACTTTTTTAACTGAATTAGTCTTCCGAATTTGATTAAAAGGTTAATTGTATCAATTAATTTTTTAATTAAACATTTTAAAAATTTCAATCATTGACTTAATTAACTTAATGTTTCTATCATGATTAAAAAGTTAATTATATAAATTAATTGAAAAAATTTTCAACTTCAATTAACTTTTTAATTGGAAATATTTTGGTGATATTTTTTTCTGTGTATTTTTGAGAGTCTACAATACCAGTATATTTACATCTGTGGATCGGTTTTTATGAGAGCTATATATAATTGGACCGATATGGACGAATTTTTGCATGTTTTTTAAAAACTAAATACTAAGATCACGTACCAAA
The DNA here is from genome assembly GCF_050003625.1 of Haematobia irritans. NCBI lineage: Eukaryota > Metazoa > Arthropoda > Insecta > Diptera > Muscidae > Haematobia > Haematobia irritans. Next base: position 138,469,604 of record NC_134399.1, read on the forward strand.
TTCCCGAAATCAAATCTGAGGATCGGTTTATATTGGGACTATATATAATTATGGACCGATATGGACCAATTTGTGCATGATTGACCATATACTAAGACCACGTACCAAATTTCAACCAGATCGGATGAATTTTGCTACTCCAATAACCTCCGGAGGTCAAATCTGGGAATCGGTTTATATAGGGGCTATAATATGGACCGATATGGGCCAATTTTTTCATGGGTGTTAAAGGTCATAAACTAACACTACGTACCGAATTTCAACCGGATCGGATGAAGCTTGCTCCTCCAATAGGCTCCGGAGTTCAAATCTGGGGATATGGAGGTTGGTTTATACTTCTCGGAATCAATACCAAAATCCTTAAGGGAAAGTCAAAATATTGGGATACAAGTAAACTTTTGTTTTCAAGCGCGGGGCCTAACCTAAATGTGGTCTAATATGACCTATTTGCAATACCATTTGACCTACATCAACAACAACTGCTTGCGCCAAAATTCAGGTCTATAGCTTGTTTCGTTCGGACTTTCGTGTGATTTCAAAAGACGGACGGACATCACTAATCGACTCAGAATTTCGCCACGACCCGGAATACATATGCTTTATAGGGACTGAGATCAATATTTCGATGTGTTTCAAACGAAATGACAAAGTCGTTATCCTATGGTGGAGGGTATAAAAACAATATTTATTTCTGAAAAAATTTCTGGTATGTTTGAGTTTATAATTTAGTGCATGTAAACTCCAACTTTATTTACTTACTTCCCAATAAGAAAAGAGATTCCAAAAATTTAAAAAATATTTTGGAAGTTCATTTGAATGAACAAATTTAAAAACCAAACAGGCTCGGCTATAAAAAGCTGATCCCTTTTCATTGCGTTTAACATAGAATAGGGCAGCAATGGACTTAATAGTGAGTCTGAAATTGTATATTTTATATTTACTTATTACGCTTTTATTTTCCTATTATCTAATTTTTTCAAATTGAAAAGATTGTGATATGACATAATATTCCAACTACTTCTCAAGATGTTCTTTATTATTATGAATAAAAAATAAAGTAAGCAGAGAAATATTTTTTTTGCTATTTATATATTTTATTTTAGAACTTTGTTTGATTTTTATACCCACCACCATAGAATGGTGACGGGGGTATAATAAGTTTGTCATTCCGTTTGTAACGCATCGAAATATCGATTTCCGACTATATAAAGTATATATATTCTTGATCAGGGAGAAATTCTAAGACGATATAACGATGTCCGTCTGTCCGTCTGTCTGTCTGTCTGTCTGTTGTAATCACGCTACAGTCTTCAATAATGAAGCAATCGTGCTGAAATTGTGCACAAACTCGTCTTTTGTCTGCAGGCAGGTCAAGTTCGAAGATGGGCTGTATCGGTCCAGGTTTTGATATAGTCCCCATATAAAGCGACCTCCCGATTTGGGGTCTTGGGCTTATAGAAACCGTAGTTTTTATCCAATTTGCCTGAAATTTGAAATCTGGAGGTATTTTGTGACCGTAAAGAGGTGTTCCAAAAATGGTGAGTATCGGTCCACGTTTTGGCATAGCCCCCATATAGACCGATCTCCCGATTTTACTTCTTGGGCTTATAGAAACCGCAGTTTTTATTCAATTTACCTGAAATTGGAAATCTAGAGGTATTGTTGGACCACAAATACGTGTGCCAAAAATTGTGAGTATCGGTCCATATTTTGGTATAGCCCCCATATAAACCGATCTCCCGATTTTACTTCTTGGGCTTATAGAAACCGCAGTTTTTATTCAATTTACCTGAAAATGGAAATCTAGAAGTATTGTAGGACCACAAATACGTGTGCCAAAAATTGTGAGTATCGGTCCATATTTTGGTATAGCCCCCATAAAGACCCATCTCCCGATTTTACTTCTTTGGCTTATAGAAATCGCAGTTTTTATTCAATTTACCGGAAATTGGAAATCTAGAGGTATTGTAGGACCACAAATACGTGTGCCAAAAATTGTGAGTATCGGTCCATGTTTTGGTATGTTCCCCATATAAAACGACCTCCCGATTTGGGGTCTAGGGCTTCTAGAAACCTTATTTTTTATCCAATTTGTCTGAAATTGGAAATCTAGAGGTATTTTAGGACCATAAAGAAGTGTGCCGAAAATGGTGAGGATCGGTCCATATTTTGGTATAGCCCCCATAAGAACGATCTCCCGATTTAACTCCTTGGGTTTCTAGAAACCGTAGTTTTTATCTGATTTGCCTGAAATTGTAAATATTCTGGTATTTTAGGCTCACAAAAACGTGTATCGGATTAGGTTTTTATAGGTCCATTTGGTAATGCCTCCATATAGACCGACTTCACTTATTGAGGGTGTAGAAGGCGCACTGATGATGAAAATTGCTTGAAACTCAATGTAAAATTTCCAGATTTTACTTCTACAGATTTAAGATTTCAAATCAAGACGTTATTTTATAATTTTCTTGCACACTTACAAGAGATGTTAACGATTCCTCTAAAACTCAAACAAAAATGGTTCTTATAAATCCAGAATCTGATATAGTCCTCATGGATGAAATCTTTAAATTTATCTTCGGGAAGTGTCCTCAAGTCCTCAAGCCCTCCTGAAATTTCAAAGGAAACCCTAATATTTGGTTCATGGTGGTGGGTATTTAAGATTCGGCCCGGCCGAACTTACTGCCGTATATACTTGTTTTATACTATTTTATACATATCTATATTTATTAATTAATTTATTTTTATACTATTTTATACACATTTATATTTATTATATACACGCATATGTTCTCATATTGTCATAACTTGATTTGTACTTTATTCATAGTTAGTAGTCCGTTGTAATTTATATAAATTGGCCGCTAAGTGGCTTCAAATTATATGATGAAAAAATAAAATAAAAATAAAATAAAATATAAATGGTTCTTATAAATCCAGAATCTGATATAGTCCTCATAGTTGAAATCTTTAAATTTATTCGGGAAGTATCCTCAAGTCCTCAGGCCCTCCTGAAATTTCAAAGGAAACCCTAATATTTGGTTCATGGTGGTGGGTATTTAAGATTCGGCCCGGCCGAACTTAGTGCTGTATATACTTGTTTTTTTTTAATTTTCATAAGTTAATGCCTTAATCAAATATTGTTTGTTTATTTTTTATATCATTATTATTTTATTAAATTTTGTCATTTTTAAAAATGATTATTATTTTTGTATTATATTTTGGTAATTTTCTTAATTTACAAAAAAAAAAAAAAATAACTTCCATGGAAGTGAAAAAGCCAAACAGCACAGTTTCAAATCCCTGCTGGGGTAAACTTTTTATATTTTTTTTTTTTGTTTTGCGACATTCAGTTGTCCAAATTTTTTTCCTTAAAAATTTTCAAGATTTTCTTTTCTAACACGAGTCCAAAAGAAACGGAAGAACAGTATAGAGGCTGTCTTAGTATGCTTCAAGATGAATGTGGACATCTTCCATTTTATATTCGCAAAAGCAAAATGAACAATATGTAAAAATAATACAAAAAATTTTACACTGAAAAAAAGCATGCCCGGTTCCAAAGATTTTGTCTTTACTTTAAAAATGTTGGTATTGTTTCCGAGCCAAAGAAGCGGAGAATACAAGTAAGGATACTTTTAAGACACAATTCTCTTTTAAACTTGGGTTTTGTGTACTTGCTTCTAGGAAGCAAATTTTAATTTTTTGCTTTTTCAGCTTTTGTTCTTCATATGCTATCAAAGTCCTTTAAAAACGAGTTAACGACAACTTTATTTTCCAAATTAAGACTTGACTTCCAGTAGAAATTATGATATGTTTCAAGTAATAAACGTCTTTAAAATGAAGTGTTGAAAAATATGTCCTATATTTGAACGATTTTTTGCTTCGTAGTCAAGATGCAAAAAAGCAACAAATTTAAAGACAATTTCATTAAATGTAAAGAATTTTTCTGTGTTATTAAAGTCAAGTTGACCTTAGCCCAAAAATTTTTTCTTTCATGTTATGATACCCATTTTTAAGTGAAATCACTTAATTATAAGGATAATACGACTTCATTGAAAAGTTTATCGACTTTTGGACAAGGAAAAAAAATTTATATTAGAGAAATGCGTCTTCTATGGTAAAAATTTGCATTCTTATTTTAAAGACATGAAATCTTTGACCTATCGACAATATTTTTTCAGTGTACGCAATCCATGGTTGGGGGTACATAAGATTCGGCCTGGTCGAACTTACGGCCATATATACTTGTTTTTATTGTGTTTTTTATTATATATTGATAATTTTCTTAATTTACACAACCTTTCGATAGAAGTGAAAAAGCCAAACGGCACAGATTCAAATCCCCACTGGGGCAAACTAATTTATTTTGCGACATTCAATTGTACAAATTTTATTTTTTCCCCGCTTCTATTCCAAAAGAAGCGGGAAAACAGTATAGAGGCTCTCTGAATGTGGAATGTGGGACATTTTCCATTTTGTATTCGCAAAAGAAAAATGAACGAGATGTAAAAATAATCCAAAAATTGTACTATTGACATCAAACAACATCGAAATATTTTCCACGAATTTTATAAATTCTCAAAAAATATTATCAAAAATATTTATCAAAATATTTTCGTATCGCTGCTATTTTATTACGAAATTCTTCCCTTGGGTCAGGTTTACATTAAGGATGACATTAAGGTAATTTAATAAGATAACATGATTTTTGGACATAAAAAGCCAAACTCACAATTGAAAATGTTGCGGGCATCGTCAAGAAAACCCTTCCTTAAAACATCTTGTAACCCCAGAAAGGCTTAACATATTTCTGGTTGACGATGATACAATATTTTTGATAAGCCGGACAGATATTTTTTCTTTCTTGTTTTTTTGGCTAAAATACAAAAGGCATAACTCCAAAAACCATGGTCGTTATTCAATGCAATGCAGCCGATGATGTTGAAGATGTCTGGAATGATGACAATGAGAATATTTGATGACAATACAGCCTTGGTTTAGATTAAAACTCTTTTGTTACTTTTAGGCTTTTTAATTTCGATGGCAAGAAAATAAGCGATTATTAAAAAGAGGAAATGATTTGGCATATAATTGGGAACTTCTTAAGCTTATTTTAAACCTTTAGCCCGGTGAGTTCTTTGCCAGAACAAATATCTTTAACATACCCAAGGAATGATGGTGTAAGTTTCTTGACCTTCCTTTAAAACAAATCTTGCACATGATCATGTTGTGTTCTTCTCCTTTTGTGATGGAACTGAAACAATATAACCGCGTAGTATAATGACCTGTAAAAAAAAGTCATTTCGCCGATATCATCATACACGAAAATGAAAACCATGTTTATGGTAATCAATTAATATGTATCATTCCAAATATATTTATCATAAACTTAGGCTATATTTTTCCAAATGATCCGATGTCGAGGAATTAAATTGTTTCTTTCTCAAGTTGTAGACAAAATTCGAATTACAAAATTCAATTTTTTGCCAAATTAGAATAAGTCGACAGTTGGAAATATGCCCTCCTGTTCGTAAATTACAAATGCTAAATCCTCAAAATAAAATTTAGCCTATATTTGAATCGTTTTTATCTTATATCTAAAGATTCAATATTTTAGTTAATAAAAGGACAATTTCTTTAAATCAAAAACGTGTTTCTCTAGTTAGCTCAAATAAAGGGTGATTCTTTTGAGGTTAGGATTTTCATGCATTAGTATTTGACAGATCACGTGGGATTTCAGACATGGTATCAAAGAGAAAGATGCTCAGTATGCTTTGACATTTCATCATGAATAGACTTACTAACGAGCCACAACGTCGAATTTTCAGTGAATGGGCCCTAGAAAAGTTGGCAGAAAATCCGCTTTTTTATCGACAAATTTTGTTCAGCGATGAGGCTCATTTCTGGTTGAATGGCTACGTAAATAAGCAAAATTGCCGCATTTGGAGTGAAGAGCAACCAGAAGCCGTTCAAGAACTGCCCATGCATCCCGAAAAATGCACTGTTTGGTGTGGTTTGTACGCTGGTGGAATCATTGGACCGTATTTTTTCAAAGATGCTGTTGGACGCAACGTTACGGTGAATGGCGATCGCTATCGTTCGATGCTAACAAACTTTTTGTTGCCAAAAATGGAAGAACTGAACTTGGTTGACATGTGGTTTCAACAAGATGGCGCTACATGCCACACAGCTCGCGATTCTATGGCCATTTTGAGGGAAAACTTCGGAGAACAATTCATCTCAAGAAATGGACCGGTAAGTTGGCCACCAAGATCATGCGATTTGACGCCTTTAGACTATTTTTTGTGGGGCTACGTCAAGTCTAAAGTCTACAGAAATAAGCCAGCAACTATTCCAGCTTTGGAAGACAACATTTCCGAAGAAATTCGGGCTATTCCGGCCGAAATGCTCGAAAAAGTTGCCCAAAATTGGACTTTCCGAATGGACCACCTAAGACGCAGCCGCGGTCAACATTTAAATGAAATTATCTTCAAAAAGTAAATGTCATGGACCAATCTAACGTTTCAAATAAAGAACCGATGAGATTTTGCAAATTTTATGCGTTTTTTTAAAAAAAAAGTTATCAAGCTCTTAACAAATCACCCTTTACATGCGACTTTAACGGAGGGACGTAAATTTAAAAAATTCTTGAAGTATCTGTTATAATTTGGATTTAAACTGGATTTTATTTATACGTGAATAGCTAAAAATTAAAATATGGCGAAATGAGAATGGAAATTCTATAAATGAGATCTGTATGCGAATTTTAATTTTATTAGTCCTAGATTAAGAGCTACATAGTCCCCAAAGAAAGTCTTTATTTTAAAGAAACCAGATTTTTGGCTCAGAATCAATATAAAAATCTTTAAGGGAAGATAAAAATCTTTGTATCCAAGTAAACCGTTTTCTTAGTGTACATTCAAAACAAAGTTCACTTGGATCCAAAGATTTTGAACTTACTTTTAGGATTTTGGTATTGATTCCGAGCCAAGGATGCGGGCTCTTTAAAATAAGGAAACTTTTTTTGCGACCTATCTGGCTTTAAATCTAGGATCTATAAAATTAAAATTAGGCTACAGATCTCATTTATTGCATTTTTATCCTATTTTTCCGGAATATTAATAAAGCTATTCACGTACAAACAAATGCCTGTTTAAAAATCCAAATTATGAAAGATACTTCGAATTAAAAATATTTCCTTAATTTCAAAAAAACCTTTAAACCAAAGATGCTAAATCCTCAAAATAAGTCTTAGCCTATATTTGAAGTGTTTTTATCTCAAATGTAAAGATTCAATATTTCACTTAATTTAAGGACGATTTCTTTAAATCAAAAATGTGTTTGTTTACTTTAAGGAAAATTTGCCTTAGTTTAAAGACATGCAACTTTAACGAAGGGACGCAAATTTTCAAAATGTGTGTCCTAAATTTTATGAAAAAAATTTTTGAAGCAAAGATTATAAACTTTCTTTTAATTAAATTTTAAAGAAATTTGTCCTTAATAATGTGTAAATTGCGTATCCTGAAATTGAGGTTGCGTAATCTTTAATATCACATAAAAATTTTTTTTCAGTGTGAGAGGTAAGTGGTTGCTCGTGGTGAAAGTGTCCTGTTTTCCAGAACATGGACCTATATATACGAGTAATAACTTTGGCCATAAAATACCTATATATTTTCAATTTCAAGAAAATCGGACGGCGGTGGTTAATTTTTTTTTGGAAAATTTTTCCAAAAAAAAAAACAATATATTTTTATATATATATAAGTGGCTAAAGAAAGAAACTAAATATATCAGACTTATAGTTAATCACAACAATATTTAATAGTACTCAGAAAATTAAAAAACTAATCAGGTTGGGTAAAATGTAATACCACCACATTAGTTAAAGGTTAAACTAGCGGAGTCTATAAGAAGTTATATCGGGGGATCTGGTCATAGGAAGGCTATATTCACACTTGGACCAATACAACCCATAAAAAACACGTTTGCGCAAAATTTCTTAAGGCCGTAGCGTAATTACAACAGATAGACAAACGAATAGCGTTAGGTCGTCTTAGTCGAAAACTAATATTTCAATGTGTTACAAACGGAATAACAAACGTATTATACCCACATCTCCATCCTATGGTAGTGTGTATAATTAATGATAGTTAGGCTATACACACCTTGCTAATGCTTTAGTTTGCATAGGTGTCTGTAACTCGGGGAATTTAAAAAACTAATCAGGTTGGGTAAAATGTAGTACCACCACATTAGTTAAAGGTTAAAATAGCGGCGTCTATAAGAAGTTATATCGGAGGATCAGTTCATAGGAAGGCTATATCCAAACTTGGACCAATACAGCCCAAATTGAAATTACCAGGTCTGCACAAAAAAATTTCAGCACGACAGCTCGTTTCTTAAGGCCGTAGCGTAATTACAACAGATAGACAGACGCAGCGTTGCCAGAATTGTTTCACCAAAAACCGCTAGATTTGTCCAAAAAACTAGCCAAAAAAAGCTAAAAAATTAAAAAATAGCTAGAAAAAAAGCTAAATTTTTTTGTATCAAAAGTCACATTTTTGATTGAAATTTAACAAACTTAAAGGCTTTATTTCACTTAAAATGCATATTATTTTAATTGTATTCATTTTATTTCCATTTCTGTGAGACTGTAAGAAAATCTATGTCATATTAGCTCTGTTTGCATACTCGATACATTTTGATTACTATCACAAGTCCTTCATTTATATTTCCTAGTAAAAAACTTTTTTCCCGGTAAACTTGCAATTATCAGCTGGTTAATCGTCAACAAGTCCAATGTCGCATAGAACTGCATTAGAAAATATCAATATATTTCGTTTTAACTGAATTAATGATAAATTCGTGATCGTGTACACTTCACCTTATATTACCCAAGAGAATAAACCCCATTCTAACTGTCTTGCAAGTTTATACTGAATAACTTTTATTCGAAAATTTCCCATACAAACCTATTGTCCAATTTTCGTAAATGTAAATCCATTCCATTAATAAATAGCAGATTTGTTTTGATCCTATCACTACGAATTTTTTATTGCATTTTTTTGATGTTAAAAAAATAATACCACATTCAAAACTTTATTTCCTTAATTATTTCTATGTTCTGTTCCAAAGATTTTTTACACTAATGATTTTGGTATTGATTCAGAGTCAAATTTGAATTTATTCGTTTTTTCAGCTTTTTCTTCATGAGATATCACAGTGCTTTAAAAATGTGCTAACGACAACTTAAATTTCCAAATTTAGACTCGACTTTAAGTAGAAATTATTCTGTGTATACGTTTTTAAAATAAAATGTTGAAAAACCTCTTCTATTTTTGAACGCTATTTTGGTTTGTGGTCAAGATACAAAAACTCCACAAATTTAAAGACTATTTAATTAATTTTAAGAATTTTTTAGAATTGACCCTAGCCTTCTTTCATGAAAAGATACCCATTTTTAAGTTGAATCACTTAACTATAAGGACAAAACGATTTTATCGGCTTTTGGACAAGGAAAACAGTTTATAACATATAAGAGAAATTCACAAATGCTATTATAACCAAAATTCGCGTTCGTATTTTAAAGACATGACATGACAAAGCAATTCACATCCACTATTTTAATTTAGTAATATCATAATAACTTTAGAATACGTATTAAAATAACATAAAAAGGATAAACGAGTCAAATGCTATTATTCCTAATAATTTACTGACAGTTTACATAAGGAATTTGTATGGTAATAGTAGATTTAAAGTTTACGATAACTTTTATGAATACGAGGAAAAAAACTTTACATCAAGGTGTATTTGCTGCAAAAATGCCCGCATAATGGCTGGAATAATTATTAAGGCTTCAATTGAGCTTTGAAATATGCGGAAAACCTTATTCTGGCAGCAAGACTTAGATAAAAACGAAGTTTTATCCATATTTCAATAGGAACATGTCGAAAATAAAAAAAAGCCAAAAATAGCTAAAAGGGTCATGAAAAAAAGCCAGAAAAAAAGCTAAAAGCTAAATGCATTTTTTTCCCGCTAAACGTCTTCAAAAAAAGCCAAATCTAGCGGGAAAAAAGCTAAATTGGCAACGCTGGACAGACGAATAGCGTTAGGTCGTCTTAGTCGAGAACTAATATTTAAATGTGTTACAAACGGAATAGCAAACGTATTATATCCACATCTCCATCCTGTGGTAGTTTGTATAATTAATGATAGTTAGGCTATACACACCTTGCTAATGCTTTAGTTTACATAGGTGTCTGTAACTCGGGGAATTTTCTTAATCTGACAAGTCGTGTCGTCATCTCACGAAATATTTCTATGTCATTTATTTCTTCACTATCAATGATTTTGGTTTTCTTTTCTTGTCCATTCCAGCTATGTACTTGTTCTCTCCTTCAAATGAATTAAAAATAAGAACTACTTAGTGGACATGCCATATGCGATTCTCATAACCCTTTCCAATGCAGTGGCTTTTCCATTTTTGCATTATCTACTCATAAATCTTTGCTGGTAAATATTTGTAATTTATCTACTTATACCACGAATTTATCCAATACCGTGAAAATATTCCTATGACAGTAACTAATTGACTGATGAATTCTAATGAATCATTAAAGCAAAAAAAAGTTGAAGATTTTGTAATAGATTTTCTTCTATCGTATCTTGCTCATATTCTTGTAATGACCTAATAGTTTCATGGTCCAAATGGTTATGGTGGGGGAAGAATAATAACATGTGAGTATGGCATTGAAAATTAATTCTACTGCAGGGCAAAAGGACTATTATAAATCTTACTTAAAATCGAAGTATTAAGATTGATTGGCCTTAGCAGCCAATGATGTTTGCTCCTTTTTATCATACATTTACAGTATGTTTAAATAAGCAATAAATAAATAAATATGAAACTAATGGTAATTTATTATACCCTAAACCACATAGTGGTCAGGGTATAATAAGTTTGATCGGCCAAAAAATGTGCCTACCAGAAATATTGATTTTAGACCCCATAAAATATATACCGATCGACTCAGAATCGCCTCTAGCGCTTGGTGTCCGTCCGTCCGTCCGTCTGTCCATGTATTTGTTGTTCACAGGATTCCGGTGGCAATTATTAACCGATTTTGATGAAATTTGGTAAAGTTTTTTGGGCACAAGGACGAACGCTATTGAATTTGGAAGAAATCGGATCAAATTTAGATATAGCTCCCATATATATGTATCGCCCGATTTCGACAAATGGGGTCACGTTGAGCTTTTTTTCAAACGGATCGTCATCAAATTTGGCAAAAGGTAATCTTTTCCATCGCCCTTCAAGTCTGCAAAATTTCATCCAAATCGGTTCAGATTTAGATATAGTTCTCATATATATGTATCGCCCGATTTTCCCAAATTTGGCCACAAAACCCTTATTTATCAACCGATCTTACTCAAAGTTGGCTAAATGTAATCTTCTATAGCACTAACTATATGTGCAAAAAATCATCGAAATCGGTTCAGATTTAGCTATAGCTCCCATATATATGTACCGCCCGATTTTTCTAACTTTGGCCATAAAACCCTTATTTATCAACCGATCTTACCCAAATTTGGCTAAATGTAGTCTTCTATAGCACTAACTATATGTGCAAAAAATCATCGAAATCGGTTCAGATTTAGATATAGCTCCCATATATATGTATAGCCCGATTTTCCCAAATTTGGCCATAGAACCCTTATTTATTAAGCGATCTTACTAAAAGTTGGCTAGATCCAGTCCTCTATAGTACTAACTATATGTGCAAAATTTCATCGAAATCGGTTCAGATGTAGATATAGCTCCCATATATGTATCACCCGATTTTGAAAAATTCGCCCCTAATAACCTTATGTTTGACCATACAGGCCTCATTTCTTAACTGATCTTACTCAAATCATACACAAGATAACCTTTTGTGGTATTAATCAAACCCGCAGAATATTATGCGAATTGGTTCAGATTTAGATATAGCTTCCATATATATGCATCGCTCGATTTTCCCAAATTTGGCCATAGTACTCCTATTTATTAACCAATGTTACTCAAATTTCAAATTTTGATGTACGGTCTTACTTATACGTACTTGTAGCTCTTACATAAGAATATTGCTCGATTTTTACAAATTTGTATTTATTACCCACACTAAGTTAACGATTTTCTCTTTTTTAATAATGGGCTCAATATTAGTGGCATACTAACTCCGTCGGCGCAATATCAACACAGCCAGTGTTGCTAGAAGTAGGGGAAATTCCCTATATGTAGGGTTTTTCTAATATTTAGCGTCTTGTAAGGACGTAGGGCCACAATGTAGGACATTTTCACTTAACACAATTTGTAATAATTTTTACATTTTGGTGGCTCTAGAGGAGGAAATTAGAAGCCGGCAAGGCTTGATCTTTAACAATGTGTAGTAAACTTTATTCCTGTAGAGAATTTTGTCAACATTTTATTTCTATAGAACATTTGGTCTAAATTGTACTTCTATAGAAACTTTTTTCAAAATATTATTTCTATAAAAAAATTTCTCAAAATTTTATTTCTGTGGAATTTTTTCTCAAAATTGTATTTCTATAGAATTTATTGTCAAAATTTTATTTCTATAGAAAAATTTCTCACAAAAATTTGTTTATAGAAACTTTTTCCAAAATTTTATTTTTATAGAGATTTAACAAAAACAAGTATATACGGCCGTAATTTCGGCCAGGCCGAATCTTATGTACCCTCCACCATGGATTGCGTAGGAACTTCTACTAAAGGCTGTCATCCACAATCGAATTACTTGGGTTGCGATAACACTTGCCGATGGCAAGTTATCGTAAAACTTTTTAACACTGTCTTCTAAATTGTAAGTTAGCCCATACGGGGTATATATTAAACAAAACAAGTATATACGGCCGTAATTTCGGCCAGGCCGAATCTTATGTACCCTCCACCATGGATTGCGTAGGAACTTCTACTAAAGGCTGTCATCCACAATCGAATTACTTGGGTTGCGATAACACTTGCCGATGGCAAGTTATCGTAAAACTTTTTAACACTGTCTTCTAAATTGTAAGTTAGCCCATACGGGGTATATATTAAACAAAAAAAGGCCGATTAAATACGTATATAATATAGTTTGACAAAACAAAATTTTTGACAAAATTTTCTATAGAAATAAAAACTTGACAAAATTTTCTATAGAAATAAACGTTTGACAAAACTTTCTATAGAAATGAAATTTTGACACAACTTTCTATAGTAATAAAATTTGACAAAATTTTCTATGGAAATACAGTTTTGGTAGATTATTTTTGGCGATATGGACCAATTTTTGTGTAATAAGTCATCGGCTATATATAACTAAAGACCGATATTGACCAATTTTTACATGGCTGTTAGAGGCCATATATTGACAAAATGTACCAAATTTCAACCGCATCGGATGACTTTTGCTATATATAATTATGGACCGATATGAACCAATTTTTGCATGGTTGTTAGATACCATATACCAAACACCATGTACCAAATTTCAACTGGATCGGATGAATTTCGCTCCTCCAAGAGGCTCCTGAGGTCAAATCTGGGGATCGGTTTATGTGGGAGCTATATATAATTATGAACCGATATGGACCAATTTTTCCATGGTTGTTAGAGACTATATACTAACACCACGTACTAAATTTCAATTGGATCGGATGAATTTTGCTCCTCCAAGAGGCTCCGGAGTTCAAATCTGGGGATCGGTTTATATGGGAGCTATATATAATTATGGACCGATATGGACCAATTTTTGCATGGTTGTTAGAGGCCGTATACTAACCTCAGGTACCAAATTTCAACCGGATCGGATGAATTTTGCTGCTCCGGGAGGCTCCCAAGCCAAATTTGGGGATCGGTTTATATGGGGGCTATACGTAAACGTGGTCCGATATGGCCGATTTTCAATACCATCCGACCTACATCAATAACAACTACTTGTGCCAAGTTTCAAGTCGATAGCTTGTTTCGTTCGGAAGTTAGCGTGATTTCCACAGACGGACGGACAGCCGGACAGACGGACAGACGGACGGACATGCTTAGATCGACTCAGAATTTCACCACGACCCAGAATATATATACTTTATGGGGTCTTAGAGCAATATTTCGATGTGTTACAAACGGAATGACAAAGTTAATATACCCCCATCCTATGGTGGAGGGTATAAAAATTACTAATTTGGGTAGAATTGTACCAACTGTGACAACCGTGGTGGTAATACAAATTTATATTCTAAGTTATATACGTTGCATATTCATGTTTTAAGATAATAAAGTACTTAGAACCATTTTTGTTTTGTAAAATTTTTTGAGCAACATAGGTTAATAAATAAGAGTATTATGGCCAAATTTGAGAAAATCAATCGATGAATTTGTATATGGAGCTATATCTAAATCTGAACCGATTTGGATGATATTTTCCAGATTTGGTTGATACCACAGAAGGTTGTCTTGTGCTAAATTGGAGTAATATCGGGTATTAAATAAGGCTATTATGGCCAGAAATAATGTTATAAGGGGTACATTTTTCAAAAACGGGCGATACATACATATGGGAGCTATATATAAATCTGAACCGATTTGGATGATATTTTGCAGGTTTGTTATTATTACAGAAGATTACCTTTTCTAAATTTGAGTAAGGTCGGTTAATAAATGAGGCCATTATGGTCAAAAATAAGATTATGAGGGGCAAATTGTTTAAAATCGGACGCTACATATATATGGGAGCTATACATAAATCTGCACCGATTTGGATGATATTTTGCACATATAGTAAGTGCTACAGAAAATTAGATTTGACCAGTAAATTGGATTACGTTATGACAAATTTGACGCAGATCGGTTAGTAAGTGATCGGTTAGGAGGTAATTCTGCGTCGATCGGTATATATTTTATGGGGTCTAAAATCAATATTTCTTGTAGGCACATTTTTGACTGATCAAGTTATTATACCCCGACCACTATGTGATTTGGGGTATAAAAATTAAAATTATAACGAATACTTCACAGTAAAAAATTTTTTCTTGATTCGAAAATATACCTTAAACCAAATATGCTAAATCCTAAAAATAAGTCTTAGCCTATATTTGAAGCGTTTTTTATCTTAAATCTAAAGTTTTAATATTTCAATTAATTTAAGGATGATTTCTTTCTAAATAATTATATACCTGATATTATTATTGTCGTTAAATGTTATAAATGTTTCCTCATATTGACTAACTTTTAATTTAGAGGACAATGTCAAGAAGGTTTATGACACCTTGTCTTCGGCAACTGATGTCACAACATAAGTAATTCATTTGTGGATTATAGTCTTTAGTAGAACTGGAGGAGGGTACAAAATTTCTTTGAACTCTTCATTTATAATCAAGAAGCCAAAATTGTCCTGAATGTTATATCGTATTTTAATTTGAACTTAAAAATCAGTTCAAATAATATAATTTCTAGTATGATTTCAATATAAATTCTGTGATTATCTTATTATAATTCCCATTAACATAGGTGTATATGCTTCACAACAATGTAATCGAATAATATCAACATCCACTTTAAATTCTATAAATTCAATGCAATAAAATTATTGGCCGCATTAAAAGACACGCGATTTAATGGCTCTTAGCGAGAAAAGAAGTAGTCAACGTAGAACTGTTGTATTAATGGTATTTTCGGTTCTTGTTTTTTAGAAACTGGACATCAAAAGCATTTTAGCATCAAATTGTGATAGATCTGGAATAAAGCGACACAAGCTATGTCGTCTTCTATTTAACACTATCGCTAAATACAAATAAATCAAATTTAATTTCCTCATGAAAATTGGAACCAGAATTTAATCTATTTGAATACTCTACAAGATGAAGAAGACTTAGTGCAGACGGAGTCAGTCGACTGTCTGATGACATTCAAAAAAATATGGATATCGTCACTATCATTTTATACATTTCTGTATGTTGTGCGCCGTACTCGAATTAATTCTTGCAGACATCCAGATGGTGGATTGCTACAAAAAACCTAATGCCTTACATTACGTGCATAAAGTGCTTAATTAAATACTGTTGATGAGTTGCCTTGGCATGCAGCATGTTTACAAACATTTTGGCCTTTTTAGCTACTTTCTGTCATGAACAGTATACACCCAAAACAAAATGATGTGTAGTAATATATCTTAGATGATAGAGATAAAATTCCCATACCACCAAATGATTCTTTTTATACCCTCCACCATAGGATTGGGGTATATTAACTTTGTCATTCCGTTTGTAACACATCGAAATATTGCTCTAAGACCCCATAAAGTATATATATTCTGGGTCGTGGTGAAATTCTGAGTCGATTTGAGCATGTCCGTCCGTCTGTTGAAATCACGCTAACTTCCGAACGATACAAGCTATCGACTTGAAACTTGGCACAAATAGTTGTTATTGATGTAGGTCGGATGGTATTGCAAATGGGCCATATCGGTCCACTTTTACGTATAGCCCCCATACAAACGGACCCCCAAATTTGGCTTGCGATTGCTCTAAGAGAAGCAAATTTCATCCGATCCGGCTGAAATTTGGTACATGGTGTTAGTATATGGTCTCTAACAACCATGCAGAAATTGGTCCATATCGGTCCATAATTACATATAGCCCCCATATGAACCGATCCCCCTATTTGGCTTGCGGAGCCTCTAAGAAAACCAAATTTCATCCGATCAGGATGAAATTTGGCACATGGTGTTAATAATATGGCCTCTAACAACCATGCAAAAATTGGTCCACATCGGTCCATAATTATATATAGCCGCCATATAAGCCGATCCCCAGATTTGACCTCCGGAGCCTCTTAGAGGAGCAAAATTCATCCGATCCGATTGAAATTTGGCACATGGTGTTAGTATATGGTCTCTAACAACCATGCAAAAATTGGTCCACATCGGTCCATAATTATATATAGCCGCCATATAAATCGATCCCCAGATTTGGCTTGCGGAGCCTCTAAGAGAAGCAAATTTCATCCGATCCGGTTGAAATTTGGTACGTGGTGTCAGCATATGATATCGGTTCATTTCTATAGAAAATCTTGTCAAAATTTTATTTCTATAGAAAATTTAGTCAAAATTTTATTTCTATAGAAAATTTTGTTACAATTTTTTTATGTCTATAGAAAATTTTGTTACAAATTTTTTATGTCTATAGAAAATTTTGTCAAACTGAATTATATACGTATTTGATCGATCTTTTTTGATTTAATATAACCACGTATGGACTTACATACAATTTAGAAGACGGTGTTAGGAGGTTTTAAGATACCTTGCCATCGGCAAGCGCTACAGCAACTTAAGTAATTCGATTGTGGGTGGCAGTGTTTAGAAGAAGTTTCTACGCAATCCATGGTGGAGGGTACATAAGCTTCAGCCTGGCCGAACTTACTTGTTTCCAATAATTTTTGTAGAGAATAAATCTGTTCTGATGAAGTTCAGAGTTTTGTACTCCTAACCATAAAGTCCATAGGATCTGTGATGGCCTCCTTACGTTTCCTTTTCCCCCTAAATGATGACGAGTTTTATGAAAATGGGAACCACCATGGCGTCATTGGGCCGAAAGTTCGACAAGGCCGAATCTTATGTAGGGTACATAAGATTCGGATTGCGTACAATAGTCTACTAAAGGCTAGGGTCTTGGTGACAGTTGTCGATGGTAAGGTAGAGTTTTATTTCTTAACATTGTCTCCTAAATTAAATGTTAGTTCATATAAGCCTCCATAATTCTTGATCATTTTATATATAGGAGGCTATAAGTAATTGTGAACTGATATGAATCAATTTTGGCATGGTAGTGGGGAAAATGTTCGTTTCTGAATCGGAAGTGGTGCAAAATTGCTGCAGAAGCGTTAAATTTAACATGGACTTGTCATAGAACGGAAGTCTCCTATTTTAATAGCTGTTGCATTGAATTTGCATCACTACTTATGGTGTGATCCAAATTCAGTAATTTCAATGTGAAGTACAATTTTTTGTGATATTTTGTTAAAGAAATTTTTTTTAGTTTTTTATTTTAGGATTTTTAATGCATTCTAACACTTGTCTGAAACATTTGACCTCACATATTTTAAAAAATTTGCAATTTTTCATTTTTTCAACAAAATTTAAATAATTTGCACCATGTTATTAATTCTTATTCAGTTTTTAACCTATTGAAAGTTAAAATCAGCCATTAAAAATATGAAAACAAAACTTCCTATGTAGTTAATAAAGTTGTGCCTTTAGATCCACCTCCATTGGATACCAACATCACGTACCAAATTTCAATCGGATCGGACGAAATTTGCTCCTCTTCGGAAATCTTTTCTGGGAATCGGTTTAAATGGGGGCTATATATAATTAAGGATGTGGTTGTTAGCGACCATATGAGTATACTAATAACACGTATCAAATTTCAATGGGATCGGATGCATTTTACTCATCCATGAGGCTCCGGAGGTCAAATCTGGGGATCGGTTTATATGGAAGCTATATATAATTATGGGCCGATATGGACCAATTTTCGCATGGTTGTTGGATGACACTCTGAAAAAAGTATTGTCGTAAGGCCAAAGATTTCATGCCATTAAAATACGAATGCGAATTTTGCTTAGCATTTAAGACTCATTTCTCAGATATAAAGTTTTTTCGTTGTCCAAAATTCGATAAATTTTCAATGAAGTAATTTTGTCCATATATCAAAATAAGCATCTCTACGTGAATTTTTTTTTTTTTTTTTTTTGACTAAAGTCAATTTGACTTTACTAATTCAGAAAAAATTAAAATTCATCTTTACAATTAACGAAACTGTCTTTAACTTCTTTTTGTCTGTTTGCATCTTGACTACAAAGCAAAAAAGTGTTCACAAACAGGACACGTTTTTCAACATTTTATTTTAAAGACGTTTTTTATTTTAACGTTTTACATTTTGTTAAAATTTTACTTCTATAGAAAATTTTGTCAACATTTTATGTCTTAAGAAAATTTGGGTAAAATATAATTTTTCTATAGAAAATTTTGTCAAAATTTTATTTCTATAGAAAATTTTGTCAGAATTGTATTTCTATAGAAAATTTTCTCTAAATTTTATTTCTATAGAAAATTTTCTCTACAATTTCTTTAGCAAATTTTCGCAAAATTGTATTTCTATAGAAAATGTTGTCAAAGTTCTATTTCTTTGGAAAATTTTCTCAAATTTTTATTTCTTTTGGAAATTTTGTAAATTTTTTTTTCTTTAGAAAATTGTACTTCAATAGAAAATGTTTTCAAAATTTTATTTCTATAGAAAATTTTGTCAAAATTTTATTTATATAGAAAATTTTGCAAAATTGTATTTCTGTAGAAAATTTTCTCCAAATTTTATTTCTATAGAAAATTTTGTCAAAATGTTATTTCTAAAGAAAATTTTGTAAACATTTAATTTTTATAGAAAATTATGTCAAAATTTTATTTCTAAAAAAAATTTTGTCAAAATTTTATTTCTATAGAAAATTTTCGCAAAATTGTATTCTATAGAAAATTTTGTCAAAGTTCTATTTCTATGGAAAATTTTCTCAAATTTTTTTTTCGTTAGGAAATTTTATCCAAATCTTTTTTCTTTAGAAAATTTTACTTCAATAGACAATTTAGTAAAAAATTTTATTTCTATAGAAAATTTTGTCAAAATTGTATTTCTGTAAAAATTTTTCTCCAAATTTTATTTCTATAGAAAATTTTCTCTAAATTTTATTTCTATAGAAAATTTTCTCTAAATTTTATTTATATAGAAAATTTTGTCAAAATGTTATTGCTAAAGAAAGTTTTGTCAACATTTTATTTGTATAGAAAATTATGTCAAAAATTTATTTCTAAAGAATATTTTGTCAAAATTTTATTTCTATAAAAAATTTTGTCAAAATTTTATTTCTTTAAAAAATTTTGTCAAAATTTTATTTCTATAGCAAATTTTCTCAAAATTGTATTTCTATAGAACAATTTGTCAAAGTTATATTTCTATGGAAAATTTTCTCAATTTTTTATTTCATTAGAAAATTTTGTCAAAATTTTATTTCTATAGAAAATTATGTCAAAATTTGTATTTGTATAGCAAATGTTTGCAAAATTGTATTTCTATAGAAAATTTTGTCGAAATTGTATTTCTATGGAAAATTTTCTCAAAATTTTATTTCTATAGAAAATTTTCTCCATTTTATAATTTAGTATCGGTGTCAAAATTTACAGAAAATTATGTAACCTTAAGAACGCTGCGTTAGTATAGGTATAGGTTAGCTATAGTGGTAGACCCATATTTCAGGCTCACTTAAACTACACTGAAAAAAAAGCTTGCCAAAGCTTCCAAAGATGTTGTCTTTACTTTAATAACTTTGGTATTGATTCTTTTTCTCTTTTAATTTTTCGCTTTTTTTTCTTCATATGCCATAAAAGTCCTTTAAAAACGAGTTAACGACAACTTTATTTTCCAAATTCATACTCGACTTCCAGTAGAATTTATGCTATGTTTCAAGTAAAAAACTTATTTAAAATAAAGTGTTGAAAACCATGTCCTATATGTGAACGATTTTTAGCTTTGTAATCAAGATGCAAAAAGAAAACAAATTTAAAGACAATTTCATTAATTTAAAGAATTTTTCTGAATTATTAAAGTCAAGTCGATCCAAAAAATGTTTTCTTTCATGTTATGATACCCATTCAAACACTTAATTATAAGGACGATACGATTTTATTGAAAAGTTTATCGACTTTTGGAAAAAAAAACTTTATATTAAAGAAATGCGTCTTCTATGGTAAGCACAATTTGCATTCGTATTTTAAAGACTTGAAATCTTTGACCTCACGACAATATTTTTAATTCAGCATGGAAAAACGAATAAATTAAAATTGGTTTTCTAGAATAAAGTACACAAAACTCAAATTTAAAAGAGAATTGTATCTTAAACGTATCCTTAAGATACAATTCTCCGCTTCTTTGATTCAGAATCAATGCCAAAATCATTAATGTAAAAACAATATATTTGGAACCTGACATGCTTTTTTTAGTGCATATACATGCATCGCGTACCAAATTTCAGGCGGGTCGGTTGAATTTTGCTGCTCCAAGAGGCTCCTCATTTAAAATCTTTGTGTGTATAAAAGCATAACTCCATTTAACAAGTTTACTATGGTGTTGTTTTTAATAATTTACAGCATAGGATGCTTGCAACACAGCTTGCCTCACATAGAAATGCTTGTAGTTAACATTAAAAATAATTCCTCCTTAATGTAGGCCTATATCTTGTTATCTCTCCAAAAGGATCTTGTTAGTCCAGTTCACAATAATCAAAACAAGAACAACATGAATCGAAAAAGAGATTAAATATTTACACTGAAGCAAAATATTGTCGTAAGCCCAAAGATTTCATATACTTGCCATATTTACATTAAGCATAGAAAATGCTATTCTCTGATTCAAATAGTTTGTCGACTTTTATAAATTTTCCTTTGAAGGCCCTTGACCTTGAGTCAGATGATTCGATTTTAAAATGGTTGTCTTTACTAAAGAACAATGCCGTTGAATCAAGGCAAACTATAATAATTGTGAAACACTCTTAATTATTATAGAAATGTTCATTAAATATAATGATATTTTGTATCTTGCCTACATAGATACAAACACATTAAAAAATTGGAGATGTCTATCAAGATTTGATCTTAAAAAACCTTTCTTCTTGAAACATGAAATATTTTCTACTTTAGATCGAGTTTGAATTTGGAATATGAAGTCGTTGTTAGCATATCTATGACGGATTTCGATTTTACACAATGAAAAAAAAAAATTATAAACATATACACATAAATTAAAATGTGTTTCCTGGATGTATGTTAATTTATCCTTAGTATAATTTCTCGTTTCGTTGGCTCGTTAAGAAAACAATTTGGTCTCTGGGTAATCATTGTTTTCAGTGTATAAGTTTTGAAATCGAGTTTCTACGATAGAATCGACTACACCTCTAACAAGAGCACCAGTTAACTAATAAAACTTTGATAAAATGTTTATAAAAATACACCAAAAAATTATACTTCCTTCCCAAACGAAATTTCATAATTTATTTTTCGCTGTAAGGAAGTTTACAGCATCTTAAAAGATTCATCTCAACTAAACAATGGAATCAAACCGTGAACATTTTCGGACGATTATTTTTTACAATATTTGTCGTGGGTTAGCTCAACAACAATGCAACGATGAACTTAGTTCAATTTTTGACGATGATGCTTCGCCAATGTATGGTGAATTCAACCGAGGTCGTAGTTCACTCCAAGACGAATTTCGTGAAGGTCGTCCAACTGATATTCCAAAATTGTGAGATTGAGACAATTTAAGGCGTTAGTGGGAGCAGCATGTATTCAATATTGCTTGAACGTTTGACCGTCCAAACATTTGTTCGGCTTGGATCCCACACAATTTTTCAAGCGCTCAGAGGCTCGTGTCGATTGGTCAAAAGATATGATAAATAATGATCGCATTTCTTGGAACATGTCTATGACATCGTAACAAGTAACGAATCGTAGATTTATGCGTATGAGACCGAATGTAAACAGCAGTCGAAAGTTCGCCACCTGGAGAAGCGGTTGATGCGTTCACAATGCATGGTTTGGAGATACCTTAATAAGAATACAATAAGTTCTTCGACATTTTATTCACCCGCATGCAAACGTGTATAGATCTTAAGAGACAATAGTTAGAAAAACAATAAAGTGATTTTCGCTTATTAATTTTTATCTTTGATTAATATTTGTTCTCTAATCCCGAAATCTATAAGAGGCAGGGAGGGAGAATAAATTAGTTAGTGTCTCCTAAGGTGCCGTTCATTTTATCAGTTTGTCCGTACGACAATGCTCCTGTCCAACATTTAGAGACATATCCCAGATGTTGGCCAAATTATAATTTATGTTCGGCGACATAAATACTGCACACAATCATCGATTTTTTACTTATCGCCGACAATTCATAGCATTTTGCCATGCCGTAAGATTACTTACATACACAGACATTTTTTCCGGATAAAATTATAGTTTGAACGATGCAAACATAGATCATTTGTATTCACACGCGCACAGAAAAAACATGTTTGGACATGGTTGCCGCATCCATCTAATGCTTATATAGAGCATGTAATTGTCGCGAAAACCATATATTTTGTCTTTGTAAAAGTAATTTTCGAGCGGAGAAAAATATATGTTGGCAATAAGCATTTAAATGGTTCTCAAATGCCGCAAACATGTTCTATTATTTAAATGATAGAATTTGAGACTATTATATGGTCGGGAAAATCATGTACCTGACCATTAATTTTTTTTCCTTTCTTGCAGAGAGAAAAGTATTTTTATAGGTTACGTATAGACATGTCTAGAACCATTACATGGCCATAAAGACCATGTACATTGTTTTCGTGACCATTTAATTTTTTTGCAGCGAAAATAATTTTATAAAAACATTGAGCAGGTATACACGATTTTCAATTTGCGTGTCAGTCGTGTGTTGATTGTTTCTTGGAATGGACGCAGTATACGGAATTACTATGTTTTGTGTTAATTTATTTACTCAGAAGTGGCACGTGGTTTTATGTGAACACAAAAAAGGAAAGTGTAATTGAAACAAGTATATACGGCCGTAAGTTCGGCCAGGCCGAAGCTTATATACCCTCCACCATGGATTGCGTAAAAACTTCTACTGAAGACTGTCATCCACAATCGAATTACTTGGGATGCGGTAACACTTGTCGATGGCAAGGTATCTTAAAACTTCCTAACACCGTAATATAAACCACATAGTCCATACGTGGTATATATTAAACCAAAAAGGCCGATTAAATACGTAAATAATTAAGTTTAAAGTTTCTATAGAAATAAAATTTTGACATTTTCTATAGAAGTAAAATGTGGAAAAAATTTTCTATAGAAATAAAATTTGGAAAAAATTTTCTATAGAAATAAAATGTTGACAAAATTTTCTATAGAAATAAAATTTTTACAAAATTTTCTATAGCAATAAAATGTTGACAAAAGAAATAACATTTTGACAATGTTTTCCATAAAAATAAAATTGTGGTAGATTATTTTTTGCTCGAGTGGCTAACATGAATATGAACCGATATGGACCAATTTTTGTGTGATTGGGGATCGGCTATATATAACTATAGACCGATATGGACCAATTTTGGCATGGATATTAGCAGCCTTATACTAACACCACGTTGCAAATTTCAACCGGATCGGATGAATTTTGCTCCTTCAAGAGGCTCCGGAGATCAAATCTGGGGAACGGTTTATATGAGAGCTATATACAATTATGGACCGATATGGACCAATTCTTGCGTGTTTGTTAGAGACCATATTCTAACACCATGTTCCAAATTTCAACCTGATCGGATGAATATTGCTCCTCCAAGAGGCTCCGGAGGACAAATCTGGGGATCGATTTATATGGGGGCTATATATAATTATTGACCGATATGGACCAATTCTTGCATGGTTGTTAGAGACCATATACTAACACCACGTACCAAATTTCAACAGGATCGGATGAATTTTGCTCCTCTATGAGGCTCCGTAGGTCAAATCTGGGGATCGGCTTATATGGGGGCTATATATAATTATGGGACGATGTGGACCAATTTTTGCATGGTCATTAGAGAACATATACCAACACCATGTACCAAATTTCAGCCGGATCGGATGAAATTTGCTTCTCTTAGAGGCTTCGCAAGCCAAATCCGGAGATCGGTTTATATCGGGGCTATATATAATTATTGACCGTTGTGGGCCAATTTTTGCATGGTTGTGAAGAACCATATACTAACACCATGTACCAAATTTCAGCCGGATAGGGTCTGCAAGCTAAATTTGGGGGTCCGTTTATATGGGGGCTATACGTAAAAGTGGACCTATATGGCCCATTTGCAATACCATCTGACCTACATCAATAACAAATACTTGTGCCTAGTTTCAAGTCGATAGCTGGTTTCGTTCGGAAGTTAGCGTAATTGCAACAGACGGACGGACGGACTGACATGCTCAGATCGACTCAGAATTTCACCACGATCCAGAATATATATACTTTATGGGGTCTTACAGTAATATTTCGATGTGTTACAAACGGAATGACAAAGTTAATATAACCCCTTCCTATGGTGGAGGGTATAAAAACAAATAAATAAAGTTAATTTTGTGTTTTCTTTTCTCAAGTGGCGTCCTTTTTTTCGAAGACGAAAAAGGGTTTTTCATAAAGATCAAAACATTTTAGGTTGTGACCATGTTCTTTTATCTGGAAGAAAAACATTTTTGACGAATACCATAACATTTTAGATCGTGACCATTGTATTTTAATGGAAACAAAATTCTTTTTATCAATATAATAACATTTTAGATGAGGACAATTTTATTTTTCTTAGAACCATGTTCACTGAGCCAACACGGTTGCAGGTGAAAATGTTACATGGTTGCCGCAAAAATAGCTCCTTTCATGTTATTTTGCTCTTCGAATATGATTGTGACAATCATGTTTCTTCTCTGCGTGCAGTGTAGCTATTGCATGTTCAATTTGCAATCAGGATCACCGCTCTCAACTAGTGTTTATTGTTATCTCTGCAGCTCAATATCTAAATTATACCACCTGATATGGGGTCCAATATGGATCATTGGCGTTAAACGCAATTATCTGCTATGAAAGGTGCAATATCAAGCCAAACCCAAGTCTTCATTTAAACCAACTTAAATTGGTCGATTGAATCGCCTCCACCCTGTTGTTTACCTATTCCTTATGTGAATAATCTTAAAAAAATAAGCCACCCAAACAATAATCGTATTTTATTTTTCATCCACATACAATATTGAGCTAATAGAACTTTGAAAAAATCGAAACAATAGGATTTTGAGTATAAAAAACACTAGCGGAATATAGAAAATTTTTTGTTTATATGAAAAGAATGACGCTTAACTCGACAAATTTAAATTATATTATCTTTCAGTATTAAAATTTTAATTTCTTACTAATCCATAAAAATATCATATACATAATTCTTTGTCTTTCTTTGGAAAATATTACAAAAAGTTGAGTAATGTAAAATTTTATTAACAGCTTTAAATTTTCATTATTAACACAAGATAATAAATCATTTCTCAAAGATAAACAATCATTTCATAAAATAAAATGCTTTGGAATAATATAAATCATAGGAAGTATCATAAATCATAAGCCATTACATCCGCTTTATCTATAATGACTGGAAAAACAAAAGATTTAAGACACAAACTTGAAGGTGTCACCCTCACGTCATTAGGGTAGAAAAGAAAATTGTGGCCATAAACCCACTCATTGCATTAGATTTATAAAGGCACTATCTAATTTGACTAGAATTCATCAATAAAATCTCATAAAATTTATATTAGCTTAAACCTCTAGATAAAACCATAAGGCGATAATATTTTAATGGTTTACTTTGTATTGTTTTCCATGAAATCATGGAAAACAGAGAACAAAAATCTAGGCATTAAGTTTATCTGCTACCATAAACCACCCAACGTTTTGTTGGTAATCGCATAAAATGCTAATTTCCATGAAAATTTAAAACGCTTTACACTCTACATGTTGAGTTTTACTGCTATTTATGAAATTATAAAAAGAAAAATATTTTTTTTTATTTTTTTCATAAACTTTACGGAAGTGAAAGGTAGTAACGTGCCTCCATCATAGGATGGGAGCAGAGAATGAAGCCGACCCATTTATGTCGGCGGCGGCTGATACTAAATTTTTGCCTCCGGCGGCGGCGGCTTGACGGCTAAGCCGATATAAATAAGTCTCTTCGGCGGCGGACAATTATCCATTATAAAATCAATTTTAAGTTATTCGAATGGTAATGAGATTGGTTGTACAACCAATCTTACAATCAAATTTACATTTCATTCAAATTTTCTGAGGTAAATGTTTGCAAAATAATTATAACACTTTGAAATAGATTGATTGGGGGTGAAATGCTCAAAATTTTGAAAAAATTACGACAATTATTAATACATTTTTTTATTTAAACCGATATTTTCGATTAATTGGCGGCTAAATTTGAGTCGAGATGAGTCGAAATATTCGGCGGCGGCGTCAACCGACAAAAAATGGTCGGCGGCGACTGAAATCGGCGGCGCGACTCGGCGGCTTCATCCTCTGGATGGGAGCATAGTGAGTATACCTTCTCTTTTTTAAAACATGACAATATTGATTTCCGACAACAACAAGGTGAAATTCTAAGACGATATACTGTTGTCGGTTTGTCTATATTAATCACGCCTTCAATTCTTAAGTTGTCGTCCTGAAATTTAGCACAGACTTGATTTCGATATGCCATAAATTAGAAATCTACACGTATTTTAGGTCCACAACCCGCTTTGCGAAGTAGATCTAAAATCTAACCCTGAAACGAGAAATTCTAATTATAGACTCAAATGTGGTCCGTCAAAATCCATAATTCACTATATACTCAATATTAACCGATTTTCCATCATTTCATTTTCTATAGAAATAAAATTTTGACAACATTTTCTAAACAAATAACATTTTGACAAAATTTTCGACAGGAATACAATCTTGGCAAAATTTTCTATAGATATAAGTATTTCTTTAGTAAATTTGTGGTAGGATTTTCTTCAAATGTTGGTAGATTTTTTGTGGCTCGAGTTTTAACCGTGGTTACCACGCATTGTTAAAGATAATTCTAATGTCCTCCTCCAGAGCCACCAAAATGTGAAAATTATTAATAATTGTGTTGAGTGAAAAAATACCCTACATTGTGCTCCTACTTTCTTACAAGACGCTAAATATTAGGAAAAAACCTACCTGTAAGGAATTTCCCCTAATTCTGGCCCATTATGAAAAAGTGTGGGTAATAAATACAAATTTGTAAAAATCGGGCAATATTATTATGAAAGAGCTAAAGTATAAATATGATTGGCTAATATCAATAAACATTTGAAATTAGAGCAACATTGGTTAAAAAATATGAGCATTATAGTCAAATTTGGGAAAATTGGGCGATGCATATATATGGGAGCTATATCTAAATCTGAACCAATTTGTATAATATTTTGCAGGTTTGATTGATACCACAAAAGGTTACCTTGTGCAAAATTTGAGTGCGATCAGTTAAGAAATGAGGCTTCTATGGGCAAAAATAAACTTAATTGTCAAAACCGGGCGATACATTTATATGACAGCTATATCTAAATCTCAACCGATTTCGATGAAATTTTGCACATACAGTTAGTACTACAGAGCACTGGATCTAGCAAACTTTGAGTAAGATCGGTTAATAAAAAGAGGTTTTATATCCAAATTAGGGACAATCGGGCTAAATAAGGTTGATGAGTAAGGATTTTATTGCCAAATTTGAAAATATCGGGCGATACATATATATGGGAGCTATATCTAAATCTGAGTCAATTGCGATGATTTTTTGCACATATTGTAAGTACTATAGAATATTATAGTAAACCAAGTTTGAGTAAGATTGGTTGATAAATAAGGGTTTTATGGCCAGGTTTTGGAAAATCGGGCGATACACATATATGGGAGCTATATCTAAATCTGAACCGATTTCGGTGAAATTTTGCAGACTTAAAGAGTTATGAAAAAGATTACTTTTTGTCAAATTTGATGAAGATCCGTTTGTAAAAAAGCGCAACGTGACCCCATTTGTCGAAATCGGGCGATACATATATATATGGGAGCTATATCTAAATTTGATACGATTTCTTCCAACTTCAATAGCGTTCGGTCTTGTGCCCAAAAAACACCCTGTACCAAATTTCATCAAAATCGGTTAATATTTGCGACCGGAATCCTGTGAACAACAAATACATGGACAGACAGACGGACGGACACCAAGCGCTAGATCGACTCAGGAGTTGATTCTACACGCAAAAAACTAATTCTTTCCTCCCAAACGAAATTTTGGACAAACAAAGTTCGTTTCTCATTTGCTTTTCGTTGAAAGGAAGTGTATTTGGAAGAAAAGTATATACTTTTTGTGATAAACGTTTATTCTTTTCCAGGATGTAAAAACAATTTCATAAAGTCTAACTCAAAAAAATTTTTTCTGGCTAATTGCATTGTCCCTTACATCTTTCTCACTTCCACGAGGATTTTTAGTTCTTAACACCTTTTCCTGTAATACCAACAATGTAGAAGAAATTATACGATTTTATAAATTTTTAAAATTTTGGCTTGGATTGAGAATCGAACCACGGTCCATGCAATTTGTAAGCCAACACACTATCCACTGAGCTATGTAGCCGTTATTGTCATCAATAGACAATTACCCATATAAGTTATATTTATATAGCATAGCTTGCGGCGCCCACGAGCCGATTAAACAAAGTTTATTTCACAGAAAAATACATTTAGTTGGGCACCATGGAGCAGTGGTTGCTACGTCTGACTTGCATGCCAAGGGTCGTGGGTTCGATCCCTGCTTCGACCAAAGTTTTTTTTTACATATATTTCAGATATGTTAGTAAGATTCCGAAAAAATGTTCAACATTCAAAGAAAAACGTTTTCGGTACACGTTTTCCAAACGTTTTTTTCTTTGCGTGTAAGTAGATCGATATATACTTTATGGGATCTAAAACCAATATCTCTGGTAGGCACATTTTTGGCCGATCAAAGTTATTATACCCTGACCACTATGTGGTTTTATAATTTATTTCATCGATTATTTGATTTTTTGGGCGGTGGTATAAAAATTAAATTTTAATATACAATTTTTGATTTGTTGAGGGGTGATCACAAATTAACCCCTTTTTGGCTCTAAGAAGCATATTCAAGGAGATATGGCCACAATAAGTTTGTTATATAAAAATTTGTTTTTTTTTGGTTTTTGATCATTTTCATCGAAATTTTAATTTTTTTTTTTTGGGTGGTCACGAATTACCCTCTTTTTTGCTCTAGGATGCATATTTAAGGAGATATGGCCAAAATAAGTTATTCGTAAAAAATTTGTGAGTTGAAGGATTTTCATAGAATTTTTGATTTTTTGGGAGTGATCCCGAATTAACCATTTTTGGCTCTAGAACGCATATTTAACCCTTTCACTGCCGATATCAACTTAGGAGGACATTCGAAAACGACACCAAATTCTATTTCTTCACTTAGTTTCGATTTGTTTCCCGATGTTATTTTAATCTAAATTAGCAATAAATATTATCCATATTGGTGAGCACTAAAATGTATTTTTACAAAATTTTTTAACAATTAGCAAAAAAACGATTAAGGAGATATGACCAAAATAAGTTTTTCATATAAAATTTTTGATTTCTTAGGATTTTCATCGAAGATCCTAACAAGTTTATAGGGCCGTAAGTTCGGCCAGGCCGAATCTCATGTACCCTCCACCATGGACTGCATAGAAACTTGTACTAAAGACTGTCATCCACAATCGAATTACTTGGGTTGTGGTATCATAAAACTTCTTAACGTCGTTTTCTACATTGTGAGTTAGTCCATACGTGGTAGAGAGCCAGAATTGAGATATGGGGATCGCTTACATGGGGGCGATATACAGTTATGAACTTGATATGGACCAATTTTTATGTGATCTGAGGGCTATATATAACTATAGACCGATATGGACCTAGTTAGGCATGGTTGTTATTGGCCACATACTAGCACAATGTACCAAATTTCAACTGACTCGAATGAAATTTGCTCCTCCAAGAGGTTCCAAAACCAAATCTCAGAATCGGTTTATATGGGAGCTATATATGATTATGGACTGATATGGACCACTTTTGGCATGGCTGTTAAATATCATATACTACCATCACGCACCAAATTTCAACCAGATCGGATGAATTTTGCTTCTCCAAAAGGCACCGGAGTTCAAATCTGGGGATCGGTTTATATGGGGGCTATATATAATTATGGACTGATATGAACCAATTCTATATTCCATATACTAACATCACGTACCAAATTTCAACCGAATCGGATGAATTTTGCACTTCCAAGGGGCTCCGGAGGTTACATGTGGGGATCGGTTTTTATGGGGGCGATTTCGACCAATTTTTGCATGGGTATTTGAGGCCATATATTAACACCACGTACCAAATTTCAACTGAATCAGATCAATTTTGGTCTTCCAAGATGCCGGAGGTCAAATCTGGTGATCGGTTTATATGGGGGCTATATATAATTATGGACCGATGTGGACCATTTTTTGCATGGTCATTAGATACCACATACTAACACCATGTACCAAATTTCAGCCGGATCGGATGAAATTTGCTTCTCTTAGAGGCTCCGCTGGCCAAGTCGGTGGATCGGTTTATATGGGGGCTATATATAATTATGGACCGATGTGGACCAATTTTTGCATGGTTGTAAGAGATCATATGCTCACACCATGTACCAAATTTCAGCTGGATCGGATGAAATTTGCTTTTCTTAGAGTCCCCGCATGCCATATTTGGGGGGCTAAACGTAAAAGTGGACCGATATGGCCTAGTTGCAATACCACCCGACCTACTACATCAATAACAACTACTTGTGCCAAGTTTCAAGTCGATAGCTTGTTTCGTTCGGCAGTTTGCGTGATTTCAACAGACGGACGGACGGACATGCTCAGATCGACTCAGAATTTCACCACGACCCAGAATATATATATACTTTATGGGGTCTTAGAGCAATATTTCGATGTGTTACAAACGGAATGACAAAGTTAATATTCCCCCATCCTATGGTGGTGGGTATAAAAAATCACTAATTAACCCTTTTTAGCTCTAGGACGCATATTTTAGGAGATATAGCCAAAATAAGTTTTTCATATAAAAATTGGGACTTTTGAGGGTGGTCACGAATTTTGGCTCTAGAACGC
The DNA here is from genome assembly GCF_050003625.1 of Haematobia irritans. NCBI lineage: Eukaryota > Metazoa > Arthropoda > Insecta > Diptera > Muscidae > Haematobia > Haematobia irritans. The sequence goes on from NC_134399.1 coordinate 138,501,544, forward strand.
ATATCTAAGAAGATATGACCAAGTTAATTAAAAAGTTAAATATATAATTAATTACGTTTTCGACTTCTATCAACTGTTCTATTGGAAATATTTTTGTGATAACGGAATATATATAATTTCCAGTTATGAGAGCAAAAAATATATAATTTAAATAACAAATAAATATACAAATGTAAATCAATACTTGGCCATCTCAAACCAGTTGGAGGATAACCAACAAGTTTCGATAAGTGGAGTATATTAGACGTTAGGTTTATTCTACAAATACTCAGTTCTCCATAAAAAAATCATATTGCAGGTGTCAGAATTATTGACTCTTTCTATCACCCTCACTATATCAAGGCATAATTGACAGTCATATTTCATGTTTAGTTTTACAAAATTTTCATAAAGCCATAAATACTGTCGGACAATTTTATTGCATTAACTTTCAAACCATCTTTCGGACAATTACTTTGAAGATTAATGTCTACCAAAATATTTTTACCACTTTGATAATTTCACGAATGGTAAAAGGCAATTATTCCATCTGGAGATACTAATCCATATACAAATCCATTCGCATTGAGAATTTCAAAGAGATTTGGAGTTAGATGAAGCAAAAACAAAAACTAATCACACAACATCATCAAAAATGTCTCAAAGAAAAACACGTTAGAATGGAAGATAGGAAAAGCCTCTAACATCCAAATCAAATACTGAAAGTTGTGACCAGAAAGAAAATAGCTAACAACAGTGGCAACATCAATTTGTAGCTTATCGACCATTAAAAGGAATTGGCTTATAGTCTCCTCTAGTGTCAGCAGTTACAGTTTTCGAATCTAATACGAGCTCACTTCAACACCTATCCGACACAGAAACGAAGTATTTAACCGATAAAAGAGATGAGAGAATGACATAAACGATCGCAAAAAGAAATCTACTTTTCACTAATCCGGCTAAACAAATAAATTAAAACAAAAATGACAAATGTATGGCTGAAATTGTGGAATTATTTCTTTACACCAGTTCCGTATATGCTTTTGGAGATTTAACATTGCAGATAAAGACAATTAATATTGTTTTTCTATGTAGATTATAATTTTCTTTATTGTTATTTATTTTTTAATTTTACAATTTATTATTTATAAATAAATTAACAAACTTGTAATTTCCCAAACAAAATGTATGGTATGGGATTGTGAAGTGTTAAAACTTCTCGTCGTTACATCTATCACTCATTAAACGTTGCAGATCACTATCTACATCATTTTATTCCTACGCTTGTGGGTATTTTTAAAATATATTATCATGTCCAATCTTGAACTTGTCATACAAGTTCCATATGATGATAAAAATACAATACGCCTACACTATAGTTGTAAATATTGGCATAAAATTAAAATCTGGACACAGCAAAGTGAGAAAAATAATAAAATTTCTAAATACGTGATATAGTATCGATACAAACACACATTAATAACAAATAATCACAATAAAATAATTATTTCTTTGGTCAAAAATAAGTTTCCGGAGTGGCCGATATTTTCCGATTCAACTCGACCCAAAGAAATTAATAGAACAGAACTGATGCGGTCATCAGAGCTACATATACCCCAAAAAGGACTATGAGCTCTTCAAGCATGTTGCACATTATGATATTTTGCACGTTGAACATTGTGTTTGATTTGTGGAGTTATAATGCAAATATTTCAAAATCTGATCCGATGTTGAAGATATTTTGCAGGTATAATTGAAGCTTTAGAGAATGAACATGTAAAAAATTTTACTCCGAGTGTCAAATACAAATAAAGATAATATTGCAGAATTTGTGGAAATAGAGCGGTACATATTAATTTGAGTATAACAAAGGCTTATCCGATATGGACGACTTTTTATTCTGGTAATTAGTACACATAAGAATATTTTGTGCTAAATTGGCAAAAGTTATAGGATTTATGCCGAAAAAATATAACTAACTGATTAATAGAAATATTTTCCTTCTCTATAATCAAAAAAAAAATTAACTCTATATGTTACTAAAGCCAATCTTAGTTCATGAATTTATTATGTTTCGAAAAATTTTCCTTGACTTTAATAATTTTTTGAATACGTTAATTAAATTAACTAAAACAGGGGACAAAATTATACACAAGTGAAGCATACAAATTTACTAAGTTCGCGCCTCCCACATAATAGTTCAGAATTTCTTAAAATTTGTAAATTTTACCACTAATACTGCCATCTTGAACTTCGTATGGCACTAAAGAGATTTTTGCAATTTTCGATTCGATTTTGTTTTCCTTAAACTACGAATTTTTCTTTAACAAGTCCACACAAAAATTTTTTTCCGATTCAATCACGAAATTAATTGATCCAATTAATTTTGTAATTGAAATGTCTTCAATCACGAAAATGATAGTATCAATCGCAGTTTTAATTGGACATAAAAAAAATATTTTATTAAAAAATTAATTGATTTGAAATTTTCAATTAATTTTTTAATTGATTCAATTAAAAATTTAATTGATGTTGATTGCACAACTCAATTAATTTTTCCAATTAAAAACGAGACTATTTTCAATTACTTTCTTATCTGACTTTGTGTTTTTAGTTTGATTAAAAAATTGACAGCTTGAAATAAATTTTTATTTAAAAATTAAAAAAAATTCCATCACCTGTTAACTGATTTACGGCCATTTTCATGTAGCACCGTTAGGCTTTAACTGCCAGTTAACAGAAAGTAAATTCCAAATATCTTCTCTCCGGTTAACTTTAACTGAAAAATTTTCGGCAGTTAAGTTCCTAACTGTCATATGGAATATATATGCAAGATGGCAGCTATGCCCATAATACGGTTTAAAAGTTCGTTAGTTAACGGAGCACTAACGGAGCTTCATGAAAATGGGCGTTAGTCTTACGAGTTTGATTAAAAAGTTAATTGTATCAATTAATTATTATACCCTCCACCATAGGATAGAGGGTATATTAACTTTGTCATTCCGTTTGTAACACATCGAAATATTGCTCTAAGACCCCCATAAAGTATATATAGTAGTTGTTATTGATGTAGGTCAGATGGTATTGCAAATGGGCTATATCGGACCACTTTTACGTATAGCCCCCATATAAACCGATACCACGATTTGGCTTGCGGAGCCTCTAAGAGAAGCAAATTTCATCCGATCCTGCTGAAATTTGGTACATGGTGTTAGTATATAGTCTCTAACAACCATGAAAAAATTGGTTCACATCGGTCCATAATTATATATAGCCCTCATATAAACCGATCCCCAGAGGTCAACTCCGCAGACTTATGGATGAGCAAAATTCATCCGATTCGGTTGAAATTTGGTACGTGGTGTTAGTACATGGTCTCTGACAAGCATGCAGGAATTGGTCCATATCGGTCCATAGTTATATGTATCCCCCATATAAACCGATCCCAAGATTTCAATAGAAAATTTTGGCAAAATTTTATTTCTATAGAAAATGTTGTCAAAATTTTATTTCTATAGAAAATTTTCTCAAAAATGTATAGTTATTGAAAATGTTGTCAACATTTCATTACTATAGAAAATATTGTCAAAATTTATACAAAATTTTTGTCAAAATTTCATTTCTATAGAAAATTTTGTCAACTTTTATTGCTATAGAAAATTTTGTCAACATTTTATTTCTATAGAAAATTTTGTCAAAATTTTATTTCTATAAAAAATTTTGTCAAAATTTTATTTCTATAGAAAATTTTTTCACATTGAATTATTTACGTATTTTATCGGCTTTTTTTGTTTAATATATACCCCGTATGGAGTAACTTAAGAAGTTTTAAGATACCATCGGCAAATGTTACCGCAACCCAAGTATTTCGATTGTGGATGACAGTATTTAGTACAAGTTTCTATGCAATCCATGGTGGAGGGTACATAAGATTCGGCCTGGCCAAACTTACGGCCCTATATAGTTGTTTATTACTTAATTTATTATAATTACAAATTATAATAAACTTATTTATACGGGCACTAAAACTAGAGGCTATCGGCCTATGTTGTTTCTGTAATAATTGGCTTCCTTAATATGCTTTGGTGTAGTCCTTACAGGCTTCAAAATAGTCGTCTCTGGCAACCATACAATTTTCTGCTCTTTTCTGAAGGTTTCTAACGTAAATTCATACAAAAATTACCTAAAAACAAGTAAGGAAAGTCTAAAGTCGGGCGGGGCCGACTATATTATACCCTGCACCACTCTGTAGATCTAAATTTTCGATACCATATCACATCCGTCAAATGTGTTGGGGGGCTATATATAAAGGTTTGTCCCAAATACATACATTTAAATATCACGCGATCTGGACAGAATTTGGTAGACTTCTACAAAATCTATAGACTCAAAATTTAAGTCGGCTAGTGCACAAGGGTGGAACACAATGTTAGTAAAAACAAGTATTTACAGCAGTAAGTTCGGCCGGGCCGAATCTTAAATACCCACCACCATGAACCAAATATTAGGGTTTCCTTTGAAATTTCAGGAGGGTTTGAGAACTTGAGGACACTTCCCGAAGATAAATTGAAAGATTTCACCTATGAGGACTATATCAGATTCTGGATTTATAAGAACCATTTTTGTTTGAGTTTTAGAGGAATCATTAACATCTCTTGTAAGTGTGCAAGAAAATTATAAAATAACGTCTTGATTTGAAATCTTAAGTCAGTAGATTTTCACCCGAGAAGTAAAACATGGAAATTTTACATTGTGTTTCAAGCAATTTTCATGATCAGTGCGCCTTCTATACCCTCAAGAAGTGAAGTCGGTCTATATGGAGGCATTACCAAATGGACCAATAAAAACTTAATCCGATACACGTTTTTGTGAGCCTAAAATACCAGAATATTTACAATTTCATGCAAATCGGATAAAAACTACGGTTTCTAGAAACCCAAGGAATTAAATCGGGAGATCGTTCTTATGGGGGCTATACTAAAATATGGACCGATACTCACCGTTTTCGGCACACCTCTTTATGGCCCGAAAATACCTCTAGATTTCCAATTTCAGGCAAATTGGATAACAACTTCGGATTATAGTAGTCCAGGAAGAAAAATCGGGATGTCGGTCTATATGGGGCTATACCCAAACATGGACCGATACTCACCATTTGTGGCACACATCTTTATGGTCCTAAAATACCTATAAATTTCCAAATTCAGGCAAATTATATATAAACTACGGATTCTATAAACCCAAGATGTAAAATCGGGAGATCGGTCTATATAGGGGCTATACCAAAACATGGAACGATACGAACCATTTTCGCAAACCTTCTGATGGTCCTCAAGTACCTCTAGATTTTAAATTTCAGGCAAATTGGATAAAAACTACGGTTTCTATAAGCCCAAGACCCCAAATCGGGAGGTCGGTTTATATGGGGACCATACCAAAACATGGACCGATGCTCACCATTTTTGGCACACCTCTTTACGGTTCTAAAGTACCTCTCGATTTCCAATTTCAGGTAAATTGGTTAAAAACTGCGGTTTCTAGAAGCCCAAGAAGTAAAATCGGGAGATCGGTCTATATGGGGGCTATACCAAAATATGGACCGATACTCACAATTTTTGGCACACATATTTGTGGTCCTACAATACCCCTAGATTCCCAATTTCAGGTAAATTGGATAAAAACTGCGGTTTCTATAAACCCAAGAAGTAAAATCGGGAGATCGGTCTATATGGGGGCTATACGAAAACATGGACCGATACTCACCATTTTTGGCACACCTCTTTATGGTCATAAAATACCTCTAGATTTCAAATTTCAGGCAAATTGGATAAAAACTACGATTTCTATAAGCCCAAGACCCCAAATCGGGAGGTCGGTTTATATGGGGACTATATCAAAACCTGGACCGATATAGCCCATCTCCGAACTTGACCTGCCTGCAGACACAAGACGAGTTTGTGCAAAATTTCAGCACGATTGCTTCATTATTGAAGACTGTAGCGTGATTACAACAGACAGACAGACAGACAGACAGACAGACAGACGGACAGACGGACATCGTTATATCGTCTTAGAATTTCTCCCTGATCAAGAATATATATACTTTATATAGTCGGAAATCGATATTTCGATGTGTTACAAACGGAATGACAAACTTATTATACCCCCGTCACCATTCTATGGTGGTGGGTATAAAAATATGGGAAACATTTAAATCTGAAACAATTTTAAGGAAACTTCGCAAAAATTTATTTATGATTTATCGCTCAATATATATGTAATAGAAGATTAAGAAAATTAGAGTCATTTTTACAGCTCTTCGACTAAGCAGTGGCGATTTTACAAGGGAAATGTTGGTATTTTGACCATTTTTGTCGAAATCAGAAAAACATATATATGGGAGCTATATCTAAATCTGAACCGATTGCAACCAAATTTGGTACGCATAGCTACAATGCTAATTCTACTCCCTGGGCAAAATTTCGACTAAATCGGAGTTAAAAATTGGCCTCTGTGGTCATATGAGTGTAAATCGGGCGAAAGCTATATATGGGAGATATATCAAAATCTGAACCGATTTCAACCAAATTTAGCACGCATAGCTACAATGCTAATTCTACTCCCTGTGCAAAATTTCAACTAAATCGGAGTTAAAAAATGGTCTCTGTGGTCATATGAGTGTAAATCGGGCGAACGATATATATGGGAGCTATATCTAAATCTGAACCGATTTCAATAAAATTTGGCACGCTAGACTACACTACTAATTGAACTCCTAGTGCAAAATTTCGACCAAATTGGGGTAATACTCAGGCTTCTAAGGACGTATAAGTGCATATCGGGCGAAAGATATATATGGGAGCTATATCTAAATCTGAACCGATTTCTTCCAAAATCAATAGGGTTCTATTTTGACCTAAAACACATACTTGTGCCAAATTCGAAGTCGATTGGGCTTAAATTACTACCTAATCCCTTGGTTACAAAAATGTGTTCACGGACAGACGGACATGGCTATATCGACTCAGGAACCCACCCTAAGCATTTTTGTCAAAGACACCATGTGTCTATCTCGTCTCCTTCTGGGTGTTGCAAACATATGCACTAACTTATAATACCCTGTTCCACAGTGTGGCGCAGGGTATAATAACACTGAATCTAAAAGAAATCAATTATACAAATTCTGTCAAATTTATGTCAAAATTTTCTCTCTACTGCGAATTTCCTATGTTCTTCTTCTATTGTTTGCCACATGTACAAGGTCCTATCAAATGTTCCAACATTTTTACTGAATTATAAACAACAATTCAAATAAGTTTGTATGGGAAGCATTGCATGGAGGGTAAACATCACATGAAATTATTGCGATCTAATATCGAACAATAAAGCAAATTAATTTATAAGAATTTGTGGTATGCCATATGTTCTCCACATGTACCACCCAGGCTGTCAGTTTATCGCCCAATTGAACAATCAAGACATTTACCCCACACAAAAAAAGTCTTAATCGATTCATTAGAAGATCACACAATAATTGAAGACTCTCGATGTTAACTATCAAGATATTTTCCCACAATTAAACACTCATATCACTGCTAAAGTGAACAATTAAACTTCACCCTTACACCGTCGAACACTACAAATCATTTGCATTCGATGGTAAGGAGAAGGGGTTTCTATTGATGCTGTGACTGCTTTGATATGGCTATGAGAGTTAGATTCATATAAGAAAACTTTGCAAGACATTATGGCAACACACTTGAGCGCATGCTGAATCTGAGATTTTATTCGCGTGATTTTTATGAGACTTTTTCTTGGATGATTGTAATCTCAGTACTATAATTAAATCGCTTCCATATATGAAATGTTTCATTATATTTGATGTCTTTGATTGTGTTTTGTGTAGATTGGTCTTTGGATTCAGTTACCAGTTTGTTTCATTTTAAACCCAAATCACCCTCTCAAGAATAATGATCGTTATTATTCTGAATGATGTAGTTTTAAAGGTCTATTATTAAATGTCTATTTTTTATCAATCATTTGCATAAACGGTGAGAGTTTTGTATGTGATTGAAAATGAAATTTAATTAGATTTTCCCAAAAACAAATATTTCACGAATTCATAGTAGTAAAAAATTATCTCATGTTTAACATTCGAAAGATTCTCATATCAATTTTGAATGATGGAATTTTGCAAAACTTTTTTTCTGCTAAAATAGAAGGTGAACGTGAAATTCATCGAAAGGGAATGCAAATATTAATCACCGAAAATAGCTCTCTAAATTTTCTTTAAAGACGTGTTTCGAAGTACCGGCATCGTATTTTTTGACGGTCTAACGTTCATGCAATATTATACTGGTACCATTAATGCCTAAGGTTGTCTCAATCTCACATGACTATCTTTAAATATCAGTTGGCGCATAGCATCAATGGCTCCGGTACAACAACCAATTTTTTTGGGAGCAATCGTGATGCAATGGATGTTCCACAGCTTCCTTAAGAAGCTTCACCGCAATATGGAATGCCGTTCGGATTTGGCTATAAGAAGGAGGTCCCTATTGAGCTAAACATAGAATCAGGTAGCACACAGTGAAAAGAGAGAAGTTCACCACAGTGGTATTACAGTGGACTGAATAGTCTAAGTGAGCCTGAAATATCGGGCTGCTTTTTTTATGACTTTACGACGAAATTCGTCTTGGAGTGAACTACGACATCGGTTGAATTCACCATACCATCGATAAGCACTGGTCCTTGAAGCAACTTCTTCATGGATGCACTGTTGTTGATTTAATCACTGTCGAAAGTTGTAGAAATATTCGTACTAAAATGTTCACGATTTAAATCCATTTTTTTTTGGACGAGTTGCTGTTAAGAGCACGAATATCGCTTGTATGTCAAAACGTCCCAGCAAAAAAATTGGAAGTTCTTCCAAAGACACAGCCTTAAAAGCACTTCCAGAAGATGTACTCCCAAAGATGTTCTTTATTTTAACTACACAGGAAGTTCTTTTCATTAAATTGTTTATAACATGCTTTTTTCATATTTTTAATGGGTAATTTCAACTTTTTTATTTCAAATTGGTTAAAAACAGTTTAAGCATTCACAAAATGGAACAAATTATTTGAATTTTGTCGAAAATGCTAAATTCAATTTGAAAAAATTTGTGAATTTTTGAAAATATTTGTGGTCAAACGTTTCAAACAAGCATTAGAATCCATTAAATATTATTAAAAATCATAAAAATTATTTATTTGACAAAATATCACAGAATTTTTTAATTTACATCCAAAACATTGAATTCGGATCACACCTAAAGAAGTGATGAAAATTCAGTGCACCGGCTGTTGAAATGGAGGACTTCCGTCGTATGACAACCCCATGTTAAATTCATCGCTTCTGCGTCAATTTTGCACCTCTTCTGGATCCAAAAAGAACATTTTCATTACTTTTTTGGCGACGCTTTTTTTGCTGGGGTTCTGAGTACGTTTAACCTCAAAAATCTCAAGCTTTACTATAGGGCTGTCAGCTGGCAAAGTGCAACACTAGGATTGCGATCCCTCGTAAAACTTGCACCGGTATTCGATCGAAACCTGAAAAGACCCAATAGATGTAAAACATAATAATGGCTACGCAACGATATTTAGTAATACTTCCATACGGAGTATTTTAGCTTGAAAATTTTTGATATTTATATTAACCTTGAGAAACGCCTCTTTAAGTGGCGTCGAACACTTTGCCTATAAAATGAACGACAAAAACATGTAAATCCTCAGAAGTATCACCAACACAACTTAGAATATGAATGTAGGATAAGGCTGTGTACTCACTGAACAGCTCGCTCGAGCTGGCATTCTTATTATTATTGACCGACTTACTGGAAATTTCCAAAGGACGTGATGAGCTTTTGATATCAATATTGAATTTTTTGATATATGGACGGGGACCCCCTTTTCACGACTGTAAATTGAAAAATCTAAATTGTTCCAATTTATATATAACTTACTGTGTGTAGAGGGGGGAGGGGTTATTTGGATTGGGAGGTGACCAAAGAATCTTAAATTCTTGTATTCGCTTGAAAATTCCAGGGAAAATTAGAGGCGGCAACAAACATCATACCTCACTTTTCAATATTTGGTCGTGCACTTTTTTAGTATAGTGAAAAAACTACACAGAAAAGAATTCACAAAATTTTTTCACTTAAAGTCTTAATTGAGTCTTTAAAATATTCAATTAAAAATTTAATTGATTCAACAAATTTTTTAATTGAAACAAAAATCAATCACAACAAGTATATAAGCCCGAAAATCGGTCAGGCCGAATCTTATGTACCCTCCACTATGGATTGCGTAGAAACTTCTACTAAAGACTGTCATCCACTATCGAATTACTTGGATTAGGGTAATACTTGCCGATGGCAAAGTATCTTAAAACTCCTTAACATCGTCTTCTGAATTGGAAGTTAGTCCATACGGGGTATATATTAGGCAAAAAAAGGCGGATTAAAAACCTATATAATTTGGTTCTTGACCGGTATGAATTTTTGCGTGGTAAAAGAGAAGCAGAAGTGAAATACGGGGGTCGGTTTATAGGGGCTAAATACAATTATGAACCTATAAGGTTCAATTTTTGTGTGAATAGTACCAAGTTTTAGCAAGATCAAAAGAAATTTGCTTATCCTGGAAGAAGTAAAATCTGGGGATGGGTTTTTTTGGAGGCTTTATATAACTATGGCCCGATACAGACCACTTATGGCATGGTTGTTAACGACCATATACTAACGTATCGAACCAAATTTACACCGAATCAGATGAAATTTGCTCCTCCAAGAAATTTGCTATTCCAAGAAGCTCCCGAGGTCAAGTCTGGGGATCGGTTTATATGGGGCTATATATAATTATGGACCTATATGGACCAATTTTTGCATGGATCGGATCGGAACCGGATCGAATTTTTTAGATTTTTAATTTTGTATGCTGAAGAATTTCATCAATCTTTTTTATCTACACCCTATTCACCTCCTATGTAGCAAACACTAATTATTGTTTGCTATTTAAATCTATATTATATGACATTAAATATTCATTCAGTTTTTTTTTTTTCAAATTAGTGGCAACAATTCAAATTGTTTGTCCATATTAATTTCTTTTGTGATTTTAAATGCAAATACAAAAGACTTAAGCAACGAACACGTTTTACTCCATTGAAGAACTACTCGATAGAACACTGGGTACCAATATTTTGGTTTTCTAATAAAATAGTAGACTACGTAAGATAAAAAGGAATTACTAGTAAAAAGAGATAAAAACTTGCTTAGATTTGATATGAATAAGACTAAATGTAATTCTGCACCGTTGCGGTATTTTATAAAAATTCCGAAATATCGCCATACTTTTCGGAGAGCCCTTTCGGATTGGAGCTTAATTAAAATAAAACTCCAATATATATGGCTTTAGTAAAATGAATTAAGAAACCACTGTGCAATTGCGCATTTAAATCAACCAACAAACCAACAAAATACCTCAATCATTCTATTGCCCCTTCTGTTGGTCAACGTTTACAAAAAAAGTCGTCTTAAATCACAGCCATTGAACCACATTTGAATTGCAGTTTAACTTTCGGAAAATAAATTCTCTTCAGAGGGAATTAACTGTGATTTGCTCGTACGATGTCAGTAACTCTGCTCATGAATTGTCAAACTTACTGATGTTGTCATTTTTATTGTTTTTGCCTGTGCTGTCATTACTAGTGTTGATTGTTGTCACCAATGTTGCCAGTATAGTGGTGTTTTTGAATATCAATAAATTTAGCAGACCTGAGGCGTCATGTGTCTTACCCATCTGTCCGTCCACTTATCCATCTCTTGGTTGGTTAAGAGAGGCTATTGTTCTAAGCCATTTAGATTGAGGTGTATCCATCAAGTAGTTTTTTACTAGCTTCACTCAAAACCGTCGCTTAGGTTCTTGGATATTGTTTCACTTATATTAAATAACAATTGAAACATTTTGCAATGCAACGACATCAATTTTCATGCATAACGGTGGGAACACGTAATATTTTTTCTTCATTACGTGTCAGGTTAACGAAGTTAGGGATTTAGTTCATTCAAAATTCGTTTGGTATTTAGTGCAAACCTGGATTTAAAAATAGGGCTTAGAATTAAGAATCAGGAGTTACCACAGACTTATGGGTAACAGGCTCCCCCAGTGTAAAGACGTTTATATATTCAAATTTTCTTATTGCCAAATAAAACCCCTCAGTTTCTAATCAGTCTCCAAAATATCCATTATGGAAACTAGTTCGAATTTGTGTGACACATATTGTCTGCAGATCACATAATCAAAATGCCTACATATAAATTTTTGCGATTATTTAAAATTTGATTTTTGATTTCTTGCCTTTTCGACTCTTTGATGAGTTGTCATAAGACTTCATCGTTAAAAATTCGTCAATTTTAATAGAAAATTTATAATAAAATCTCGGGATCGGTTTATATGGGGGCTATATATGATTATGAACCGATATGGACCACTTTTGGCATGGTTGTTAAATATCATACACTAACACCACGTACCAAATTTCAACCAGATCGGATGAATTTTGCTTCTCAAAAAGGCACCGGAGGTCAAATCTGGGGATCGGTTTATATGGGGGCTATATATAATTATAAACCGATATGGACCAATTCCTGCATAGTTGTTAGAGACCATATACTAACATCACGTACCAAATTTCAACCGAATCGATTGAACTTTGCTCTTCTAAGGGGCTGCGGAGGTCAAATCTGGGGATAGGTTTATATGTGGACCAATTTTCGCATGGTTGTCAGAGACAATACTCCTATGTACCCAGTTTCAGCCGGATCGGATGAAATTTGCTTCTCTTAGAGGCTCCGCAAGCTGGGGATCGGTTTATATGTGGGCTATATATAATTATGGACCGATGTGGACCAATTTTTGCATGGTTGTTAGAGACCATATACTAACACCATGTACCAAATTTCAGCAGATGAATGCCTCTCAGAATGCTTCATCGGATGAAATTTGCTTCTCTTAGAGGATCCCCATACGTAAAAGTGGACCAATATGGCCCATTTGCAATACCATCCGACCTAGGTTAGTTTAGGTTAGATTAGGTGGTAGCCCTATGTATCAGGCTCACTTAGACTATTCAGTCCATTGTGATACCACATTGGTGAACTTGAACATTGTGATACCACATTGGTGAACTCTTATCACTGAGTGCTGCCCGATTTCATGTTAAGCTCAATGACAAGGGACCTTTTTATAGCCGAGTCCGAACGGCGTTCCACATTGCAGTGAAACCACTTAGAGAAGCTTTGAAACCCTCAGAAATGTCACCAGCATTACTGAGGTGGGATAATCCACCGCTGAAAAACTTTTTGGTGTTCGGTCGAAGCAGGAATCGAACCCACGACCTTGTGTATGCAAGGCGGGCATGCTAACGGTTGCTCCCACCATCCGACCAACATCAATAACAACTACTTGTGCCAAGTTTCAAGTCGATAGCTTGTTTCGTTCGGAAGTTAGCGTCATTTAAACAGACGGACGGACGGACATGCTTAGATCGACTCACCAATTTCACCACAACCCAGAATATATATACTTTATGGGGACTTAGAGCAATATTTCGATGTGTTACAAACTGAATGACAAAGTTAATATACCCCCTATCCTATGGTGGAGGTTATAAAAAAGTCGTTTTTAACAAAAATTAAAATACATTTTTCGGTTTTCGATTTTTACATGCCCTTTCTCTATTGCTTAACTTTTTCATAATTTTGACAATGGACTTTTTAACTTTTTCCAAAATTGAAAAAGCAAACTTTTCAGTTTTTTGGTAAATTTGGATAAAGACAAAAAGTCGATAGATTGATTTAAAAAAATGAAAATGAACTTTTAAAATTTTGAAAAAGAGGGAAACCAAAAACTCGAGAATTGGAAGAAGACTAAAAACCCAAATTACTTTTGTCAAAATTAAAAAACAAACAAAAATATTAAAGTTAATTTTTTCAATTTTTCAAATCTTGAAAAAATTAAAAAATGCATTTAAAAAGTCGTTTGTTGACTTCAACTATTACTTTTGACGCTGCAACTTACGACTATTTGACTAGATTCCATAAAAGAGCGACATCATATTGCCACTTTTCGTCAACTTTTTGGACTTCATCGTTAAAAGTAGTTTCGTCAATTTTAATTGAAACCAGTTTTTATTATATCACTTATCCCGTGTAAACTGTGGTCTATAAAAAATCAATGTTTTTACTTTTTCGAATGTTAAAAAATTGAATTTTAATTTTTTTTTTCTGTTTTAATTTTTTCATGTCATTTTTTTTTTGCTTCTTATCTTTTTCAAACTTTTTTTCAACTGAAAAGTAAACTTTTTAGTCTTTTTTCTAAATTTGGAAAGAGTCAAATTTTGAAAAAAAAAATAAACTTTTAAAAATTTGAAACTATTATAGAAATTTTGAAAAAGAGAAGTGGCTAAAAACTAAATCTATCAAGATTTGGCAAAACGCGAAAATCGAAATACTTCAACTTATCAAAATTTTCACAAAATATTTCATTTGACTTTTTCCAACTTTTGGAAAAGTGGAAAAATGTATATTTGACTTGTTGAAAATTCTAAAAAGTCGTCTGTTGACTTTTACGATTATTGCGAATTTTGGCACTGCAACTTACGACTATTTGATTAGTTGTAGTCTAAATAGAGCTACATCGTATTGTCATTTTAATTCACATTCACCTATCAGACTTTTTCGTTAAAATTAGATAAGCCGGTTTGACTCGATTAAAAAAATGTCAATAGTCGATTACCCGAATTTCAAGATAACGAAAAGCTTCGCCCTTTTCTCAAAAATTGATTTTCGGCTTCTTCTCTAATATGCACCTCCTAAAGATACTTATTACGAGTTTATTCCGATACCACGTAATCCGATTTAGTTCAATGTTTACATAATTAATTGTTTTGTGACAAAAAAACGTGTATACGACAAGATCTATTTTTATATCCTCCACCATAGGATGGGGGTATATTAACTTTGTCATTCCGTTTGTAGCACATCGAAATATTGATCTAAGACCCCATAAAGTATATATATTCTGGGTCGTGGTGAAATTCTGAGTCGATCTGAGCATGTCCGTCCGTCCGTCCGTCTGTTGAAATCACGCTAACTTCCGAACGAAATAAGCTATCGACTTGAAACTTGGCACAAGTAGTTGTTATTGATGTAGGTCGGATGGTATTGCTAATGGGCCATATCGGTTCACTTTTATGTATAGCCCCAATATAAACGGACCCCCAAATTTGGCTTGCGGAGCCTCTAAGTGAAGCAAATTTCATCCGATCCGTATGAAATTTGGTACATGGTGTTAGTATACGGTCTCTAACAACCATGCAAAAATTGGTCCACATCGGTACATAATTATATATAGCCCTCATATAAACCGATCCCCCGATTTGGCTTGCAGAGCCTCTAAGAGAAACAAATTTCATCTGATCCGGCTGAAATTTGGTACATGATGTTAGTATATGGTATCCAACAACCATGCAGGAATTGGTTCCTATCAGTCCATAATTATATATAGCTCCCAGATTTGATCTCCGGTGCCTTCTGGAGAAGCAAAATTCATCCGATCTGGTTGAAATTTGGTACGTGGTGGTAGTATATGATATTTAACAACCATTCCAAAAGTGGTCCATATCAGTCCATAATCATTTATAGACCCCATATAAACCGATCCCGAGATTTCGTTTTGGAGCCTCTTGGTGGAGCAAATTTCATCCGAGTGAGTTGAAATTTGTGGATGACAGTATTTCGTAGAAGTTTCTACGCAATCCATGGTGGGGGTACATAAGATTCGGCCTGGCCGAACTTACGGCCCTATATACTTGTTTTTATACCCTTCACCACTACTGTGGTACAGGCTATAATAAGTTTGTGCATTTGTATGTAACGCCAAGAAGGAGTAATCATAGACCAACCTTTTAGTATACGGATCGGCTTAGAATTAAATTCTGAGTCGATTTAGCGATGTCCGTCTGTCTGTCTGTCTGTTGGTGTATTTTTGTGTGCAAAGTACAGCACGCAGTTTTAGTCCGATTATCATAATATTTGGTATAGGGTCCTGTTTCGGCTCAAAGACGATCCCTATTGATTTTGGTTCAGATTTAGATATAGCTGTCATATATATTTTTCACCGATCTGGTCATAATTGGCGTGTATATCAACCGATCTTCCTCAAATTCCGTACATCCGAATATTTTATGAGTCTCAAAAAACTTGCCAAATATCAGCCAAATCGCTTCAGATTTAGATATAGCTCCCATATATAGCTTTCGCCCGATTTACACTCATATGACCACAGAGGCCAATTTTTAACTCCGATTTAGTTGAAATTTTGCACAGGGAGTAGAATTAGCATTGTAGCTATGCGTGCCAAACTTGGTTGACATCGGTTCAGATTTAGATATAGCTCCCATATATATGTTTTTCTAATTTCGACAAAAATGGTCAAAGTACCAACATTTTCCTTGTTAAATCGCCACTGCTTAGTCGAAAAGTTGTAAAAATGACTCTAATTTTCCTAAACTTCTAATGCATATATATCGAGCGAAGTTTCCTTAAAATTTCTTCAGATTTAAATGTTTCCCAATTATTTACTAAAATTGTGTTCCATCCTAGTGCATTAGCCAACTTAAATTTTGAGTCTATAGATTTTGTTAAAGTCTATCAAATTCTGTCCAAATCGAGTGATATTTAAATGTATGTCTTTGGGACAAACCTTATATATAACACCCAACACAATTGACGGATGTGATATGGTATCGAAAATTTAGATCTACAAGGTGGTGCAGGGTATAATATTGTCGGCCCCGCCCGACTTTAGACTTTCCTTACTTGTTTTTATACCCACCACCATAGAATGGTGACGGGGTATAATAAGTTTGTCATTCCGTTTGTAACGCATCGAAATATCGATTTCCGACGATTTCCGATCAGGGAGAAATTCTAAGACGATATAAGCATGTCCGTCTGTCCGTCTGTCTGTCTGGCTGTCTGTTGTAATCACGCTACAGCATTCAATAATGGAGCTATCGTCCTGAAATTTGGCACAGAATCGTCTTTTGTCTGCGCGCAAGTCAAGTTCGAAGATGGGCTATATCGCGCCATGTTTTGGTATAGCCCCCATATAAACCGACCTCCCGATTTGGGGTCTTTCGCTTATAGAAACCGTAGTTTTCATCCAGTTTGCGCGAAATTGAAAATCTAGAGATATTTTGGGACCTTGAAGAGGTGTGTCAAAAATGGTGAGTGGCCGTCCATGTTTTGGTATAGCCCCCATATAAACCGACCTCCCGATTTGGGGTCTTTCGCTTATAGAAACCGTAGTTTTCATCCAATTTGCGCGAAATTGAAAATCTAGAGGTATTTTGGGACCTTGAAGAGGTGTGCCAAAAATGGTGAGTGTCGGTCCATGGTTTGGTATAGCCCCCATATAAACCGACCTCGCGATTTGGGGTCTTTCGCTTATAGAAACCGTAGTTTTCATCCAATTTGCGCGAAATTGAAAATCTAGAGATATTTTGGGACCATGAAGAGGTGTGCCAAAAATGGTGAGTGTCGGTCCATGTTTTGGTATAGCCCCCATATAAACCGACCTCCCGATTTTACTTCTTGGGCTTATAGAAACCGTAGTTTTTATCCAATTTGCCTGAAATTGGAAATCTAGAGGTATTTTTGGGCCATAAAGAGGTGTGCCGAAAACGGTTAGTATCGGTCGGTATTTTAGTATAGCCCCCATAAGAACGATTTCCCGATTTAACTCCTTAGGTTTCTAGAAACCGTAGTTTTTATCCGATTTGCCTGAAATTGTAAATATCCTCGTATTTAAGGCTCCATTTGGTAATGCCTCCATATAGACCAATTTCACTTCTTGTGAGTATAGAAGGCGCACTGATCATGAAAATTGCTTGAAACTCAATGTAAAATTTCCAGATTTTATTTTTCGGGTGAAAATCTACAGATTTAAAATTTCAAATCAAGACGTTATTTTATAATTTTCTTGCACACTTACAAGAGATGTTAATGATTCCTCTAAAACTCAAACAAAAATGGTTCTTATAAATCCAGAATCTGATATAGTCCTCATAGGTGAAATCTTTAAATGTATCTTCGGGAAGTGTCCTCAAGCCCTCCGGAAATTTCAAAGGAAATCCTAATATTTGGTTCATGGTGGTGGGTATTTAAGATTCGGCCCGGCCGAACTTACTGCTGTATATACTTGTTTTTTTTTTTAATAATGCCCCAATTGTGGTGCATTAAGACTACTTATTGGTAATTTCAATAACCAACCATTACCAACTTATTTTCATTATAATTTCATATTTTTTCATGTTTTATCAATAATTGCTTATCATTTTATAGCCATGCCTAAAATGAGCATTATAGTAATGATAATGCACTTGTTTTCATTTCCAGAATGGTGCCCATCCTTATTTTAATGGCATGTATCTTCGTTGGTTTCTTTTTTTGCATATCACAAAAATCGATTTATCCAAATGACCATTTTATATGCAGGGAGTTAATGGTCAATATTATTAGGCCAAAAGAAAAAAAATCATTTTAATAGTGTCTCAATTTAAATGACAATAATTTAAAAAGCTATTAACGTTTAAAATTGGTTTGTTTGAAGCATACGCTATTCACGGAGATAGTCAAGATTTTAGTGTTGGTATATTTTTTGCACATCAACTCTTTATGCATACATCACTGGATGTTGGCAATGGAACACGTGCTGAACACAAACCAATTGATACCAAGGTGTAACATAACATATCCAACAGGATGACATCCAGACAAATGTTTGGCCAATCAAGTGCCTACTAGAAAAGCAAGTAGTTTCATATTGACTCAGCCTATGTGGGGTTTATTTGCAGTTTGAGATGAATTCATGATTAGATTTTGGAAAATAAAAAAAAATTGTTTGCAACGGAAAATAAAGCAACTATACGCGTAATTAATTTGCTCCAGAAAAACTAATAATCTCAAGGGGTGGAAAGATCATCTTTCAACACAACAAGAGTTCATTAAGGCAACATTTTGTGTTTTATCTATAGCCGAACATCCAGTCTCAGTTTTTCTTGTTAAGAAAATTGGAAAATATTGTGAAAGTAGATTGTTCGTTTACCTCACAATTAAAGATTTTAAGCTATAGACTGATATCGCTCGTGTTACAGAAATCTAAATATATGATAGAAAGCTCTGCGTATAATTAGAAATTTTCTACTGATAATAATTAATACTTGATGTAGAGTTTTAATTTGTAACTTTAAGTTACAGTTGACTAAATTTAAATTTTCGATACCATATCACATCCGTCGAATATGTTGGTTTGTTCCAAATACATACATTTAAATATCACTCGATCTGGAAATAATTTGATAGACTTCTACATAATCTATAGACTCAAAATGTAAGTCGACTAATGCATTAGGGTGGAACACAATGTTAGTAAAAACAAGTAAGGAAAGTCTAAAGTCGGGCGGGGCCGACTATATTATACCCAGCGCCACTTTGTATATCTAAATTTTCGATACCATATCTCATCCGTCAAATGTGTTGGGGGCTATAAATAAAAGTTTGTCCCAAATACATATATCTCTCGATCTGGACAGAATTTGATAGACTTCTACAAAATCTATAGACTCAAAATATAACTCGGCTAATGCACTAGGATGGAACACAATGTTAGTAAAAAAAAAAATGGGAAACATTTAAATCTGAAGCAATTTTAAGGAAACTTCGAAAAAGTTTATTTATGATTTATCGCTCGATATATATGTATTAGAAGTTTAGGAAAATTAGAGTCATTTTTACAACTTTTCGACTAAGCAGTGGCGATTTAACAAGGAAAATGTTGGTATTTTGACCATTTTTCAACTAAATCGGAGTTAAAAATTGGCCTCTGTGGTCATATGAGTGTAAATCGGGCGAAAGCTATATATGGGAGATATATCTAAATCTGAACCGATTTCAACCAAATTTGGCACGCATAGCTACAATACTAATTTTTCTCCCTGTGCAAAATTTCAACTAAATCGGAGTTAAAAATTGGTCTCTGTGGTCATATGTGTGTAAATCGGGCGAAAGCTATATATAGGAGATATATCTAAATCTAAACCGATATCAACCAAATTTGGCACGCATAGCTACAATACTAATTTTTCTCCCTGTGCAAAATTTCAACTAATCGGAGTTAAAAATTGGCCTCTGTGATCATATGAGTGTAAATCGGGCGAAAGTTATATATGGGACATATATCTAAATCTAAACCGATTTCAACCAAATTCGGCACGCATAGCTACAATGCTAATTCTACTCCCCGTGCAAAATGTCAACCAAATTGGGCCAAAACTCTGGCTATTAGAACCATATTAGTCCATATCGGGCGAAAGATATATATGGGAGCTATATCTAAATCTGAACCGATTTCAATCAAATTTTGCACACTTAACTGCACTACTAATTGTACTCCTAGTGCAAAATTTCAAACAAATTAGGTCAAAACTCTGGCTTCTAGGGCCATATTAGTCCATATCGGGCGAAAGATATATATGGGAGCTATATCTAAATCTGAATCGATTTTAACCAAATTTCAACCGAATTCGGCCAAAACTCTGGCTTTTAGGACCATTTTAGTCCATATCGGACGAAAGATATATATGGGAGCTATATCTAAATCTGAACCGATTTGGCTGATATTTTGCATATCTTACGAAAGCCCCAAAATATTTGGCTGCCCGAAATTTTGAGAAAATACGTTGATAAATACGTCAATTATGACCAGATCGGTGATAAATATATATGGCAGCTATATCTAAATCTGAACCGATTTTTTTTCAAAATCAATAACAATTGTCTCTTAGCCCATGTAAAACTCTGTGCCAAATTTGAGGACGATCGGACTTAAACTGCGATTTGTACTTTGTACACAAAATTACATATACAGACAGACGGACGGACAGACAGAGAGACGGACATCGCTAAATCGACTCAGAATTTAATTCTAAGACGATCGGTATTCTAAACGATGGGTCTCAGACTTTTCCTTCTTGGCGTTACATACAAACTTTTTATACCCTGTACCACAGTAGTGGTGAAGGGTATAAAAAGGCCTATTAAATACGTATATAATTCAGTTTGACAAAATTTTCTATGGAAATAAAATTTTGACAAAATTTTCCATTGGAAAAAAATTTTACAAAATTTTCTATACTAATAAAATTTTAACAAAATTTTCTATAGATATAAATTTTTTACAAAATTTTCTAAAAAAAGGGAATTTTGAAAAAAATTTTCTATAGAAATAAAATTTTGACAAAATTTTCTATAGAAATAAAATTTTGTATAATAATCAAATGTTGCCAAAATTTTTTATAGATATATAAATCTTGACAAAATTTTCTATAGAAATAAAATTTTGTTGTTGTTTTTTATTGCAGCTTAAAACCATACATTGACTAAACTACTTGCAGCAAAACTATCAACCAATAATCAGAATAAATTCAGGCAGTTTATTAAACCCAACAAACACCACACTTGAACCCTCCGAAAAAAGGTTTTACATTGATAGCCGGCTTATGCCGAAATAAATTCGAAACAACCATCTTGCAGTCTATAGGTCTTTGCCCAAATAAATTTGACAAACATTCTTTTCCTCTGTTGGTTAAGCTACACTTGTAGTTTAGTCAATGTATGGTTTTAAGCTGCAATAAAAAACAACAACAATGCTTAAAGAACAAAACCAACAATAACAAACCAAAACGAATAAATAAAATTTTGACAAAATTTTCTATAGAAATAAAATTTTGGTAGATTATTTTTGGCTCGAGTGGCAACCATGATTATGAACCGATATGGACCAATTTTTGTATGATTTGGGAGCCGCTATATATAACTATAGACTGATACGGACCAATTTTGGCATGGTTGTTAGAGACCATATACTCACACCACGTACTAAGTTTCAACCGGATCGGATGAATTTTGCTCTTCCAAGAGGTTCCGGAGGTCAAATCTGGGGATCGATTTTTATAAGGGCTATATATAATTATGGACCGATATGGACCAATTTTGGCATGGTAGTTAGAGACCATATACCAACACCACGTACCAAATTTCAACCCGATCTGATGAATTTTGCTTCTCTTAGAAGCTCCAAAAACCAAATCTGGGGTCGGTTTATATGGGGGGGATATATATATTTATATACCGATGTGGACCAATTTTTGCATGGTTTTTAGAGACAATATACCAACACCATGTACCAAATTTAAACGGGATCGGATGAAATTTGCTTCTCTTTGAGGCTCCGCAAGCCAAATCTGGGGATCGGTTTATATGGGGGCTATATATAATTATGGATCGATGTGGACCAATTTTTGCATGGTTGGTAGAGACCATATACCAATACAATGTACCAAATTTCAATCAGATCGGATGAAATATGATTCTTTTAGAGGCTCCGCAAGCCAAATCTGGGGGTCCGTTTATGTGGGGGCTATACGTAAAAGTGGACCGATATGGCCCATTTGCAATACCATCCGACCTACATCAATAACAACTACTTGTGCCAAGTTTACTTTATGGGGTCTTAGAGCAATATTTCGATGTGTTACAAACGGAATGACAAACTAAATATACCTCCATCCTGTGGTGGAGTGTATAAAAACTTTTGAATTTTTGAAAATATTTGAGGTGAAACGTTTCAGACAAGCGTTAGAATCCATTAAAAATTATAAAAATTATTTATTTTACAAAATATCACAGATTTTTTAAATTTATGTTACATCCAAAACATTGAATTCAGATCACTCCTAAAGAAGTGATGCAAATTCAGTGCACCGACTGTTGAAATGGAGGACTTCCATCATATGACAAGCCCATGTTAAATTCATCGCTTCTGCGTCAATTTTGCACCACTTCCGGATCCAAAGAAAAAACATTTTTAATACTTTTTTGGCTACGCTTTTTTTGCTGGGTAAATTTAGTTTTTGAAATTTTTTAAAACATTCTTGGGATAAAGACTGTGGAAAACTTAGAAAAAATAACAAAATTTAAGTAAAACTTAACAAAATTTTTGCTATAACAATAACTTTAAATGTTACTTTAACGATGGACTTTTTTCGGTGAATATAATTTTTAAATTCTATATTTTTATCCTTATTACTGGGATTAGGGTGTCATATCGTATATGAAATCTTTGTCCAATTGTGGCTTATAAATTAAGAAAACTAAAATAATCATGAAATAGATTCGACGCCAAAGGACATAAAGGACAATATTTTAATAGGACACCTATGTTATCTCATATCCAAATTTGAAACTGTTTAATTCCTTTTTCCAAACAAACAATGTATCAAACTCTTTACTAAACCCTTCCATGAAGACAATAGCTATATCGATTTCAAGAAAATTTAACCATGAATGGATTTTATGCAAATTTTAAAAATAGAAAATTGATAACTCCGGAAATTATGGCATACTCTTTGAGGTTTAAAAGAGAATAGGTGTTGTCTGTCGCATTGGCTATATTGAATGCCGACATAAGCAGCCTCTGCTTCTGGTCATGCTCCTAGAGTATGCTGTGAATACAAACTTATAAAGTGTGACCATTTTTGTATACATCATCGGAATGGAGATTCTAAGCACATTCATCCAACATATAACCTTAGATTTGCATAAAGACCCTGGCCAAAGCAGAACTGGTAACAGGAGCAACATTTCTTGGCGTTTTGTAACACAAAGGCGATTTGTAACAAACCTCCAGTTCAGATAGTCCAGATCAGTTAAAAATATGTGGTTGCCTGCCACAACAATATCCGTAACGCCGCCATCAATGGCATCGAAGTCATCGGTTTGTTGTCATCATTGCTGCAAGTGCGGCGGCACTAGCAGTAATGGTTAGAACATGGGTGATTGCTGGGTGTTGTATTTTCCCTCAGATGTTTTATTATTTTTTTCATTTGAATTTGGTTCCAGCTATTTTTAACCAGTTAGCAAAGTTGTTGGATTATTGTTAGTTGTTCACTGGGGCTGTATGTCGTCGTCCTTCCAACATTGGCATTGTTGTTGTCAACATCTTTATGTTAGATACCAAAAAAAAATTTTTGCTTACAACACAAACCTAACACAAGGAGTTAAAGAGGCGCGCTCTTGGCGTCTGCCTTGGCAGTGGCATTCCACTTGCCGGTCAGGTTTACATCTAACAAATTCTGTTATTCTTACAAGCTGGAGGTGTTATTGTAGTCATGGTGGTTTGTCGATCGCTCGGTCTCAAGCACATTTAGGTCCTACAAATATTTTTTGTGAATTTTTTTTCACTTGTTGGCTTTGAACAATTTTTTATTCAAGTTTTCTTTATGCTTATGATCGGGGCATGACTTGGATATTTTGTCCACTATCGTTGCAATCACACAGCATCGAAAAAATTATGTACGTTATTAATTTTCTATGTAAGGTAGGCTGTATCTAACGCTGTTGGTTTGCATTCCGATTTTTTTTTTTGGGTATAACAGTGGTGTTCAGAGATCGAATTTCGACACTTTGACTATCAGACCTTTCTGAAGTCATACGACTTAAAAATTAAAATTACATATGGAATGAAGTGTCGCCGATTTAATTTATTTTCGGAAATACCAAAATCCATATTGTGGTCGATACCAAAGGCCTTATTGCGGTCTTATAACTACAAGCCACCGTGGTGCAATGGTTAGCATGCCCGACTTGCATACACAAGGTCGGGGGTTCGATTCCTGCTTCGACCGAACACCAAAAAGTTTTTCAGCGGTGGTAATGCTGGTGACATTTCTGAGGGTTTCAAAGCTTCTCTAAGTGGTTTCACTGCAATGTGGAACGCCGTTCAGACTCGGCTATAAAAAGGCGGTCCCTTGCCATTGAGCTTAACATGGAATCGGGCAGCACTCAGTGATAAGAGAGAAGTTCACCAATGTGGTATCACAATGGACTGAATAGTCTAAGTGAGCCTGATACATGGGGCTGGACTGCCACCTAACCTAACCTAACTACATAACCTACATTGAGATAAAATTGTAGCAAAACATGTTATACATAAGATTACAAGCAAAAGCTCTTTGTTCATAAAAAGAACATGATTTTTATTTAAATTTCTTTTGTGCTTCATTCTAGTTCTTTTGATTAACCAATCAAATGACGTGCGTGAGTCACGAAAATGATATCGTCGTGAGTGTGCGTGAGAAACGAATTTCGAAAAAACCCGCTTACGAACATGAAATGCTTACGAGTTGAATTCATTTATAATGTTAGTGACGTCCTTGGTGTTGAGTTTTGTAACGCTCTCGATTTTAATCTTACTCATGTTTTTAGTCAGGTTCTATAGGTATGTTAAATTACTCATAAAATAATTCGTGAGTCACGACATTTAGAAGATTTTCGTGCGGGAGTTTGCGTGACTACAAATTTTCTTGAACGTGCGTGAGCGTGAGTCCTACGAAAAAATATCGTGCGTGAATAAGATTTCTCCGTCGTGAGTGTGCGTGAGTAAAATATTACTCACTTGCACAACTCTGCCTCTGATGGATCAGATAAAAAACAATTTTCACCATTTTACCTCCATAGAACAATAAGCACGAATTGCTTGTTTTACTATATTCACTACATAGACGAAAGTTCCAATTTAATGTTTGTAGCATCTAATTTCTATCTGAAAATGCCAAAAGACCGATACAATGATTTAAATTTTTTGGAGGCCGAATTATTTGTTCAAAATGTTGTTGTATTATAAATGCATATACTGAGTCCAGTCAATTTTGCTCGATGCCACAGACTTGGTGGGTGCAATGATAAAAAATTAGAAATGTCGTAATAGATACTTTTTATACCACTGTATCCCATCTAACATTCGTTTGGGTTCTTATGCAAGATTCCATTTGGCCGATGTCACAAAAAGCTATGTTACTACAGCTAACAAACAGCAGGAAGTAATTATGAGGTGGATAATATTGGCATCAGGATCAACAAAAGCCTACAAACAAAACTAAGCCTCCCAATTGATAACGAAGCAAAAGAAAGTTAACACAAGAAAAAAAACATAGAGAATATCGACAACATGGCTTTAACACATGTTGGAGAATCTATGGACCAGCATCAGCGTCACCAACAAACAGTAATCGCTAATCAATGTTACAATTTCATGGGTGCCATTACCTGTGATGTTACGATAATTTTAGCATTGTTCTTGGCACACAAAGAATTCCAAAGAATGTTGAAGAACAAACAAAAAACTGTAGGATAAAATAGTGAAATTCGTGGAGGCAATTGATTTCACTATTGCTGTAAACAAAATTGAAAGAAATTTAATTTGTGTCTCATTATGTCTTTCGATATAAAAAAAATTCTCTTGATAAAGTTCTTGGCAATGAATGAAATCAACGCTGCCGCCGATTACGTTTATTAATGTCGACTATAATGTAGCCGCCAATTAATGAAAATAAGTTTATTAAAATCTGAACTATTTCTAATATTTGTTGTATTTTCTGCCACAAAACTGTTATTTTTCCAAACTAATTTAATATAACATTTCTATAACAATTAAACAAAAAACGTGCAGCGTTCGTTTCTACGCTAAAATTAAAATTTCATTGAGAGATTTGCTGTACAAATAATCTCATAGCTGTTCGAATTCTTTTTATATGAGGTTTTAATGGATAAATTACAGAGTTGAATAGACAAATTTGTATCGGATCAACCACCGCTCCGGGGGCAAAAATTGAGTGGTACACCAAAAGAAAAAATGCTTTCCTCAGGAACGAAATTTTAGACAACCGAAATTCCACTTCATTGTATAATATTTTATTTAAAAGCAAATTAACCCGAATTGACCACAAACGAATGCCTCCAATCATTGCTATTTGCTTTTAAGGAAAAATGCTGGAGTCTAGGAAAACATTGGTTGTCTAAAAATTCGTTCCTCAAAATAGAAAACTATTCCTTCAGTGTAGCTGCCGACGGAAATGGGTTGACTTCATTGTTTTGTTTTTGGGAATAGAAAGGCTTCCCACGCTTTCTTATCGATGAGATTGGTTTACAAATGTTGTCACTAAGTACAGGTGAGTACTATGTTCGGGTTTTTCACCGAACACACAAATATATATATGAAGACGATTATATTTTTATCACGTCTTGCCAAATACTTGATGGAAACGAGCCAAGGAATTGATTGCTGATCGTTTTTGATTTTTCTAAATTAATTAATTTAATCAAGTATATACGCCCGTAAGTTCGGCCAGGCCGAATCTTATGTACCCTCCACCATGGTTTGCGTAGACACTTCTACTAAAGACTGTCATCCACAATCGAATTACTTGGGTTGCGGTAGCACTTGCCGATGGCAAGGTATCTTAAAAAATCCTTAACACCGTCTTCCAAATTGTAAGTTAGTCCATACGGGGGATATAATAAACAAAATCAAACAAAACAAAAGACTGATTAAATACTTATATAATTCAGTTCGACAAAATTTTCTATAGAAATAAAATGTTGACATAATTTTCTATAGAAATAAAATTTTGACTAAATTTTCTTTAGAAATAAAATTTTGACAAAATAAAATTTTTGACAAAATTTTCTATAGAAATAAAATTTAGACAAAATTATCTATAGAAATAAAATTTTGATAAAATTTTCTATAGAAATAAAATTTTGACAAAATTTTCTATAGAAATAAAATTTTGACAAAAGGTCAAGTTCAACTCTGGGGATCGATTTATATGGGGGCTATATCTAATTATGGACCGATGTGGACCAATTTTTGCATAGTTGTTAGAGACCATATACTAACACCATGTACCAAATTTCAGCCGGATCGGATAAAATTTGCTTCTCGTAGAGGCTCCGCAAGCCAAATCTGGGGATCGGTTTATATGGGGCTATATATAATTATGGACCGATGTGGACCAATTTTTGCATTTTTGTTAGAGACCATATACCAACACCATGTACCAAATTTCAGCCGGATCGGATGAAATTTGTTTCTCTTAGAGGCTCCGAAAGCCCAATCGGGGGATCGGTTTATATGGGGGCTATATATAATTATGGACCGATGTGGACCAATTTTTGCATGGTTGTTAGAGACCATATACTAACACCATGTACCAAATTTCAGCTGGATCGGATGAAATTTGTTTCTCTTAGAGGCTCCGAAAGCCAAATCGGGGGATCGGTTTATATGGGGGCTATATATAATTATAGACCGATGTGGACCAATTTTTGCATGGTTGTTAGAGACCATATACTAACACCATGTACCAAATATCAGCCGGATCGGATGAAATTTGCTTCTCTTAGAGGCTCCGCAAGCCAAATCTGGGGATCGGTTTATATGGGGGCTATATATAATTATGGACCGATGTGGACCAATTTTTGCATTTTTGTTAGAGACCATATACCAACACCATGTACCAAATTTCAGCCGGATCAGATGAAATTTGTTTCTCTTAGAGGCTCCGAAAGCCAAATCGGGGGATCGGTTTATATGGGGGCTATATATAATTATGAACCGATGTGGACCAATTTTTGCATGGTTGTTAGAGACCATATACTAACACCATGTACCAAATTTCAACCGGATCGGATGAAGTGTGCTCCTCCAAGAGGCTCTGCAAGCCAAATCTGGGAGTCGGTTTATATGGGGGCTATACGTAAAAGAGGTCCGATATGGCCCATTTGCAATACCATCCGACCTACATCAATAACAACTACTTATGACAAGTTTCAAGTCGATAGCTAGTTTCGTTCCGAAGTTAGCGTGTTTTCAACAGACGGACGGACGGACGGACATGCTTAGATTGACTCAGAATTTACCCACGACCCAGAATATATATTTATAGGGTCTTAGAGCAATATTTCGATGTGTTAAAAACGGAATGACAAAGTTAATATACCCCCCATCCTATGGTGGAGGGTATAAAAATTAACCGTGAAAACAAGCTGGGTTTCAGCTTGAAAACTGAACATAGTACTCAGCTTAAGGAATTATTTTTTTTTCTTCGAGAGGTGGATATTATATTCAATTTTCATTTCAAATTAAAACTTTTTAAATGAGATGAAATCTTTTTCGAAGATTTTTTTAAATCATCATTTTAAAAAATAATCATTTAAAATTTATAAGATTTCATTGGGTTTGTAAAATTTTTATTTTTTTATATTGAGATGGAAATGCAAATTTTCGGAATATACGCTAATACTATCGTGTGCCAAATGTGAATAACTTTTGATAACATGCAAATAAAATTAATCTTCACTTGATCATTGCACCTATTAATTAAGTAAAATGCAAATTGAATGCATATTCTTAGTTGCAGCCAAATTTCATCTAATTAGTCTTCTCTATTATTCCGACAAATAGAAAATAATTATTGTTGATGGGAAACATGGGGATATTTAAAAATTGCAAAGACGGATGTTGACAATCTGCAAACCAAGTTGAGACTAATTTTCAGTCCGTTAACAGGCTGTGACTCTTCTTGATTACAAGTGATTAACTCCAGGTGTTTGTGGCACAGGTTAAAATGCTAGACTATTTAGCAAAAAGCGTCGTCATTAAAGGAATGCGCTGTGAAATTGCCATTATACATACAATGGTGAAAATATTACAATTGTAGATAATTTATTTTGAGTGTTTTACAATTAGATTCTTTAGATTCTATTGCTTCAGGCGAAAATGCGGATGCTCTCGGCAACGAATTTATCCAACATGGTGGTAATCGTTCATGCACAATGGGTTCACTCAAATGAAAGACACTTTGCCCCAAAACTGTAATTCGATTATGTAAGGTTTGGTATAGTGACAGGCACTTAGACTTCCAGTCCATTGTCCCCTGCCATTGAGCTAAACATACTATAGGACTGTCCTAAAGTATGTTTAGCTCAATGGCAGGAGACCTACCGAGCCGAGTACAAACGGTTTTTCACATTATTGTAAAACTAATTAGAGAATCCTTGAAAGATCCATAAATACCACTAGCATTTCTGTGGTGCGCTAAACCAGTGGTGAAAAACTTTTTGGTCAAAAAGGCCAAGTATAAGAGCTTTGAATACAGGTGAAGAAAACTTGGTAATCAATCTGGTTAAGGTTGGGTTAAAGTGGCAGCCCGATTAAGTTTCATGCTCACTTGACTATTCAGTCCATTGTGATACCACATTTAACTAAAAGTACTATTACATATGGGCAATTCTAGTTTTAATCACTGAATCTTCACTATTATTTTCTTTTGTTGAACCAACCAGATTATTCCAAAAACATTAACAGACTGCTTAACTTAACGTTTTCCAGGTCCGCCAGTAATCTAAAGCTATATGCCCCTAAAATTTGCTTACGCCTTACACAAAATGCAGGACATTTACACAAGAAGTGTTTAATTGATTCCTTTTCCTCTGAATCATGACAGCTCATTCAGTAGTCATTATACTTTGCACCAATAGTTTTTGCAAATTCGCCTATCAGGCAGCGACCCGTTATAGCAGATATCAGAAGTGATATCTGACGTCTTGAGAACACTAGCATATCTAGTGTGCGGTTCAAGTTTAAATGGGGCCATATTTGCTTGGTGTCGTTACAACCCTTTCAATTCTCCCATCGAACATTTGCCATCATGACAGCCTTCTCACGCAGTAAGAGCTTGCAGGTAGCCAAACACATACCAATAGATTCTAGTTCCCCTGGAATATGTAAGGTAGTTCTTAGCCTTGCTAACATAACTAATCTGCACCATATTCACCTATGGTGAAAAAGGTCATGCACTTTACACCGATAAAAATTCTACATTCAATTAAAAATTATATGAAACAAGTATATACAGCAGTAAGTTCGGCCGGGCCGAATTTTAAATACCCACCATCATGAATCATTCTAGAAGCCCAAGAAATAAAGTCGGGAGATCGGTCTATATGAGGGCTATACCAAAACATGGACCGATACGGACCATAAAATTTTGACAAATTTTTCTATAGGAATGCAATTTTTTATAAAAATTTTGACAACAATTTCTATAGAAACAAAATTTCGGCAAAATTTTCTACAGAAATAAAATTTGACAAAATTTTCGATAGAAATAAAATTTTTGAAAAAATTTTCTAAAGAAATAAAATTTTGACAACATTTTCTATTGAAATAAAATTTTGATAAAATGTTCTATAGAAATAAAATTTTGAAAAATTTTCTATAGAAATAAAATTTTGAAAAAAAAAATTCTAAATAAAATTTTGACAAAATTTTGTATAGAAATAAAATTTCTAACAAAATTTTCTAAAGAAATAAAATTTTGACAACATTTTCTATGGAAATGAAATTTTAACAAAATTTTCTATAGAAATAAAATATTGACAAGATTTGCTATAGAAATAATTTGACAAAATTGTCTATGAAAATGAAATTTTAACAAAATTTTCTATAGAAATAAAATTTTGACAAAATTTTCTATAGAAATAAAATTTTTCACAAAATGTTCTAAAAAATAAAATTTTGGCAACATTTTCTATAGAAGTGATATTTTGATGAAATTTTCTATAAAAATAAAATTTTGACAAATTTTTCTACAGGAATAAAGTTTTGATAAAAATTTTTATAGAAATAAAATTTTGACAAAAATTTCTATAGAAACAAAATTTTGAAAATTTTTTTATAGAAATAAAATTTTGTAAAATTTTCTATAGAAATAAAATGTTGACAAAATTTTCTATAGATATATAATTTTGTCAAAATTTTCTATAGAAATATAATTTTGACAAAATTTTCAAAAGAAATAAAATTTTGACAAAATTATCTATAGAAATAAGAATTTGACAAATATTTCTATAGAAATAAAATTTTCACAAAATTGTATATGGAAATAAAATTTTGACAAAACCTTTTCTATAAAAGTAAAATTTTGATGAAATTTTCTATAGAAATACAATTTTAACAATTTTTTCTATTGGAATAAAGTTTTGATAAAAATTTTTATAGAAATAAAATTTTGAAAAAAATTTCTATAGAAACAAAATTTTAGCAAAATTTTCTATAGAAATAAAATTTGACAAAATTTTCTATAGAAATAAAATTTTGACAAAATTATCTATAGAAAGTTTCTAAAGAAATAACATTGTGACAAAATTTTCTATAGAAATAAAATTTTGAGGAAATTTTCTGAAGAACTATAATTTTGACAACATTTTCTATAGAAATAAAATTTTGATTAAATTTTCTATAGAAATAAAATTTTGAAGAATTTTCTATAGAAATAAAATTTTGAAAAAAAAAATCTATAGAAATAAAATGTTGACAAAATTTTCTATAGAAATAAAATTTTGACAAAATTTTCAATGGAAATGAATTTTTAACAAAATTTTCTATAGAAATAAAATATTGACAAAATTTTCCATAGAAATAAAATTTTGACAAAATTATCTATAGAAAGAAGAATTTGACAAATATTTCTATAGAAATAAAATTTTCACAAAATTGTCTATGGAAATAAAATTTTGACAAAATATTCTACTGAAATAAAATTTTGACAAAATTTTCTATAGAATTAAAATTTTGACAAAGTTTTCTATAGAAATAACATTTTGACAAATATTTCTATAGAAGTGAAATTTTGCACAACAATACTTTTTGGTTTGGTAGTTTTTTGGTAAAATTTTCTTTAAAATTTAGTAGATTATTTTTGACTCGAGTGGCAACCGTGGTCAAAATTCAAACGAGTGGCAACCGTGGTCAAAATTCAAAGTGTAGCCACTTACATATAAACTCAACAATATTTCTTAGGTCAGTTTAAAGGGTGATACGGTCAAAATTTGGTCAATATAAACTTGACGTATTTCTTTCAATTTTGCATTTAAAAAACCTGAACACCCCTCGTTTTGAAGGTGTGTGTGTGTAGAATGTTGCTCCTATTTTGATTTTGGAATTCACTCTTCAGTTGTCAAAATGCCGTCCAAGCAAGAAGAGCAGCGTATCAAAATTTTGCTCGCGCATCGCGAAATCCGAGCTACTCGCACGCAAAGCTGGCAAAATCGCTAAAAGTTGCCAAATCAACCGTTACAAATGTAATTAAAGTGTTTGGGGAACGTTTGTCGACAGCCAGGAAGTCTGGATCGGGGGGAAATCGAAAACCGGAAGCCGCTGAGACGACAAAGAGAGTTGCCGGTAGTTTCAAGCGAAACCCTAACCTCTCTCTCTCCGAGATGCCGCAAATAAGCTGGGTGTATCGTCTACAACCGTGCATCGAGCCCAAAAACGAGCCGTACTATCGACTTACAAGAAGGTAGTGACTCCAAATCGAGATGATAAACAAAATACGACGGCCAAAGCGCGATCCCGGAGGCTGTACACGACGATGCTGACGAAGTTAGATTGCGTGGTAATGGACGACGAAACCTACGTCAAAGCCGACTACAAGCAGCTTCCGGGACAGGAGTTTTATACGGCAAAAGGAAGGGGAAAGGTAGCAGATATTTTCAAGCACATAAAACTGTCAAAGTTCGCAAAGAAATATCTGGTTTGGCAAGCCATCTGTACCTGTGGCTTGAAAAGCAGCATTTTCATAGCTTCCGGGACTGTCAACCAAGAAATTTACGTGAAAGAGTGTTTGAATAAACGTCTGCTGCCTTTCCTGAAGAAACACGGTTGTTCCGTACTGTTTTGGCCGGATTTGGCATCTTGCCATTACGGTAAAAAGGCCATGGAGTGGTACGCCGCCAACAACGTGCAGGTGGTTCCCAAGGACAAGAACCCTCCCAACACGCCAGAGCTCCGCCCAATTGAGAAATACTGGGCTATTGTCAAGCGGAACCTAAAGAAGACCAAAAAAACTGCTAAGGACGAGCAGCAGTTCAAGGCTAACTGGCTTTCTGCGGCGAAGAAGGTGGACAAGGTGGCTGTACAAAATCTGATGGCAGGTGTCAAGCGTGAGGCCCGGCAATTCGGATTTGGAAAAGCGAAAGCCTAACTGAATATTTTTCCTAAATTTTATACTAATTGAACTTGAAAAAGAAATTTAATTTGATTTTTTAAATAAACGATTTCACCCATTTACACGCGTTTTCCCTTGACCAAATTTTGACCGTATCACCCTTTATACAGATATTTATTGATTTCTCATATCCTTGGTTCGATTTTTGTTAGATACTATGAAGTGTTGTTCGAAAAATTACCAAACATCACAAAGTTAACGAACCACAACCAAAAACTACACCAGCGCAAACGATGTTTATATGCAACTGTCAGTTGAAATTTGAAAAATCATTAGTAACTCCATGGATTCCACATATGTATACTTACTTGTCCATTCACCACGCATTTTCATGTCCAACATAACACACATAATTTTATGTGAGAAGTTAAATTCGAATATTATTTTCATTCACTCCTTAGGCAGATATTTTTTCCTTTAGTTAGCATTTAACATAGTTCCCCACAAAGAGAATGTGTGGAATTGTTGAAAATTCGTAGACCCCTATTTTCCCATGGAGATAGAATGAAAGTTGTGTTTTACAGTACTCACAACGAAAACGCAAAAAATATTAACCAAGTAGCCAAAAAAATATAAAACTTAAGAACATAAATACAGACACAGAAGCAAAGAGGAGGACCACTTAGAAAAATAACGTCACAAAACTTCGAAAAATGTCCATGTTTGTTTTCATATCGTAGGTTGTAGTGTGTATGGCTTCAGGCTAATTAAAAACTCTTCCGAAGAAATGTTACAGGAGAAGAACAGGTTATGACATTCGTTAGCAAATGCATTTAAAAATAAACTGAAAGATTAACTAATGCTCAGACATTAATGGAAACTTGCCAACAAATGTCATCAAAATTTCCCAGAGAACTTTTTGATATAAGAATTTAGATTTAGTAATCTGGAGAAGGAGTGTAGTTCTATCCTCAAATAATGACATTTTTACAGAAACCATTTTTCTAGATTCAATAACGAAATTAATTGATTGTAATTGAACTTACTTCAGTCATGGAATTGATAGAGTAAAGAAGTATATACGGCCGTAAATTCGCCCAGGCCGAATCTTATGTAAGCTCCACCATGGATTGCGTAGAAACTTCTACTAAAGACTGTCGTCCTCAATCGAATTACTTGGGGTGTGGTAATACATACCGAGGTCAAGGTATTTTAAAATTCTTTAACATCATTTTCTAAATTGTAGGTTAGTCCATATGTGGTATATTAGACAAAAAAAGGTAACCTAAATACGTATATAATTCATTTCTTGACTGATATACATATATAAGGAAGTCTACGCTGAAAAAACAGTGAACCAACCAGGAAGAAAACTTTTGGTTGATATTAGAAAATTTGGAATATTTTTAGAAAATTTTAACTAAACAGTATTACAAGCGCTGACATCACGCCGATATCACAAAAATAATTAAATATTTTTCGACAAATTCAAGAAAATTTATTAGAGTTAATTAATTTTTTTTCATTTGTTAAAGGAAATTTTGTAGTTTGAAGGAAAAAATTGGAGTTCAAAATTGCAAGAATGTCTTTAGTGCCATACGAAGTTCACGATGGGCGCATTTGAAGAAAAATTTGCAAATTTAAAGAAATAATGAACTATTTTGTGAGAATTACGAATTTAGTAAATCTTTGAACTTCATATGTGTATAATTTTTTCCCGAACCGATATGGACTTTAACGCGCTAATTAGAAAGCCAGACTTGAAATATGGGGGCTATATACAATTACGATATGGACCAATTTTTGTGTGATGGGGGGGGGGGGTTCAGTTTATCTTGGGGCTATATATACACCCAGAAAAAAGTGCCTTCGAAACTAAAGAAAAAATGTTTATCTATTTAGTTTAGCCTTTTTATTTCCATTAAGTTAAATTTTTGTGTGAAATAATAAAATTTACTTGTTTCAGTAAAAAAAAATCCTAAACTGAAAGCAGTTAGGAATAGTTCATTAACTAGAATAAGGCATGGAATTTTACTAATACTGTTTTCTTCGCTGGGTATAAGAATTTACTACTGAACAAGAAAATTTTATTCACTGATAACAAAGCATTCGTAAAAATAATCAAAAACCGAACTAAAAACAAGTATCCTCAAATTTTGTAAAATTTCTTATAAAATGATAACACTGACTTCTTTTATTATAGAAATCTTATCATACATACGAATAACACTTGGCATAGAAAAATATTTTAGTTCATTCGTACTAAGAAGTATTCAATCCTGTCAAAACTTAAGGAAACACACTTGTTAGAATATAGGAAATTTTCCTATATTTCTTTTATATACCTGTAATCGATACCTATGATCGACAAGGCCGTAGCCAGGATTGTAATTCGGGGGGGGGGGGGGGGGGGGGTTTCAACTTTAAAAAAAATATTCATATAATCTTATGTGTAGAAAATTTTATTTATGCATAGGTATGTATACAATATTTTTATAAATATTTAATTGAGCCGACGGGCTTTTTGGGCAGCAAATAAATCAATGACTTCTTCAGTCGGCACATTTATTCGGCGATGAACCGACGTTAATGCCAATCCATTGAGTCTACTCTCGCCAGTCGAATTTCTAAGATACGTCTTTAATCTCTTCATTTTTGAAAATGAACGTTCGGATGAGCACGTAGTAACTGCAGGGATGCAAAATGTAGTACTAAAGTACTTTTTTCAATACTTTTTCACCCCGGTCAGTACCGTAGTACCCCCGCGAATGATTTAGTACCTTTTGTGTAGACATTTTTGAGTCGATATCAGATTTATGGTACAATAGCTTTGACAAAATATTTTAATATTTTGAGAAAGTCTTTATCAACCTTATTTGCTAATAGTCTTTTACAAATATGGCAAAACAGACATGTTCATGTGGGAAGAAAATCTCGATTTTGTAAAAGATATAGTCAAAAACAGGATTTTATTGAACTTCGAGAATGTTTTAGTCGAAAAAAGAATGCGATTCTATATTATCAATTTTTTTATTTCGGTAGAAAATGTTGTCTAAATTTTATTTCTATATAGAATTTTTGCAAAATTTTATTTTTATAGAAATTTTGCCAAAATTTTATTTCAATTGAAAATTTTGTAAAAATGTTATTTCTATAGGAAATTTTTGCAAAATTTTATTTCTATAGAAAAAAATTTGCAACATTTTTTTTCTATATAATTTTTTTGCAAAATTTTATTTCCCTTCGTTTTGTTTTGTTATTGTTGGTTTTGTTCTTTAAGCTTTGTTGTTGTTTTTTTATTGCAGCTTAAAACCATACATTGACTAAACTACAAGTGTAGCTTAACCAACAGAGGAAAAGAATGTTTGTCAAATTTATTTGGGCAAAGCCCTATAGACTGCAAGATGGTTGGATGGACGCACGTTTCGGAATTACCACGTTCCTCCTCAGCATCCCCTACTTGCAGCAAAACTATCAACCAATTATAAGAATAAATTCAGGCAGTTCATTAAACCCAACAATGAACCACACTTGAACCTTCCGAAAAAAAGGTTTTTGTATGATAGCCGGCTATAGAAAATTTTAGCAAAATTTTATTTATATAGAATATTTTGTCAAAATTTTATTTTCTTTAAAATTCAGTCTCTTGACAATAATCTTCCAGTGAAATTTTTGTTGAAATTTAGTAAAAAGTACCTTTCCGCTCAAAAAATACTTTCTTAAAAATTGTATTTTCCATCCCTGAGTTACTGGCAAAGTGACCAAAATTTTTAAAAGAATATGCACGTTTGGAAATATCTCTTTATTGCACTCTCCAAGTGATTCCATCGCTGAATTAGGCAGGTTCTTTTCGCAGGTTTTGCGCCATTTCATTTACACATGTGTGTTTGGCTGTTTCCTTGTTGTTGCTATGGCCAAACAAAGCGAGTCATGTTCACAAAAAGAACAACAAACACACATAAAAAGCAGAAATACATTTTCCAAAAATGAAATTTGTGGTGCGAGAACAAAAACAATTTGTCGTTTGACGGGCTTTTCAACTAGTATTCTAGGATTTGTGCAAGTTTATAGGTAAGCGTCTTCAAAATAAAACCTTCAGCTTTCCTTCAACATCTTCGATAAGATTTTTCTATGCAGCTAAAAATATATATTTATTTATATAAAAATATTCATTCATTTCGGGGGGGGGGTTTGATCCCTCTCATCCCCCCCCCTGAATACGGCCTTGATCATCGGTGATTAATTGTAGAAAATTTTAACTAAACAGTATTATAAACGCAGATGTCGCTCCGATTTCGCAAAAACAAGTAAAAAATTTTCGACAAATTTGAGAAGATTTATCAGACAAAATTATTATTTTTCATTTATTAAAGAAAATTTCGTAGTTTGAAGGAAAAAATTGGAGTTCAAAATTGCAAAAATGTCTTTAGTGCCATACGAAAATCATGATGGACGCATTATTGGTAAAATTTACAAATATTAAGGAATTCTGAACTATTTTGTGGGAGACACGAATTTAGTTCATCTTTATACTTCAATTGTGTATAATTTTTTCTTCTGCTTTAGTTAAGTTAACTTACGTACGCAAAAAATTGTTAATGGCATGGAAACTTTCTTAAAACGTAATAATTCCATGAACTGAAAGAGAATTAAATCAGCTTTAGTGAAGCTGATTTAATTGTAGGTGTAGGTATTGAAATTGTAAAAGGAGGACAAAATCGTTACGCAGCATCTTATTAAAAGTGAAAGGAACAAGAAGAAGACAAGAATTACGTTTTACAGTTGGTAACTTTACATGGAAATTGGAAATAGTGGAATAATAAGCTAATATTTCAAGGTCAGTCGATGCTGTTAATTCTTAATAAATATATTTAATATATTAATAAAACATGTCTTTTATTGAACAAAAAATTGTATATGTAAATAAATAAAGCTGTATATAAAAACGAAGGTAAGCAGTTCTAATTTTGAAGTAAAAGGTTTACCACAAATATGTAAGATTTTTCCAAATGAATGAAAAAAGTTCAATAAAATCATTCCATATATGAATTCAATTCAGTTAAATTTTTTCATTCTGAAGTATAGTGGTACATAAATATAGGAAAATGCTAACTAATATATGGAATGCATTCTACCTAATTTCTACGAAAATCACATCGTTCAAACAAATAAAAATGTCCTTGGCGCTATACGAAGTTCAACTTTCTTCACAAGGAGTTCATTTTAACTTAAAGAAGTGGTCACTTTTTTCTGGGTGTAACTATAGAACGATATGGAACAATTTTTGCAAATTTCAACCGAATCGGATGAAATTTATCAGGAGATCGGTTTATATGGGGGCTATATATAATTATGGACCAATATGGACTAATTTTTGCAAGGTTGTTAGTGTTCATATACTTACACCACATACCAAATTTCAACCGTATCGGATGAAATTTACTCCTCCAAAAGTCTCAGGAGGTCAAATCTGGGGATCGGTTTATATGGGGGCTATGTATAATTATACACCAATTTGGACCAATTTTTGCTTGGATCTTAGAGGATACATATAAACACCACGTATCGAATTTCAACAGGATCGGATGAAATTCGCTTCTCCAAGAGGCTCCGGAGGTCAAATCTGGAGATCGGTTTATATAGGGACTATATATACCTAGTAAAAAAGCGTCACCAAAAAGGTAGTGGAAATGTTCTTTTTGGATCTGGAAGTAGTGCAAAATTGGCGCAGAAGCGATGAATTTAACATGGACTTGTCATAGGGCGGATTTCCACCATTTCAACAGCCGTTGCACTGAATTTGCATCATTTCTTACTCTGTGATTCAAATTCAGTGTTTTTGATGTGAAAAATATTGAATATTGTCATATTTTTTTACAAATAAATAATTTTTATAATTTTTTTACGATTTTTAATGCATTCTAACGCATGTCCGAAACGTTTGAATTAAAATACTCTGAACAATTCGAAATATTTCTTGAATGGATTTAGAATTGTTTTCGACAAAATTTCAATAATTTGTAACATTTTATTAAAGTTTACTCTGTTTTTAACCTTTGTGAAACAAAAAAATTAAATTTACCCCTTAAAAATAAGAAAAAAACGAGTTATAAAAAATTTAATTAAAAGAACTTCCTGTGTAGTTAAAATAAAGAACATCTTTGGGAGTACATCTGTTGGAAGTGCTTTTAAAGTTGTGCCTTTGGAAGAACTTCCAAATTTTTTGCTGGGTAATTATTGACCGATTTAGACCAATGTTTGCTTGGATCTTAGAGCCCACATATAAACACCATATACCGAATATCAACCGGATCGGATGAAATTTGCTTCTCCAAGAGGCTCCGGAGGTCAAATCTGGAGATCGGTTTATACAGGGGCTATATATAATTATTGACCGATCTTAGCCAATTTTTGTATGGATATTAGAGGTCATATATAAACATCATGTACCGAATTTCAATCGGCTCGAATGAAATTTGCTCCTTCCAGAGGATCCAGAGGTCAAATCTGGGGGTAGGTTTATATGGGGGCTATATATAATTATGGGCCGATTTGGATCAATTTTCGCATAGATATTAGCCGCAAATGAGCCATATCGGACCACTTTCAACCAGATCTGATGAAATTTGCTCCTCCTGGGGACTCCGCAAGTCAAATCTAGGGGTCGGTTTATATGGGAGCTATATATAATTATGAACCGATATGGACGAATTTGTTCATGGTTGTTACACGCAAAAAAATAATTCTTTCCTCCCAAACGAAATTTTAGACAAACAAAGTTCATTTCTCATTTGCTTTTCGCTGAAAGGAAGTCTATTTGGAAGAAAAGTATATACTTTTTGTGATAAACGTTTATTCTTTTTTTTACATATATTCCAGATAAGGTCGGAAAATTCCGAAAAAATGTTTAACATTACATTCTACTATATTAAATTTTTACTATGAACTGTAAAAAGTCAGAAAAGAACAGTGGTTGATATAAACGAAATGGACCGTGTTGTCGGTTCAAAAATAACTTTTTTATTGAAAAAATAAAAATTTTGAAACAAACGAATTTTTTGGTGAGAAAAGTGTATCATTTTCGAAGCAATTCAAAAAACTTTAACAAAAGAAAGACGTTTTCGGTACACGTTTTCCAAACGTTGTTTTTTTTTTCCATGTAGAGATCATATACTAACACTACGTACAAAATTTCAACCGAATTGGATGACATTTGCTTCTCTAAGAGACCCGCAAACCAAATCTTGGGATCAGTTTATATGGTAGCTATACGTAGAAGTGGTCCGATATGGCCCATTTGCAATACCATCCGACCTACATCAATAACAACTACTTCTGCCAAGTTTCAAATCGATAGCATATTTCGTTCGGAAGTTAGCGTGATTTCAACAAACGGACATCGCTAGATCGACTCAGAATTTCACCACGACCCAGAATATATATATACTTTATGGGGTCTTAGAACAATATTTCGGTGTTATACAAACGGAATGACAAAGTTATTCACCATAATCCTATGGTGAAAGGTATAAAAATTTAGTTGGAAAATTATTTTTTGTTTAAGTTGCTTTATTAAAAGTCCTGAATAAAATTATTAATTTTTTAGACGAAAATATCAATTTCCGGTATTGAACGAAACTGCTATATTCAGGGGATATCCCATAATATGTTTTGTTGGGTTATGAAGGAAGCATTTTTTATAGTTTAATTTGCAAGACACTCAATAAGAAAAATTTTCTGTAGGCAATCTATGGCAAATTGCTACTTGATTTTTCCATCCCTTCCTCCTCTTAAGCAAAATCCACAAAGATATCAAATCTCATTGCAGTAGTGCATTTTTAGTGTTCTTCTATTACAGCAAAACGTTATAAATTTTATTTTCAATTTAATATTTTTTGATCATGATTTTTTTTTGCATAAGCTTGAACAGTCGACTAATTGAAGGCTTAGTAATATCCTGTATTTTTTTTTTTTTGCAACAGGTGATGTGTTGATATGGTATTCCGTATACCAAAGTCGCATCATTATATGTTTGAAGAACATATCAAGTTTTTGATTTGATGTTATAACCAAACTCTAAAACTTTGTTGCATTATAACGCCTCTAAATAACAAAAGCTTTTGATTGCAGTCATTCGAGGTTTCTGGGGTAATTGGGCTCAACGTCAACAACAGTGTTTATGGAAATATGATCAACATCCGTAGATTGTCATTTGACCAAAGTTGCTCGAATCGAATAGAATGCCAAGTTTATTGCAAAAACTTGAAACGGAATATTTAATTCTGTACCAAAGAGTATAACTGCTTATCCTTTAACTAAAATCAAATGCTAGAAATATATGTGTTATGACAAAGAAACCCCCCATTGAAATCAGAGAGGAAAATGTATTATATTATTAATTCAGATTTAGTGCAAGATCAGCAATAACCAAACCTTATGTTTCATCAGTGGATATATTTTAACAGTATTTAGAAAATATGTTGACATCAAATATTATTTTATTTTTTAATTAATAATGAAAATATAATAATCCCAATTAAAAAAGCTTACGATCATGAAACATATTTGTGTTGATTATATTCATCCTCCACGTGAAAATAAGGAGATGAAGAGACTCTTGACATCCAAATTTCTAGCTAGAGCATTTCCATATCCGGTAGCTTCCTTACATACATACCTTAATACCCTATGAGAAATCTCCAAACGATACAGAGAACTGCACTGGGGATATAATATTGATTGCGTAGAAACTACTACTAAAGACGGTCATCCACAATTAAATTACTTGGGTCTCGGTCCATGGCAAGGCATCTTAAAACTTCTTAACATCATCTTCTAAATTGTAAGTTAGTCCATGCGGGATATATAGTAGACAAAAGAAAGGTCGATGAAATAACATTTTGACAAAATTTTCTATGGCAATAAAATTGAGACAAAATTTTCTATAGAAATAAAATTTTGAGAAAATTTTCTATAGAAATATAAAATGTAGTTGTTGTTTAGTTGTCCTTTTAGTATAATTATTTGTAGAGTTTGTAAGGCTTGAGGTTATATTGTAATAAAACAAAATAAAATCTTAGTTTTTTTATAGTGTTTTATTTTTATTTCCTTTCCAATATTTCGAACACCATCGCTGTCCGTCTGCAGGGAAATTCACTTTAACAAAAGAAAAAAATGTAACACAATTACACATTTTAC
Organism: Haematobia irritans; assembly: GCF_050003625.1. Taxonomy (NCBI): domain Eukaryota; kingdom Metazoa; phylum Arthropoda; class Insecta; order Diptera; family Muscidae; genus Haematobia; species Haematobia irritans. Next base: position 138,544,732 of record NC_134399.1, read on the forward strand.
ACAAAATGCAAATGTCTTTTTGTTTGGTTAATTTGTGTTAAATTTTTCTTCTTTTGTTAAAGTGAATTTCCCTGAAGACGGACAACGATGGTCAACACTATAAAAAAACTAAGATTTTATTTTGTTTTATTACAATATGACCTCAAGCCTTACAAACTCCAAAAAGAAATATACAATTTTGACAAAATTTTCTATGGCAATAAAATTGTGGTATATTATTTTTGGCTCGAGTGGCAATCGTTTTTCTGTGATTGGGGATCGGTCTATTTGGGGGCTATATATAATATAGATCGATACGGACCACTTTGGGCATGTTTGTTATCGGCCATACACTAGCGAAATGTACCAAATTTCAACCGGATCGGATGAATTTTGCTCCTTCAAGAGGTTTCGGAGGTCAAATCTGGGGATCGGTTTATATGGGGGCTATATATAACTATGAACCGAAGTGGACCAATTTTTGCATGGTTGTTAGAGACCATATATTAACACCACGTATGTATTTTTCAAATCTGGAGATCCGTTTATATAAGAGCTATATATAGAGACTATGTTAGAGACTACCAGGCTTGTTAGAGACTATATACCAACACCATGTTTAAAATTTCAGCCAGATCGGATGAAATTTGCTGCTCCAATAGGCTCCGGAGATCAACTCTGGGGATCGGTTCATATAATTATGGGCCGATATGGACCACTTTTGGCATGGTTGTTAAAGACCATATACTAACACCACGTGCCAATTTTCAACCGGATCGGATGAAACTTGCTTCTCTTAGATGCTCCGCAAGCCAAATCTGGGGGCTTTATATAATTATGAACCGATTTGGACCAATTTTTGCATGGTTGTTAGAGACTATATACCGACACCATCTTCCAAATTTCAGCCGAATCGGATGAAATGTGCTTCTCTTAGAGGCTCCGCAAGCCAAATCTGGGGATCGGTTTATCTGGGGGCTATAAATAATTATGAACCGATGTGGACCAGTTTTTGCGTGCTTGTTAGAGATTATATACCAACACCATGTTCTAAATTTCAGCCGGATCGGATGAAATTTGCTTCTCTTAGAGGTTCCGCATTCCCAATCTGGAGGTCCGTTTATATGGGACTATACGTAAAAGTGAACCGATATGGCCCATTTGCAATAACATCTGACCTATATCAATAACAACTATTTGTGGCAAGTTTCAAGTCGATAGGTTGTTTCGTTCAGAAGTTTGCGTGATTCCAACAGACGGACGGATGGACTGACGGTCATGCTTAGATCGACTCAGAATTTCACCGCGAGCCAGAATATACGTTCTTTATGGGGTCTTAGAGCAATGTGTTCTTTATGGGGTCTTAGAGCAATGTGTTCGATGTGTTACAAACGAAATGACGAAGTTAATATACCCCCCATCCTATGGCAGAGGTTATAAAAATGGATTTTTTAAAATATTCGTTTCTTCCATACTAAAATTGGTAATTTTGAATTAAATTGACTCCAAATCTTAACATTTAGACTTTTTCTTCTTTAGTATTTAATTTTCTCATTCTCTCCTTCGTTCAATAGTTCTCACATACAAAAATCACCATTAAACTGAAACTAACATCAAAGTTTGTTGCTTAAGTCTTTTGTTTTAATCACAAAACAACAGGCACCAACAAACAGTCACAAAACACGTGTTTCTCAGCGTTTCTCTTCTTAGTTCGTTGGGGGTATTTTATTAGTAGACTTGCTTGTTGCTTGTTATTGATGTTGTTGTGATGCTATTGTGACGTTTTGCAAACATTACATAAACAAAAGATAACAAACACCAAACATCCGCTTGTTAAAACAAATTAATTTAAATTTCTTGTGTCATTTTTGCTTGTCTGTCTCTCTCTCTTTTTGTTTACCTCCACATCATCACTGTCGTCAGGGTGTTCTTGGAAAATTATTATTCTTTTTTTTTTTTGCAAATATGCGAAAACTAAAAAAGTAACAATTTCTTGGAAATTTCTTCAAACACAAAATTTTAGTAGCAGTATATTAAAAATATAAAATGAAATAAAGCTCATAAAAAACCAACGATAAATTTATGAACTGTTATCCACTTAAGCTCACCACTAAAAATCAGAAAAATCCACAGACTGAATGGCTTTCCTGTTGACCCTCACCTAAATAATAGGAGTAAAGACCAAAACGAACATCATCGTTGGCAGGCGAACAGGTAGCATGATCGGCGCCAGTAGCTGTGCACTCATAGGTGGTGGTACCACAGGCTAACCATACTATCATCCTATATAGCTAAATAAAGTGACCCCCAGCCAAACAGGCTAACTGACGAGCATTTAGAGTCAGCCAAAACACCACAAACATTCAGATCTGAGCATCTAAGCACGCACTTGTTCGGAAAACTTGTTCATCTCGTTACTCCTGGCTGTTGCCACCATCATCCATTATTTACACTGACACTTAATATGTTTTTGTTGGCTTTTTGTTCATACTTTTAGTTAATCTGGTAAAAATTTCACTGCAACTAAAATCTAAAAAAAAAAAAAAAACAAGATCTACAAAGAATTGCATTGTACAAATATGAGATAGTAATATACGGATCTAATATATGTTTATACTAGGAGTCACAGACAGTAGTTTATGTTTGCGCTGTGTAATAGAGTTTTGTAGAATAATATATAGCCCAACTAATAAATTTCATGTTATTTTTTACAACATTTAAGAAAAATTAGAATAACATCAGGGTCACTTTACTTATAAAATGCCATAAAATTTCATAGTTCTTCAATTACATTTCTGGCCAATATCAGAAACAATTAAAATTTTGATCTTTAAACCACAAGGGTGTGGCAGAAGATGATTTTTGATGTTACTCAAATTCGACAAATCCACGATAAGGATATACCTCAGGGTAGCCCGATAGGGTCCAGAAAAATATAAATATTTATTTGTTTTTAATCAATCAACTTTTAAATAAATAAATAGTTGATTTTGAGAGAAAATTATTTTTTCAAAATTTTATTTCTATTCAAAAGTTTGTCAAAATTTTATTTGTATGTTATAGAAAATTTTTTCAAAATTTTATTTCTATAGAAAATTTTGTCAAATTTTATTTCTAACAGGTTGGCTGATAAGTCCCCGGTCTAACAAAGAAAAACACATTTTTGTCAAAATTCGATACAACGATTATAACGACCTTCCAATTTTTTGATACCATTTTGGTAGTACTCCTTCGGTTTTGCCTCAAAATAGGCCTCAGTTTCGGCGATCACCTCTTCATTGCAGCCAAATTTTTCCCTGCGTGCATCCTTTTGAGGTCTGAGAACAAGAAAAAGAAACAGTCGCTGGGGGCCAGATCTGGAGAATACGATGGGTGGGGAAGCAATTCGAAGCCCAATTCATGAATTTTCCCATCGTTCTCAATGACTTGTGCACGGTGCGTTGTCTTGGTGGAACAACACTTTTTATACCCTCCATCATAGGATGGGGGTATATTAACTTTGTCATTCCGTTTGTAACACATCGAAATATTGCTCTAAGACCCCATAAAGTATATATATTCTGGGTCGTGGTGAAATTCTGAGTCGATCTAAGCATGTCCGTCCGTCCGTCCGTCCGTCTGTTGAAATCACGCTAACTTCCGAACGAAACAAGCTATCGACTTGAAACTTGGCACAAGTAGTTGTTATCGATGTAGGTCGGATGGTATTGAAAATGGGCCATATCGGTCCACTTTTACGTATAGCCCCATTATAAAGGGACCCTCAGATTTGGCTTGTGGAGCCTCTAACAGAAGCATATTTCATCCGATCCGGCTGAAATTTGGTACATGGTGTTGGTATATGGTCTCTAACAATCATGCCAAAATTGGTCCACATCGGTCCATAATTATATATAGCCCCCATATAAACCGATCTCCAGATTTGGCTTGCCAAGCCTCAAAGAGAAGCAAATTGCATCCGATCCGGCTGAAATTTGGTACATGGTATTGGTATATGGTCTCTAGCAACCGTGCAAAAATTGGTCCACATCGGTCCATAATTATATATAGCGCACATATAAACCGATCCCCAGATTTGGCTTGCGAAGTCTCCAAGAGAAGCAAATTCCATCCAAGCCGGTTGTAATTTGGAACATGGTGTTAGTATATGATCTTTAACAACCGTGCCAGAATTGGTCCATATCGGTCCATAATTATATATAGCCCCCATATAAAACGTTCTCCAGATTTGACCTCCGGAGCCTCTTGGAGGAGAAAAATTCATCCGATCCGGTTCAAATTAGGAACGTGGTGTTAGTATATGGTCGCTAACAACCATACCAAAATTGGTCCAATCACACAAAAATTGGTCCATATCGGTTCATAATCATGGTTGCCACTAGAGCCAAAAATAATCTACCAACATTTTATTTCTATAGAAAATTTTGTTCAAATTTTATTCGGTTCATAATCATGGTTGCCACTCGAGCCAAAATAATCTACGAAGATTTTATTTCTATAGAAAATTTTGTCAAAAGTTTATTTCTATAGAAAATTTTGTTAAAATTTTATTTCTGTAGAAATTTTTGTCAAAATTTTCTTTCTATAGAAAACTTTGTGAAAATTTTTATTTCTATAGAAAATTTTGTGAAAATTTTATTTCTATAGAAAATTTTGTTGAAATTTTATTTCTGTAGAAAATTTTGTTGAAATTTTATTTCTGTAGAAAATTTTGTCAAAATTTTATGTCTACTTTGTCAAACTGAATTATATACGTATTGGATCGATCTTTTTTGATTTAATATATACCACGTATGGACTTACATACAATTTAGAAGATGGTGTTAGGTGGTTTTAAGATACCTCGCCATCGGCAAGCGTTACCGCAACTAAAGTAATTCGATTGTGGGTGGCAGTGTTTAGAAGAAGTTTCTACGCAATCCATGAGGGTACATAAGCTTCGGCTTGGCCGAACTTACGGCCGTATATACATGTTTCTTCTTCTTTTGCCGCGATTTCGACCTTCAAACGCTCCAATAACGTCATATAATAGTCACTGTTGATGGTTTTTCCCTTCTCAAGATAATCGATAAATATTATTCCATGCGCATCCCAAAAAACAGAGGCCATTACTTTGCCAGCGGACTTTTGAGTGTTTCCACGCTTCGGAGACGGTTCACCGGTCGCTGTTCACTCAGCCGACTGTCGATTGGACTCAGGAGTGTAGTGATGGAGCCATGTTTCATCCATTGTCACATATCGACGGAAAAACTCGGGTGTATTACGAGTTAACAGTTGCAGAATCATCAACACGTTGTTGTTTTTGGTCAAATGTGAGCTCGCGCGGCACCCATTTTGGACAGAGCTTCCTCATATCCAAATATTGAATGATATGACCTTTGATATCTTTAAGGCCTCAGCTATCTCGATCAACTTCATTTTACGGTCATTCAAAATCATTTTGTGGATTTTTTTGAAGTTTTCTTCGGTAACCACCTCTTTCGGGCGTCCACTGCGTTCACCGTCCTCCGTGCTCATTTCACCACGCTTGAATTTTGCATACCAATCAATTATTGTTGATTTCCCTGGGGCAGATTCCGGAAACTCATTATCAAGCCAAGTTTTTGCTTCCACCGTATTTTTCCCCTTCAGAAAACAGTATTTTATCAAAACACGAAATTCCTTTTTTCCATTTTTTTTCACAATAACAAAAGTTGCTTCACAAAAGACGCTCTATCTCACAAGCTAATTGACTTACAGACGTCAAATTTTGACACGAATCATTTGAAGGTTGGTACTATATAAAAATAATATGCATTTAATACTAGCGACGCCATCTATGTGTAAGACCGGGGACTTATCAGCCAACCTGTTATAGAAAATTTTGTACAAATTTTATTACTATAAAATTTTTTTTCAAAATTTTATTTCTATAGAAAATTTTGCAAAATTTAATTCTATAGAAAATTTTACGAAATTGTTATTCTATAGAAAAATTTTCAAAATTTTATTTCTATTGATAATTAAAAAAAAAATATTTATATAGAAAATTTTGTCAAAATTTTATTTCTATAAAAAATTTTGTTAAAATTTTTTTTCTATTGAAATAAAATTTTGTCAAAATTTTATTTCTATAGAAATTTTGGTCAAGATTTTATTTCTACAGAAAATTTTCTCAAAATTTTATTTCTATAGAAAGTTTTTTCAAAATTTTATTTCTATAGAAAATTTTGTAAAAATTTTATTTCTATAAAAAAATTTGTCAAAATTTTATTTCTATAGAAGATTTTGCAAAATTTAATTCTATAAAAAATTACAAACTTTTATTATAGAAAATTTTGCAAAATTTAATTCTATACAAAATTTTATTTCTATAGAAAATTTTATCAAATTATTTTTTTTTTTCTATAAAAACTTTTGTTAAAATTTTATTTCTGTAGAAAATTTTGTCAAAATTTTATTTCTATAAAAAAAATTGCCTTAATTTTATTTCTATAGATATTTTGGTCAAGATTTTGTTTCTACAGAAAATTTTCTCAAAATTTTAAGTATTTGAGTTTTATCGAAATGTAGATCTAAATACAATGTTGTGCAGAGTATATTATAGTCGGCCCCGTCCAACTTCAGACTTTCCTTATTGGTTTTTTACCAAAATTGTGTTTCGTCCCCTACAGTTAGATTTAAATTTTAAGTACATAGATTTTGTAGAAGTGTATACAATTTTGTCTAAATCGGTTCAGGTTTAAATTCATGCATATTGGAATATAAACCTTTATATGGCTCGCATTTACGGTATCCCCCACAATAGAATTACAAATTAGTGGTATTAAAATGAGATTTAGTTGTATTACCCGGAGTCGAGGCTGATGAAAAATGCTTGCCACAGCCCTGACAAACAGGCCATATCAGACTACGGTTAGGTATAGCCCCCATATAACTTAGGCGAACAAATTCTATCCTATACGGAGTTCCGGAACTTCTTGAAGGAATAAATTTCAGCCGATCCGGAATAGATGGCCCATATCGGTCCATAATTATATATAGCCCCAATATATCGCTCCCAGATTTGACCTGCGGACCATCCAATTCGCTTGCAATTTGACTCTCTATAACTGTTTAATCTGCATTTTTTCTACCGTGGACTCCATATGTATTACTATACAATATAGAAGACAATGTTAAGAAGGTTTAATATACCGTGCTGTCGGTAACTGCTTACACAACCAGAGTAATTCGATTATGGATGACAGTCTTTAGTCGAACTTTGTACGCAATTCATGGTGGAAGGTACATAAGATTTGGCCTGGCCAAACTTTTGGCCTTATTTAATTGTTAACTACTACTTAGCAGACGTATTGCAGATGTAAAAACTTTCAATATTATTTTCCGACTCTTACAGATTTACTTCAGCAGAACCAAGTGATACAAAAACATTGTAGAGAACAAAAGAACTTCCACCCAGCCGAACTTATCGTCATTCTATATAGATTTCTTATATCTATGGTTCCATTTCAGATGCCACATATTACTATGGATTTACGATCTGATAAAGCAGGTGGCCTGTTGAAATCCCAAAAAACACAAAGGAATGTGTTTTATCATCACAATTTACATTTCAATTTTTGTGGGATGAAAACAAATGTTTCCACATGTATTCACATTGTAATGCTCGTTAACAAGCATTTAATAAAGATCATAAAAATATTCGTGAAATTTTTTCTTATCAGATTTTGGAATTCGAAAGATGTTTTAATTCTGAGTACATTTGCAGGTGCTCCTGCTCTGGGTTTGGTGCTCTGATGCATAACCAAAGATTTGTTTGTTTTTCCTCACTTGCAGGAGGAAGGATACACCCCATGCCATAGCCATTGTGCTACAATTTTTGATATGAATTTATTTACTTAACAAAGAAATAAATTATTCCTTGAATAAAACCACGCCAAGGCGCTCATATGTATATCCTTTTGACCAAAGACTCGAGTACTCCAAACATACATCATGGTATTTTTTTTTTGCAACTACTGGTACTGGCCACCATTAACTTGGCAATAGGTACAATGTAAAACGATTTTCCATTTTGCAGCACCTCTTCGAAGTGAGTACGGGTGCATTTATCATCGATGCTATGCTACAAAAACGAGGTGGCGCACAAAAAATATGAATTAACTTAAAGTTTGACTTAAATATTTGACAGCTGCACTTGATTTTGGCTCGTTTACTTCTTGCACCACGATGACCAAAATGATTTGATGCCGAGCGGGCAGGCTGGCTATCTGCCTGCCTGCCCAGCCGGTTAACATCACCACCAGCATCGGCATGAGCAACTGCAACAAGTGCATTGAAAAGATCACGGCTAACAAAAATTTGTTTTTGCTTGCCCAGCATGGGACCAAAGCCACAACCGAAAAATTGGAGGCAACATGCAGTGTTATGGACCCCAAAAAAGCTAACACGCACATGTCACTGAGTTACGACTTACATATCGAACAGATTCCTGTGGATGAGATGTAGAATGGTAAGTGGAATCACTGATCGGTGCAATTTTACTTTATTTTAGAAGGGGAGGTAAATAATTGGGGGGAAACAACAAACAAAATTTCGAATATGTTGCCGAGGCAGCACATAGTAGAGGTGTGAGCATGAATGAAATTTCATATACGCTCTCATTGGATTCATGGTCATGCTCACTCACATCACAATGCCATCACAATATTTCTTAAGTATAGCCGAGAAAGACAAAATGAACTCAGGAAATCGTATGTCCAATGAAAAAGCTAATTTACTCAATTAATTTTTTAATCAAGACAAAAATCGATGACAGTAATTAATGAACACAAAGCGTTCAAAACGTCAATTCAAATGTTTCTGATATGATCGTAATTTGACAACAAAGCACTACATTATAACTACTTCTCGAGATGTTCTTTATTAGTATGACTGAAAAACTAAAAACACAGGTTCAAGTCTCCCCAGCGGCTACTTTTTTACAAATATTTTTAAATTTTTTTTATAGAAATTTTTTCCCTTTTTAACTCAATAAAAAATTTAAACTCAATAAAAAATAGTAAATTGCAAAACCTTTTCAAAAATTTCCATGGAAGTGAAAAATTCAACAGGCACAGGTTCAAATCACTGCGAGGGTGAAATCTTTAATTTTATTTTCATAATTTTTTTTACTTTTGTGTAGATTTTTTTTCTTTTTTGCGAAATTTAATTTTTGTCCAAAATTTAAACTTTGACTTTAAAGGGTGATACGGTCAAAATTTGGTCAAGGGAAAACGCGTTTATTTAAAAAATCAAATTAAATTTCTTTTTCAAGTTCAATTAGTATAAAATTTAGGAAAAATATTCAGTTAGGCTTTCGCTTTTCCAAATCCGAATTGCCGGGCCTCACGCTTGACACCTGCCATCAGATTTTGTACAGCCACCTTATCCACCTTCTTCGCCGTAGAAAGCCAGTTTGCCTTGAACTGCTGCTCGTCCTTAGCAGTTTTTTTTTTGGTCTTCTTTAGGTTCCGCTTGACAATAGCCCAGTATTTCTCAATTGGGCGGAGCTCTGCCGTGTTGGGAGGGTTCTTGTCCTTGGGAACCACCTGCACGTTGTTGGCGGCGTACCACTCCATGGCCTTTTTACCGTAATGGCAAGATGCCAAATCCGGCCAAAACAGTACGGAACAACCGTGTTTCTTCAGGAAAGGCAGCAGACGTTTATTCAAACACTCTTTCACGTAAATTTCTTGGTTGACAGTCCCGGAAGCTATGAAAATGCTGCTTTTCAAGCCACAGGTACAGATGGCTTGCCAAACCAGATATTTCTTTGCGAACTTTGACAGTTTTATGTGCTTGAAAATATCTGCTACCTTTCCCCTTCCTTTTGCCGTATAAAACTCCTGTCCCGGAAGCTGCTTGACGTAGGTTTCGTCGTCCATTACCACGCAATCAAACTTCGTCAGCATCGTCGTGTACAGCCTCCGGGATCGCGCTTTGGCCGTCGTATTTTGTTTATCATCGCGATTTGGAGTCACTACCTTCTTGTAAGTCGATAGTCCGGCTCGTTTTTTGGCTCGATGCACGGTTGTAGACGATACATCCAGCTTCTTTGCGGCATCTCGGAGAGAGAGAGGTTAGGGTTTCGCTTGAAACTACCGGCAACTCTCTTTGTCGTCTCAGCGGCTTCCGGTTTTCGATTTCCCCCCGATCCAGACTTCCTGGCTGTCGACAAACGTTCCCCAAACACTTTAATTACATTTGTAACGGTTGATTTGGCAACTTTTAGCGATTTTGCCAGCTTTGCGTGCGAGTAGCTCGGATTTCGCGATGCGCGAGCAAAATTTTGATACGCTGCTCTTCTTGCTTGGACGGCATTTTGACAACTGAAGAGTGAATTCCAAAATCAAAATAGGAGCAACATTCTACACACACACCTTCAAAATGAGGGGTGTTCAGGTTTTTTAAATGCAAAATTGAAAGAAATACGTCAAGTTTATATTGACCAAATTTTGACCGTATCACCCTTTAAACGGCCAAATGGCGCATTTTCTAAAACTGACCCAAAATAACTTCATCGGAAGTGGAAAAAATTGATGGAGGATCCCGGGTTGCTCCCAAAAAGAAATGTTTGTGGAACAAATTTTAATGGTTTTGCCAGTTCCGCCCTTCGTTATGTCCATATATTGGCTGTCCAATGTGAACAATGTGACTGTATGGATGCATTGAAGAAAATCCATACCGTGTATGGAATGGCAGCCACACCGAAAAAAAAATTCTTTAGTTAAACTAACGCTAAATTTAAGTTATTTTAATTGCAAAAAAATTGTTTGCTTGTAACATAGTTAAATTTAATAATTTTGTTCGAAAATTTTCACAGCCCAATGAAATTTTGCTTTCATTGGGCTAAAGTCCAATGACCGTACACATAAGTTCAGTATGAACCAAAAAACAGAAGAAAATTTTCGTACGACTCCCAAAAATAGTAAGAATGAACAACAGTATGATTAAAATGGCTATGGTTTGGCGCCATTGATTTCTTTCTTTACTTTCAGTTCAGTTTTTCTATGAGGGCATTAAATGTTCTTGATTTTAACGATGCTTTATGGAAATCTCAAAATGTGGACTATAATTTAGTTCAATTTTCACACGACGTAGTGCATTCTTGCTATAAAGTAGTTTTTCTGTACACCGTCGTGCAATGGTCAGCATGCCCGCCTTGCATACAAAGGGCTAAGGTTTCAATCCCAGCTTCGACCAAAATCAAAAAGTTTTTCAGCGTTGGATCATTGCCTCTCAGTAATTCCGATGACATAACATAGTTGAGTGTTTCAAAGCATATTTAAGTGGTTTAAAAAAATGAAATGCCTGTCGGACTCGGCTATAAAAAGGAGGTAACTATAGAATCGGCCAGTACTCATTGATAAGAAGAAGTTCACCACCTGTTGTATCACAATGGACTGAATATCGATGTAAGCCTAAAATAACGGGCTGCCACTATACCTAGCGCAACCATGGTCTAAAATATCTATTGGTTATATTTGTGCTAATGAAAACTAATGTTTTGAGCAAATTTCTCGAAAAATTTAGATTTTATGTACATATTTTTATACCACCGAAAGTTCTGCGGGACGCATCTAATGCATCCCAGCAAAAAACAAGTATAAACGGCCGTAAGTTCGGCCAGGCCGAATCTTATTTACCCTCCACCATGGATTGCATTGAAACTTGTACTAAAGACTGCCATCCACAATCGAATTACTTGGGTTGCGGTAACACTTGCCGATGGCAAGGTTTCTGAAAACACCGTCTACTCAATTGTAAGTTAGTCCATACGGAGAATATATTACACAAAAAAGGTCGATTGAATACTATATAATTCAGTTTGACAAAATTTTCTATAGAAATAAAATGTTGACAAAATTGTCTATAGAAATAAAATTTTGATTTTATTTTCTATAGAAATAAAATTTTTATATAATTTTCTATAGAAATAAAATGTTGACAAAAATTTCTATAGTAATAAAATTGTGACAAAATTTTCTACACAAATAAAATTTTAACAAAATTTTCTATCGAAATAAAATGTTGACAAAATTTTCTATAGCAATACAATTTTGACAAAATTTTCTATAGAAATAAAATTTTGCTAGATTACTTTTGGGGATCGGCTATATATAACTATAGACGGCTATGGACCAATTTTGGCATGGTTGTTAGAGGGCATATACTGCACAATGTATAAAATTTCACCACGTACCAAATCTTAACCGGATCTGATGAATTTTGGCCCTCTAAGAGCTCCGGAGGTCAAATCTGGGGATTGGTTTAAATGTGGGTTATATAATTATGACCGGCATGGACCAATTTTTGCATGGTTGTTAGAGACCATATACTAACACCACGTACCAAATTTCAACCGGATTGGGTGAATTTTGCTCTTCCAAGGGGCTCCGGAGGTCAAATCTGGGTATCGGTTTATATGGGGGCTATATATAATTATGGACTGATATGAACCAATTCATGCATGGTTGTTGGATACCATATACTAACATCACGTACCCAATTTCAACCGAATCCAATGAATTTTGCTCTTCCAAGGGGCTCCGGAGGTCAAATCTGGGGATCATTTTATATGGGGGCTATAATTATGGACCGATTTCGACCAATTTTTGCATAGTGGTTAGCGACCATATACTAACACCATGTACCAAATTTCAGCCGGATCATGTGAAATTTTCTTCTTAGAGGCTCCGCAAGCCAAATCTGGGAATCGGTTTATATGGGGGCTATATATAATTATGGACTGATATGGACCAATTTATGCATGGTTGTTATATGGTATCCATATACTAACACCATGTACCAAATTTTAGCCGGATCGTATGAAATTTGCTTCTCTTAGAGGCCTCGAAAGCCAAATCGGGGGATCGGTTTATATGGGGGCTATATATAATTATGGACCGATATGGACCAATTTTTGCATGGTTGTTTGAGACCATATACTAACCCCATGTACCAAATTTTAGCCGGATCGGATGAAATTTGCTTCTCTTAGAGGCCTCGCAAGCCAAATTTGGAGGTCCGTTTATATGGGGGCTATACGTAAAAGTGGACCGATGTGACCCATTTGCAATACCATCCGACCTACATCAATAACAACTACTTGTGCCAAGTTTCAAGTCGATAGCTTGTTTCGTTCGGAAGTTAGCGTGATTTCAACAGACGGACGGACGGACGGACGGACATGCTCAGATCGACTCAGAATTTCACCACGACCCAGAATATATATACTTAATGGGGTCTTAGAGCAATATTTCGATGTGTTACAAACGGAATGACAAAGTTAATATACCCCTCATCCTATGGTGGAGGGTATAAAAATTTGAAGTTCTTCCAAAGGCAAAACGTTAAAAGCACTTCCAGAAGATGCACTCCCAATGATGTTCTTTATTTTAACTACCCAGGAAGTTCTTTTGATTAAATTTTTTATAACTTCTGGGATGTTTCACCATCCCAGTAAAAAAAGCGTCGCCAAAAAAGTAATGAAAATTTTCTTTTTGGATCCGGTAGTGGTGCAAAATTGACGCAGAAGCGATGAATTTAACATGGGCTTGTCATAGGAAGGAAGTCCTCCATTTCAATAGCTGTTGCACTGAATTTGCATCACTTCTTAGGGTGTGATCCGAATTCAATGTTTATAATTTTTTATAATTTCTAATGAATTCTAACGCTTGTCGGAAATGTTTGATCTCAAATATTTTCAAAAATTCGCAATTTTTCAGATTGGATTTGACACTTTTTTCGACAAAACTTAAATGATTTGTACCATTTTATGAATTGAAACAAAAAACGCTAAAATTGCCCATTAAAAGTATGAAAAAAACATGTTATAAAAAATTGAATTAAAAGAACTTCCTGGGTAGTTAGAATAAAGAACATCATTGGCAGTGCATCTTCTGGAAGTGATTTTAAAGTTGTGCCTTTGGAAGAACTTCCAAATTTTTTTGCTGGAATAGTAACTACCCATCAAAAAAGAAGCGTAGCCAAAAAAGTAGTGAAAATGTTCTTTTTGGATCCGGAAGTGGTGCAAAATTGGCGCAGAAGCGATGAATTTAACATGGGCTTGTCATAGGACGGATGTCCACCATTTCAACAGCCGTTACACTGAATATGCATCACTTCTTTAGGTGTGATCCGAATTCAGTGTTTTGGTGTGAATTAAAAGAAATTTGTGATATTTTGACAAATAATTAATTTTTATAATTTTTTATGATTTTTAATGCATTCTGACTCTTGCCTGAAACCCTTGACCTCAAATATTTTCAAATTTTCGTAATTTTTCTAGAATGAATTTAGAATTTTTTTCGACAAAATTTAAATAATTTGTACCATTTTATAAATCTTTACTCTGTTTTTAATATATTTGAAACAAAAAAAGTTAAAATTGCCCTTTAAAAATATGAAAAATTATAAAAAATTGAATTAAAAGAACTTCTTAAACTTAAGAACATCTTTGGTAGAACATTTCTGGAAGGGCTTTTAAAGTTGTGCCTTTAGAAGTACTTCCAAATTTTTTTGCTGGGTACGCATGTCAAATTTGGTTGAAATCGGTTCAGATTTCGATATAGTATCCATATACATGTTTTTCCGATTTGGGCAAAAATGTCCAAAATACCCACATTTCCCTTATAAAATCGAAACTGCTAAGTCGAAAAAAATTACTCCAATTTGCCTATACTTCTGATACATATCTATCGACCGAGAAATCATAAATACACTTTTGCGAAGTTGCCTCAAAATTGGTTCAGATTTAAATGTTTCCCATATTTATACCCTTCACCACTACTGTGGTACAGGGTATAATAAGTTTGTGCATTTGTATGTAACGCAAGAAATATTGGTCATAGACCCATCTTTTAGTATACCGATCGGCTTAGAATTAAATTCTGAGTCGATTTAGCGTCTGTCTGTCTGTCTGTCCGTCCGTCCGTCTGTCTGTATATGTAATTTTGTGCACAAAGTACAGCTCGCAATTTAAGTCCGATCATCCTCAAATTTGGCATAGGGCCGTTTCTTCGGACAGTGACAATCGCTATTGGTTTTGGAAAAAATCGGTTCAGATTTAGATATAGCTGCCATATATATTTATCGCCGATTTGGTCATAGTTAGCGTGTTTATCAACCGATTTTCTTGAAATACCGTACATCCAAATATTTTATGAGTCTCGAAAATCTTGCAAAATATCAGCCAAATCGGTTAAGATTTAGATATAGCTCCCATATATATCTTTCGTCCGATTTAGACTCATATGACCACAGAGGCCAAAGGTTACTACCGATTTTCGTGAAATTTTGCACAGAGGGTAGAATTGACATTCTACCAATGCTTGGCAAATTTGATTGAAATCGATTCAAATTTAGATATAGCTCCCATATATATATCTTTCGTCCGATTTGAACTTATATGGCCACAAAAGCCAGAATTTTGCCGTGATTTGCTTCAAATTTTGCACAAAGGGTACGTTTAATAGTATCGTTAAGTGTGTCAAATTTTGTTAAAATCGGTTCAGATTTAGATATAGCTCACATATATATCTTTCGCCCGATTTAGTCTCAAAAGCCCGAGTTTTGCCCTGACTTACTTCAAATTTTACACAAGCGGTACATTTATTGTATGTGCTAAATATAGTCAAAATCGGTTCAGATTTAAATATATCTCCCTTATATATCTTTCGTCCGATTTGAACTTATATGGCCTCAAAATCCAGGGTTTTGCCGTGATTTGCTTCAAATTTCGCACAAGGAGTACGTTTAGTAATATTGGTAATTGTGCCAAATTTGGTTAAAATCGGTTCAGATTTAGATATGGCTCCCATATATATCTTCCGTCCGATTTGCACTCATATGAACAGGGGGGCCAAAGTTATACTCCCATTTACATGAAATTTCGCATAGATAGCAGAATTATTATTCTAACTATACATGTCAAATTTAGTCAAAATCGGTTCTGATTATATATAGCTCCCATATATACGCAAACCAGACCCTAGACCCATTTTCAATGGAAGTTTCCTCCAATTATAACTGGATAGCGTTAGCCGATTTAAATTTTAATTCTAGAGATTTTGTAGAAGTAAAAAAATTGTCTCCTTCCAGTTTCCAGCTTCCAGCAAATGTGTAGAAATATTATTTCAACCGTCGAACGGAACGGACGTGTTTTTTAATAGCGGATAAAATCATCGTAATAAGTACCTACTACGAATTTCAAGTGTGGTGGGATATTAGGCCACCATGCAGAGAAATTCAAAGACATCCACTGGGTTGCTAACTTCAGGGCCCAGTGGACGAGTATCGACTGGAGTTATAGATTTGGGCAATGACCAAGAGTTAGGCCCAATTAGTCGACCTGTAGACGGGTCGACAGGTGGCGACAATTTGACAAGTCGGACCTTTTCCAAGGTAACGGCATCAAAAGGAGGTAATCCCTCACGAAAGAGATTCAAAGAACGCAGAAATGCTTTGTTTATCCTAAAGAAATTAGGATCAGTCGACCGAAGCACGTTGTCGGCTAAACAAAGCGATTCCTTAAAATGGGCTCAAGGAATTCTTGAGGCTGGAAAAAGGGAACGATCACCGGATGAGCTGCCATCCTCCAAAAGGGATCAACGATCGTTTGCCTCAGTTGCTAAAGACAGCCTTGTGATGGCTATCATTAAAAAAGGAGCATTGGACGGTATGGTTCCAAAGCAAAAATGGGGGGAAATTGAAAATGCTTTGTCTGGCGTCTACTCACAGGTGCTGGAAAAGTTTCCCGGCCCAGATCCTCGACACCAAGAGGCTGGTTGGTATCAAGGACGATTTAAGCTAGTCGCATTTGAGGACCAGAGGTCTATAGAATGTTTTAAAGCTGCTCTGATACTAATTGGTGAAGTTTGGGAAGGAGCTGCTCTAGAGTTAGTCGAGAAGAAAGACATACCGGCTAGACCAAGAGCACATGCGTGGATACCTGCAAACCCTCCTGATCCTGAATCTATTTTAAATAGACTGAAACAATGCAATCCAGATCTTCCAACAGCTGATTGGAAGGTTGGCCGTTTGGATGAAGTGGATGGGCCAAGACGGCATGCAGTGTTTATATTGAACACTCAGTCTTTGCCACATCTAGCAAAGTCCCAGGGCCGTGTATGTTATGGCTTTCATTATATCCAAATGAAGGTGTATAAAAACGATCAGCTAAAGGATTCAGAAATGGACAAGCCTCTGTCTGAATCAGAAGTAAGCGGATCCTCTTGCGAAGTCGAGGGGGATACCAAGACATTTGAAGACATGGATAGATACCGTATGCGTGAGGAGGCTTCTACTGCCTCAGAACTCACCAAAGTTGAACCTATGGTTATTGCGAGAGTCACCGATATCTCTGAAGAGGACATTCTTGATGACTCGATTGAAGCGGCTGATGTGACGGTTGTTGAAAATCTCGATGGTCCTACGGATCCTCCAGATAAATCTTCATCATTGTAAGGCTGCATGTGCTGCCTTAAAAGTTCTCCTGACGAAAGGGGACATAGATATAGTTCTTATTCAAGAACCATATGTTTACAAAAACAAAATATGTGAATTAAGTACTCCGGGGTTCAAACTATTGCAGTATACTGGTAATGATGTAAATCGAGCCTGTATAATTGCTAAAAACGAGCTCAATTTGTTTCTGCTTCCCTCAATGTGCAATACAGACACTGTCGTTGCAAGTTTAGAAATAGCCAAATGCAAATATTGGGTATCTTCGGTCTACATGGGACATGACAGGGAGATGCCTCCATATGCCGTTAAGACCTTAGTGGAGGAGTCACGGAAAACAAAGACGAAACTCATTATGGGATGCGATGCGAATGCACATCATAGTATATGGGGAAGTAGTGATACTAATGCAAGGGGAGAGTCGCTAATAGAGTTTATTTTGCGTACTAATCTGGTAGTTTGCAATAAGGGAGATGCCCCAACCTTTGCCACTAAAAACAGGCAAGAGGTTTTGGACATCACCTTGGCCTCGCAAGAACTGAATGAAATGATATCTGAGTGGCAGGTTTTAAGTGAACACAGCTTCTCAGATCATCGCTACATCAGTTTCAAATTTGATGTTCATATCACCAAGATCATATTTCCGCCAAATGTTAGGAAAGCTGACTGGAATAGGTATAGGGAATCGTTCAATATGATGATACCGGAAATGCCAGAGACAAATATGAGCACTGTGCAAGATATCGAATACGCAGTGAAGCGGATTACTAAGGCATTCAACATCTCACTGAAAGCTGCATGCCCTAGAGGAAAGCCAAGGGGGAAACATCGACCACCATGGTGGTCTACGGAATTAAGTAATATGAGGAAATCCTGCAGGAAGCTCTTTAACAAGGCAAAGTCCACCAGAGCTTCTGAGGACTGGGACGCTTACAAGAAGATTCTGAGAGGATACAAGCGAGAACTGAGAAAGGCTCAGCATAACTCTTGGAATGATTACTGCAGCAGTATTGAGAATACGTCCGAGGCTTCCAGACTACGGAAGGTTCTAGCATCCACCAACTCCGCTCCAGGTTTCATTAAAACATCGGAGGGCAATTGGACAACGTCCAGTGAGGAGACGCTGGAGGTACTATTGGACACACATTTTCCTGGAAATCAGACGGTTGAACCATGTATTGGCGGTGCCACAGTTGCTCAGCGGTCGTTTCCTGTCGAGGAAATTGTATCGGAAACTAGAATAAGATGGGCGCTAAATAGCTTTGGACCATTCAAATCCCCTGGACCTGATGGAATTACTCCGGCGGAGTTACAAGCTGTAACTGACAAAATTATCCCCTGGTTGTCGGTGATATATAAAGGATGTATCAACTTATCATATATCCCAGGAAAGTGGAGGGACACAAAAGTCGTTTTCATACCTAAAGCGGGAAAATCCTCTCACTCGAGGGCGAAGGATTTCCGACCAATCAGCTTATCCTCATTCCTACTTAAGACTCTGGAGAGGATGATAGATATTTATCTTAGAACTAGCATCGATTCAAGTTTGTTCTCGAAACGACAGCATGCATACTCGAAGGGCAGGTCTACTGAGACCGCACTACATGAACTAGTCAGCTTTATTGAAAGCTCACTATCTGTCAAAGAATACACAATCGTGGCGTTTCTAGACATCGAAGGGGCGTTCAATAATGTCCATCCGAGCTCGATATTAAATGGACTGACAACTCTGGATGTTGATCCATGTATACTCAGGCTGTTAGACGAACTGCTAATGAAGAGACGTATTTCAGCCACACTAGGACAAGCAAACATACAAAAGTATGTGAACAGAGGCACTCCCCAAGGAGGAGTTCTATCACCTCTTCTTTGGAATGTTGCTATAAATAGCCTTCTGGTTACTCTAGAAAAAGAATGGATAAAAGTGGTGGCATACGCAGATGATGTAGCTCTGGCAGTCAGGGGAAAATTCCCATCCACAATCAGAGATATTATTCAGAGGGCCCTCCGGATGACTGAAAAATGGGCGAAAGATAATGGTCTTGGGGTAAATCCCGCAAAGACAGAATTAGTCATGTACTGCAAAGATCGCAAAACTCCCACGGTTAGGCCTATTTCCTTAGGGGGTATTGAAATTCCCTTTAGTGATTGTGCAAAATACCTTGGCGTTATTTTGGACAGGAAGCTGAACTTTAAGCTTAATATTGAAGAAAGGGCGAGGAAGGCAACTGTAGCTTTGTACTCGTGCAAAAAGGCAATAGGAAAAAAGTGGGGACTAAAACCAAAAATTGTGCATTGGCTATACACGGCAGTGGTTAGACCTATAATGCTATATGGTGTTGTAGTCTGGTGGCCGGCACTTCAGAAACCGACTGGTTTAGATAAAGTTCAGCGTATGGCGTGTTTGTGTACTTCAGGCGCATTCAGCAAGACAGGAACAAATTCCCTTAATGTCATGCTGCATCTATTGCCTTTAGACATTTTGGCCAAACAGTCAGCTGCAACAACGGCTGTGCGGTTGCGCGAACTATCGCTGTGGTCGGAAAAAGGTTACGGTCACAGTTCTGTCCTCAAAACAATGTCAGATGTGCCTAACGTAGTGGATTACACTTTGGCGAGTCCACTTTTCGACAAAAAGTTTGAGACTCTAATCCCCAACAGTGAGGCGTGGTGCACACAGACCCCGGGGAATAAAGAATATATAGATTTCTACACTGATGGCTCCAAATTGGATGGACAAGTGGGTTTCGGAGTATATTCTAATGATTTGGAACTTCAAATAGCGAAAAGATTACCTAATCACTGTAGTGTTTTTCAGGCTGAAATATTAGCAATAAGAGAGGTGGCGAATTGGCTGAGAAGTAATGTTCCAAAAAATGTGGGCATTAATATATACTCAGACAGTCAACCTGCAATAAAATCCTTGGACTCTGTGTTCCTCAACTCGAAAACGGCCATCGATTGCCGCAAATCTCTCAATGAGATGGCTGAGCAGTACAATATTCACCTAATATGGGTTCCTGGCCATAGGAACATACCGGGGAACTGCGAAGCCGATGAGTTGGCAAGGCTAGGGACTACCTTACATATTCCAGGGGAACTAGAATTTGTTGGTATGCCCCTAGCTACCTGCAAGCTCATGCTGCGTGAGAAGGCTGTTATGATGGCAAATGTTCGATGGGAGAATTGCAAGGGTTGTAACGACACCAAGCAAATATGGCCCCATTTCAACTTAAACCGCACACTAGATATGCTAATGTTCTCGAGACGTCAGATATCACTCCTGATATCTGCTATAACGGGTCGCTGCCTGATAGGAGATTTTGCAAAAACTATTGGCGCGAAGTATAATGACTATTGTATGAGCTGTCATGATGCGGAGGAAAAAGAATCAATTAAACACCTCTTGTGTGAGTGTCCTGCATTTTGTGTAAAGCGCAAGCAACTTTTAGGAGCATATAGCTTCAGATTACTGGCGGATCTGGAAAACGTTAACTTAAGCAGTCTGCTAATGTTTTTGGAACAATCTGGTTGGTTCAACAAAGAAAAATAATCAAGAAGGTTCAGCGGTTAAAACTAGAAGTGCCCATATGTAATAGGTACTTTTAGTCAATGTGGTATCACAATGGACTGAATAGTCTAAGTGAGCCTGAATCTTAATCGGGCTGCCACTTTAACCTAACCTAACCTAAATGTGTAGTAGTTGAGATGGTAACACAAATTTTGGCCTACATAGGGGTGAAGGGTATAATATAGTCGGCCCCGCCTGACTTTAGACTTTACTTACTTGTTTTTTAATAAGATTGTGTTCCACCCCAGGGCATTAGCCGACTTAAATTTAAAGTCTCTGACAAATGTTGTCCAGATCTGGTCAGATTTAAATATGTGTATATGGGTACATAAACCCAGCCTAACCTAGGGAGCCACCGTGGTACAATGGTTAGCATGCCCGCCTTGCATACACAGGGTCTTGGGTTCAAACCCAGTATCGACCAAACACCAAAAAGTTTTTCAGCGGTGGATATCCCTCCTCAGTAATGCTGGTGATATATTTTGAGGGTTTTAAAGCTTCTCTCAGTGATTTCACTGCAATGTGGAACGCCGTTCGGACTCGGCTATAAAATGGAGGTCCCTTGTCATTGAGCTTAACATAGAATCGGGCAGCACACAGTGATAAGAGAGAAGTTCACCACTGTGGTATCACAATGGACTGAATAGTCTAAGTGAGCCTCAAATATCCGGCTGTCACTATACCTAACCTAACCTAACATAAACCTTTATATATAGCTCCCAACACATTGGATATGCTATCGAAAATGTGGTGCAGGATATAATATAATTGGCCCGACTTCCTTGTTTTTATTGCGTATTCCATGGCTTTCATCAGCAATGATGTGAGATTTCTCTATCCATATGCTTCTAACTTTTCTTATCATACCTACCTCTGTATTGACACATCTTACGTGTGCATATCAAACTACTTTGCGGTATCAAAGTATTCTTTGAATGTAGTTTGTGTGGTTTAGCCTCAAATAATACCAATTATTTGGAGCACTTGCAATAATTTCATTTCCGACCAACTTAACCACTTTGGACCTTTGTTAGGCGTTGATTTCGCTTGTTTGGCTTGCATTGCAATCAACAAAGGTAAGAAGGAAATAAATGCACGCAAAGAGATATTTTTTTTCTTTAAATTTTGGGAATTGATAGCAATGCACATAGTTATTATGGTCATTTAAGGAATTGGGCAATGTTCCTTTTTATCTCATTGAGCAGGAGATCGACACCAGGAGGCAGTATATTTACAGGTAAGTATTTTATTTTTCTGGATGGTCCTGCGATATGTCCTTTTTTAAGATACGTGTTTGGGTTTTTCGCTCATTTTTTGGGAATTGTAAGTAAGGCTCTCATTAAGTTAAGGCGCATTAGCAAGGTGCTTATTTTAAAGATGTGCAAAAGTTTCATTATGCTGCAAATGCACTTCATTTAAATGCAATTTGACTTACAAAAACATTGACGTTGGCCTTTCTTATGCAAGTCCTTTCTTTGCTCCTTCGGTTTATTTTTAACAAGCAGCTGTAGCTTGGGTTAGTTGCACCTTCAATGTCAATTTATTCTTGATTCTCGATTCCTTGTTGATCGGGTGGTAAATTAAAGGTATATTGGGGGCATTTAAGTGCTCTTCAACAATTCACAAAAAATGGTGGAATGGTGTATTACACACAATCTCGGGTCTTAAGTATGGATATTTAACCATTGCAGATGATGGTAATGATGATGATGGCGATGCTGGCATGACAACAAATATCCTTTCTTACTTTCTTGGGGAGGCCAGAAATTTGACCATCTTCAATTTCTCTTGGCGTCTGCATGCAATATATCTTCATGTCTTGCAGTTTCTAATTGATTGGCTTGCAAATTGTTACAAATTATACTCTCAGCACAGGGTCTTATTTTATTGCCCACCAAATGCCAAGCAAAAAGGAAGTTACCATGTTTCCTTTTTACAACATAACAATTAGTTGATCCTTGTTAAAGACAGATGTATAGCAAATGTGTTTGATAAAGGATTGAATATAAAAACTTTTCTTCGTTGGTAGATTACATGTAAGCTGCATAAATATTTATGTGATGATCTCAGGCAGATGCTCCGTCGTAACATACGTTGAAATCACTTTCATCCACCTTTAGCTATGTGAGTAAAGAAATAAAGTTGTACATGGCTATTGCGAAAAATTTCGTTAATAGCAGCGAATAGCTACTAAACTGAATAGGAAGTACTTATTTTACGAGGATTGCCTTTGATATTTTGGAATTAGAGAACAAACACCAATATTAATCACCAAACACGCTTTATTATTTTTCAAAATATTACCCATTAAGATCTATACACTTGGGAATGCGGAATGCGTTTAATCGGCCAGGCCGAAACTTATCTACCCTCCACCATGGATAGCGTAGAAGCTTCTACTAAAGACTGTCATGCCCAATCGGTGGTAATACTTACAGAAGGCAAGGTATCTCAAAACTCCTTCACATCGTTTTCTAACCATACCATATTCGGCTGACCTATTTGTGGTCAGCCGGATTCCAGAAGTCCTAGAGTTAGGTCTATATGGGGGCTATACCAAAACATGAACCGGTAGCCACCATTTGTGACACACCTATTTGTGATCTTAAAATACCTCTAGATTTTCAATTTCAAGCAAATCGGCTAGAAAATATAGTCTCTAGACGCCCAAGAAGCAAAATCGGGAGATCGGTCTATATGGGGCCTATACCAAAACATGGACCGATACATCCCATTTTCGACACACCTCTTTATGGTCCTAAAGTACCTCTAGATTTTCAATTTCAGGCAAATCGGATAGATAATACAGTTTCTAGATGCCCAAGAAGCAAAATCGGGAGATCGGTCTATATGGCGGCTATACCAAAACATGAACCGATACGAACTATTTTCGACACACCTCTTAAAGGTGCAAAAATAATTGCATATTTGAAATTTCAGACAAATCGGATAGAAAATACAGTTTATATGGAAACCGGGAGAGTTGACGAAAGATATCAATATAACACAGCAAAAGAGTCAAAAGAGAACAATTTCTGTGAAACCGCTTGTATGTTGTTTCGGAAAACTGTTTTATGATAAGGCCAAACATTTGATATGTTTAAGTCTAAAAATTATTTAATTTGAATAAAGAGAGTATACATTCGGAACCAAGAGAATAGACATTTGAAAAACAAACAGCTTATGTTTTCGCCTTGAGAGCAGCATTTTATGTATGTGTGGACATGTGTTTTGTTTATCATTTTGGCATTATGGGCACAATTTTTTTCTTGGTTCGTTAAAAGAAATCAGGGGTCTTCATAAAAATAACGAAAGGGCACTATACTCTTTTTAGAGTTGGGACAGTAAAATAAAATAAGGAGGAAATAGTGAAAATGTAAAAAAACAAACTTTAGTTCCTCTTTATTAAAAAGTAGTCCACGAGGAGTTGACGGACACCATCAAATATAAAAGCGGGCATTAAGTTCGAGTTTTACAGCTAAAACAATTTAAAAAGTTTATTTTCTTTAAAATGAATTATTAAAGAAAAATAAAAGGAATTTTAGAGCGATGGTGTTAAATGCTAGTAAAAAACTGTTCACTCCTAAATAAATTTATGTTTATATTATAAAATTATGTATGTATGTTTATACTCGACTCCACGTTCTTCTTTTGTTAGTTTTTGAATTCCTTCCAAATTTTAAAGTTTTGTACAAAAACAGTTTTTTATTACACGATTGTTATTTTTGCAATAAAAAATAATATTTTATCCAAAAATCTGTCAATTTCGTTTATATCAAGCGCTGTTACTGACTATAAATCTTTAATAACGCACATTTCGAAGTTTCATTTAAAAAAAAAAAATAATATAGTATAAATATAAATGTGTAAATTAAAACAAAAACAAACAAAAAAAAATGTTCGGTCGGAGCAGGGATTGAACCCACGACCCTTTTCATGCAAGGCAGACATGCTAACCACTGCTCCACATGGCAAACAAATGTATGTTTCTGTTAAATAATGTTATGTTTGCATGGGCTCGTGGGCGCTGCAAACTATGCTATATAAATGTAACTTATAACGATAATTATCTACTGGTGACTATAACAGCTACGTAGCCCAGTGGATAGTGTGTTGGCTTACAAACTGTATGGTCCTCGGTTCGATTCTCCGTGCAGGCGAAAGGTAAAATTTATAAAAGTGAATAATTTCTTCAACAATATTTGTATTACAGAAAAAGGAGCCAAAAACTAAAAAATTTCGTGGAAGTGCAAAATTACGAGTATGTTAGGGAATGAGCACAATGAGTCTTTGGGAAAAATTCTCCCAAGCATATAATATTTTTGGGCTCAAAATGCTTCCAGACATATAGTATGTTCACATAAAACAAACATATTAATGTTTCGGCAGTATCCAATAATATATGTGCTTCCTGCAAAATATGTTTGGAACATATGTTAAAGAAGCGATTTTTTTTTATAGAATTTCAGGGGGTATGATGACAGATATTCTCCCCGAGCACATCAGTTCAACCAGTACGCATCACGAAGATAAATTAAACGATTCTACCTATGAGGCTAGAACAGATTTATTTAACCATTTATAAGAACCATGGGTTTATAAGAACCATTTTTATTTGAGTTTTAGAGGAATCATAAACACCTCGTATAAGTGTGCAAGAAGCTGACGAAATAACGCCTTGATTTGAAATCTAGAATCTGTAGATGTGTATTCCCATGATTCAAATGATTACTGAAATTTTACCTTCAGCTTCAAGCTCTCTAAAAGTGAAATCGGTGTATATGGAGGACTTACCAAATGGACCTATAGAAACTAAATCCGATACACACTTTTGTAGGTCTAAAATACCAGTATATTTACAATTTCAGGCAAATCACAAAAAATACTACGGTTTCTAGAAGCCCAAGGAATTAAATCGGGAGATCAGTCTATAAGGGGATATACCAAAAACAACAACTACAGTTTCTACAAGCCCAAAAAGTAAAATCGGGAGATCGGTCTATATGGGGGTTATACTAAAACATTGGCCGATACTCACCATTTTTGGCACACCACTTTGTGGTCCTAAAATACCTCTAGATTTCCAATTTCAGGCACACACAAAACAATATCAATTAATTTGATTGTCAATACCATTAAAATTATGTTTAAATTTGAGCTAATAACGTAATTTGTAAATACAATTACGATTTTAGTCACTTTAGCAACCAATTTTGTTATATCAACAAACAGTTTGTTATATCAACAAAAATTTTGTTGAACTTAAAAATTTTCTGTAACAACAATTTATTGTTAGCTCAAAAATTATAATATTATTTTCTGTGCAAATTGAATAAAAACTACGAATTCTAGAAGCCCAAGAAGTAAAATTGGAAGATCGGTCTATATGGGGGCTACACCAAACCATGGACCGATACTCATCATTTTTGGCACACTACTTTGTGGTCCTAAAATTGGATAAAAACTACGGATTCTAGAAGCCCAAGAAGTAAAATTGGGAGGTCGGTTTATATGGGGACTATATTAAAACCTGAACCGATATAGACCATCTTCGAACTTGACCTGTCTGCAGACAAAAGACGAGTTTCTGGAAAATTTCAGCATGATTGCTTCATTATTGAAGACTGTAGTGTGATTACAACAGACAGACGGACATGGTTACATCGTCTCAGAATTTCTCCCTCATCAAGAATATATATACTTTATATAGTCGGAAATCGATATTTCGATGGGTTACAAACAGAATGACAAACTTATTATACCCCGTCACCATTCTATGGAGGTGGGTATAAAAAAAGAATTATGTTTTGAAGTTATCCCTATCCCTCTTAAACAGCGTCAAATATATCAAAATGTCACACAATTAAGCCATATCGTGTACCTCCAATCGATGGTCTACCAATTATTCGTGGACCTGGAAGAAACCCCTAAAAACCGAAGTTTTGCCACGTTATAACACTTTACTCTTTATATCTACCATTGATTTTCTCTACAATGTCTACAACCCTGAATTTTTGGAAACATTTTCCACATCATTTTCCAAAATTGCAATTTGCACGCTATTCTGATTTTTTCATTGTCGCAATAATTTTCACATCATTAAACGTAGCAATAAAACAAAAACTGTTGTTGTTCACCACCAAGTCTTTTTTGTCATTTTCGACAAAAACATACTCATTGAACTCTAGTTCTCACTGTCAATGTCATTGTGATATTACGTCACTGTGTCATGACGATTATGATGTTGTCATGTTATTCTGTTGTAGAATTTTTTTTTATGTAATTTCACACTACATGCACACACTTATACTCGTACACATATATGTAAACGTATTTGTGACTTGGGCGCATTTGCAAAGTTCCCTACAAAGAATCCGACTTCCCCAGCTAGTTCCGCTTAATGATTTACTAACTTAATGGCTCAACTTGGTGGGTCGCATAGATGAATGGATGGCTTCATTCAACGACGACAAATATTC
This sequence comes from Haematobia irritans, assembly GCF_050003625.1. Classification (NCBI taxonomy): domain Eukaryota; kingdom Metazoa; phylum Arthropoda; class Insecta; order Diptera; family Muscidae; genus Haematobia; species Haematobia irritans. Next base: position 138,572,248 of record NC_134399.1, read on the forward strand.
TACCATGAAAAAAAAAAAACAACGAAGTACATTTCACACGTTCATAAGCTTCGAACTACCATGGAAGGAAAAAAAGTAGAAGAAATACAATCTAACGGTTTCGAAAATACAAGAACTTCCAAAAACCCAACCAAAAAAAAATATAAATGACAACTTTTATCTATTTGTACAAAACACAATATTCAGTAGTGATTTGTTAGTTGCTTGTATATAGGATTATATATGTTCTCTGCTTTTTTTAATTGTAATTATATAAGCTTCTGGTTTTTATGTGTAATGTACAACATTTTTGGTTTATTTGCTTCTTGAGCATTTTGCTTAATTGTTCTCAGAGCTCAGTAACAAAACTCGTATTGTAAATGTGCTTGAGTTCTGTTGCGGTTGTTGAGTTTTTTTATTTCGACTATGGAAGGTTAATTACCCTTAAATATCTTATCGGCATATAATAGAGTAGTTTGTGACAAATTATTTTAAATTGTTTTGGGCATTAAGATGGTATATAAGCGATACTATAATGGCGTAGAACAAAAAATTGTAATCCAAATTATATATGTATATAAAGGCTTCTTCCATAGGTATTCAGCAATGTTCGTGTCTTAAGTCTTTTGTTTTGCCATCAAAGGACGGTAGGTATAAAAAATTGGCATGGAAATATGTATTGATTTTTGGCCATATTAAGCAGACACATTCTTCATTTGGGTGAAAGTGTAAAGAGAAGGTTTTGGCAAATTACCAAAATGTTTATGTTTTGTTGATTTTTAATGGGAAAAAATACTTATACAAAAATATATGCCGAAAATAACAAAATAAAAATGATGTAAAATTTTTTTTTAGAAAAATATATATTTTTTAGAAAAATATATTCTATAGTTTTTCACTCATAATAATAATGAACATCTCAGGAAGTAGTTAACATAAAATGTCATTCCGTGGTGTCATAAAAGGTTGTGACTGAGTGTGCTAAAAGTGGAGTACTTCCGTCCTATGACAAGTCCATGTAAAATTTATTGGATATGATCCAAGTTTGCACTATTTCCGGAGCACAGATTGGGGATTCAAACTACTTTTTTGTAAGCTCTTTTTTTGTTGCTGGGGTATTAACCTATTTTGTAGTGATCCAATAGACCGATATTAGTTAAGGAAAAGTTGTAGAAATTTAAAATCTAATGCTATTCTTAACAATATTCGGTATAACCATCATATGAACTGATCTCTTGATTTTACTTCTTGACTATTTACAAACCACAATTTTCATCTGATTTTTCAGTAGTTTTAAATGAGAATGCCATTTGACCCAGTAAATATATATATGCTGATGATGGACGATAATACTTTTATAATTATCCTTTACATAGACTTTTCAAAGTCATAATTTTGTGGTACCAATAAACTAATATTTGTGAAAAAATTTAATATTGAAATCTATTTTATTATATAACAGGTTGGCTGATAAGTCCCCGGTCTAACAAAGAAAAACACATTTTTTGTCAAAATTTGTTTTTATTATTCAACATAGTTCCCTTTAAGAGCGATACAACGATTATAAAGACCTTCCAATTTTTTGATACCATTTTGGTAGTACTGCTCCCGTTTTGCCTCAAAATAGGCCTCAGTTTCGGCGATCACCTCTTCATTGCAGCCAAATTTTTTCCTGCGAGCATCCTTTTGAAGTTGAGAACAAGAAAAAGTCGCTGGGGGCCAGATCTGTAGAATACGGTGGTTGGGGAAGCAATTCGAAGCCCAATTCATGAATTTTTGCCATCGTTCTCAATGACTTGTGGCACGGTGCGTTATCTTGGTGGAACAACACTTTTTTCTTCTTCATATGGGGCCGTTTTGCCGCGATTTCGACCTTCAAACGCTCCAATAACGCCATATAATAGTCACTGTTGATGGTTTTTCCCTTCTCAAGATAATCGATAAAAATTAATCCATGCGCATCCCAAAAAACAGAGGCGATTACTTTGCCAGCGGACTCTTGACTCTTTCCACGCTTCGGAGACGGTTCACCGGTCGCTGTCCACTCAGCCGACTATCGATTGGACTCAGGAGTGTAGTGATGGACCCATGTTTTATCCATTGTCACAAATCGACGGAAAAACTCGGATGTATTACGAGTTAACAGCTGCAAACACCGGTCAGAATCATCAACACGTTGTTGTTTTTGGTCAAATGTGAGCTCGCGCGGCACCCATTTTGCACAGAGCTTCCGCATATCCAAATAATGATGAATGATATGACCAACACGTTCCTTTGATATTTTTAAGGCCTCTGCTATCTCGATCAACTTCATTTTACGGTCATTCAAAATCATTTTGTGGATTTTTTTGATGTTTTCGTCGGTAACCACCTATTTCGGGCGTCCACTGCTTTCACCGTCCTCCGTGCTCATTTCACCTCGCTTGAATTTTGCATAACAAATTGATTGTTGATTTCCCTGGGGCAGAGTCCGGAAACTCATTATCAAGCCAAGTTTTTGCTTGCACCGTATTTTTTCCCTTCAGAAAACAGTATTTTATCAAAACACGAAATTCCTTTTTTTCCATTTTTATCACAATAACAAAAGTTGCTTCACAAAAGACGCTCTATCTCACAAACTTATTGACTTGCAGACGTCAAATTTTGACACGAATCATTTGAAGGTTGGTACTATATAAAAATAATATGCATTTAATACTAGCGACGCCATCTATGTGTCAGACCGGGGACTTATCAGCCAACCTGTTATTAAAGTTGGATATAGCCATATCTGGCATCGATTTCTCTGTTTTACTTTATGAAAATTCATTTTACTATAAATGTGCCTACACATAAAAAAAAAATTTTCTGGTTCAATCACGAGTCGATCTAGCGCTTGGTCCGTTCATCCATGTATTTGTTGTTATTATTAACCGATTTTGATTAAATTTGATATGTGGCGTTTTTTTGGTACAGGAACGAACGCTAATGAATTTGGAAAAAATCGGATCAAATTTAGATATAGCTCACATATATATGTATCGCCCGATTTCGATAAATGGGTCAGATTGCGTTCATTTACTAACCGATCGACATCAAATTTGCCACAAAGTAATCCAATTGACCACACTTTAAGTGTGCCAAATTTCTTCGAAATTGGTTCAGTTTCAGATATAGGTTAGGTTAGGTATAGTGGCAGCCCGATATTTCAGGCTCTCTTAGACTATTCAGTCCATTGTGATACCACAGTGGTGAACTTATCTCTTATCACTGAGTGCTGCCCGATTCTACACACAAAGAAAATTTCATTAAAATTGAGCCAACGATAATGTTTCATTGATATAACGAAACATTTTCATTAAGACAATGAAAATGTTCGTTAATAGTACGAAACGTTTCGTTGACTAACAGAAAATTCGTTATAATAACGAAAAATTTCGTTATATCAATGAATTTTTTTCATTGGCTCAATTTTAATGACACATTTCATTAATATAACGAAACTTTTTCTACCAGTGTATGTTTAGCTCAATGACAAGGGACCTCCTTTTTATAGCCGAGTCCGAACAGCGTTTCACATTGTAGTGAAACCACTTAGATAAGCTTTGAAACACTCAGAAATGTCACCATTGGGATAATCCACCGCTGAAAAAATGTTTGGTGTTTGGTCGAAACTGGGTTCGATCCCACGACTCTGTGTATGCAAGGCGGGCATGCTAATATATCTCCCACATATATGCATCGCCCGATTTACCCAAATTTTGCAGGAAGTCCGTTATTTATCAACCGATCTGACTCAAAGTGGGCCAATCCTAATCTTCAATAGCACTTACTATACTCGTATGTGCAAAAAATCATCGAAACCGGATCAGATTTAGCTATAGCTGCCACATATATGTATCGCCGATTTTCACAAAATTGCCCATAAAACCCTTATTTATCAAACGATCTTACTCAAATTTGGCTTACTCTAATCTTCTATAGTACTCAATATATGTGCAAAAAATCATCGAAATCGGTTCAGATTTAGCTATAGCTCCCATATATGTAACGCCCGATTTTCAAAAATAACTTTATAACCTTATTTTTGACCATATTGGCCTCATTTATTATCCGATCTTACTCAAATTTAGCACAAGGTACACGCAGAGAAGAAACATGATTGCCACAATCACATTCGAAGAGCAAAATAATATGATAGCAGCTATTTTTGCGGCGACCATGTAACATTTTAACCTGCAACCATGTTGGCTCAGTGAACATGGTTCTAAGAAAAATACAATTGTCCTCATCTAAAATGTTATTATATTGATAAAAAGAATTTTGTTTCCATTAAAAGACAATGGTCACGATCTAAAATGTTATGTTATTCGTCAAAAATGTTTTTCTTCTAGTTAAAAGAACATGGTCACAACCTAAAATGTTTTGATTTTTATGAAAAAACTTTTTTCGTCGTCGAAAAAAGGACGCCACTTGAGAAAAGAAAACACAAAATCAACTTTATTTATTTGTTTTTATTTATTTATAAACTAATTCATTGTTTATTTGTATTTATAATGTCGTGCAAGCAAACTTCACATATTTTTACACACTCTAGTTTGGTTCAATTTCAACAATAAGTAATCATTCCATATTTACTTCGTGCCCATCAAATGTACAAACGCAGACATCATGTAACTGCAAATAAAAATAAATTATACCATATATCAAAATGCAGAACAAAAACCAGGTATATTTTTTTCAATTACAATTTCCTTTTTGGTATTCACATAAAACCACGTGCCATTTCTGAATAAATAAATTAACACAAAACACAATAATTCCGTATTCTCCGTCCATTCCAAGAAACAATCAACACACGACTGACGCGCAAAATGAAAATCGTGTGTACCTGCTCAATGTTTTTATAAAATTCTTGTCGCTGCAAAAAAATTAAATTAAATGGTCACGAAAACAATGTACATGGTCTTTATGGCCATGTAATGGTTGTAGACATGTCTATACGTAAACTATAAAAATATTTTTTCTCTGCAAAAAAGTAAAAAAATTGAATGGTCAGATACATGATTTTCCTGACCATATAATGGTCTCAAATTCTATCATTTAAATAATAGAACATGTTTGCGGCATTTGAGAACCATTTAAATGCTTATTGCCAACATATATTTTTCTCCGCTCGAAAATTATTTTTACAAACATGTTTTTTCTGTGCGTGTAATGTCAACAAAACCTACAAAATATAATCCAAATCGATTCAGATTTAGATATAGCTCCCATATATGCATCGATCGGTTTTCGCAAATTTGGCCATAATACTCTTATTTATTAACCATTGTTGATCAAATTTCAAATGTACATGTATTAGCCTATCATATTTAGACTTACATATAGCTCTTACATAAACCTATTGCCCTATTTTCAGAAATTTGGATTTATTACCCACATGAGCGATTTCCTCTTTTTATTTAGAACCAACCATAGCTCCTAATATCAGATATTTCTGTTCAGATTGTGATAAAACTCCCATAACCATGTACCATGTGTTTACATATGGAAATGCTGTTTTTCCCCAAACCTCTACCATTGATACCCCACAAACAAAGTAGGTCAGTAGGGGTGGTTTAGGGTATAATATAGTCGGTCCGCCCAACTTTCTACTTTACTCACTTGTTTACTTTTGAATCTAATTTTCATTAATTAAATATTTATTATAAAATAGTCTAAAAATAAGTACATACGGCCGTAAGTTCGGCCAGTCCGAATATTATGTACCCTCGACCATGGTTTGCGTATAAACTTCTACGAAAGACTGTCATCCACAATCGAATTAATTGGGTTGTGGCATCTTAAAACTTCTCAACATCGTTTTCTAAATTGTGAGTTAGTCCATACGTGGTATATATTAGACAAAAAAGGTATGTATAGGTAAGTCTACAAATAATTACGAATCTATATGGAATTTTGCACGGTACGTAGAGAGCCAGAATTGAAATATGGGGGCCGCTTATATGGGGGCTATATACAATTATGAACTTGATATGGACCAATTTTTGTGCGATTGGGGATCGATTTATCTGAGGGCTAACATATATATAACTATAGACCGATATGGACCTAGTTAGGCATGGTTGTTAACGGCCATATACTAGCACAATGTACCAAATTTCAACTGACTCGAATGAAATTTGCTCCTCCAAGTGGCTCCAAATCCAAATCTTGGGATCGGTTTATATGTTGAACGTGAACCACACCTAAACGCCAAGTTTTTTTCCGAATTTTATTTGATATTTCTCTATTTCGATCCGACACACTGTAAGATTCTTTACAAACACCGACATTCCGTCCGGAATAACTGATAGTCTGTAAAGCGCATCAGCCTTACTCAATTTGAACCATGGACGTCGTGAATGGGCAGAATGGTTCCAAGAAATGGCAACAGTGGATGATCAATTTTCGAAGAAAATCATCTTCAGTGATGAGGCACATTTTCACCTCAGTGGATTCGTCAATAAACAGAATTGCTGCATTTGGGCGAATGAGAATCCAAGAGTGATTGTCGAAAAACCAATGCCCCACAAAGAGTGACTGTTTGGTGCGGTTTATGGGCTGGCGGCATCATCGGGCCGTATTTTTTCCAAAATGAGGCCGCTCAGGCAGTTACTGTGAATGGTGTTCGCTATCTTGAGTTAATAACGAACTTTTTATAGCCCGAATTGGAAGATATGGATGTGGACGATATGTGGTTTCAGCAGGTGTAGCAGGTTTGTGTCATCTTGTATAAATCAATTGGGGACCTTAGAAACATAGTAGCCTCGGAAAAACATTAAAATAAGGGAAAACAAACCTAGTAATCTATGAAATCCTATATATGAATGTCAAATTGGAAAATTTTTGATTCACTTAAAAATTTTGAATATATTCAATGGGATTCACAAACTGAACAAAAAAAAAAGCTAGAAAAAAATTAATAGAAAAGATAAATATATAAAATATTATATTTGGAAAATACTGATTGCGAACTACGGATATTAGGTTAGGTTAGGTTAAAGTGGCAGCCCGATTAAGATTCAGGCTCACTTAGACTATTCAGTCCATTATGATACCACATTAACTAAAAGTACCTATTACATATGGGCACTTCTAGTTTTAACCGCTGAACCTTCTTGATTATTTTTCTTTGTTGAACCAACCAGATTGTTCAAAAAACATTAGCAGACTGCTTAAGTTAACGTTTTCCAGATCCGCCAGTAATCTGAAGCTATATGCTCCTAAAAGTTGCTTGCGCTTTACACAAAATGCAGGACACTCACACAAGAGGTGTTTAATTGATTCTTTTTCCTCTGCATCATGACAGCTCATACAATAGTCATTATACTTCGCGCCAATAGTTTTTGCAAAATCGCCTATCAGACAGCGACCCGTTATAGCAGATATCAGGAGTGATATCTGACGTCTCGAGAACATTAGCATATCTAGTGTGCGGTTTAAGTTGAAAAGGGGCCATATTTGCTTGGTGTCGTTACAACCCTTGCAATTCTCCCATCGAACATTTGCCGTCATAACAGCCTTCTCACGCAGCATGAGCTTGCAAGTAGCTAGGGGCATACCAACAAATTCTAGTTCCCCTGGAATATGTAAGGTAGTCCCTAGCCTTGCCAACTCATCCGCTTCGCAGTTCCCCGGTATGTTCCTATGGCCAGGCACCCATATTAGGTGAATATTGTACTGCTCAGCCATCTCATTGAGAGATTTGCGGCAGTCGATGGCCGTTTTCGAGTTGAGGAACACAGAATTCAAGGATTTTATTGCAGGTTGACTGTCTGAGTATATATTAATGCCCACATTTTTTGGAACATTACTTCTCAGCCAATTCGCCACCTCTCTTATTGCTAATATTTCAGCCTGAAAAACACTACAGTGATTAGGTAATCTTTTCGCTATTCGAAGTTCCAGATCATTAGAATATACTCCGAACCCCACTTGTCCATCCAATTTGGAGCCATCAGTGTAGAAATCTATATATTCTTTATTCCCCGGGGTCTGTGTGCACCACGCCTCACTGTTGGGGATTAGAGTCTCAAACTTTTTGTCGAAAAGTGGACTCGCCAAGTGTAATCCACTACGTTAGGCACATCTGGCATTATTTTGAGGACAGAACTGTGACCGTAACCTTTTTCCGACCATAGCGATAGCTCGCGCAACCGCACAGCTGTTGTTGCAGCTGACTGTTTGGCCAAAATGTCTAAAGGCAATAGATGCAGCATGACATTAAGGGAATTTGTTCCTGACTAGTTCATGTAGTGCGGTCTCAGTAGACCTGCCCTTCGAGTATGCATGCTGTCGTTTCGAGAACAAACTTGAATCGATGCTAGTTCTAAGATAGATATCTATCATCCTCTCCAGAGTCTTAAGTAGGAATGAGGATAAGCTGATTGGTCGGAAATCTTTCGCCCTCGAGTGAGAGGCTTTTCCCGCTTTAGGTATGAAAACGACTTTTGTTTCCCTCCACTTTCCTGGGATATATGATAAGTTGATACATCCTTTATATATCACCGACAACCAGGGGATAATTTTGTCAGTTACAGCTTGTAACTCCGCCGGAGTAATTCCATCAGGTCCAGGGGATTTGAATGGTCCAAAGCTATTTAGCGCCCATCTTATTCTAGTTTCCGATACAATTTCCTCGACAGGGAACGACCGCTGAGCAACTGTGGCACCGCCAGTACATGGTTCAACCGTCTGATTTCCAGGAAAATGTGTGTCCAATAGTACCTCCAGCGTCTCCTCACTGGACGTTGTCCAATTGCCCTCCGATGTTTTAATGAAACCTGGAGCGGAGTTGATGGATGCTAGAACCTTCCGTAGTCTGGAATCCTCGGACGTATTCTCAATACTGCTGCAGTAATCATTCCAAGAGTTATGCTGAGCCTTTCTCAGTTCTCGCTTGTATCCTCTCAGATTCTTCTTGTAAGCGTCCCAGTCCTCAGGGGCTCTGGTGGACTTTGCCTTGTTAAAGAGCTTCCTGCAGGATTTCCTCATATTACTTAATTCCGTAGACCACCATGGTGGTCGATGTTTCCCCCTTGGCTTTCCTCTAGGGCATGCAGCTTTCAGTGAGATGTTGAAGGCCTTAGTAATCCGCTCCACTGCGTGTTCGATATCTTGCACATTTCTCATATTTGTCTGTTATTTCCGGTATCATCATATTGAACGATTCTCTATACCTATTCCAGTCAGCTTTCCTAACATTTGGCGGAAATATGGTCTTGGTGATATGAACATCAAATTTTAAACTGATGTAGCGATGATCTGAGAAGCTGTGTTCACTTAAAACCTGCCACTCAGATATCATTTCATTCAGTTCTTGCGAGGCCAAGGTGATGTCCAAAACCTCTTGCTTGTTTTTAGTGACAAAGGTTGGGGCATCTCCCTCGTTGCAAACTACCAGATTAGTACGCAAAATAAACTCTATTAGCGACTCTCCCCTTGCGTTAGTATCACTACTTCCCCATATACTATGATGTGCATTCGCATCGCATCCCATAATGAGTTTCGTCTTTGTTTTCAGTGACTCCTCCACTAAGGTCTTAACGGCATATGGAGGCATCTCCCTGTCATGTCCCATGTAGACCGAAGATACCCAATATTTGCATTTGGCTATTTCTAAACTGGCAACGACAGTGTCTGTATTGCACATTGAAGGAAGCAGAAACAAGTTGAGCTCGTTTTTAGCAATTATACAGGCTCGATTTACATCATTACCAGGATACTGCAATAGTTTGAACCCCGGAATACTTAATTCACATATTTTGTTTCTATAAACATATGGTTCTTGAATAAGAACTATATCTATGTCCCCTTTCATCAGGAGAACTTTTAAGGCAGCACATGCAGCCTTACAATGATGAACATTTATCTGGAGGATCCATAGGACCATCGAGATTTTCAACAACCGTCACATCAGCCGCTTCAATCGAGTCATCAAGAATGTTCTCTTCAGAGATCTCGGTGACTCTCGCAATAACCATAGGTTCAACTTTGGTGAGTTCTGAGGCAATAGAAACCTCCTCTCGCATACGGTGTCTATCCATGTCTTCAACTTTGGTATCTTCCTCGACTTCGCAAGAGGATCCGCTTACTTCTGATTCAGGCAGAGGATTGTCCATTTCTGAATCCTTTAGCTGATCGTTTTTATATACCTTCATTTGGATATAATGAAAGCCATAACATACACGGCCCTGGGACTTTGTTAGATGTGGCAAAGACTGAGTGTTCAATATAAACACTGCATGCCGTCTTGGTCCATCCACCTCATCCAAACGGCCAACCTTCCAATCAGCTGTTGGAAGATCTGGATTGCATCGTTTCAGTCTGTTTAAAATAGATTCAGGGTCAGAAGGGTTTGCAGGTATCCACGCATGTGCTCTAGGTCTAGCCGGTATGTCTTTCTTCTCGACTAACTCTAGAGCAGCACCTTCCCAAACTTCACCAATTAGTATCAGAGCAGCTTTAAAACATTCTATAGACCTCTGGCCCTCAAATGCGACTAGCTTAAATCGTCCTTGATACCAACCAGCCTCTTGGTGTCGAGGATCTGGGCCGGGAAACTTTTCCAGCACCTGTGAGTAGACGACAGACAGAGCATTCTCAATTTCCCCCCATTTTTGCTTTGGAACCATACCGTCCAATGCTCCTTTATTAATGATAGCCATCACAAGGCTGTCTTTAGCAACTGAGGCAAACGATCTTTGATCCCTTTTGGAGGATGGCAGCTCATCCGGCGATCGTTCCCTTTTTCCAGTCTCAAGAATTCCTTGAGCCCATTTGTTTAGCCGACAGCGTGCTTGGGTCGACTGATCCTAACTTCTTTAGGATAAACAATGCATTTCTGCGTTCCTTGAATCTCTTTCGTGAGAGATTACCTCCTTTGTGGTAATTTCGACTTGTCATAGTGGTAATTTTGGTAACAAAATAAATGGTCATTGCTCAATCAAGATGCAATTCAGATCAGGGTTCCGGGAACTATTTGAAGTTGCAAGACGGTGTCGGTTTGACACCGTTAGCGGCGGTGACCAGAACTGAGCTACATAATTGGAATTACAAGCCGTTTAAATTCAAGAATTGACCAAAACATTTCCTTCGACTAACAATAATTTTAATTCAATCCCAGTTTTTTTTATAGAAACATTAACAATTTGATACCAGAAGTGATCTTAATCCTATTTTTTCATTAACCAGTCGATTGCTGATCGCTCGTGGTCTTCCAAAAAAAAAATAATTTCTAAGTCGTAGTATTTAAGCTTTCCTATTCATAGCATAAAATTCAATATAAGTAGCACTACACGAAATACACTATTGATTTGAGCTGTGCAAGACTGAAATATATTCATGAACAATTAATCAATGTTTTTGAAGTAACGATCCCGCAGTCGCAGGCCTGATGACGTCGCTGGATTTGATTGGTAAGTCCAAATAAAAATTATCCCAGTTTCTCAATATTTCAATTTGCATCGGCTCAATATACTATACTTTATTATTAAACCATAATCATTACCAGCTTATACTCATATCCATTTTACAATTTTCTAATTATAATTCATTATTCGTTTAATCGATAATTCTGTATTTTTTTCTTTTTCATTTACCTATGCTTATTATTTACATAGTCATATTCACTATATTGGTAAATCCCAGTGTTACTTCGATATTTGTAATTATATGTTAAAAATGTTCTAGAAATACTTCTTATTTTCACGAAAGGTGTAGGTTCGTAAGTAGAGAATGTCGGGACTGACGAACACGTCAGAATAGGCTGGGAGGGATTAGTCTTCTAGGCGACAGATTTTCATCGTAGGTCGCACGTCAATCCATCATCATCCTAAATTCACTGTGTTGTATTCTTTTCCTTTTTTTACTTTTTTTCTAAAAGAGCTACCTTGATATATGTTTTCTTCTATGGCAACGTATCCGTGCCTACTCCCAGAGAGCAAGAACCGCCCCAGGACTGAGGTTTCCCGGCAATACATAGGTAGCCACTCTCTAAGGGAGTAGGGCCCTAAGCGCTGGATCGTTACACAGATCGGTGCCACTTGCCACACAGCTAACGGAACAATGGCTCTTTTGCGCAACAAATTCAATGACCGTGTTATCTCACGTAATGGCGATGTCAATTGGCCCCCAAGATCATGTGATTTGACACCGTTGGACTGTTTTCTTTGGGGTTATTTGAAAGAAAAGGTGTACGTCGATAAGCCAGCAACAATTCAAGAGCTAAAGAATGAGATAATTCGGCACATTAACGGCATAAAACCTCCATTATGCCTCAGCGTCATCGAAAATTTGGACGATCGGATGAAGGTGTGCCGCTAATGGTGTGGACTGATATGGACCACTTTTGGCATGGTTGTTAAATATCAAATACTACCACCACGTACCAAATTTCAAACAGATCGGATGAATTTTGCTTCTCCAAAAGGCACCGGAGGTCAAATCAGGTAATCGGTTTATATGGGGGCTTTATATAATTATGGACTGATATGAACCAATTCTTGCATGGTTGTTGGATACCATATACTAACATGACGTACCAAATTTCAACCGAATCGGATGAATATTGCACTTCCAAAGGGCTCCGGAGGTCATATCTGGGGATACGTTTATATGGAGGCTATATATAATTATGGACCGATTTCGACCATATACTAATACCATGTACCAAATTTCAGCCGGATCGGATGAAATTTGCTTCTCTTAGAGGCTCCGCAAGCCAAATCTGGGGATCGGTTTATATAGGGGCTATATATAATTATGGACCGATGTGGACCAATTTTTTCATGGTTGTTAGAGACCATATACAACATTTCAGCCAGATCGGATGAAATTTTCTTCTCTTAGAGGATCGGCAAGCCAAATTTGGGGTTCGTTTATATGGGGGCTATACGTAAAAGTGGGCCGATATGGCCCATTTGCAATACCATCCGACCTACATCAATAACAACTACTTGTGCCAAGTTTCAAGTCGATAGCTTGTTTCGTTCGGAAGTTAGCGTGATTTCAACAGACGGACAGACGGACGGACATGCTTTGGTCGACTCAGAATTTCACCACGACCCAGAATATATATACTTTATGGGGCCTTAGAGCAGTATTTCGATGTGTTACAAACGGCAAGACTAAGTTAATAACCCCCATACTATGGTGGAGGGTATAATGACAACTCATGATCTAAGATCAAAAATCTTTCCGCCTTCTGATCTTAGACCATACAAATTTTCTATTATATACCCAGTTTTCTATAGCGCACATTTGAAACCCATATCAGCGTTTATCATAAAGTTTTACACAAATCCTCCATAAAATAAGCATTTAATACAATTTTCAGGACAATTGTGGAAACTATGCAGACATCATAATTTATTTTAAAAAATATACGAGTATATGAGAACAAATGTTGTTACATAGCTAATACTCAAATTATCATAAACATATTTTCCATTGAAAATTTTATGTTCAAACAATGCTGAGTTCAGCTTATGTTTTATGACAGCTGTATTATGTTTGTTCTAACCATTAGTATTGTGGCATTTGCAATAATTTTTTGCTTGGATTCTCATATATACATTGCTTATATTCATTCATTTAAATATGAGCTTGTTATGCAAATCTCATAGTTTCCGATATGGGCCAAAGCCCCAATGAAAGAACACAAAAGAATGAAATCAGCCAGTGTTCAGGAATATTTAAAAGAATTGCACACATCTCATCATTGTTCTAAACCGAAGAATAACATGATTTTAATTTGTAATCACTGAAGAATTTCGAAAGAGCCGAAAAACGAAAGAACAATATTCCCAAGACCAAAGCACAAGTGCCAGAAAGAAGATTCAACCTTTAGTCACCATAGATCTGAAAACTGCTTCAGTATATAAATTACGATGATTTATGCAACGCCAACAAAAAATTTATTTTATATGCGCATCACTTAAAACATTATATCGCGCATGGCAGTCGCCTTTCACAAAGAGGGAGATCATTGTGAAAACCTCACATCATAAGCTGCTGTTCTAACTTCCATTGTCGGCATATAGGCATGAAAGCAAACACTCGAAATATGTTGAATTGAAGTGCCAAGATGAAGCGGCAAATGTCAAGTAGCGAAACATGAAAATGTAAATCTGCTTCTCGAGATGCTTCTTCCATGAACCCCTTATGATTTTAGAATTTCCTTTGGATGTTTTTCCTCCATTAGGAAAACTAATCAGAATTTTATTCATAAAACATATGTGCTCTCCAAATACCTATGTGATCGGTCTGAAATGCTCATGTATGAATGAAGAAATTTACCTCAACATAAACGATCAAGGTACACAACGAACTAAAAAGAATCAGTTTTCCTCATAACATATTCCTGAAAAACTGAAAAATCATAAGGACTGTCATGCCGTGTGTCTATTATAAGTTCTAGACTCCATACCATATCAAAGTATAAGTGAGCCTGAAATAAAGCTTCGACTCCATACGTGTACTTTAACAAGATCTGCCTTTGGTTTACTAAGCGTCCAAAATACTTATGCCCTTTTCTAGTATATCGAACTAGAGATTTCTTTCGTATTCTGAGAGAAAAAATTAGTTTAGGTACCTCTATTTAGAAAGGCAAGTCACTTCATATTTTGTTGTCGAGTAGGAAACGAACGTATGAAATATGTGTCAAGTATAAAGTAAAAACATTGCTAATATTTGAATGAATCCTCCGGTCAAAAATGTGAAAATACTCATATTTCATCATTGATTTAAACGAGCTTTCAAAAATAGAAAAACTCCAATTGATTCGAATTCGAGTTTCTGATTTTCTTTTGACTGTGTTCTCGTTCGATATACATGAATAGGACATTAATCCCACCGATTAATGAAATTCTAAGACGATCTAACAATTGTGATACCACTGTGGTATCACAATGGACTGAATAGTCTAAGTGAAATATCGGACTGCCCCTATACCCCAGCTATCCTAGCGATGTCCGTCATGCTGCCTATTGTAATCACGCTACAGCCTCCAATAATGAAGCTATCGTGAAGACAGGTTAAGTTCGAAGATGGGCTATATAGGCCCGGGTTTCGATATAGCCCCAATATCGACCTATCTCCTCATTTGATTTCTAGAGGGCATAGAAGCCGCAATTTCCATTCGATTTTCAGGAAATTGGAAATTGTCAGTTATTTCGAGCCCATGAAGAGCTGTGCTAAATTTGGTATAGTCCCCATTTAGACCGATCTCTCGGTTTGACTTCGTGAGGGCATAAATGGCTCGTTAGGAGTCGTGCTAAATTTGGTATATATCGGTAAATGTTTTAATATAGCCCCCATATGAAATTCGCTTGAAATTTGAAATCTACACAGAAAAAAGTAAACTAAATTATGGGAAAAATGAACTATTTCGTGCGAAAATTTAACTAAATTGTCTTCCAAATTTTGAGATTGATTAAATTAACGCAAATTTTCCGACACTTTTGGATTTTTAATTACCATTTACGAAATGCATCTTTCTTTAAAAGAAGAAATGAACTAACAAGTATATACGGCCGTAAGTTCGGCCAGGCCGAATCTTATGTACCCTCCACCATGGATTGCATAGAAACTATTACTAAAGACTGTCATCCACGATCCAATTACTTGGGTTGCGGTAACACTTGCCGATGGCAAGGTATCTTAAAAAATCCTTAACACCGTCTTCTAAATTTTAAGTTAGTCCATACGGGGGATATATTAAACAAAACAAAAGGCCGATTAAATACGTATATAATTAAGTTCGACAAAATTTTCTATAGAAATAAAATGTTGACATAATTTTCTATAGAAATAAAATGTTGACTTAATTTTTTATAGAAATAATATTTTGACAAAATTTTCTATGGAAATAAAATGTTGACAAAATTTTCTATAGAAATAAAATTTTGATAAAATTATCTATAGAAATAAAATTTTGATAAAATTTTCTACAGAAATAAAATTTTGACAAAATTTTCTATAAAATGAAATTTTGACAAAATTTTCTATAGAAATAAAATTTTGGTAGATTAGTTTTGACGATATGGACCAATTTTGTGTGATATATAACTATAGACCGATATGGACCAATTTTTGAATAGCTGTTAGCGGCCATATACTAGCGCAATGTACCAAATTTTGCTCCTCCGAGAAATTCTAGAGGTCAAATCTGGGGATCAATTTATATGGGGGCTATATAACATATAATTATGGGCCGATATGGACCAATTTTTGCATGGTTGTTATAGACCATATACTAACACCACATATCAAATTTCAACCGGATCGGATGAATTTTTAAAATTTGTTCACAAGATTCCGGTCGCAATTATTAACCGATTTTGATGAAATTTGGTACAGGGAGTTTTTTGAGCACAAGGACGAACGCTATTGAATTTGGAAGAAATCGGATCAAATTTAGATATAGCTCCCATATATATGTATCGCCCGATTTCGATAAATGGGGTCACGTTGCGCTTTATTACAAACGGATCGCCACCAAATTTGGTAAAAAAAAATCTTTTTCATCGCACACTTACCAATACTTCAAGTCTGCAAAATTTCATCCAAATCGGTTAACAAGAATTTAAAGCTTAAATCATATGAATGGAATATTTTCATTAAATTTTCTTTGACGCTTAGACATAAATTTAAGCCTCCCTCTAGATTTAGACAATTTTCCCGCAAATCTTTATTCTTCTGTTATAAATTCCAAATTTAACTTTGAAAACCGGACCATTTGAACCGATTGTGTTTTGAGAGGGGTGTGTACAATCAAATTGACTTAAAATTCTAAAATATTGAATGTATGACATCTAAAGTCTTCAAGTATCGACATTTTACTACAGACTACGATATTGACCGATTTTTGTCTTCGCAGCAAAAGTCGTAATGTTATATATTTATTATATATGACATTACAAGGAGATCTTTTCAATTTTAATAGAACACTGAACTTGATATTTAAAATGCAGAACATATCACAAGTTTCATCCGATTTGCATTATTTATACTCGTAAAAAATGAATACTAGGACAAATGGACGGATATTGATCCATTAACATCTCGTCCGATTAAGCAAATAAATATTTGATTTTTTTTTTTCAATCTACTATTTCTATTGGGCTAGTCCTTATTTTACTTTGCTTAGAAATTCTAATCAAAGCGGAAGTATTTTCATTCACATCATGCCAACAATTCGGTCGTTTGCTTATTCATCAGTTCATTCAAGATGAGAAACGATGGCAACTTTAGCAATAACGAAATTATAATTATTCCAAAAGTGCTTGAGAATCCCTCACCTTATATAGGGATTTTTAGCTAGATTCCGAGTATAGTTTGCTCCAACGTCTGGTATGGCGACTATGAATATAAGAAGTTGGACATAATGCTTAGTTTGCTAAAGTTAAAATTTGTAAAAGTTTTTTTCCTCCTGCCATATAAAAGAGCTTATGCAGTACCACGACTTGGCTTAATGAAAATGTTCTTCATTTGAGTGCTTGTTTTATATATTGTAGGAGGTGTGGGTAATTTACAATTAAGTTTAATCTTTTTTCTGAATGTGTGTGTATGTGTGTGTTTTCTTTGCAATTCAATTTAATTAGTGGTTAAATATACGTCGATTATTCTATCACTAACACAGGGTTACAGAATATACAATAGACATTAAGAAATGTATATATGTATAAGAAATACTCATGTTTTAATTATGATCTAAAGAGCATGCATAGCATGGCTGCGGCTTTGTAGTGGGTGAGATCTATTTAGGCAAAATTCTCAAGTACATGGGAAGTTCGCTGCTTAAGTCTTTTGTTATTGCTCATTCTAATTATAACAATTTCCCCACATGTAGGTTAAAAATTTGATTGCTATAATTGCATGTTAGAGAATATCTATTCTCTTCCTCTCCATACATTTTGCCACGTTTCATTAAACGACCTTACACGTAGAGAACAATTCAGTAGATTCGATTTGTTTTGTGGATAGCAGGGAATCTTAAGCGATTCTGAATGTAATTTTTAAGGTGAAAAAGCATGCTCCATTTTTCTTATGTCACATCAAATATGTTGGATTTACCATTTAATTCTTAATTAAATGCCATGAGGTCAAGAGCTATGACCGCATTTTTACTCGTTTATTTAATGAAGAAAGCTAAGGCGATTGACGAATGACTTGCTGTATTGCAGATTTCTTGCCCATTTCAAATGTATGACAAACAATTACACACCAGTCGAATGAACCATACCCTTCAAAGTCAAATCGAGAGATCGGTCTAAGTAGGGGCTGTAGCAAAACATAAACCAATATTGACATCTTGGAACATGTCCTGATTGCAGATGAATACAGGTCTCTATTATTGCAGGCTTCACGTGGTGACACAAAACAGACAGACAAAAGGACTTGCCCAACCAAAGTTGAGAGTCAATTCTCGCTTACAATGACGGGTGGACATCAAGGATAAAATCCACTCAAAATCGTACAGATGTCAAACAAGCTTTGTATACCGGCCAGACATCCATTTAAAATTTGGAGCATGGTGACTTCAATTCAGTATAATTCTACTATAACTTTTACTGAAAACAAACATTATCTAAGAATTTTGCCTATTTTAAGACTGGCGTAAAAAATTTTACAAAGTAGTATTATTCAAAACAAGTAAATACGGCCGAAAGTTCAAACACCGAATCTTATGTATATATACTAAAGACTGTCATCCACAATGGAATTGTTTGAGTTGTGGTAACAGTTGCCGATGGCAAGGTAATTTTGGCATGGTGATTAGAAGGGCAAAGTCAACGGGACCGGATAAAATTTTTTCCTCCATGAAGCTCCAGAAATAAAATCTAGGGAGTCGAGTTTTATAAGAGTTATATAAAATTATGAATCGATGTGGACCAATTTTTTGCATGATTATTAAAAAGCATCATCATGAGATCACATGAGGTTGCAGAGGTCAAATCAGAGGAGGGTTTATATGGGGACCAATTTTTTTGCATGATTATTAAAAAACATCATCATGACATCACATGAGGTTGCAGAGGTCAAATCAGAGGGGCTACTCGTAGATATAATTATGGACTGATACCAACCTATTTACACTGAAAAAAAAAGCATACTCGGTTCCAAAGATTTTGCCTTTACTTTAAAAAATTTGGTATTGATTCCGAGCCAAAGAAGCGGAGAATTCAAGTAAGGATACTTTTCAGACACAATTCTCTTTTAAATTTAGGTTTTGTGTACTTGCTTCTACGAAGCAAATTTAAATTTTTCGCTTTCTCAGCTTTTTTTCTTCATATGCTATCAAAGTCCTTTAAAAACCAGTTAACGGTAACTTTATTTTCCAAATTAGGACTCGACTTCCAGTAGAAATTATGCTATGTTTGAAGTACAAAACTTCTTTAAAATAAAGTTTTGAAAAACATGACTTATATTTGAACGATTTTTTGCTTTGTAGTCAAGATGCAAAAAGACAACAAATTTAAAGACAATTTCATTAAATTTAAAGAATTTTTCTGAATTATTAAAGTCAAGTTGACCTTAGCCTATAAATTTTTTCTTTCATGTTAAGATACCCATTTTTAAGTCAAATCACTTAATTATGAGGACAATACGACTTCATTGAAAAGTTTATCGACTTTTGGACAAGGAAAATAACTTTATTTTCGAGAAATGCGTCTTCTATGCTAAGCAAAATTTATATTCGTATTTTAAAGACATGAACTCTTTGACCTCACGACAGTATTTTTTTCAGTGTATGCATTGTTAATTGAGGGCATATAACATACTATCACAACGTACCAAATTTCTACTGGATCGAATGAAATTTACTCCTTTCAGAGGATCCGGAAATCAAGTCTGACAATCGGTTTATATGGGGGCTATATACACGCTCACAAAAAATCGCTTCTGTAACATATACTCCCAAACATATTTTGCTTCAAGCATATACATTTTTGGGTATTGCCCAAACATTTATATGTTTGATCTCTTCCAATATATAATACGTTTGAAAGCATATTATTACATATTAAAATATATGTTTGGGTAGTCAATTTCCAAACATTTTGTATTTTTGCATCCAAATTCAATAATGTTTTCTTCCAAAAAACAATATGTTATTATGTGACCATATAATATGTTTGGAAGCATTTTGCACCCAAAAATATTATATGCTTAAAAAAATTCTCCCAAACAATATTGTGCTCAAAATTTTATTTATTTATTTATATATTTACAATCATAATGAATTATGAAAATAGAAAGGTAATATAGGTGCTAACAACATAGGTTTTCGACCTAAATGCTCAAAATTTTGTTTCTGCCCAATTGTATATTGCCCCACATCTTTCTCACTTCCACGAGATTTTTTAGTTCTTAGCACCTTTTTCTGTAATACAAACATTGTAGAATAAAGTATTCAATTTTATGATTTTTTTTTATTTTAATTTTACCTTTTGCCGGACGGGGATTCGAACAGCGGACCACACAGTTTGTAAGGATCAAAGAAGTAGCTGATCAATTGCCCAAGGAAAAATAAAATATTAATTTTGTAATAACAAGCAACAACCACCAACTTAATTCAAAATCGCTCCCTGTTAAATTGCGCTCCAAGCTACTAAACACATATATGTTTATAGGCTATTTCTAAATTAATATATGTTTGCATCCACGCATATTATATTTACAAACATTTTATGTCCCAAACATAATATGTTCTAACATATTAACATATATGTCCCAAACATGTTATGCTAGTTTATGAACATTATATGCTTGCACTCAAAAATATTGTGTTTAAAAATTTGTGTTCCAAACATATAATGTTTATAGCCAAACATATGAAAAACAGTCTTTTTCAACCGTGTAGTATTATGCAACGATTTGCCCTACTTTTGGTATGGTTGTTAGATTAACGCCACGTAACAATTTCAAACTGGATCGAAGGAAATTTGCTATTCTATGAGACCCCAGAAGTAAAATCATGGGGTCAGTTTATATAGGGCTGCATAAATTATAAATCGATATGGACCATGAATATTAAAATACATAAACTGACATCACATACCAAATTTTAGCCGCAACGGATGAAATTTTCTCCTACACGAAGGTCTGGAGGTAAAATGCTTTATAATTGCACAGCACCAAAATTTGGAAGTTCTTCTTAAGGCACGACTTTAAACGCACTTCCAAAAGTGTCCACCCAAAGATGCTATTTATTTTGACTACACAGGAAGTTCTTTTAATTCAATTTTTTATAACTCGCCTTTTTCATATTTTTAATGGAAAATTTTAACTTTTTTTTGTAAGTATTGCATGAATATTAAAATACATAAACTGACATCACGTACCAAATTTTAGACGCATCAGATGAAATTTTCTCCTACACGAAGGTCTGGAGGAAAATGCTTTTTAATTGCCCAGCAAAAAAAATTGGAAGTTCTTCTAAAGGCACGACTTTAAACGCACTTCCAAAAGTGTCCTCCCAAAGATGTTATTTATTTTGACTACACAGGAAGTTCTTTTAATACAATTCTTTATAACTCGCTTTTTTCATATTTTTAATAGGAAGTTTTAACTTTTTTTGTTTCAAAAAGATTAAAAACAGGGTAAGAATTAATAAAATGGGACAAATTCTTAAAAATTTGTCGATAAAATTCTAAATCCATTCTAGAAAATTGCGAATTTATGAAAATATTTGAGGCCAAACGTTTCAGATAAGCGTTAGAATTCATTAAAAATCATAAAAAACTATACAAATTATTTATTTGGCAAAATATCACAAAATTTTTTAAATTAACATCCAAAACACTGAATTCAGATCACACCCTAAAAAGTGATTCAAAGTCAGTGCAACGGCTGTTGAAATGGTGGACATCCATCCTATGACAAGTCCATGTTAATTTCATCGCTTCTGCGCCAATTTTGAACATTTTTATTACTTTTTGGCAACGCTTTTTTTGCTGGGTATAAAAAGTATATCGACGAATATTTACATAGTTGTTACAGGGCATATACTAGCATCACGTACTAAATATTAGTCGGATCGGATGAAATTTAGTCTTTCACGAGGGTCGGCACGACAGATCTGGGGACGGTTTATATAAGGGCTATATATAATTATGAACCGATTTGGACCAATTTTTGCACTGTTGTTAGAGGGCATATGCCTACATCACGAGCCGATTCGAACGAAATTTGTTCTTCCAAGAGGCTCCCGAAGTTGGTCTATATGGAGGCTACATAAAGTAGTCTATCCGACCTTCGTTAATAGCAACAATTTGTACAAAGTTTCAAGTTGATAGCTTGATTCTTCCTGAAGTTAGCGTGATTTCAAGAAACGGTCGGACATCGCTAGATCGACTCAAAAATTTCATCACGACTTAGAATATTTGTTCCACAAAATATACTCAAACAAAAATGTGAACTTTCTTTTCCATTAAAGCCAATTTAACTTTCATAGATTTATTATTTTTGGATAAGGTTTCCTTTACTCTAATAATTGTTTGCGTACGCTAGTTAAATGAAATAAAAAACGGGGAAAAAATTTTACACAAACAAAGCATATAGATTTACTAAATTTGCACTTCTCAGTTCATTATTTCTTTAAATTTGTAAATTTTACTAAAGATGCGCCCATCTTGAACTTCGTATGGCACTAAAGACATTCTTGAAACTGCATGTTTTTCCATCAACTACAAAATTTTCATTAACAAGTTGAAAAAGTATTTATGTCTAATAAAATTTCTTGAATTTGTCGAAAAATATTTACTTATTTTTGTGATATTGGCGTGATATTAACAGGTTGGCGGATAAGTCCCCGGTCTGACACATAGATGGCATCGCTAGTATTAAATGCATATTATTTTTGTATAGTACCAACCTTTAAATGATTCGTGTCAAAATTTGACGTCTGTAAGTCAATTAGTTTGTGAGATAGAGCGTCTTTTGTGAAGCAACTTTTGTTATTGTGAAAAAATGAAAAAAAAAAACGAATTTCGTGTTTTGATAAAATACTGTTTTCTGAAGGGAAAAAATACGGTGGAAGCAACAACTTGGCTTGATAATGAGTTTCCGGACTCCCCCCAGGGAAATCAACAATAATTGATTGGTATGCAAAATTCGAGCTTGGTGAAATGAGCACGGAGGACGGTGAACGCAGTGGACGCCCGAAAGAGGTGGTTACCGACGAAAACATCAAAAAAAATCCACAAAATGATTTTGAATGACCGTAAAATGAAGTTGATCGAGACAGCAGAGGCCTTAAAGATATCAAAGGAACGTGTTGGTCATATCATTCATCAATATTTGGATATGCGGAAGCTCTGTGCAAAATGGGTGCCGCGCGAGCTCACATTTGACCAAAAACAACAACGTGTTGATGATTCTGAGCGGTGGTTGCAGCTGTTAATTCGTAATACACCCGAGTTTTTCCGTCGATATGTGACAATGGATGAAACATGCCTCCATCACTATACTCCTGAGTCCAATCGACAGTCGGCTGAGTGGACAGCGACCGGTGAACCGTCTCCGAAGCGTGGATGCGCATGGAATAATTTTTATCGATTATCTTGAAAAGGGAAAAATCATCAACAGTGACTATTATATGACGTTATTGTAGCGTTTGAAGGTCGAAATCGCGGCAAAACGGTCCCATATGACGAAGAAAAAAGTGTTGTTCCACCAAGACAACGCACCGTACCACAAGTCATTGAGAACGGTGGCAAAAAATCATGAATTGGGCTTCGAATTGCTTCCCCACCCACCGTATTCTCCAGATCTGGCCCCAGCGACTTTTTCTTGTTCTCAGATCTCACAGGGAAAAAATTTGCCTGCAATGAAGAGGTGATTGCCGAAACTGAGGCCTATTTTGAGGCAAAACCGAAGGAGTACTACCAAAATGGTATCAAAAATTGGAAGGCCGTTATAATCGTTGTATCGCTCTTGAAGGGAACTATGTTGAATAATAAAAACGAATTTTGAAAAAAAAGTGTTTTTCTTTGTAATACTGTTTACTTAAAATTTCTAAAACAAATATAAATTTTCTAAAATTAACCAAAATTTTTCTTCCTGGTGGGTTCAGTGTAGTCTCAGAATTTTTTAAAATTTGTAAATTTTAGCACAAATGCGTCCATTTTCAATTTCGTTTTTGTGTAGTCTTTCGTCATTTTTTCCACAACAGATTTTTCTTTAACAAGTGAAAACAAGTATATACGGCAGTAAGTTCGGCCATGCCGAATTCTATGTACCCTCCACCATGGATTGCGTAGAAACTTCTACGAAAGATTGTCATCAACAATCGAATTACTTGGGTTGTGGAAATACTTTCCGATGGCAAGGCATCATAAAACTACTTAACATCGTCTTCGGTTTATCTGAGGGCTATATATATAACTATAGGCCGATATGGACCTAATTAGGCATGGTTGTTAAAGGCTATATACTAGCACAATGTACCAAATTTCAACTTAATCGGATGAAATTTGCTCCTCAAGAGGCTCAAAAACCAAATCTGGGGATCGGTTTATATGGGGCCTATATATGATTATGGACCGATATGGACCAATTTTGGCAAGTTTGTTAAAGACCATATACTAACACCACGTAAATTTCAACCGGATCAGATGAATTTTGCTCCTCCAAGAGGCTACAGAGTTCAAATCTGGGGATCGGTTTATATGGGGGCTATATATAATTATGAACCGATATGAACCAATGTTTGCATGGTTGTTAGAGACTACATACTAATGCCACGTAACAAATTTCAACCGGATTGGATGAAATTTTCTTCTCTAAGAGGCTCCGCAAACCATATCTGGGGGTTGGTTTATATGGGGGCTATATATAATTATGGACCGATTTGGACCAATGTTTGCATGGTTGTTACAGACCATATACCTACAAATGTACCAAATTTCAATCGGATCGGATGAATTTTGCTCCTCCAAGAGACTACAGAGTTCAAATCTGGGGATCGGTTTATATGGGGGCTATATATAACTATGAACCTATATGAACCAATTTTTGCACGCTTGTTAGAGACCATATACTAACACCATGTACCAAATTTCAGCCGGATCGCAAGAAATTTGCTTCTTGTATAGGCTCCGCAAGCCGAATCTGGGGATCGGTTTATATGGGGGCTATATATAATTATCGACCGATGTAAACCATGCTTGTTAAAGACCATATACTGACATCATGTACCAAATTTCAGCCAGATCGGATGAAATATGCTTCTCTTAGACTCTGCAAGCCTAATCTGCTTGTTTCGTTCGGAAGTTAGCGTGATTTCAGAATATATATATTTATGGGGTCTTAGAGCAATATTTCGATGTGTTACAGACGGAATGACAAAGTTAATATACCCCCATCCAATGGTGGAGGGTATAAAAAATAATTATGTCCATCAATTTTTCTTGAAGTTGTCGAAAAATATTTACTTGGTTTTGTACTGTCGACGATTAACTTGCATCCTCCTGTTGGGTTCACTTTTGTTTTTTGAATGTATAAGCAGATCTGTATATAGAAATATGAACCAAAATAACCGGCTGGTTACAACGAAATAGATGAAATTCTTGCATGTTTAAAGGTATTTTTTCTGAAAAGAGAAAATTAAAAAGTACGTTTGTAAAAAGTGATAATATATAAACTCTATTCCTTGTTTTCTTCCAAATATGAAATTATAAACGAATTAAACCATTCCAGGATAAATGGACACACCAATATTATCCATTCTATACACATAGTCAGGAAAATAATATTATCCAAATATAAACTATGTCGGTGATTGCATATTATATGTTGCAAACATGTTCATGTCATATCAACTACTGTATACGAAGTCTCCATTCGCTTTGGAAAGACATCGTGTAGGCTAGAAATAGAATCATTAAAATAACAACTACAAAGGAATAATATTCTTAAAATAGGGTACAGGCAACTTCATCTGTAGCATTTCATAATGCCAACTGCAAAGATAACAAATGCTTGTCTGTATTAATTGGTATTTAATTGAAATAAATTAGTAATAAATAATGACCATAACGATGACGGCAGCAAACAAATGTTTGTTGCTTAAGTCTTTCATTCTAATACAATCAACTCGAATGCAAGCAGAATATGGTGTTCGTTGTGTGATAGTGTAGTGCGAAATTATTTTATTATTTTTCGAAAAAACTCGTATAATAAATAGATATAAACTCTCTACACACAAAAAAAATCTGATTCAATCACGAAAATAAATGAATCAAATAAATTTTTTAATTGAAATGCCTTCAATCACAGAAATAATAGTATCAATTAAAAATTGATTGAAGGTCAATTAAAAAATTAATTGATCCAAATAAAAAATTAATTGATACTATTAACTTTTGTGATTGATTTTTGTTTCAATTAAAAAATTTGTTGAATCAATAAAATGTTTATACTCTGCGCCACACTGTGGAACAGGGTATTATAAGTTAGTGCATATGTTTGCAACACCCAGAAGGAGACAAGATAGACACATGGTGTCTTTGGCAAAAATGCTCAGGGTGGGCTCCTGAGTCGATATAGCCATGTTACTCTGTCCGTCTGTCCGTGAACACATTTTTGTAATCAAAGTCTAGGTCGCAGTTTTAGTCCAATCAACTTCAAATTTGGCACAAGCATGTGTTTTGGCTCAGAATAGAACCCTATTGATTTTGGAAGAAATCGGTTCAGATTTAGATATAGCTCCCATATATATATTTCGCCCTATATGGACTTATATGGCCCCAGAAGTCAGAGTTTTACCCTAATTTGCTTAAAATTTTGCACAAGAAGAACAATTAGTACATGACATTTTATAGAGGGAGTAGAATTAGCATTGTTGCTATGCGTGCCAAATTTGGTTGAAATTGGTTCAGATTTATATATAGCTCCAATATATAGCTTTCGGCCGATTTACACTCATATGACCACAGAGGCCAATTTCTTGCTCCGATTTAGTTGAAATTTTGCCCAGGGAGTAGAATTAGCATTGTAGCTATGCGTGCCAAATTTGGTTAGAATCGGTTCAGATTTAGATATATCTCCCATATATAGCTTTCGCCCGATTTACACTCATATGACCACAGAGGCCAATTTTTAACTCCGATTTAGTTGAAATTTTGCACAAGGAGTAGAATTAGCATTGTTGCTATGCGTGCAAAATTTGGTTGAAATCGGTTCAGATTTAGATATAGCTCCCATATATATGTTTTTCTGATTTCGACAAAAATGGTCAAAATACCAACATTTTCCATGTAAATCGTCACTGCTTAGTCGAAAAGTTGTAAAAATGACTCTAATTTTCCTAAACTTCTAATACATATATATCGAGCGATAAATCATAAATAAACTTTTGCGAAGTTTCCTTAAAATTGCTTCAGATTTAAATGTTTCCCATATTTTTTGCTAACATTGTGTTCCACCCTAGTGCATTAGCCGACTTTAATTTTGAGTCTATAGATTTTGTAGAAGTCTATCAAATTCTTCTTCGTCAGCATCGTCGTGTACAGCCTCCGGGATTGCGCTTTGGCCGTCGTATTTTGTTTATCATCGCGATTTGGAGTCACTACCTTCTTGTAAGTCGATAGTCCGGCTCGTTTTTTGGCTCGATGCACGGTTGTAGACGATACACCCAGCTTATTTGCGGCATCTCGGAGAGAGAGGTTAGGGTTTCGCTTGAAACTACCGGCAACTCTCTTTGTCGTCTCAGCGGCTTCCGGTTTTCGATTTCCCCCCGATCCAGACTTCCCGGCTGTCGACAAACGTTCCCCAAACACTTTAATTACATTTGTAACGGTTGATTTGGCAACTTTTAGCGATTTTGCCAGCTTTGCGTGCGAGTAGCTCGGATTTTCGCGATGCGCGAGCAAAATTTTGATACGCTGCCCTTCTTGCTTGGACGGCATTTTGACAACTGAAGAGTGAATTCCAAAATCAAAATAGGAGCAACATTCTACACACACCTTCAAAATGAGGGGTGTTCAGGTTTTTTAAATGCAAAATTGAAAGAAATACGTCAAGTTTATATTGACCAAATTTTGAACGTATCACCGTTTATGTAGCCCCCAACACATTTGACGGATGATATGGTATCGAAAATTTAGATCCACAAAGTGGTGCAGGGTATAATATAGTCGGCCCCGCCCGACTTTAGACTTTCCTTACTTGTTATTATTGAATTTTTTAAAACTCAATGAAAATTTTACTTGGAATAATGTTCGTGAAATTTTTTTCTGTGTACTCACTTGTTAGCGTACACAAGTCCAGAAAGCAATTAGAATATGTTCTATATTTCTATGCCAGTAGAGATAAATATATGTTGCTTCTTTAATTATTTAATACCGTTAGAGATCATAAAATTTAAATAAGAAAAAATATATTTACTAGGAGGGGTTTTATAATATCAAAAATGCATTAAAAATTGTTTTTTCTATGGAATGGTTAAAAACTAATCAATAGCACTTTTAGTGAATTCTTGGCGAAATAATAAAACCATAAATAATTGTATTTACTTAGTAAATAAACTGGGCTATCAACTCACAGCTTTTATCTTAGTTTTTAGCCTTATTGGGCTACTCTCAGAAAACAAGTCTATAAACGCTTCAATTTTATTTTAGTTCATGCAACTTAGTTGATTTTAGTGAAAGTTTGTCAAATGTAAGAAAAATTTTCCATATATTAAATATTGTTTGTTTAATTTAATGGCATGAAATACAAAATTTTACTAAATTCGTTCATAAAATAGTTCATATATTTCTAAAATGAGTATAAATTGATGTTGAACATGAGCTTCATATAGAGCTAAAGACATTTTAATTTTAATTTTTAACACAATTTTTTTAGTAACATATTTATATTAAACCTGCATCTTTTTTCATAGTGAATTTACATTTTTATGGGTGTCGCTGTTTAAAGTTTAAATCCCTGTATTATTACCTTATAACATACTTGAACGATTACTAATTATTTACAATGCCACAAAGAATCCCACATGAGCGCATATAAATAAATCATATGAAATTCTCTTTAAATTGAGAGTGAAAGAAAGAATTTCTTGTGAATTTTTGTATTCATGTCTGCTAACACAAAGCTCTTTTTTTTGGGTGGGTTCATCCGCCAATCCGTACGTCTGTCTGTCACTTTTTTTCCAAACAGAATTTAATCATCAATACATTATTATGGTCTTTAAGTAATATTTGCTAACAAATTGTGTAAATAAAATTTCCAGTTATTTTGCCAAAGCAAGCAACGAATTAAAATTCGGATAAAATAAATTGACCATTAGGTGAGTACGACATTCAAACGCACTACATTAAAATTGCCTAACATTGTTGGGATCAAAAACAAATATAGGGTTTTAATAAATTTAATTCAAAAGAAATATATACGATCTACTAGGTTGACTAGTTGCATAAAAATAAGAGAAAAAATGTTTTGAAATTAAGGTAATTTTTCAACACACAAAATACAGTGATCCCACCAGATTGGAAAATTTTGGTTAATAAAAAAAAATTAGTTTAATTTTAGAAAATGTTGTACTAAACAGTATTACAAACGTAGATTTCACGCCGATTTCACAAAAATAAGAAAATATTTTTCAACAAATTCAAGAAAATTTATTTGACATAATTATGTTTATACCCTCCACCATAGGATGGGGGTATATTAACTTTATCATTCCGTTTGTAACACATCGAAATATTGCTCTAAGATCCCATAAAGTATATATATTCTGGGTCGTGGTGAAATTCTGAGTCGATCTGATCGTGTCCGTCCGTCCGTCTGTTGAAATCACGCTAACTTCCGAACGAAACAAGCTATCGACTTGAAACTTGGTACAAGTAGTTGTTATTGATGTAGGTCGGATGGTATTGCAAATGGGCCATATCGGTCCACTTTTACGTATAGCCCCCAAATAAACGGACCCCCAAATTTAGCTTGCGGATCCTCTAAAAAAGCAAATTTCATCCGATTCGGCTGAAATTTGGTACACGGTGTAAGTATATGGTCTCTACCAACCATGCAAAAATTGGTTCACATCGGTCAATAATTATATATAGCCCCCATATAAACCGATCGCCAGATTTGGCTTGCGGAGCCTCTAAGAGAAGGAAATTTCATCCGATCCGGCTGAAATTTGGTACATGGTGTTAATATATGGTCTCTAATGACCATGCAAAAATCCACATCGGTGCATAATTATATATAGCCCCCATATAAACCGATCACCAGATTTGACCTCCGGAGCCTCTTGGAAGACCAAAATTCATCTGTTTCAGTTGATATTTGGTACGTGGTGTTAATATATGGCCTCAAACACCCATGAAAAAATTTGTTGAAATCGGTCCATAATTATTTATAACCCCCATATAAAGCGATCACCAGATTAGACCTCCGGAACCTCTTGGAAGAGCAAAATTCATCTGATTCGGTTGAAATTTGGTACGTGATGTTAGTATATGGTATCCAACAACCATGCAGGAATTGGTTCATATCAGTCCATAATTATATATAACCCCCATATAAACCGATCCCCAGATTTGACCTCCAGTGCCTTTTGGAGAATCAAAATTCATCCGATCCGAAAAAAGAAACGGGGAAAAATTACACACAGATGAAGTATTAATAAAGGGTGATACGGTCAAAATTTGGTCAAGGGAAAACGCGTGTAAATCGGTGAAATCGTTTATTTAAAAAATCAAATTAAATTTCTTTTTCAAGTTCAATTATTATAAAATTCAGGAAATATATTCAGTTAGGCTTTCGCTTTTCCAAATCCGAATTGCCGGGCCTCACGCTTGACACCTGTCATCAGATTTTGTACAGCCACATTGTCCACCTTCTTCGCTGCAGAAAGCCAGTTTGCCTTGAACTGCTGCTCGTCCTTAGCGGTTTTTTTGGTCTCCTTTAGGTTCCGCTTGACAATAGCCCAGTATTTCTCAATTGGGCGG
The DNA here is from genome assembly GCF_050003625.1 of Haematobia irritans. NCBI lineage: Eukaryota > Metazoa > Arthropoda > Insecta > Diptera > Muscidae > Haematobia > Haematobia irritans. Next base: position 138,603,210 of record NC_134399.1, read on the forward strand.
AGCTCTGGTGTGTTGGGAGGGTTCTTGTCCTTGGGAACCACCTGCACGTTGTTGGCGGCGTACCACTCCATGGCCTTTTTACCGTAATGGCAAGATGCAAATCCGGCCAAAACAGTACGGAACAACCGTGTTTCTTCAGGAAAGGCAGCAGACGTTTATTCAAACACTCTTTCACGTAAATTTCTTGGTTGACAGTCCCGGAAGCTATGAAAATGCTGCTTTTCAAGCCACAGGTACAGATGGCTTGCCAAACCAGATATTTCTTTGCGAATTTTGACAGTTTTATGTGCTTGAAAATATCTGCTACCTTTCCCCTTCCTTTTGCCGTATAAAACTCCTGTCCCGGAAGCTGCTTGTAGTCGGCTTTGACGTAGGTTTCGTCGTCCATTACCACGCAGTCAAACTTCGTCAGCATCGTCGTGTACAGCCTCCGGGATCGCGCTTTGGCCGTCGTATTTTGTTTATCATCGTGATTTGGAGTCACTACCTTCTTGTAAGTCGATAGTCCGGCTCGTTTTTTGGCTCGATGCACGGTTGTAGACGATACACCCAGCTTATTTGCGGCATCTTGGAGAGAGAGGTTAGGGTTTCGCTTGAAACTACCGGCAACTCTCTTTGTCGTCTCAGCTGCTTCCGGTTTTCGATTTCCCCCCGATCCAGACTTCCTGGCTGTCGACAAACGTTCCCCAAACACTTTAATTACATTTTTAACGGTTGATTTGGCAACTTTTAGCGATTTTGCCAGCTTTGCGTGCGAGTAGCTCGGATTTTCGCGAGCAAAATTTTGATACGCTGCTCTTCTTGCTTGGACAGCATTTTGACAACTGAAGAGTGAATTCCAAAATCAAAATAGGAGCAACATTCTACACACACACACCTTCAAAATGAGGGGTTTTCAGGTTTTTTAAATGCAAAATTTAAAGCAATACGTCAAGTTTATATTGACCAAATTTTGACCGTATCACCCTTTATTTGCTAAATTCGTAGTTCTCACAAAATAAATAGATCATTATTTCTTTAAATTTGTAGATTTACTACATATGCGCCCACGTTGAACTTCGTATGGCACTAAAGACATTCTTGCAATTTTGAACACCAATTTTTTCCTGCAAACTACAAATTTTCCAAATTTTCCTTCAAATATTTTTCTTCTTGGTGGGTTCACTGTTTTTTTCAAGGCAAAAGCTCTTTGATTCCTCTTCTCGGTGTACCTTCTACATTAAATGAACATCCCAGCAAAAAAGGTAGTGAAAATGTTCTTTTTGGATTCTGAAGTGGTGCAAAATTGGCGCAGAAGCGATGAATTTAACATGGGCTTGTCATAGGGCGAATATCCACCATCTCAACAGCCGTTACACTGAATTTGCATCACTTCTTAAGGTGTTGTGCGAATTCAGTGTTTTGGATATAAATTAAGAAAATTTGCGATATTTTGAAAAATAAATAATTTTTAATTTTCTTATGATTTTTAATTCGTTTGTCTGGAACGTTTGACGTCAAGTTTTCTATAATGGATTTAGCATATTTTTTCGGCAAAATTTAAATACTATTATTAATATTATAATAGTATTTAAGAACTAATATTACCAAGAACTAATATTAGTTCTTGGTCGGGAGACACCGTGGTCCAATGGTTAGCATGAAGGTCCCCTGTCATTGAGCTTAACATGGAATCGGGCAGCACTCAGTGATAAGAGAGAAGTTCACCAATGTGGTATCACAATAGACTATTCAGCTAAGTGAAGTGCCACCTAACCTAGTTCTTGGTCTGTTTTTAACCAATTTGAAACAAAAAAATTTTAAATTTTTATACCCTCCACCATAGGATGGGGGTATATTAACTTTGTCATTCCGTTTGTAACACATCGAAATATTGCTCTAAGACCCCATAAAGTATATATATTCTGGGTCGTGGTGAAATTCTGAGTCGATCTAAGCATGTCCGTCCGTCCGTCCGTCTGTCCGGCTGTCCGTCCGTCTGTGGAAATCACGCTAACTTCCGAACGAAACTAGCTATCGACTTGAAACTTGGCACAAGTAGTTGTTATTGATGTAGGTCGGATGGTATTGAAAGTGGGCCATATCGGCATACGTTTACGTATAGCCCCCATATAAACCGATCCCCAAATATGGCTTGCGGAGCCTTCCGGAGCAGCAAAATTCATCCGATCCGGTTGAAATTTGGTACGTGGTCTAAGTATACGGTCTCTAACAACCGTGCAAAAATTGGTCCATATCGGTCCATAATTATATATAGCCCCCATATAAACCGATCCCCAGATTTGACCTCCGGAGCCTCTTGGAGGGGCAAAATTCATCCGATCCGGTTGAAATTTGGTACCTGATGTTAGTATACGGTCTCTAACAACCATGCAAAAATTGGTCCATATCGGTCCATAAATATATATAGCTCCCATATAAACCGATCCCCAGATTTGACCTCCGGAGCCTCTTGGAGGAGCAAACTTCATCCTACCCGATTGAAATTTGGTACGTGGTGTTAGTATATGGTCTCTAACAACCATGCAAAAACTGGTCCATATCGGTCCATAATTATATATAGCTCCCATATAAACCGATCCCCAGATTTGACCTCCGGAGCCTCTTGGAGGGGCAAAATTCATCCGATCCGTTTGAAATTGGGTATCTGATGTTAGTATACGGTCTCTAACAACCATGCAAAAATTGGTCCATATCGGTCCATAATTATATATAGCTCCCATATAAACCGATCCCCAGATTTGACCTCCGGAGCCTCTTGGAGGGGCAAAATTCATCCGATCCGTTTGAAATTGGGTAACTGATGTTAGTATACGGTCTCTAACAACCATGCAAAAATTGGTCCATATCGGTCCATAATTATATATAGCTCCCATTTAAATCGATCCCCAGATTTGACCTCCGGAGCCTCTTGGAGGAGCAAAAGTCATCCGATGCGGTTGAAATTTGGTACATTTCGTTAGTATATGGCCTCTAACAGCCATGTAAAAATTGTCAAATTTTATGTAAAAGTTTTGTAAAAAGTTTATTTCTATAGCAATATTTGTCAACATTTTATTTCCATAGAAAATTTTGTCAAAATTTTATTTCTATAGAAAATTTTGTAAAAAAATTATTTCTGTAGAAAATTTTGTCAACATTTTATTTCTATAGACAATTTTGACAACATTTTATTTCTATAGAACATTTTGTCAACATTTTATTTCTATAGAAAATTTTGTCAACATTTTATTTCTATAGAAAATTTTGTCAAAATTTTATTGCTATAGAAAATTTTGTCAACATTTTACTTCCATAGAAAATTTTGTCAACATTTTATTTCTATAGAAAATTTTGTCAAGTTTTTATTTCTATAGAAAATTTTGTCAAAATTTTATTTCTATAGAAAATTTTGTCAAACTGAATTATATACGTATTTAATCGGCCTTTTTTTTTGTTTAATATATACCCCTTATGGACTAACTTACAATTTAGAAGACAGTGTTAAAAAGTTTTACGATACCTTTTTTGTTTTGTTTCAAATTTTTAACCAGTTAAAAAAGAACTTCTTTCGGAAAACATTTTTGGAAGTGCTTTTAAAGTTGTGTCTTTAGGAGAATTTCCAATTTTTTTTTGTTGGGATATTACATCATACGGAAGATTAAAATTAATTTCCACTTCATCATTGATGTTCAATGGGTTCCATTCCTTCCTTACAATTCAATATACCCATCACTCGATGATGAAGGGTGTTCAACGGCTACACCGCACAGTTGTTTATTTGCATACGAAATTTACTTTTTTACCGTTTTAAGCGAAAGGCATTCCTTTTTTGTTGATGTTTGAGCTGGAGTGATTTCAATTTTCGGTTTTCATTTGTTCTTTTTTTCGCGATTTTATTTTTTACTCGAAGATCATGATCATCATATAAATACTGAATAATTAAGTTGACTAAATTTGGACAAGTGAGTCGAGTGGTGTCGAATACGAAAAATGTAGAATTCAATTAAGCACAAAAAATATCTGAAACGCCAATTCAAGTTGGTTTGCATTTCACAGTTTTTTCTTTTTTTTTTTTTGTATATTGATTTGAATTCATTGTTGATTAAATGTGATGGAGAGAATCAACTGAACAATTGTTTGCAATAATTATTATCGTAAACATGTAGGCGTTCTCATGAGAGTTTTTTATTTTGCTTTGCCAATATCTCTTAAAAATATTGGAAATATTTCGAAAAAATAAGAAATATACCTTAATGATTGTAGAATTTTTAATGAAAATATAATTTATTTTACTTCTATACAAAATGCATTAGTTTAGAATAACACAAATACAATTAGCCCAATCAAAGGGAGCCCTAATGTTTCAACACCCTCATTGGACGGTAATCATTGAACATTTGCTATGTTAATAACAAAACTTGTTTTACATCTCTGGTTATTAATGCCAAACTTGGCAATCATTTGTATACAATTACATTTATAGAATGCATACTTGTACAATATTTATTAAAAAGTGACTTCATTAAGTTGGGTTAGATATGGAGACAGGTTGATATTTCGGGCCCACTTAGACACAATCAAAAAATTAGTGGTACCTGGTCCAGGTTTACCTCAATAAAAAAGGGTCGTTTTTGATAGCCGAGATCGATAGGAGTTCTACGGTGAAACACTTCGAATTGTCACTAACTTTATTTAGAGGGAATTATTATAATGGACTGAATAGTCTAAATGAGTCTGAAATTAAATCGAGCTGCCATACCATTACTTGCTAAAAAACCAACGATGAATATTAAAAAAAAAAACTGAAAAATAAAAATTTTTCACCAATTTCCCTTTGTATTTTTATCAATATTTTTTATTAAACTTTAATATTCTAACCACCACACTGAAAAAAGCATGCCCGGTTCCAAAGATTTTGCCTTTACTTTAACAATTTTGGTATTGATTCCGAGCCAAAGAAGCGGAGAATACAGGTAACATAAGGATACTTTTAAGACACAATTCTCTTTTAAATTTGGGTTTTGTGTACTTGCTTCTAGGAAGCAAATTTTAATTTTTCGTTTTCAGCTTGTTTTCTTCATATGCTATCAAAGTCCTTTAAAAAGGAGTTAACGACAACTTTATTTTACAAATTCAGACTTGACTTCCAGTAGAAATTATGCTAAGTTTCATGTAAAAAAAGTCTTTAAAATAAAGTGTTGGAAAACATGTTCTATTTTTTAACGATTTTTTGCTTTATAGTCAAGATGCAAAAAGACCACAAATTTAAAGACAATTTCATTAATTTTAAATAATTTTTATGAATTATTTAAGTTAAGTTGACCTTAGACCAAAAATTTATTCTTTCTTGTTATGATACCAATTTTCAATTCAAATCACTTATTTATAAGGACGATACGACTTCATTGAAAAGTTTATCGACTTTTGGACAAGGAAAAAAACTTTATATTAGAGAAATGCGTCTTCTATGCCAAGCAAAATTTGCATTCGTATTTTAAGGAAATGTAATCTTTGGCCTCACGATAATATTTTTTTCAGTGCATATACAAAAAAATTAAATAAAATTTCAAGCCTAATTTTGCCATATAAATTCATTCAATAAATTGTTTTGCATATGGGCTTTATTATTTAATTTTTACAATTTGAAAAACTTTTTCGCTTCGACCGGAGGTTGAACCTGGGAAACCTTAATTCACAACTTTGTGATATGATCGTAATATGACACCAAGGCAAAATATTCTAACTACTTCTCGAGATGTTGTTTATTAGTACACTGAAAAATATATTTACGTGGTATTTAAGATTACGCAACCTAAATTTTAGGATGTGAAATTTACCAAATACAAATAATAAGGCCAAATTTGTTTAAAATAATGAAATTTTAATTAAAATAAAGTTTATAATCTTTGCTTCAAAAATTTTTTTCATTAAATTTAGGACACAAATTTTTTAAATTTGCGTTCCTTCGTTAAAGTCGCATATCTTTGAACTAAGGCTAATTTCTCTTAAAGTAAAAAACTAAATTTTTGATTTAAAGAAATTGTCCTTAAATTAACGGAAATATTGAAACTTTAGATTTAAGATAAAAACGCTTCAAATATAGGCTAAGACTTATTTTGTGGATTTAGCGTCTTTGGTTTAAGTTTTTTTTTTTTTTGGAATGAAGAAAAAAATTTTATACCCTCCACCATAGGATGGGGGTATTTAAACTTTATCATTCCGTTTGTAACTCATCGAAATATTGCTCTAAGACCCCATAAAGTATATATATTCCGGGTCGTGGTGAAATTCTGAGTCGATCTGAGCATGTCCGTCCGTCTGTTGAAATTACGTTAACTTCCGAACGAAACAAGCTCTCGACTTGAAACTTGGCACAAGTAGTTGTTATTGATGTAGGTCGGATGGCATTGCAAATGGGCCATATCGGTCCACTTTTACGTATAGCCCCCATATAAACGGACCCCCAAATTTAGCTTGCAGATTCTCTAAGAGAAGCAAATTTCATCCGATCTGGCTGAAATTTGGTACAAGGTTTTAGTATATAGTCCTTAACAACCATGGTCCACATCGGTCCATAATTACATATAGCCCCCATATAAACCGATCCCCCGATTTGGCTTGTGGAACCTATAAGAGAAGCAAATTTCATCCGATCCGGCTGAAATTTGGTACATGATGTTAGTATATGGTCTCTAATGATCATACAAAAATTGGTCCACATCGGTTCATAATTATATATAGCCCCCATATAAACCGATCCCCCGATTTGGCTTGCGAAGCCTCTAAGAGAAGAAAGTTTCATCCGATCCGGCTGAAATTTGGTACATGGTGTTAGTATATGGTCTCTAAAAACTGTGCAAAAATTGGTCCCCATCGGTCCATAATTATATATAGCCCCCACATAAACCGATCCACAGATTTGATCTCCGGAGCCCCTTGGAAGAGCAAAATTCATCCGATCCGGCTGAAATTTGGTACATGGTGTTAGTATATGGTCTCTAACAACTATGCAAAAATTGGTCCACATCGGTCCATATTATATATAGCCCCCACATAAACCGATCCCCAGGTTTGATCTCCGGAGCCCCTTGGAGGAGCAAAATTCATCCGAGTTGGTTGAAATTTGGTACGTGATGTTAGTATATGGTATCCAACAACCATGCAGGAATTGGTTCATATCAGTCCATAATTATATATAGCCCCCATATAAACCGATCCCCAAATTTGACCTCCGGTGCCTTTTGGAGAAGCAAAATTCATCCGATCTGGTTGAAATTTTGGTACGTAGTGGTAGTATATGATATTTAACAACCATGCCAAAAGTGGTCCATATCAGTCCATAATGGTATATAGCCTCCATATAAACCGATCCCTAGATTTGGTTTTGGAGTCTCTTGGAGGAGCAAATTTCGTCCGACTCATTTGAAATTTGGTACATTGTGCTAGTATATGGCCGTTAACAACCATGCCTAACTAGGCCCATATCGGTCCATAGTTATATATAGCCCTCAGATAAATCGATCCCCAATCACACAAAAATTGGCCCATATAAAGTTTATAATTGTATATAGCCCCCATATAAGCGACCCCCATATTTCAATTCTGGCTCCCTACGTACCGTACAAAAGTCCATATCGATTCGTAATTATTTGTAGACTTACACTGAAAAAAATATTGTCGTGAGGTCAAAGATTTCATGTCTTTAAAATACGAATGTAAATTTTGCTTAGCATAGAAGACGCGTTTCTCTAGTATAAAGTTTTTTTTCCTTGACCAAAGGTCTATAAACTTTTCAATGAAGTCGTATTGTCCTTATAAATAAGTGATTTGATTTAAAAATGGATATCATAACATGAAAGAAATTTGTTTTGGGGTAAGGTCAACTTGACTTTAATAATTAAGAAAAAATCTTTAAATTTAATGAAATTTTCTATAAATTTGTTGTCTTTTTGAATCTTGACTACAAAGCAAAAAATCGTTCAAATATAGGACATGTTTTTCAACACTTTATTTTAAAGACGTTTTTTATTTGAAACACAGCATAATTTCTATTAGAAGTCGAGTCTTAATTTGCAAAATAAAGTCGTCGTTAACTTGCTTTTAAAGGACTTTGATAGCATTTGAAGAAAAAAAGCTGAAAAGCGAAAAATTAAAATTTGCTTCCTAGAAGCAAGTACACAAAAACCGATTTTAAAAGAGAATTGTGTCTTAAAAGTATCCTTACTTGTATTCTCCGCTTCTTTGGCTCGGAATCAATACCAAATTTTTTAAAGTAAAGACAAAATCTTTGGAACCGGGTACGCTTTTTTTTTCAATGTACCTACACATACCTTTTTTGTGTAATATATACCACTTATGGACTAACTCACAATTTAGAAAACGATTTAAGATAAGTTAAGATCCGTTATAATTTGGATTTTTAAACTGGCATTTGTTTGTACGTGAGTACCTTTATTAATAAACCGCGAAAAGTGAATGAAAATTTTATAAATGAGATCTGTATCCTAATTTTAATTTTATTGATCCTAGATTTAAAGTCAGATGGCCGCATCTTTTGCTCGCAATCAATACCAAAATCCTTAAGGGAAGGTCACACTAAAAAAAAGTGAACTCTCTATTTCACTAAAGCCAATTTAACTTTATTTTAGTTCATGGAAGTATTATACATGGAGAAAGTTTCCATTACTCTAATAATTTTTTGCGTACGTTAGTTAAATGAACTACAAAAGGGGGAAAAAATTATACACAAATGAAGTAAAAGGTCACACTAAAAAAAAATGTGAACTCTCTATTTCACTAAAGCCAATTTAGCTTTATTTTAGTTCATGGAATTATTATATAGGGATAAAGTTCCCATTACTCTAATAATTTTTTGCGTACTTTAGTTAAGTGAACTAAAAAAACGGGAAAAAATTATACACAAATGAAGTAAAAGCATTTTTCTAAATTCGAACTTCTCACAAAATAGTTCATTATTTCTTTAAATTTGTAAACTTTATTACAAATGTGCCCATCAAGAACTTCGGATGTCACTAAAGACATTCTTGCCATTTTGAACTCCAATTTTTCCTTTCAAACTACAAAATTTTCTTTAACAAGTGAAAAAAATTAATTATGTCTAATAAATTTTCTTGAATTTGTCAAAAATTATTTACTTATTTTTATGAAATCGGCGCGATGACAGCGTTTGTAATACTCCAGCAAAAAAATTTGGTAGTTCTTCCAAAGGCACAACTTTAAAAGCACTTCAAGAAGATGCACTCCCAATGATGTTCTTTATTTTAATTTAATTTTTTATAACTTGGGTTTTTCATACTTTTAATGGGTAATTTTAACATTTTTGTTTCAAATAGGTTAAAGGCAGAGTAAGAATTAAAAAATGGTATAAATTATTCCAATTTTGTCGAAAAAATTTTAAATCTATTCTAGGTTGTCTTCCTGAGGACTTCACTGTTTTCTCAGTGCAAAATCTTTGAATCCAAGTAAACAAATTTTAGTGTACAATGAAATGAATGAAAAACCAAAAAACACAGGTTCAAATCTCACCAGAGCCAACAATTGTTTATCAAATATCTCGAAAAAAAACATATTTATATAATTTTGGTTCTGCTTAAATCCTGATGGGATAGTAGAACAAAATTGTGTCATCTAATATTTTAAACCAGTATAAATCCTATGTGACCGTACTTGCTACCATTCCATGTGGATTCCCATCTATCCCCACTGAATATAACCTAATTAAAATTGAATTAAACATCCAAATGTAACAAAATACATATTCATTCGCTTGAAACCTATGAAAATGTAATGCTCTTCATATTGATAGTATTCAGGAAGCTACATGTGGTGACCTTCATTTGCTATAAGAATAGCCATGACGAGAAAAAGTCTAATGCTAATGAATAAATTAACATTGGATTCTGATTACTAGCTTCTGTTTTTATGTTGTTCACTTAATTACTATTTGATTTGAATTTTAATTTAATTAAAAGAAGTACATGAATGTGAGTTGATTTTGTTTTTGTTTTGTGTTTTTGTTCTTGCTACTAATAAAGTACTTTTTATTTATTGCTTCGACAATACTACAGCTACTACTGTGGTGCGTGATCATGTTTGAGGGAGTTAAAAGCAAATCATGTTCTCATAAATCAAATGTTCGCGACATTGAAATTTATTATTTATTACATTTATAACATGTATAAGTATATAATAAAGCGGGTCATCAATGGTACAATAAAAGAAAAAATAAGATTGGATGTAAAATTAAAGGCTTGAGGCACAAATCTGTTATTGCAAACTTAGAAATTGATCTGATAACAGAATTTCATTATCAAATCGCCTTAGTAGTCCACAATCAATAATGAAAAATGGCATTAGAAAATTGACACCAGTAGCGAACCCCAAGTAATAATGGATCTATCCCATTTGAAGCAAACATTATAGCGTGACAAGTGGTAGAAAGACTTGAAAAATTTCTGTAAATCAGAAACTATGGCTAAAATAAACATGGTAACTATGTACAAACATACACTGTTAGAAACATATGTTTTTCATATGTTCCGTTATAAACAAAATGTGTTTCGGGCACAATTTTAAAACACAATATATTTAAGTGCAAACATGTAATGTTCCTAAACTAACACTAAATGTTTGGGACATCTATGTTAATATGTTAGAATATATTATGTTTGGGGCATGAATGTTTCATAAAACTCATATGTGTGAATGCAAACATATATAAATTTACAAATTTCGACTAAACATACATATGTTGTGATATTTTATTCAAAGCGACAGAGAAAGTATAGAGAAAGAAATAGAGATGGAAACCGGGAGATTTGACGAAATATATCAACATAACACAGCAAAAGAATGAAAAGAGAACAATTTCTGTGAAACCGCTTGTATGTTGTTTCGGAAAACAGTTTTATGATAAGGCCAAAAATTTGATATGCTTAAGTCTAAATATTATTTAATTTGAATAAAGAGAATAGACATTCGGAACCAAGAGAATAGACATTTGAAAAACAAACAGCATATGTTTTCGCCTTGAGAGCAGCATTTTATGTATGTGTGGACATGTGTTTTGTTTATCATTTTGGCATTATGGGCACAACTTTTTTCTTGGTTCGTTAAAAGAAATCAGGGGTCTTCATAAAAATAACGAAAGGGCACTATACTCTTTTTAGAGTCGGGACAGTAAAATGAAATAAGGAGGAAATAGTGAAAAATTACACAGTAAAATGTATAAAAACAAAGTTTAGTTCCTCTTTATTAATAAGTAGTCCACGAGGAATTGACGGACAACTTCAAATATAAAAGCGGTCATTAAGTTCGAGTTTTACAGCTAAAACAATTTAAAAAGTTTATTTTCTTTAAAATGAATTATTAAAGAAAAATAAAAGGCATTTTAGAGCGATGGTGTTAAATGCTAGTAAAAACTGTTCACGCCTAAATAAATTTATGTTTATATTATAAAATTATATATGTATGTTTATACTCGACTCCAAGTTCTTCTTTTGTTAGAGTTTTTGAATTCCTTCCAAATTTTAAAGTTTTGTGCCAAAAACAGTTTTTTGTTACAAAATTGTTATATTTGCAATAAAAAAATAATATTTTATCCAAAAATTTGTCAATTTCGTTTATATCAAGCACTGTTACTCACTATAAATCTTTAATAACCCACATTTCGAAGTTTCATTATAAAAATTTAATATAGTATATATATACATGTGTAAATAAAAAAAGTGTTCGGTCGGAGCAGGGATTGAACCCACGGCCCTTTGCATGCAAGGCAGACATGCTAACCACTGCTCCACGTGGCAAACAAATGTATGTTTCTGTTAAATAATGTTATGTTTGCATGGGCTCGTGGGCGCTGCAAACTATGCTATATAAATGTAACTTATAACGATAATTATCTACTGGTGACTATAACAGCTATGTAGCCCAGTGGATAGTGTGTTGGCTTACAAACTGTATGGTCCTCGGTTCCATTCTCCGTGCAGGCGAAAGGTAAAATTTAAAAAATTTATAAAAGTGAATAATTTCTTCAACATTATTTGTATTACAGAAAAAGGTGCCAAGAACTAAAAAAATCGTAGAAGTGAAAATTACGAGTATGTTAGGGAATGAGCACAATCGTGTTTGGGAAAAATTCTTCCAAGCATATAATATTTTTGGCTCAAAATGCTTCCAAATATATAATATGTTCACATAAAACAAACATATTAATGTTTCGGCAGTATCCAATAATATATGTGCTTCCTGCAAAATATGTTTGGAACATATGTTAAAGAAGCGATTTTTTTGAGGGTGTACAATAATTCAACATTTAAAAAATTTTACTTTATTACTTTACTTTCTAATCGACCTTTAAATAGTTTTCAAACATCTGCTATTTTTTGGTCATTCAGTTATTTTAATGTCTTCCCAGCAAAAAAATTTAAGTTGTTCCACAAACATTTCTTTTGAAGTCCATCCCAGAATTTCCCATCGATTTTTTTGAACTTCCGATGCAGTCCTTTTGGACAATTCCACAAACATTTCCTCTAAAGCACATCTTGGGATCCCCCAATGATTTTTTTCCACTCCCGTTGAAGTCCTTTTGAACAAGTCCACAAACATTTCTTCTAAAGCGCATTTTGGGATCCCCCAATGATTTTTTTCAACTTCCGATGCTGTCGTTATGGAGAAGTAATAGAAAGTACGCAATCAGGCTGTTTTAAGTGCAAATTTTGCTTAAACTAAAAAAAAAAATTAATTGCATAACCGTTGGGATTTGACCCTGTGCCGTTTGACTTTTTCGCTTCTATGGAAGTTCTTTTGAGAACATTTGCAAATTACGAGAATATTTAATTTTTTGTTGATTTTGAATGGAAAAAATATATTTATACGAAAATATATGCCGAAAATCTAAAAATAAAAACATAAAAATATTTTTTTAGAAAAATATTTGATAAAATAATAGCCGCAGGTGAGATTTGAACCTGCGTTTCTTATTTTTTCGTTCATACTAATAAAGAACATCTCGAGAAGCAATTAGAATGTTATTGCTTGGTGTCGTATTACGATCATATCACAAACATTTGAATTGACCTTTCGACGCTTTATGTTCAATGGCGTTTGTGGCTGAGTGTGCTAAAGCGTTCTGTTATGGTGCCAACAAACCCAGGTTCAACCCCTGGTCGGAGCTAAAAAAATTTTCAAATTGTAAAAAATTATATAATACACGCAGAGAAGGAATATGATCACCTCAAACATGTTTCAAGAGCAAAATGTTATTTTTGTATGGTGACCATGTAACATGTTTGTCACTAAAATGTTATTTTCTCGTCAAATATAACCTGCTTGCCGAAATCAGATACATGATTTCCGAGAAAATAACATGGTTACGAAAACCATGTTACATGGTCACAACCCAAAAATAACATTTTGCTCTTAAAACATGTTTGATGTGATCATATTCCTTCTCTGGGTGTATGAAAATAATAGTGTAATAAGAAAATATGGATGAAAAAAAAGTGAAATTAGTTGAAAAATATTTTTTCGCTTTTTAAATTCCTTCATTCAAATTCCTTCATAACTTCCAGGGCATAACTTCTAAAGCAATGCAAAGGATTAAAACAGGGAGTACTTCCGTCCTATGACAAGCCCATGTAAAATTCATTGGAGATGATCCAAGATTGCACTACTTCCGAATCACAGATTGGGGATCCAAACTACTTTTTTGGAAGCTTTTTTTGCTGGGTTTCTTTAATGTGAATAAATTTATTCTATTTTTGTCACTACCAAACAAAAAAAAATTATTTTGCAAAATTTTATTTCTGTAGAAAATTTTGTCAAAATTTTATTTCAATAGAAAATTTTATCAACATTTTGTTTCTAAGAAAATTTTTTTTATATTATTTCTTTAGAAAATTTTGTTAAAATATTATTTCTATAGATAATTTTATCAAGATTTTATTTCTACAGAAAATTTTGTCAAAATTGTATGTCTATAGAATATTTTGTCAGAATATTTGTTCTATAGAAAATTTTGTCAAAATTTTTGTTTCTATAGAAAATTTTATTTCTATAGAAAATGTTGCCAAATTTTATTTCTATAGAAATTTTTTGTCAAAATTTTATTTCTTTAGAAAATTTTTTTAAATTTTATTTTTATAAAAAATTTTATCAAAATTTTGGTTTCTATAAAAAAATTTTATTTCTATAGAAAATTTTGTCAAAATTTTAATTTTATACAAAAACCAAACATCAAGAATTCTACCAATCTACCAAAGATAAAAAATCTACTATTTTTGGTAGAATTCTACCAACTGTAGCAACCGTGGCTGCCATTTCAACGGAATCCAGGAAACTTCGGAAACCAAAACTGGGGATCGTTTTAGCCGAATCGAAAAGTTACCCTAAAAGCACCATTTTAGCATCCCAGCAAAAAAAATGGAAGTTCTCTTAAGGCACAACTTTAAAAGCACTTCCAAAAATGTCATCCCCAATATGTTTTTTATTTTAACTGCACAGGAAGTTCATTTGAGTCAATTTTTTTATAAGTGGCTTTTTTCATATTTTAATAGGAAATTTAAAATTTTATTGTTTCAAATGGGTTAAAAACAGATTAAAAATTAATAAAATAGTGCAAATTATTTAAATTTTGCGGAAAACAATGCTAAATCTTTCTAGAAAATTTGCAAATGGGTTAAAAACAGATTAAAAATTAATAAAATAGTGCAAATTATTTAAATTTTGCCGAAAAAATGCTAAATCTTTCTAGAAAAATTGCCAATTTTTAAAAATATTTGATGACAAACGTTCCAGACAAGCGTTATAATGCATTAAAAATCATAAAAAATTTAAAAATTATTTATTCATCAAAATATCAAAAATTTCTTTATTCACATCCAAATAACTGAATTCGCATCACACCTTAAGAAGTGATGCAAATTCAGTGCAACGGCTGTTGAAATGGTGGACATTCGTCCTATGACAGGCCTATGTTAAAATCATCGGATCCAAAAAGAACATTTTCACTACTTTTTTGGCGACGCTTTTTTTTGCTGGGCATGATAATGAGAACTTGGTACCGGGATTTAGGGAAAATAACTTGATATTCCAATGCTATTTACATATCTGTCGAATTGCTTGAGCCGCTGATTCAACGTCCAAAGGGTCTTCAAAAACTATTGGTTGAATATTTTCTCCTTAAAAGACTTACCCATTATATCTAAACATAAAGTACATATCATTTTACTAATCACATAAAAATCAATTATGATACGCAGTAATGCGTAATTCGTTTTAGAGTATCGGCTTAAATAGGGTCTAACTTATGTTACTCATAACTATAAATATTTTATATAAATAAATTCTACTTTTTATTCCCTCCACCATAGGATAGGGGTATATTAACTTTGTCATTCCGTTTATAACACATCGAAATATTGCTCTAAGACCCCATAAAGTATATATATTCTGGGTCGTGGTGAAATTCTGAGTCGATCTGAGCTTGTCCGTCCGTCCGTCTGTTGAAATCACGCTAACTTCCGAACGAAACACGCTATCGACTTGAAACTTGGCACAAGTAGTTGTTATTGATGTAGGTCGGATGGTATTGCAAATGGGCCATATCGGTACACTTTTACGTATAGCCCCCATATAAACGGACCGCCAAATATGGCTTGCGATTGCTCTAAGAGAAGCAAATTTCATCCGATCCGGCTGAAAATAGGTACATGGTGTTGGTATATGGTCTCTAACAACCATGCAAAAATAGGTCCACATCGGTCCATAATTATATATATCCCCCATATAAACCGATCCCCAGATTTGACCTCCGGAGCCTCTCAAAGGAGCAAAATTCATCCGATCCGGTTGAAATTTGGTACGTGGTGTTAGTATATGGTCTCTAACAA
This sequence comes from Haematobia irritans, assembly GCF_050003625.1. NCBI lineage: Eukaryota > Metazoa > Arthropoda > Insecta > Diptera > Muscidae > Haematobia > Haematobia irritans. The sequence continues at coordinate 138,619,103 of NC_134399.1, forward strand.
CCATGTAAGAATTGGTCCATATCGGTCCATAATTATATATAGCCCCCATATAAATCGATCCCCAGATTTGTCCTTCGGAGCCTCTTGGAGGAGCAAAATTCATCCGATCCGGTTGAAATTTGGAACATGGTGTTAGAATGTGGTCTCTAACAAACACGCAAGTATTGGTCCATATCGGTCCATAATTATATATAGCCCCCATATAAACCGTTCCCAGATTTGATATCCGGAGCCTCTTGGAGGAGCAAAATTCATCCGATCCGGTTGAAATTTGCAACGTGGTGTTAGTATAAGGCCGCTAATAACCATGCCAAAATTGGTCCATATCGGTCTATAGTTACATATAGCCGATCCCCAATCACACAAAAATTGGTCCATATCGGTTCATAATCATGGTTGCCACTCGAGCCAAAAAAAATCTACCAAAATGTTATTTTTATAGAAAATTTTGTCAAAATTTTATTTCTATAGAAAATTTTGTCAAAATTTTATTTCTAAAGAAAATTTTGTTAAAATTTTATTTCTATAGTAAATTTTTTCCAAATTTTTTTCTATAGAAAATTTTTTCCAAATTTTACTTCTACAGAAAATGTTGTCAAAATTTTATTTTGTCAAAATTTTATTTCTATAGAAACTTTAAACTTAATTATATATGTATTTAATCGGCCGTTTTTAGTTTAATATATACCTCGTATGGACTATGTGATATATATTACGGTGTTAGGAAGTTTTAAGATACCTTGCCATCGGCAAGTGTTACCGCAACCCAAGTAATTCGATTGTGGATGACAGTCTTCAGTAGAAGTTTCTACGCAATCCATGGTGGAGGGTACATAAGCTTCGGCCTCGCCGAACTTACGGCCGTATATACTTGTTACTATATGGTGTACATTGATTTTTGACAAAGTTGTAAAATTCAGTGATGGCCTGATGATTAATAATTATATTCTTTATTTTATCGACTTCCATTTTAATAAGATAATTTGAAGCTTCCACTGTATTCTTTTTGATAGATGGTAAAAAATGTATTAGAATTAATAATATTTATTATATGCAATAGGCAAATCGGTAGATTCACAAATCTAATCATGTTTTGGAAAAATTTAAGAACATATTCATAGGAGAGTTATATACAGCTTTGGTTCAATGTTTTTCAAAAATATTATTCTATACCAATTTTCAGAACGACCAATAAGTGGTAAAAATTCATACACAAGTTAAACGAGTCACGTTTCAATCTGCTGATTCCAGCCACATATTCCAAAGTTCAGGCATTTGGATTATTTAGTCAAGAGCAAAACGACCAACGTCATTTACTAAATATACTTTAATATAAACCATGACTATATCATTTCATTAATTTATGCAATAGTAATATAATAAGTATATAAACTTCTAATTAATATTCCACAAATGTCAACGTTACACAGTACCATGTCGTTCTCAGTTACCCCATTCCAGTGAACAATAATAAATATTTTATCTACTTCCACCTGCGGATGTGAATTTAAATATGGTCAAGTTCTATAGCACCCTCACCATGGCATAACACATTTTATTCATGGGGGTGATGAGGATGAAGGCAGTGATTATGATCATAACTGGGGTCCGTGTGGATATGCGAAAGCCCATAGTTATTGTCAATCCACAAATACAAAAGCTCCAACATTTAGAATTCAACCAAAAAACCAAAAATCATCAGCGGATATACACACGTGAGATAGATGTTAATTTTAAATCATAAATGAATAAATAAAAACTAACGGATATTAAAGTATTCTTTCCTCTCCCACGCCAATAATGTGGAAGCTCCCCTTAGCTTAACCTATAACAATGGTGCACTAACTCCATCAAAATTTCCATAAATTTGTCATAAATTTTATGGATATTATGTTGATGAAAATGTGTCATATATGAACAAAATTGTATTTATTGATAGTTTCTTTTGTGTTTTTTTTTTTTTCATAAAACTATTAAATAAGAAATTTTCCTTTAAAAAAAACCTAATAACCAAGTATTGACATTATTTAAATTATTCCCAAAAAAATGTTTATATGGGGGAAGGAAATGATTCGATAGACCAAACAGACTGGGTAACATTCGATTATTTGTGGAGAAGGAATTATTTATTTAACAAGAACACGAGTCATAACAAATGTGAAATGCCATTCTCATGTTTTGTCTTTTGGTTTTATTTTCCTTCTGGCTATGTGATTAAAATCCATATCATAAACATTTGTAAGCTGCTTTTGGTTAAATTAAGATATTTTTACACTTGTTTTCTTGGTCTCTATCATTAAAATAAATATTTCCTTTCAATCGGCTTTGTTAAACTTTTTTAACGGTTTCCTATTTTCCACTATAAAATTGCGTGACATAGTAGAAGACTGAAGAATTGCTTGGCATAAAAATAATCTCTAAATAAAGTCATTAGTGGAAATAAATTCTATATTTCACATCAATTTTGCCAATTTCATTGTTACAATTCGAAATGTTTCATAATGACTTCATTGATTTCTATGGCGTATTTCTGAGAATTATTAATTTAACAAAATCCCCTAAATTGATCTATTTCTTGTTGTTTTTTTACAATTTAGAAAAAATTCCTTGAAAAATAACGGCTTTTTATCATCTTAGACTGTATTTGCTACATTAGCTTGTTTTGATATACGAAAGACTTAAGCAACGAACTTTGTTTGTTTTTTGTGGAAATGGTGAAAGAGAAAAAAATGAAGATCCATGAGTTTAATGAACGATTACTAATTGCGTAAATATCTACACTAATAACAATAATAAAAATATGTTACACACATAGAGATTACTTAAAACGTTCATATTCCCAAAATGAAATGCCTCTAGAAATAGAGATGCACATAGACGACATCCCAGCAAAAAAAAGAGCTGCCAAAAAAGTAGTGTGTTATTCGGAAGTAGGGCAAACTTGTATCATCTTCAATTAATTTTACATGGGCTTGTCATAGGACGGAAGTACTCCAACCTGTGTCTGTTGGAACCATAAAAGAATGCCATAGCACACTCAGCTACAAACGCCATTGAACACGATGCATCAAAACGTTTGTTCAAATGTTTGTGATATGAACCTAATATGACACCACGGCATGACATTCTAACTACTTCCTGAGATGTTCTTTATTATTATGAATGAATTAATGGTTCAAATCAATTTTTTATTAAATATTATTTTAAAAATAATATTTAATTTTATTAATTATTATTTTATTTTTATTAACATCAAACATATTTTTGTCATGTTATACATCGCTTTTATATTGTTTTTTTTTTTCGGCATATATTTTTGTAAAAATATATTTTTTCCATCAATAAAATCTATAAAAACAAGTATCTACGGCCGTAAGTTCGGCCAGGCCGAATCTTATGTACCCTCCACCATGGACTATCATCCACAATCGAATTAATTGGGTAGTGGTATCTTAAAACTTCTTAACATCGTTTTCTAAATTGTGAGTTACTCCATACGTAGTATATATTAGACAAAAAAGGTATGTATAGGTAAGTCTACAAATAATTACGAATCGATATGGACTTTTGCACGGTACGTAGAGAGCCAGAATTGAAATATGGGGGTCGCTTATAAGGGGGCTATATACAATTATGAACTTGATATGGACCAATTTTTGTGTGATTGGGGATCGATTTATCTGAGGGCTATATATAACTATAGACCGATATGGACCTAGTTAGGCATGGTTGTTAACGGCCATATACTAGCACAATGTACCAAATTTCTACTGACTCGGATGATATGTGCTCGTCCAAGAGGATCCAAAACCAAATCTAGGGATCGGTTTATATGGGGGCTATATATGATTATGGAGTGATATGGAACAATTTTGGCATGGTTGTTAAATAGCATATACTACCACCACGTACCAAATTTCAACCAGATCGGATGAATTTTGCTTCTCCAAGAAGCTCCGGAGGTCAAATCTGGGGATCGGTTTATATGGGGGCTATATATAATTATGGACTGATATAAAACAATTCCTACATGGTTGTTGGATACCATATTCTAACATCACGTACCAAATTTCATCCGAATCGGATGAATTTTGCTCTTCCAAGGGGCTCCGGAGGTCAAATCTGGGGATCGGTTTATATGGGGCCTATATATAATTATGGACCGATTTCGACCAATTTTTGCATGGGTGTTTGAGGCCTTATATTAGCACCACGTACCAACTTTCAACTGAATCAGATGAATTTTGGTCTTCCAAGAGGCTCCGGAGGTCAAATCTGGTGATCGGTTTATATGGGGGCTATATATAATTATGGACCGATGTGGACCAATTTTTGCGTGGTAGTTAGAGACCATATACTAACACCATGTAACAAATTTCAGCCGGATCGGATGAAATTTGCTTCTCTTAGAGGCTCCGCAAGCCAAATCGGGGGATCGGTTTATATGGGGGCTATATATAATTATGGACCGATGTGGACCAATTTTTGCGTGGTAGTTAGAGACCATATACTAACACCATGTACCAAATTTCAGCCGGATCGGATGAAATTTGCTTCTCTTAGGGGCTCCGCAAGCCAAATCGGGGGATCGGTTTATATGGGGGCTATATAAATAATTATGGACCGATGTGGACCAATTTTTGCATGGTTGTTAGAGACCATATACTAACACTATGTACCAAATTTCAGCCGGATCGGATGAAATTTGCTTCTCTTAGAGGATCGGCAAACCAAATGTGGGGGTCCGTTTATATGGGGGCTATACGTAAAAGTGGACCGATATGGCCCATTTGCAATACCATCCGACCTACATCAATAACAACTACTTGTGCCAAGTTTCAAGTCGATAGCTTGTTTCGTTCGGAAGTTAGCGTGATTTCAACAGACGGACGGACGGACATGCTCAGATCGACTCAGAATTTCACCACGACCCAGAATATATATACTTTATGGGGTCTTAGAGCAATATTTCGATGTGTTACAAACGGAATGACAAAGTTGATGTACCCCCATCCTATGGTGGAGGGTATAAAAATTAAAATTATTGTAAGTTGCAATACCTATTCAAAAGAACTTCCCAAAGAAGTTCCCAGTTCGGGAATGAATTGTTTACATTTTTTTATTAGTCTTTTACTTTTTTATTGATTTTCTATTCCAAAACACAACTTCACAACTTAAATTTTTACTTCAAATTACCTAATACCGTACTTTCGAAGACTTGTCTAAAGGACTGCATCGGAAGTGGAAAAAAATCGAAAGCGGGATGCGCTTTAAAAGAAATGTTTGTGGACTTGTCCAAAATTACATCATTGGATGCATGGCTTTAATAATTCTGAAAAATTCTACAAAATTAAAGTCTTTGAATTGAGGTCCTTAAATTTGATGACTTTTTATATGTTTATTACAAAGCGGCTATTAAAACAACACGACTGAGTAGCCCAATGGCACACATAGGGGACCTTTTTCCAAGCAGAAAGAGGATACTTGTGGATATTAGTAACAGCATACTCCTCTATGGACATGAGATCTGGGCATCAACCCTACAGAGACGAACTAGAACGAACAAGTTGCTTTCATTACAGATAACGACAGCTCTGCACTGAAAAAATATTGTCGTGAGGCCAAAGATTTCATGTTCTTAAACTACGAATGCAAATTTTGCTTAGCATAAAAGACGCATTTCTCTAATATAAAGTTTTTTTCCTTGTCCAAAAGTCGATAAACTTTTCAATGAAGTCGTATTGTCCATATTATTAAGTGATTTGACTTAAAAGTGGGTATCATAACATGAAAGAAAATTTTTTTGGAGTAAGGCCAACTTGACTTAAAACTTCAGAAAAATTCTTTAAAATTAATGAAATTGTCTTTAAATTTATTGTCGTTTTGCAGCTTGACTACAAAGTAAAAAATCGTTAAAAAAAATAGGGCATGTTTTTCAACACTTTATTTTAAACACGTTTTTTACTTGAAACATAGCATAATTTCTACTGGAAGTCGAGTCTGAATTTCGAAAATGAAGCTGTCGTTAACTCGTTTTTAAAGGACTTTGATAGCATATGAAGAAAAAAGCTGAAAAAACGAAAAATTAAAATTTGCTTCCTAGAAGCAGGAACACAAAACCTAAATTTAAAAGAGAATTGTGTCTTAGAAATATCCTTACTTGTATTCTCCGCTTCTTTGGCTCGGAATCAATACCAAAATTTTTAAAGTAAAGACAAAATCTTTGGAACCGGACATGCTTTTTTCAGTGTGAAAATCACTTCAGCATACCACACAGTATCAGGGGAAGCTGCATTAGTAATAATATGGTCGATCCCAATAGACCTCCAGACGATTGAACGAAAAAAATATTGGAGGTCAACAAGCAAGGCGCGACAAACTTGAGACCGAACATCCAACAAGAGACTAGAGATAAATGGCAGGAATGATCGAGGAAGCCTTACAAAAACATGCAATTTTTCGCTAGCAACATTTTGCCATCAATGATAAATTTCTTTTGAGGCCAATTTGATCCAACCAAGGGAGTTCTGTATTGATCGAAACAACAAATAGTTCGAAGATTCAAGGTCAGAGCTATAAGGGCGATGTATTAAAACTTCGCAACCAAACTCACTCATTTTTTTGCTGCATCATCAAAGGTTTATATGGTCCAGCATTACTTCTTCTGACCGAAGTTGAAATGTTTAAAAATAAATAGCTGACTTTCTCAACGATAAGTTGTTTTTTAGAATAAGTATTGAACGGACCATTCTCGTACTTTGAGAATTAACACAAAATATCTGTCCTTAAAAGATTTTTCGAATTTGAGGCATATTAATATCAGAAAAATGTAAACAAATGTTAATTTTTATGAGTAATAAAAAAATCGATACATAAATAGTTTTAAAAATCCCTTAAGGGCTTCATCATTCTTTCGAAGACTACATGGACCAAATAACCGAAGAACTAACCGATCGTAAAATTTTATCCATCTATGACAATGTAATCAAATGATCATCGTCGATTATGGTCCCACACATGGTCTAGCGATCATGACCATTATTTGACCAGCAGCCATTCCAGCATTCTGCATCAAAAATCCAACTGACCAAGATCATCATTTGATGAAGAAAACTCATCAATAAACAAACTTATCCAGACAATATGTTGATTATGTGAATTTGTTCCCAGGCCTGGTCAATGACAAGTACAGCTACTTACTGGTGGCAAAAAGCATTTACGTTTTTTTTTTTTGTTCTTTTCTTCAGTTCATCTTTGGATAGTCTTTGGTCTTTTTCATTCATTTTTGTTTATTGACAGATTTAATGCATTTTTTGCGCTGCATGTCAGCTCCATCATCTATCGTTCCAGGGTAGACATTAGAGAGCTCAGAAGCTTAGCTATGTACCGCATGGACGTGTAGAATTAACGACGACACATTCAATGGTTGTGGGGAAACTTTAAAGTAATGCCGACAATTTGTTTAAGAATGTTTATGGGAATTCATTTCGGGCAGATAGCCAAGGAACAAAACTAAAGTAGGCATGAGGAAGATTCGGCCAGAAAAGGTCCATTATAATGAAAAACAAAAATAATTCAGTTGACATGAAGTTTGCTCAAAGTTCGAGTGTGTGTGTCTGTCAGTTGCAATTTAATTTAGCTGGGAACGAAAAATGTTTGCGTAATACCGGTGAAAATAATTAGCCAAATTTTTGTTAAAAATTGCTAGGGATGGGAACATTGAGATGATGACGTGGTGAGACAACCATCATTCAAGTTTGATAGAAAGGTGTTCCGTTTATGGCATAATAAATTGATTATTCTGTTGGCAAAACAATTTAGAGAATGCAGGACAATTTCAAGTGCCACTAATGGCAATGGGAATGGAAATTTCATATTGAAGAATGATAGTTAATTTGATGCATATGTTTATTGCACCAAACAAAATGAAAAATATTCAAAAAGAATAGCAATATATGTTGCATAAACTACAGCATGTTGCAGCCTTTGCAATTTCAATCGGAAGAGGTTCAGTGGGGGACTATCTCAGATATTTTTCGGATATGGCGCAATTTCGAGCAGAACCTGTAAACAAAACACTAATTTGTTTTTATACCCCCCACCATAGGATGGGGGGTATATTAACTTTGTCATTCCGTTTGTAACACATCGAAATATTGCTCTAAGACCCCATAAAGTATATTCTGGGTCGTGGTGAAATTCTGAGTCGATTTGATCATGTCCGTCCGTCCGTCCGTCTGTTGAAATCACGATCGAAACAAGCTATCGACTTGAAACTTGGTACAAGCAGTTGTTGTTGATGTAGGTCGGATGGTATTGCAAATGGGCCATATCGGTCCACTTTTACATATAGCCCCCATATAAACGGACCCTCAGATTTGGCTTGCGGAGCCTCTAAGAGAAGCCTATTTCATCCGATCCGGCTGAAATTTGGTACATGGTGTTAGTATATGGTCTCTAATTACCATGCAAAAATTGGTCCTCATCGGTCCATAATTATATATAGCCCCCATATAAACCGATCCCCAGATTTGGCTTGCGGAGCCTCTAAGAGAAGCAAATTTCATCCAATCCGGTTGAAATTTGGAACATGGTGGTCTTGGAGGAGCAAAATTCATCCGATCCGGTTCAAATATGGAACTTGGTGTTTGTATATGGTCTCTACCATTCATGCAAAAATTGGTCCACATAGGTTCATAATTGTATATAGCCCCCATATAAACCGATCCCCAGATTTGACTTGCGGAGCCTAAGAGAAGCAAATTTCATCCGATCCGGTTGAAATTTGGAACATGGTGTTAGTATATGGTATCTAATTACCATGCAAAAATTGGTCCACATCGGTCCATAATTATATATAGCCCCCATATAAACCGATCCCCAGATTTGGCTTGCGGTGGCTCAAAGAGAAACAAATTTCATCCGATCCGGCTGAAATTTGGTGCATGATGTTGGTATATGGTCTCTCCCATCCATGCAAAAATTGGTCCACATAGGTTCATAATTATATAGCCCCCATATAAACCGATCCCTAGATTTGGCTTGCAGAGCCTAAGAGAAGCAAATTTCATCCGATCCGGTTGAAATTTGGAACATGGTGTTAGTATATGGTCTCCAACAACCGTGCCAGAATTGATCCATATCGGTCCATAATTATATATAGCCTCCATATAAAACATACCCGAGATTTGACCTCTTGGAGGAGCAAAATTCATCCGATCCGGTTAAAATTTGGAACGTGGTGTTAGTATATGGTCGCTAACAACCATTCCAAAATTGGTCCATATCGGTCTATAGTTATATATAGCCGATGCACAATCACAAAAAAATTGGTGCATATCGATTCATAATCATGGTTGTCACTCGAGCCAAAATAATCTACCAAAATTTTATCTCTATAGAAGATTTTGTCAAAATTTTAATTCTATAGAAAATTTTATTAAAATTTTATTTCTATAGAAAATTTTGTTAAAATTTTATTTCTATAGAAAATTTGGTCAAAACTTTATTTCTATAGAAAATTTTGTCAATATTTTATTTCTATAGAAAATTTTATTAAAATTTTATTTCTATAGAAAATTTTGTTAAAATTTTATTTCTATAGAAAATTTTGTCAAAACTTTATTTCTATAGAAAATTTAGTCAAATTGAATTATATACGTATTTAATCGATGTTTTTTAATTTAATATATACCACTTATGGACTTACTTATAACTTAGAAGACGGTGTTAGGAGGTTTTAAGATACATTGCCATCGGCAAGCGTTACCGCAACCCAAGTAATTCGATGGTGGATGGCAGTGTTTAGAAGAAGTCTACGCAAGCCATGGTGGAGGGTATATATGTTAAGCTTCGGCCTGGCCGAACTTACGGCCGTATATACTTGTTTATACTCCAAACCACATAGTGTCAGGGTATAAAAAGTTTGATCTGCCAAAAAATTTGCCAATCAGAAATATTGATTTTAGACCCCAACCGTCTGTGTCCGTCCGTCTGTCCATGTATTTTTTGTTCACAGGATTCCGTTCGCAATTTTACACCGATTTTGACGAAATTTGGTACAGGGTGTTTTTTGGCACAAGGACGAACGCTATTAAATTAAATCGGATCAAATTTAGATATAGCTCCCATATATATGTGTCGCCCGAATTCGACAAATGGTGTCACGTTGCACTGTTTTACTAACCGATCGTCGTCAAATTTGGCACAAAGTAATCTTCTGCATCACCTTTTAAGTTTGCAAATTTCATCGAAATCGGTTAGGATTTAGCTACAGCTCCCATATATCGTATATGCATCGCCCGATTTTGAAATTTGGCTAAATGTAATCTTCTATAGCACTAACTGGATGTGTAAAATTTCATCGAAATCGGTTCAGATTTAGATATAGGTCCCATATATATGTATCGCCCGATTTTGACAAATTGGGCCGTAAAACTATTATTTATCAACCGATTGTACTCAAACTTGGCTTAGTCTAATATTTGATAGTGCTAACAATATGTGCAAAAAATCATCGAAATCGGTTCAGATTTAGCTATAGCTTCTATATATATGTATCGAACGATTTTTCCAAATTGGGCCGTTAAACACTTATCAACCGATTGTACTGAAATTTGGCTAAACTGTATGTAGCACTAACTGTATGTGTAAAATTTCATCGAAATCGGTTAAGATTTAGATATAGCTCCCATATATATCGTCCTATTTTGCCAAATTTGTCCCTAATAACCTTATTTTTGACCATAGAGGCCTCATTTATTAACTGATCGTACCCAAATTTTGCCCAAGGTCACCGTCTGTGGTATGAATCATACCTGCAAAATATTATACAAATTGGTTCAGATTTAGATATAGCTCCCATATATATGCATCGCTCGATTTTCCCAAATTTTGCCATAATACTCTTATTTATTAACCAATGTTACTCAAATTTCAAATTTTGATGTACTAGCCGATCGATTTTTACAAATTTGGATTATTACCCACAGCTAATTTAGCGATTCCCTCTTTTTATACGCTTCACCACTACTGTGGTACAGGGTATAATAAGTTTGTGCATTTGTATGTAACCTCAAAAAATAGTGGTCATAGACCCATCTTTTAGTATACCGATCGGCTTAGAATTAAATTCTGAGTCGATTTAGCGATGCCCGTCTGTCTGTCTGTCCGTCCGTCTGTCTGTATATGTAATTTTGTGCACAAAGTACAGCTCGCAATTGAAGTCCGATCGTCCTCAAATTTGGCATAGAGCAATTTCTTGGGGCAGAGACAATCGCTATTGGTTTTGGAAAAAATCGGTTCAGATTTAGATATAGCTGCCATATATATTTATCCCCGATTTGGTCATAGTTAGCGGGTTTATCAACCGATTTTCTTGAAATACTGTACATCCAAATATTTTATGAATCTCGAAAATCTTGCGAAATATCAGCCAAATCGGTTCAGATTTAGATATAGCTCCCATATAAATCTTTCGTCCGATTTACACTCATATGACCACAGAGGCCAAAGTTTACTACCGATCTTCGCGAAATTTGCACAGAGGGTAGTATTAACATTCTACCAATGCTTGGTAAATTTGATTGAAATCGGTTCAAATTTAGATATAGCTCCCATATATATCTTTCGTCCGATTTGAACTTATATGGCCACAAAAGCCATTTGCTTCAAATTTGTGTCAAATTTTGTTAAAATCGGTTCAGATTTGGATATGGCTCCCATATATATCTTCCGTCCGATTTGCACTCATATGATCAGGGGGCCAAAGTTATACTCCCATTTACGTGAAATTTCGCATAGATAGCAGAATTATTATTCTAACTATACATGTCAAATTTAGTCAAAATCGGTTCAGATTATATAGCTCCCATATATACGTACAACAGAGTTGGGGAAATATGTTATGGTAGACTGTTACACATTTTAGACCCATATTCAATGGAAGTTTCCTCCAATTCACTGGATAGCGTTAGCCGATTTAAATTGTAATTCTAGAGATTTTGTAGAAGTAAAAAATTGTCTCCTTTATATAGCTTCCAGCAAATGTGAAGTAGTTGAGATGGTAACACAAATTTTGGCCTACATAGGGGTGAAGGGTATAATATAGTCGGCCCCGCCCGACTTTAGACTTTACTTACTTGTTTAATAATGGACTCAATATTAGTAGTTTACTATCTCTGTAGGTGCAAAATCAACTATAGCTCCAATGTCTACTAATTCAGTAGGGATGGTTTAGGTTATGATATAGTCGGCCCGCCCGTCTTTCTACTTTACTCACTTATTTTTTAATGCCGACAAAAACCATACGGTGTCACATTTTCCATATCCCCTTCCTATGATGGTAACAATCGATAACGTGGATTTAAGACAATTTTGAAAATATTAAAGCCTAATTAATCGATTTCGATTAGGATAAATCAAAACATGGATTTAAGATACCTAAAACGACATTAATTCCGACTTTCAAATAACTGAATAGATTTATTCGTACAAAGAAAAAAAGTGAACTATCTTATGGGAAAAATGAACTATATCGTGCGAAAAACTAAAATTCAAGTTTTGAGATTAAATTAACCAAATATTTTCTGACACTTCTGGATTTTTAAAAATAATAACTAAAAATAAAGAAGGAATTAGTCGCTAAATCATTAGCATTTTAACCCCGCTATAATTCATTCTTACTATTTTTGAGAAGTGTACGAAAAACTTAGCATTGAACTTATTTGTATGCCATTGAAATTTTACTGGCATTTAATTTATAAAATTTTTGCAACATACTTGGATTAAAGAAAATTCGTTGGGTTGGTTAAAATTTTAAAATTAACTAAGTCAAAATAAATTTTTTGCACTAAATATAAGTTAGTTTTAGCATCAGTTTTACAACTGACTTTTTTCCTGTGTGGTTCAGTAATATAATATATAGGATTTTAATCTCTTCCGGGATTTTACTATATAACAAAAGCTTTCTCATTAATAATCATTGCCTTGATAACTCATGCTCAGTCTCAGGCCTTGTCATAATGATTTTATCTGTGAAAAATTAAACTGAAAAAAATTTAGTAAATTACTTAGCACAGACTAACTTTTTACAATTTTAATAAAATTAAAAGAGCCTAATGAATTCAATTTAATGACTTTTTAACGCCTATTCCTCTGATAACCCATCTTCTGTCTCGATCCACATACACACCTTTTTTTTGTAGAAGCATCCACAAAAAGCAAATGCATTGGTTTTGCGAAAACAAAATTAAACTAAACAACGTCAGTTTGTTTAACGCATTGCAGACATCTCACCTCAGTTCATGTTTGAAATCTGAATGATTTTATGATACCCTCGTATACTTATCTAACTAACGTTTTTATGTTCGAAACTCAGTTAAGTTCAGCTTTTGGACGAAACGAAAGAGACCCCAACTGAAAACGTAACTTTATGGCCTTGGCCTTGACAGCGGTTGTTGGCCATACTAACTAACAACGGAACGGCGAATGAACAAATCTTATGCACGATACAAACATTCTTGATGTACTTTATGGCATTACTAACCGATACTAAAAATTGTCCGTTGATTTTTTGTTTTGCTCCCCCACCTCTCATGATCTGTTTAAGTTTTTATTTTAAACCTTAACACGCACGATAATGTACATTTTTCTTGTTGTGCTTTTTGATTTCGTGTAGAAAAAAACTCGAGCGAGAAACGCATACTCATGTTGCTTTCAATCAGCAGGAAGACGTGAAAAAATTAATTTAATTGCAAATCTTTATGGAATTTCTGGAATATGAATTAGACGATCTAAGGGTCATTAAAATTTGTTGAAAGTATGTTAAGTTCATCGAAATAACAGGAAAGTAGACAAGTGTTTGGCCATATCAGTAGTAAATCTATACAAAACAAAAGACTTAAGACACATACACACTCACACTCACAGGAGATACATTAAGTGATTCATTCGCGTGTAACGAAAAGTTTCCCTATATAGACCTACTGACCTTTATCTCACTTATTTAGAGAAGATTTTTTTTCATGAAAATAGCCAATGAAAGTCTGAAACTCATACTAGGATCCAGAAAAGAGCAAGAATGAGCCAGGTATTGTCTATAAGGTCATTAATCTTAAAGCTCAGTTCCTAAATATTTCCCAACGTATACATTTGGATACCAAACAAGTACATACAGCAGTAAGTTCGGCCGGGCCGAATTTTAAATATCCACCACCATGAATCAAATATTTTAGTTTCCTTTTAAAATTCAGGGGGGTTTTATGACAAATTATTCTCCCAAGCAGAGCAGTTCAACCAGTACAATTCCCGAAGATAAATCTAAAGATTTTACCTACGAAGACTATATCAGATTCTGGATTTACAAGAACAATTTTTGTTTGAGTTTTAGAGGAATAATTAACATATCTTTTAAGTGTGCAAGCAAATGATGAAATAACGCCTGGATTTGAAATATAACATCTGTAGATTTTCACTCCCAATATTTAAATGATTGCGAGAAGTAAAATTTGGAAATTTTACATTCAGTTTCAGGCCTTATCAAATGGACAGATAAAAACTAAATCCGATACACGTTTTTGTGAGTCTAAAATAGCAGTATATTTACAATTCCAGGCAAATCGGATAAAAACCACGGTTTCTAGAAACTCTAGGAATTAAATCGGGAGATCGGTCTTATGGGAGCTATACTAAAACATGGACCGATACTCACCGTTTTCGGAACACCTCTCTATGGTCCTAAATCTAGAAGTATAGATTTCAAATTTCAGGCAAATTGGATAAAAACTACGGTTTCTAGAATCCCAAACAATTGGATAAAAACTACGGTTTCTATAAGCTCAAGAAATAAAATCGGGAGATCGGTCTATATGGGAGCTATACCTAAACATGGACCGATACTCACAATTTTTGACACACCTCTTTATGATCCTAAAGTAGCTCCAGATTTCCAAATTCAGGCAAATTGTATAAAAACTACGGGTTTTATAAGCCCAAGAAATAAAATCGGGGGATCGGTCTATATGGGGGGTATACCAACACATGGACCGATACTCACTGTTTCCGGCACACCCTTTTAAGGTCCTAAAATATCTCTAGGTTTCCAATTTCAGCAAATTGGATAAAAACTACGGTTTCTATAAACCCAAGAAATAAAATCGGGAGATCGGTCTATAGGGGGATATACCAAAACATGGACCGATACTCACCATTTTTGACACACATCTTTGTGGTCCCTAAATACATCAAGATTTCCAATTTCATAAGCCCAGAAAGTAAAATCGGGAGATCGGTCTATATGGGGGCTATACCAAAACATGGACCGATACTCGCCATTTTTGACACTCCTCTTTATGGTCCTAAAATAGCTCCAGATTTCCAATTTCAGGTAAATTGTATAAAAACTACGGTTTCTATAAGCCCAAAAAGTAAAATAGGGAGATCGGTCTATATGGGGGCTATACCAAAAAATGGACCGATAATCACCATTTTTGACACACCTCTTTATGGTTCTAAAAAACCTCTAGATTTCCAATTTCAAGCAAATACCTCTAGATTTCAGGTGAATTGAAAAAACTACGATATCTATAAGACCAAGACCCCAAATCAGGAGGTCGGTTTATATGGGGACTATATCAAAGCCTAAACCGATATAGCCCATCTTCGAACTCCGCCTACGTGCAGAAAAAACACGAGTTTGTGCAAAATTTCAGCACGATTGCCTAATTTTTGAAGACTGTAGCGTGATTACAACATTTAATTTAATTTACAACATTTAATTAAAATTTCTCCCTGATCAAGAATATATTTTTAACAACGTTATTTATATTTAAACAACGTCAAAAAGATAAGTAGATTTTGGTGCATTTTTCGATTAATAATTGAATTTAAATTTAAAGTGGAATGTAATGAAAAAGTTGCGACATAAAAT
The DNA here is from genome assembly GCF_050003625.1 of Haematobia irritans. Taxonomy (NCBI): domain Eukaryota; kingdom Metazoa; phylum Arthropoda; class Insecta; order Diptera; family Muscidae; genus Haematobia; species Haematobia irritans. The sequence goes on from NC_134399.1 coordinate 138,635,031, forward strand.
TTGGGAAAATCTAGACAAATTGTGAACGTAAATCGTCTTATACGACTTTCCTTTTGTATTTTAGGATTGGAAACCCTAGTGTTGCACTAAGCCAACTGATACTTCTATCGTAAAGCTTGATATTTTCAGATCGTTTTAACATACGGGCGCTATTTATGTTATATACAGCAAATTAGAACATTCATTTCGCCAAAAAAAAATGAACTTAAACGCGAACATTTCCGCACTATTTTTACAACTTTCGACGTGAATTTAAGCTAAAACAATGCATCGATGGACCTAATTCAATTTTTGGCGACGAAGCTCTGTCATGGGCCAGTGTTTAACGATGGTACACTGAAAAAAATATAGTCGTGAGGTCAAAGATTCCATGCCTTTAAAATACGAATGCAAATTTTGCTTAGCATAAAAGACGCATTTCTCTAACATAAAGTTTTTTCCTTGTCCAAAAGTCGATAAACTTTTCATTGAAGTCGTATTGTCCTTAAAATTATGTAATTTCACTTAAAAATGAGTATCATAACATGAAAGAAAAAATTTTTGGGCTAGGGCCAACTGGACTTTAATAATTCAGAAAAATTCTTTAAATTTAATGAAATTGTCTTTAAATTTGTTGTCTTTTTGCATCTTGACTACAAAGCAAAAAAAATCGTTCAAATATAGGACTTGTTTTTCAAAACATTATTTTAAAGAAGTTTTTACTTGAAACATAGCATAATTTCTACTGGAAGTCGATTCTTAATTTGGAAAATAAAGTTGTCGTTAACTCCTTTTTAAAGTACTTTGATAGCATAGGAAGAAAAAAATCTGAAAACGTGAAAAAAATAAAATACACAAAACCCAAATTTAAAAGAGAATTGTGACTTAAAATTATCCTTACTTGTATTTTCCGCTTCTTTGGCTCGGAATCAATACCAAAATATTTGAAGTAAAGATAAAATCTTTGGAACCGGACATGCTTTTTTTACGGTGAATTTCGTACACTGAAACGTGGTGCAATGGTTAGCACGGCCGCCTTGCATACACAAGGTCGCGGGTTAGATTCCTGCTTCGACCGAACACCAAAAGTTTTTCAGCGGTGGATTATCCTACCTCAGTAATGCTGGTGACATTTCTGAGGGTTACAAAGCTTCTCTAAGTGGTTTCTCTGCAATGTGGAACGCCGTTCGGACTCGGCTATAAGAAGGAGGTCCCTTGTCATTGAGCTTAACATAGAATCGGGCAGCACTCAGTGATAACAGAGAAGTTCACCAATGTGGTATCACAATGGACTGAATAGTCTAAGTGAGCCTGATACATCGGGCTGCCACCTAACCTAACGGTGAATTCAACCGAAATCGTAGTTCATTCCGAGACGAATTTCATGAAGGTCGTCCAAAATCAGTTGTTATTCCTTCCAAGTGATATTGCAATATCGTCATGGGACCTATCCTGAGATTGAGGCAACCTTAAGCATTAGTGAATGTTTGACCATAAACAATTTTGTTAATCCCACACAATTTTCGGAATAATACGTAAATGATCCAAATACTATCGCGATGCTTCGAAATATTTCTATTTTTTGTCAGAAAACTGAACATGTTGCAATCGTATCACTAGAATAACGCAGAACAATCAAAACTTTGATTTCATGGGTTATCCGCCGTATAGTTCTGAGTTGGTTATGAATGACTTCTTTTTATTCGAAGGTTCTCCAAGAAGCAGTTTATGAGTTCAGAGTTAATTTTTTGGAGATACCTCAGAGTGGCAAAAGTGCCTCGACAATTAATTTAAACGCATGCAAAAGTGTATTGATTTTTATGGGAGATATTGTCGCCAGACGTCAGAAAGTATCTATATTCTTAGTCTTGGCAAATATCCCCCAATAATAACGAAATATCCCCGAATAATACCGAAATATAAATGGCCACCGTCTAAATTTCCAACGGATGGAGTGTATACTTACTATGTCATTTCGTTTATAACGCATCGAAGTATTGGTCTCTGACGTCATAAAGTATATATATTATTGGTCTTGGCGATGTCCGCCAGTCCCTCCGTCTGTTCAAATCATGGCTGCTTCCGAAATAAACAAGCTAACGGCTTGAAACATGGCACAAATAGTTGTTTATTTATTTTAATTATTTATTACTTAATTTATTTACAAATTATAATAAACTTATTTATACGGGCACTAGCAACTAGAGGCTATCGGCCTAAATGTTGTTATTGATGTACGTAGGGTGGTATTGCCAATGGAACCTATCTAACCCCTTTTAGGTTAGCCCCGACATCAAATTGCACCTGATCCGGTTCAAATTTGGTACGTTATATAAATATAAGCCTTTTAATAACCATAATTTTCTATAGTTAGCGTATAAACTGATCCCCAGATAGGACATCCAGCGCTTCCTAAAGAAGCAAATTTCATGAGGTACGGTTTAAATTTTGTAGGTGATGTTGTAGCTACTTTGTTTTCTTATTTTGAAATTAATATCAAATAGTTTTACTTGTAACAGATAAACATTGAACATATTGTTAATTAGTTAGTTGTCATAATTTTATTAATTCGAATCCTGTTGTAAAAAAACCAATAAAGAAAATATTGGCTACTACAAATATTTAACGGCCTACACTCGGAAAACGTAGACCCTTGGCACCCACAACTGGCGATCCTGCCAATTTTTGCTAGTCCGAACTAGATGTATCAGGCGACATCCTTGAGGGAAATTAATTAACTTTTGATATGGGCCCTAAATGTCGTCAGAGGAAATCTACATATGCAAGCCATCAATTGTTAGGCTATAGCCAAACCAAATTGAATCCTGAGTAAAAAATCAACTCAAAATATATTCATCGGAATATCACCACGGTCTGCGCCCGACTCCATTGTGCAAAACAGTCCACGGAGATCAAGAAGCCTGATTTGAAAGATATTAGAATCTCACAAAAGTACATAGACCCCGATAAGTTGAATTAGAAAATCCAAACGGACAACTGGGGGACAGTGAAAGTATTGCAGTTGTAGGTTAGGTTAGGTGGCAGCCCGATGTATCAGGCTCACTTAGACTATTCAGTCCATTGTGATACCACATTGGTGAACTGCAGTGAAACCACTTAGAGAAGCTTTGAAACCCGCAGAAATGTCACCGGCATTACTGAGGTGGGATAATCCACTGCTGAAAAACTTTTTGGTGTTCGGTCGAAGCAGAAATCGAACCCACGACCTTGTGTATGCAAGGCGGGCATGCTAACCATTCCAGTTGTAAGTCAATAATACAACATTGAACCATTTTATCATAAAATAACTCGTACACAAGATTAAGATTTAGGATAGAATTCGTAGCTCATAATTAGATATAATATTCTTATTCCTTATAAACTTCTCCTCCGGTATGAGTACAACAAAAGACATACCTAATGGAAATCCAAGGGATTTCCACGATCTATTGCATTCCCAACAACCCACGACACCTGGGGCATTCGAAATCTCTGCGGTATCGGTGAAACTTCCCCAAGTTTGGACAAGTTATCCGGAGGCGTGGTTCATTCACTCAGTTCGCAAATAAGGGGATCTCACAGTCCAACACAAAATATGAACACATTGTGACAGCATTACCTCTAGAGGTTGTAATGTAATGTTTTAGATTTTATTCAAAATCCGCCTTCTAGTGGTAGATACGAAAGAATTGAACAAATCTTGATAAAACGTCACACAATTAGTGAACATAAGAGGCTAGATAAAATTTTGTCGGATGTCCACATCGGTCCACAGGTATATATAGCCTCTATATAAACCGACCCCAAATTTGGTGCACGATGGAAGAATATCCAATTAATTTGTATATATTTATCCAAGTATGTCAGTATGACTTTTTTCTATATTTATAATACTGCAAAAATTGCAAATATATATTTTTTAATTGAGAATGTCCCCATTTCCATTCCATGTCCATAACCCATTATCAAAATTTCCTCTTCTAGTCATTAAGAATTCTCCAAATTATTTTATTCATCTGCCTATGTCTTAATAATGACTAATAAATGCTAACATTTATATCGTTTTTTTTTTATAGCTGTGGAATCCCGGCTTATGGATGCACCTGAAAAACAAAACCAAAACAAAGATCGTAAAGTTTTTACGATGTTATTAAAAATTAAAAAAAAAATAAATAAAAATATCTAGTAATAAATTACGTATGCAAAAGTAGCGTAACGAGAGCACTTATATATATATTTAAGAGAAAATTTACCGGCATAAAACTGCTAACACGTGTCAGATGTTTGAAACCTTATATCATTTGCCATCTGTAAATGTATCTGAAAAAAATTTAACGAATAATTGGGATGAAAAATGAGACTAAGATAAATGAATTTACTCCATCAACAGGCCAGCCAACAGGTAATTAACATTTCCGCAAAAACCATTAGAACAAAACTTAAATTGGTATTAGTGGTAAAAAAGTTAATATACGAGTACTTCGAATTTCATATATAACTCTATACAAAGAGATACATTCCTTTGAGATAAATTTATTTCTAAAACCAAACCAGATTCAGATCTTAATTGGGAATATTTTGAAAAAATAAAGCTATTTTCGACTATTCATATTTGTTTGTGTTATCTAATCCCGAAATATAAAAGGCAACCCTCGCATATCTATAAACTCTATTTTCAAAGGACGAATAATATTAAATTTTAAACAAAATAAACGAATATATCTGTAGCCCTTTTCAATTGTATTGTCCCCTCAAATACACTAGTTTACACTGAAAATGTACATTTGATGAGAGGTGACTTTTGCTTATTATGTTATTTTGATCTGCTTAATTCGAAAAAAATGTTAACATTTTTTTTATGTAACAGAGTTTGAGATGTCCCGTTGTTTTTATACCCTCCACCATAGGATGGGGGTATATTAACTTTGTCATTCCGTTTGTAACACATCGAAATATTGCTCTAAGACCCCATAAAGTATATACATTCTGGGTCGTGGTGAAATTCTGAGTCGATCTGAGCATGTCCGTCCGTCCGTCTGTTGAAATCACGCTAACTTCCGAACGAAGTTAGCGACTTGAAACTTGGCACAAGTAGTTGTTAATGATGTATGTCGGATGGTATTGCAATGGGCCATAAACGGACCCCCAAATTTGGCTTGCAGACCCTCTAAGAGAAATAAATTTCTTCCGATCCGGCTGAAATTTGGTACATGGTGTAAGTATATGGTCCTTAACAACCATGCAAAAATTGGTCCACATCGGTTCATAATTATATATAGCCCCCTATAAACCGATTCCCAGATTTGGCTTGCGGAGCCTCTAAGAGAAGAAAATTTCATCCGATCTGGCCGCAATTTGGTACATGGTGTTAGTATATAGTCTCTAACAACTATGCAAAAATTGGTCCACATCGGTCAATAATTATATATAGCTCCCATATAAACCGATCCCCTGATTTGGCTTGCGGAGCCTCTAAGAGAAGCAAAGTTCATCCGATCCGGCTGAAATTTGGTACATGGTGTTAGTATATGGTATCTAAATACCATGCAAAAATTGGTCCACATCGGTCCATAATTATATATAGCCCCCATATAAACCGATCCCCAGATTTGGCTTGCGGAGCCTCTAAGAGAAGCAAAGTTCATCCGATCCGGCTGAAATTTGGTACATGGTGTTAGTATATGGTATCTAAATACCATGCAAAAATTGGTCCACATCGGTGCATAATTATATATAGCCCCCATATAAACTGATCACAAGATTTGACCTCCGGAGCCTCTTGGAAGACCAAAATTCATCTGATTCAGTTGATATTTGGTACGTGGTGTTAATATATGGCCTCAAACACCCATGCAACAATTGGTCAAAATCGGGGCATAATTATATATAGCCCCCATATAAACCGATCCCCAGATTTGACCTCCGGAGCCCCTTGGAAGAGCGAAAGTCATCCCCTTGGAAGAGCGAAAGTCATGCAGGAATTGGTTCATATCAGTCCATAATTATATATAGCCCCCATATAAACCGATCGCCAGATTTGACCTTCGGTGCCAAATTCATCCTATATGGTTGAAATTTGGTACGTGGTGGTAGTATATGATATTTAACAACCATGCCAAAAGTGGTCCATATCACTCCATAATCATATATAGCCCCCATATAAACCGATCCCGAGATTTTGTTTTGGAGCCACTTGGAGGAGCACAATTTCATCCGAGTCAGTTGAAATTTGGTACATTGTGCTAGTATATTGCCGTTAACAACCATACCTAACTAGGTCCATATCGGTCTATAGTTATATATAGCCCTCAGATAAATCGATCCCCAATCACACAAAAATTGGTCCATTTCAAGTTCATAATTGTATATAGCCCCCATATAAGCGACCCCTACGTACCGTGCAAAAGTCCATATCGATTCGTAATTATTTGTAGACTTACCTACATCAGCGTTGCCAATTTAGCTTTTTTCCCGCTAGATTTGGCTTTTTTTGAAGACGTTTAGCGGGAAAAAAATGCATTTAGCTTTTAGCTTTTTTTCTGGCTTTTTTTTCATGACCCTTTTAGCTATTTTTGGCTTTTTTTTTATTTTCGACATGTTCCTATTGAAATATGGATAAAACTTCGTTTTTATCTAAGCCTTGCTGCCAGAATAAGGGTTTTCACATGTTTCAAATCTCAATTGAAACATTAATAATTATTCCAGCATTTTGCAGCAAATACACCTGGTTGTAAAGTTCTTGCCTCGTATTCATAAAAGTTATCGTAAACTTTAAATCTACTATTACCATACAAATTCCTTATATAAACGTCATTAAATTATTAGGAATATTAGCATTTGGCTCGTTTACCCTTTTTATGTTATTATAATATTCTAAAGTTATTATGATATTACTACATTAAAATAGTAGATGTGAATTGATTTGTACACTGTAAAAATATTGCCGTGAGGCCAAAGATTTCATGTCCTTAAAATACGAACGCGAATTTTGGTTATAATAGCATTTGTGAATTTCTCTTATATAAACTGTTTTCCTTGTCCAAAAGCCGATAAAGTCGTTTTGTCCTTATAGTTAAGTGATTCAACTTAAAAATGGGTATCTTTTCATAAAAGAAGGCTAGGGTCAATTCTAAAAAATTCTTAAAATAATAGTCTAAATTTGTGGAGTTTTTGTATCTTGACCACAAACCAAAATAACGTTCAAAAATAGAAGAGGTTTTCAACATTTTATTTTAAAAACTTATGCATAGAATAATTTCTACTTAAAGTCGAGTCTGAATTTGAAAATTTAAGTTTTCGTTAGCACGTTTTTAAAGCACTGTGATAGCTCATGAAGAAAAAGCTGAGAAAACGAATAAATTCAAATTTGACTCGGAATCAATACAAAAATCATTAGTGTACAAAATCTTTGGAACCGAACATAGAAATAATTAAGGAAATAAAGTTTTTGAATGTGGTATTATTTTTTTTAACACCAAAAAATGCAATAAAAAATTCGTAGTGGGATGGGATGGATTTACATTTACGAAAATTGGACAACAATAGGTTTTGGGAAATTTTCGAATAAAAGTTACTCATTATAAACTTGCAAGGCAGTTAGAATGGGTTTTATTCGCTTGGCTAAAATTAGGAGAAGTGTACACGTTCACGAATTTATCATTAATTCAGTTAAAACGAAATATATAGATATTTTCTAATGCAGTTCTATGTGACATGATTAACCAACTGACAATTGCAAGTTCACTGGGAAAAATGTTTTTACAAGGAAATATAAACGAAGGACTTCCAGTAAAAATTTGTGATAGTAATCAAAATGTATCGAGTACGCCAACAGAGCTAATATGACTTAGATTTTCTTACAGTCTCACAGAAATGGAATTAAATTGAATACAATTAAAATAATATGCATTTTAAGTGAAATAAAGCCTTTAAGTTTGTTAAATTTCAATCAAAAATGTGACTTTTGATACAAAAAAAATTTAGCTTTTTTTCTAGCTATTTTTTTAAATTTTTTAGCTTTTTTTGGCTAGTTTTTTGGACAAATCTAGCGGTTTTTGGTGAAACAATTCTGGCAACGCTGACCTACATATACCTTTTTTGTCTAATATATACCACGTATGGACTAACTCACAATTTAGAAAACGATTTAAGATACCACAACCCAAGTAATTCGATTGTGTATGACAGTCTTTCGTAGAAGTTTCTACGCAATCCATGGTGGAGGGTACATAAAATTCGGCCTGGCCGAACTTACGGCCATGTATACTTGTTAGTTTTTTTTTTTCACTAAACAAATTATATCTCAAGTTGTTGTTGGTACTTAAACGAAAGGCAAGGCCGTAGCCAGGATTTTAATTCGGGGGGGGGGGGGGTTCAACTTTAAAAAAAAATATTCATATAATCTCATGTGTAGAAAATTTTATTTATGCATAGGTATGTATACAATACATACCACCATAGAATGGTGACGGGGGTATAATAAGTTTGTCATTCCGTTTGTAACACATCGAAATATCGATTTCCGACTATATAATGTATATATATTCTTGATCAGGGAGAATTTCTAAGACGATATAACGATGTCCGTCTGTCCGTCTGTCCGTCTGTCTGTTGTAATCACGCTACAGTCTTCAATAATGAAGCAATCGTACTGAAATTTTGCACAAACTCGTCTTTTGTCTGCAGGCAGGTCAAGTTCGAAGATGGGCTATATCGGTCCAGGTTTTGATATAGTCCCCATATAAACCGACCTCCCGATTTGGGGTCTTGGGCTTATAGAAATCGTAGTTTTTATCCAATTTGCCTGAAATTTGAAACCTAGAGGTATTTTATGACCATAAAGAGGTGTGCCAAAAATGGTGATTATCGGTCCATGCTTTGGTATAGCCCCCATATAGACCGATCTCCCGATTTTACTTCATGGGCTTATAGAAACCGCAGTTTTTATTCAATTTACCTGAAATTGGAAATCTATTGTAGGTATTGTAGGACCACAAATACGTGTGCCAAAAATTGTGAGTATCGATCCATATTTTGGTATAGCCCCAATATAGACCGATCTCCCGATTTTACTTCTTGGGATTATAGAAACCGTAGTTTTCATCCAATTTGTCTGAAATTGGAAATCTAGAGGTATTTTAGGACCATAAAGAGGTGTGCCGAAAATGGTGAGTATCGGTCCATAGTTTGGTATAGCCCCCATATAGACCGATTTCAAGATTTTACTTCTTGGGCTTCTACAATCCGAAGTTTTTATCCTATTTGCCTGAAATTGGAAATCTAGAGGTATTTTCGGGTCATAAAGAGGTGTGCCGAAAACGGTGAGTATCGGTCCATATTTTAGTATAGCCCCCATAAGAACGATCTCCCGATTTAACTCCTTGGGTTTCTAGAAACCGTAGGTTTTATCTGATTTGAAATTGTAAATATTCTGGTATTTTAGGCTCACAAAAACGTGTATCTGATTAAGTTTTTATCGATCCTTTTGGTAATGCCTCCATATAGACCGACTTCACTTCTTGAGGGTGTAGAAGGCGCACTGATCATGAAAATTGCTTGAAACTCAATGTAAAATTTCCAGATTTTACTACTACAGATTTAAGATTTCAAATCAACACTTTATTTTATAATTTTCTTGCACACTTACAAGAGATGTTAATGATTCCTCTAAAGCTCAAACAAAAATGGTTCTTATATATATGAAATCTTTAAATTTATCTTCGGGAATATCCTCAAGTCCTCAAGCCCTCATGAAATTTCAAAGGAAACCCTAATATTTGGTTCATGGTGGTGGGTATTTAAGATTCGGCCCGGCCGAACTTAGTGCTGTATATACTTGTTATAATATTATATTGAACCGACGGGCTTTTTGGGCAGCAAATAAATCAATGACTTCTTCAGTCGGCACATTTATTCGGCGATGAACCGACATTAATGCCAATCCTTTGAGTCTACTCTCGCTAGTCGAATTTCTAAGATACGTCTTTAATCTCTTCATTGTTGAAAATGAACGTTCGGATGAGCACGTAGTAACTGCAGGGATGGAAAATGCAGTACTATAGTACTTTTTTCAAACCTTTTTCACCCCGGTCAGTACCGTAGTACCCCCGCGAATGATTTAGTACCTTTTGTGTAGACATTTTTGAGTCGATATCAGATTTATGGTACAATAGCTTTGACAAAATATTTTAATATTTTGAGAAAGTCTTTATCAACCTTATTTGCTAATAGTCTTTTACAAATATGGCAAAACAGACATATTCATGTGGGAAGAAAATCTCGATTTTGTAAAAGACATAGTCAAAAACAGGATTTTATTGAACTTCAAGAAAGTTTTAGTCGAAAAAAGAATGCGATTCTATATTATCGGTTTTTTATTTCGGTAGAAATAGTTGTCAACATTTTATTTCTATATAGAATTTTTGCAAAATTTTATTTTTATAGAAAATTTTGTAAAAATTTTATTTCTATAGGAAATTGTTGCAAAATTTTATTTCTATAGAAAATTTTGTAAATTTTTTTTTTCTTTAAAATTCAGTCTTTTGACAATAATCTTCCAGTGAAAATTTTGTTGAAATTTAGTAAAAAGTACCTTTCCGCTCAAAAAATACTTTTTTGTACTTTCTTAAAAATTGTATTTTCCATCCCTGAGTAACTGGCAAAGTGACCAACATTTTTAAAATAATATGCACGTTTGGAAAAATCTCTTTATTGCACTCTCCAAGTGCTTCCATCGCTGAATTAGGCAGGTTCTTTTCGCAGGTTTTGCGCCATTTCATTTACACATGTGGGTTTGGCTGTTTCGTTGTTGTTGCTATGGCCAAACAAAGCGAGTCATGTTCACAAAAAGAACAACAAACACACATAAAAAGCAGAAAGACATTTTCCAAAAATGAAATTTGTGGTGCGAGAACAAAAACAATTTGTTTTTTTCGACCGTCGTTTGACGGGCTTTTCAACTAGTATTCTATGATTTGTGCAAGTTTTATAGGTAAGCGTTTTTCAAAATAAAACCTCCAGCTTTTCTTCAACATCTTCGATAAGATTTTTCTATGCAGCTAAAAATATATATTTATTTATATAAAAATATTCATTCATTTCGGGGGGGGTTTGATCCCCCTCATCCCCCCCCCTGAATACGGCCTTGACGAAAGGTATTGAGATGACAAATAATGGTGTGTAATTGGATCTGTGATAAGTTAGGTGGTTAAAATATCGATGCAAAAAGGTCAAATTTTCAAAAAAAAATCATGTTTTACAGTGACCCTTTTCCGCTGTAAAAGTACAAACCAAAAAAAGAAGGAAAAAGGACCGAAAAATGACAACGATATAAGCAATTGATTGAACAAATCCGATATCAAATCATGCAAATATGAGCAACTTACCCGCACAAAAATGTATTTTTGTGTGGCCGAGTGGCATTTTTGTGTGTGTATTTGCATGATTTGACATCGCATTTGTTCACTCAATTGCTGATAACTTTGTCATTTTTCGGTCTTTTTTCTTCTAGTTGGTATTATTACTTACGTTAGAGTATCATCTACACAACCATGAATAGAAATAATTTTTATTTAATGGTTTGTACTTTTCCGGCGGAAAAGGGTCACTGTAAAACATTTTTTTTTTTTTTTTGAAAATTTGCCCTTTTAGCATCGATATTTTTTTATAAACGATTGTTCGTCATCTCAATCATTTAAGTATCAACAACGATTTAATCGCACTTTTCTAACTCGAGATATAATTTGTTTAATGAAAAAAGAGCGAAAAACTAAAAATAACGGGATATCTCAAAAAATGTTCCATAAAATATTTTTTCGAATTGAGCAGATCAAAATACATAAGAAAAGTCACATGGCATCAAATGTACATCAAAAAAAAATTTATTTTATTTTGTAAACTAGTGATATTAATCATTCTATATGGATTTAAAAAAAAGACAACATATCGAAAAAAATCACAATATTCAAAAGAGAAAAAACGCACACAAAACAACATGAAATATTAAGATTCATATTGGTTAAAACAGAAACTTCACAAAGATCATCATTTTTTCGGAGACGAACAATAAAACTTTGAAGCGCATGTTTCTTTCTTTTTTTTTAGGCCAATAATGTTTGGCATTACTCGCGCGCAACCAACAGCAAACACAAACAAAACGTTCGACCAAAGCAGACCACTTCAGATGGAATTTTTGTCGAGATAATTTATCATAAATTTGATGCGAAAATTACAGTCACATGTCCGTCCATCCGCTGTTCTTTCATGCGATCAGTCAATGAACCAACGTAGCAAATAAAATTAGCAGCCCATACAACGAAATGCAATAAAATGTTTTGGCTGTCATCATCAACGCTGTGCGTCTGGCATATTTTTTTCGTTTTTTGCTTGTCTGACATTTTGTGAATGAAATAGTTTGAAACTTGAAAAATTAACGACAAAAAAATTATGTATGGACATATATTCAATATTTAATAATTTATCAAAGAGTCAGCAGCAGTTCAATATGCACAGTGTTTAACGCAATTGCCATTTAATACTACTTTGCCCAATAATTTTAACATGATTTTCAATAATTTTCAATGATTTTCGAATTACTATCAGAGAGGTTGCTGATGATATTGGATGATATTCAGACGTTTTAGCCATGACACTTGCCTTACGACGATCCATATTTCTGCAAAAAAAAAACTGGAGCTGTGGATATACCCAAAAACCTGTTTCCGAAGTGATTAGGAAAAACCTGGTTCCTCTGAATGATACAGGATGGGCTTAACGAAACCAAGGGCTGTAGAAGTTGAATACCTTCCTCATCTATTATCTTTTTTTATTTTTTCTTCCAAATTACAATACACAAAAGGCAATTTTTTTACACTAAGTATGAAAAATTACACCTCTTAAACGACCGTTTTCAGATTCGCACTGATGCACCCTCAAAAAAATCGCTTCTTTAACATATGTTCCAAACATATTTTGCAGGAAGCACATATATTATTGGATACTGCCGACATATTAATATGTTTGTTTTATGTGAACATATTATATGTTTGGAAGCATTTTGAGCCCAAAAATATTATATGCTTGGAAGAATTTTTCCCAAAGACGATTGTGCTTATTCCCTAACATACTCGTTATTTTCACTTCCACGAAATATATTTGTTCTTGGCACCTTTTTCTGTAATACAAATAATGTTAAAGAAATTATTACTTTTATAATTTTTTTATACCCTCCATCATAGGATGGGGGTATATTAACTTTGTCATTCCGTTTGTGACACATCGAAATATTGCTCTAAGACCCCATAAAGTATATATATTCTGGGTCGTGGTGAAATTGTGAGTCGATCTAAGCATGTCCATCCGTCCGTCCGTCCGTCTGTTGAAATCACGCTAACTTCCGAACGAAACAAGCTATCGACTTGAAACTTGGCACAAGTAGTTGTTATCGATGTAGGTCGGATGGTATTGAAAATGGGCCATATCGGTCCACTTTTACGTATAGCCCCCATATAAAGGGACCCTCAGATTTGGCTTGTGGAGCCTCTAAAAGAAGCATATTTCATCCGATCCGGCTGAAATTTGGTATATGGTGTTGGTATATGGTCTCTAACAACCATGCAAAAATTGGTCCATATCGGTCCATAATTATATATAGCCCCCATATAAACCGATCCCCATATTTGGCTTGCGGAGCCTAAAAGAGAAGCAAATTTCATCCGATCCGGCTCAAATTTGGTACATGGTGTTGGTATATGGTCTCTAACAACCATGCAAAAATTGGTTCCCATCGGTCTATAATTATATATAGCCCCCATATAAACCGATCCCCAGATTTGGCTAGTGGAGCCTCTAAGAGAATCATATTTCATCCGATCCGGCTGAAATTTGGTACACGGTGTTGGTATATGGTCTCTAACAATCATGCAAAAATTGGTCCACATTGGTCCATAATTATATATAGCCCCCATATAAACCGATCCCCAGATTTTGGCTTGCGGAGCCTCAAAGAGAAGCAAATTTTATCCGATCCAGTTGTAATTTGGAACATGGTCCATATCGGTCCATAATTATATATAGCCCCCATATAAAACGTTCTCCAGATTTGACCTCCGGAGCCTCTTGGAGGAGCAAAATTCATCCGATCCGGTTCAAAGTAGGAACGTGGTGTTAGTATATGGTCGCTAACAACCATACCAAAATTGGTCCAATCACACAAAAATTGGTCCATATCGGTTCATAATCATGGTTGCCACTAGAGCCAAAAATAATCTACCAAAATTTTATTTCTATAGAAAATGTTGTCAAAATTTTATTTCTAGAGAAAATTTTGTTAAAATTTTATTCGGTTCATAATAAAATTTTCATCATTGTCAAAATTTTATTTCTATAGAAAATTTTGTCAAAATTTTATTTCTATAGAAAATTTTGTTCAAATTTTATTCGGTTCATAATCATAGTTGCCACTCGAGCCAAAAATAATCGACCACGATTTTATTTCTATAGAAAATTTTGTCAAAAGTTTATTTCTATAGAAAATTTTGTTAAAATTTTATTTCTGTAGAAATTTTTGTCAAAATTTTCTTTCTATAGAAATTTTTGTCAAAATTTTTATTTCTATAGAAAATTTTGTGAAATTTTTTTTTCCATAGAAATTTTTTTAATATTTTCTTTCTGTAGAAAATTTTGTCAAAATTTTATGTCTACTTTGTCAAACTGAATTATATACGTATTGGATCGATCTTTTTTGATTTAATATATACCACGTATGGACATACAATTTAGAAGATGGTGTTAGGAGGTGTTAAGATACCTTGCCATCGGCAAGCGTTACCGCAACTTAAGTAATTCGATTGTGGATGGCAGTGTTTAGAAGAAGTTTCTACGCAATCCATGATGGAGGGTACATAAGCTTCGGCCTGGCCGAACTTACGGCCGTACATACTTGTTGTGTTTTAAAATTGTGCCCGAAACACATTTTGTTTATATAGGAACATATGAAAAACATATTTTTCTAAAAGTGTGGGCTCAGAGGATTTTTCATAACACCCTTGAAAATTTGTGGCTGCAGCGTTCGAATTTCTGCAACAATGCTTTGTATTCAAGGATTTTCTCTGGCTTTTTCACATACACCCGCTCCTTCAAATAACCCCAAAGAAACTAGTCGGGTGCCAACGGCATGTTTATCAGCGATCAACATGAGAAGATTTAGTGACGGTCTAATATGTGTGACCATATAGTCACGCTAGTACAGCCCGGTTTATGCCGAATGCAATCTCGTTAGACCTAACCTTTGAGTAAGTAATGATCCTACTATGTGGATAAATATAAATAAGATCTTGGGAGATTTTATCAAAATTTTATTTCTATAGAAAATTTTGTCAAAATTGTATTTCTATAGAAATTTTTGTAAAAATTTTATTTCTATAGAAAATTTTGTCAAAATTGTATTTCTATAGAAAATTTCGTCAAAATTTTATTTCTATAAAAAATTTCATCAAAATTTTATTTCTATAGATAATTTTCTCAAAATTTTATAGTCTATAGAAAATGTAAGTACCACTTAGTTGGGGAGGAATATATTGCAAAAACTACCAAACCATCAAGAATTCTACCAATTTACCAACTCTGACTACCGTTGTTGCGAGTCCAAAATTTGAAGATTACCACAAATCTACCAAACATATATTTCTATAGAAATGTTTGTTAAAACTTTATTTCTATATAAAATTTTTTCAAAATTGTATTTCTATAGAATTTTTTTTCAAAATATTTCTATAAAAATTTCCTCAAAATGTTATTTCTATGGAATTTTTTTCTCAAAATTTTTTTTTCTATAGAATTGTATTTCTATAGAATTTTTTTTCAAAATATTATTTCTATAAAAATTTCATCAAAATGTTATTTCTATGGAATTTTTTTCTCAAAATTTTTTTTCTATAGAATTTATTATCAAAATTTTATTTCTATAGAAAATTTTCTCAAAAAAATTGTTTAGAGAAACTTTTTCCAAAATTTTATTTCTATAGAGATTAAAAAAATACTATTTTTGGTAGAGTTCTACCAACTGTGGAAAACGTGATGGTAATACAAATTTATTTTCTAGGTTATATACGTTGCATTTTCATATTTTAAGATAATAAAGTACTTAGAACCATTTTTGTTTTGTAAAATTTGTTTAAATTTAACGAATATATTGTAGGGAAAATTGTTTGGGAACGTATGGGAAAGTAGGGAACTTTTTTTTTTTTGTCTTTGTAGGATAAACCGAGCATTTTCCCTGGCAACACTGACTATGAGCTATAGTCAGATTGAGACAAAGCACCCATAAACATGTACCCCTTAATTTTCTTAAATATGCAACTGCGGTTTATCTCCCAGACCTATATCAATGTTACCCTACAAATGCTTATGATTACTAATTCAGTAAGGGTGGTTTAGGGTATGATATAGTCGGCCCCGCCCAACTTTCTACTTTACTTACTTGTTTTAACTTAAAGAAGGGGTCACTTTTTTCTGGGTGTATGTGACACCTTTATAGGTAAATAAGTAACAGTAATCCATCTTCCACATAATCTATCTATCGAGTTTAAACAATTGTCTTACCACTTAAAAATAAGCCATCTTGATCATTTTATTTGTTTTACTGTGCCAAATATGTTCGTGTTCAAATAATTTGTCGAAAAATGTTGCAAATAATTTTAAAATTTATGATCTTTAGTTTCGTTTTGTTGTCGATTTTTTTTGGTTTTCTTCAGCATTTTGTGCAGATCGTTTATAATTCAAATCAATCGTTATGTTTATATCATTAGATTAACTCCATCTTCATAGGTTACCGTAATATATACATCCACCAGTTGGAATATGTATCTACCATACCATGGATTTGTTAACACCAGTCAATCGATCGACTAATGAAAGGGGAATTTTGATACGTAACGGCACTGTTTGCCTAATATTGCCCCACAACATTTAATGAATAAGCAGAAAAAACAACTTTGGAAATTAAAGGGGGAACTTAAACTAAACGAAAGGTTGTTAATTTCTCAAGAGAGATGAAATGACATGAAAAATACCATGGAATGACCAAAACAAAGTTAACCCAAAAGTTAGGTAATCGTTAAACGGACCAATTAGCCACTAGTCAGTCAATGTGAAGTTTTCAATAATAATCATCATTATGATTATTAGTTGGAGTTTTTATGTCGAAAATTATAGCAAATTGGCAAACTTTGTTTTTTTTTTTAATAAGTAGGGATTTAATTTGTTATTCGATTAAGAAGTCATATATTTATATTTTAAAATTATTGGAATTTTTTTTAAGCTTGAAGCATTTTGCATATTTTCAGTCTCTTGGTGTTCAATTAAGGTGGTGCAAAGAGATCATCGAAATAGTAGAAAATATCATATGAGGATCTTTAGAAATTTGAATGTATATAATTAACATTTTTATTATTTCAGTTTCAATTTAATTATAGGGATGTTTTCTTTTAGCACTGGATACCCTAAGCCATGGAGGACTAAAAGAAAACAGAGTACTCATTTATCCAGGATATCTCTAAAAAATATACAACACAGTCATCAGCTGTGTAAAAATAATCAAAGAAAAGAAGTGAAATCTTGCATTTTTAATGTATGAAATGCTCCAATTAGTAATAAATATTTACTGCTGCTATTATTAAAGACACTGTACCACTTTGAATTTCATGTTTTTCGATAAATTAGTCACAATCAATTGCTATTGTAAATCGAAATGCGTCACTTTATCAAAATACAATCTGGCAACATCGGCGTGACTTACACTGATGAGATGTTCTGGTTAGAACACCATTGCAACGATGTTCTTTATAGTCAGGGCTATAGAGTCGGAGCCGGAGCCGGAGTCTGAAGATTTTGCTGGAGCCGGAGCCGGAGTCGTAGAAATTTTGCTCGACTCTGACTCCGGCGAAACAAACTGAAAACACTTCCTATCTTAGTAACTAAAGAAATATTTCGACAAATTAGATTCCATTAGGGATTTAAATCGTACAACGAAAAACGAAGTAATGGATTTCAGGCCATTCAAAGTGTATTTGTATGGGTGAAATTTCACTGTGATATAAAAAGTAGGGTTTACTAGAATATGGGCCGAATAGATCAATTGTATTGTTCATTTTTAACATATTAAATTATCGATTTTTGACCATATATGTACTCTTGATAAAGATACAATTTTAACACAATATATCAGTAGAACCTAACGTTCTACATTTTTTGGCAGGCATGTCGAGTTTGAAGATGGGCCATACAGGACAATTTTGTGATATAGCACCTACATATAAGCCCATCTTCCGATCTGTTTTAAGAAGTTTTTCCCAGTCTAAAATTTTCATAAGATTTATCAGAAATTTTGAATTTAGAGTTATTATCCATAAATAAATGCGGAAATTTCCCGTCTGCCCATATTTTGTATATGGAGATAATTACTTGAGAAATCTCCATATACACATTTTAGTACTTTTTCGTCAACATAATTTATCATCCCTGTTAGAGGCCATTAATTTAATATAAAGAATTTCGAGTGGCTTTGATGAAATAAACCTTCTCCAAAAAGACCGGCTCAGATGGCACAGGTTTAATTTTTGGAAGCTTTAATTTTAAATTAAACCTGTGCCATCTGAGCCGGTCTTTTGGGAGAAGGTTTATTTCATCAAAGCCACTCGAAATTCTTTACATTAAATTAATGGCCTCCAACAGGGATGATAAATTATGTTGACGAAAAAGTACTAAAAATATATTAAAAATTTACTTTTCGAAGCCAAAAGGTGCTAAAATGACATTATATCAAATTTAAAGACTATTGTAAAAGTATACGTATATTAAAATCTAGTCCGATTTGGACAATTTTTTTAGTTTTTCTAAATAAAAAATCTTATTTTGCAGAATTTTATTTCTGTAGAAAATTTTGTCAAAATTTTATTTCTGCAGAAAATTTTATTTCAGCGAAAATTTTGTCAAAATGTTATTTCTATAGAAAATTTTGTCAAAATTTTTATCCTATAGAAAATTATGTCAACAATTTATTTCTATAGAAAATTTTATAAAAATTTAATTTCTATAGAAAATTATGTCAAAATTTTATTTCTAAGAAAATTTTGTCAACATATTATTTCTATTGAAAATGTCAAAAATTTCTACAGAAATTTTTTTCAAAATTTTATTTCTATAGAAAATTTTGTCACAAAGAAGTACCTCTTTGCAAAATCTACCAAACAATGTAGACGATATTCCTCTCAAAAATGTTGAGATCCTGTAATAAAAACTAAAATATTCCACTTTGAGAATATGTATATTTCTTCAATGTCCGCTTTTTATAATTTTTAGAGTTGAGTTGATATGTGAGAAACGTTCACATTTAGGGCAGAATAACTTTAAATAGAGTATTTAATTGTGATGAAAAAGTTCCAAATGACTCGCGGTCGTGCCACGTTGCTTTTGGCAGTCGAAGTGTATCAAAAAAAGCACAAAAGTGTCAACTTTATCAACCCTGGCCTCTAATGTCCATAGCTTGTAGACCATTTATAAATCGATGTTTCACGATTTTATTTCTATAGAAACAATATTCGTAACTGTCCAGCTATTCCTGTCATCTGTTGTATGGTAGTGGTTATTTAAAATTCCGCCCGTCCTAACTTTTGGAAGTTTATGTTTGTTTTCTATATCCGACACATTACATTTTTTAGCATCTAAACTTTCTATCTGATTAGCCCGACATTTTGATTTTTGTGTATTTTTCTTTTTTATATAGATTTATTTTTTATAAAATGCCTATATAGATTAATTCTGGAAGCCTAATTATTTTTTGAAACTTTTTGTTTTTACACTCTTAGAAAAATATGTTTTTCATATGTTCCGATATAAACAAAGTGTGTTTCGGGCACAATTTTAAAACACAATATATTTAAGTGCAAACATGTAATGTTCCTAAACTAACACTAAATGCTTGGGACATCTATGTTAATATGTTAGAATATATTATGTTTGGGGCATAAATGTTTCATAAAAATCATATGTGTGAATGCAAACATATATAAATTTACAAATTTCGACTAAACATACATATGTTGTGATATTTTATCCAAAGCGACAGAGAGAGTATAGAGAAAGAAATGGAAACCGGGAGAGTTGACGAAAGATATCAACATAACACAGCGAAAGAATCAAAAGAGAACAATTTCTGTGAAACCGCTGGTATGTTGTTTCGGAAAACTGTTTTATGATAAGGCCAAAAATTTGATATGCTTAAGTCAAAATATTATTTAATTTGAATAAAGAGAATGGACATTCGGAACCAAGAGAATATGTATGTGTGGACATGTGTTTTGTTTATCATTTTGGCATTATGGGCACAATTTTTTTCTTGGTTCGTTAAAAGAAATCAGGGGTCTTCATAAAAATAACGAAAGGGCACTATACTCTTTTTAGAGTTGGGACAGCAAAATGAAATAAGGAGGAAATAGTGAAAAATTACACAGTAAAATGTATAAAAACAAAGTTTAGTTCCTCTTTATTAATAAATAGTCCAAGAGGAGTTGACGGACACCTTCAAATATAAAAGCGGGCATTAAGTTCGAGTTTTGCAGCTAAAACAATTTAAAAGGTTTATTTTCTTTAAAATGAATTATTAAAGAAAAATAAAAGGCATTTTAGAGCGATGGTGTTAAATGCTAGTAAAAAACTGTTCACGCCTAAATAAATTTATGTTTATATTATAAAATTATTTATGTATGTTTATACTCGACTCCACGTTCTTCTTTTGTTAGTTTTTGAATTCCTTCCAAATTTTAAAGTTTTGAACCAAAAACAGTTTTTTGTTACAAAATTGTTATTTTTGCAATAAAAAAAATAATATTTTATCCAAAAATCAGTCAATTTCGTTTATATCAAGCACTGTTAATGACTATAAATCTTTAATAACCCACAGTTTCATTATAAAAATTTAATATAGTATAAATATAAATGTGTAAATTAAAAAAAAAAAAACAAAAAAAGTGTTCGGTCGGAGCAGGGATTGAACCCACGACCCTTTGCATGCAAGGCAGACATGCTAACCACTGCTCCACGTGGCAAACAAATGTATGTTTCTGTTAAATAATGTTATGTTTGCATATGCTATATAAATGTAACTTATAACGATAATTATCTGCTGGTGACCATGACAGCTACGTAGCCCAGTGGATAGTGTGTTGGCTTACAAACTGTATGGTACTCGGTTCGATTCTCCGTGCAGGCGAAAGGTAAAATTTAAAAAAAATTATAAAAGTGAATAATTTCTTCAACATTATTTGTATTACAGAAAAAGGTGCCAAGAATTAAAATATTTCGTGGAAGTGAAAATAACGAGTATGTTAGGGAATGAGCACAATCGTCTTTGGGAAAAATTCTTCCAATAATATAATATTTTTGGGCTCAAAATGCTCCCAAACATATAATATGTTCACATAAAACAAACATATTAATGTTTCGGCAGTATCCAATAATATATGTGCTTCCTGCAAAATATGTTTGGAACATATGTTAAAGAAGCGATTTTTTTGAGGGTGTAAAATACATATTCTGGAGATTGTTGTTATCTACCCATATTTTGATGTGGTCTGTATATAGTCTTGTGTCGTATTTTAATTTATTGGCCTGACATTAAAATGTAGAGTTCTTTACATCCCTAAAATGCTGAGATTTGTCGTCGAGTCGTATCAAAATTTAAAATTAGGGTTCTTTAGGACATATAAACACATATGGCAAAATAGAATACTTATATCGGTCTATTTTTGGAACACCATACCTTAAACTTACAATTAGAATACTGTTAAAATGAGATTTAGGTACACCACCTGGTGTCGACTCCGGAGTCGGAGGCTAATAAGAAATACTGGAGTCGGAGTCGGAGCCGCAGTCGAGCAAAATTGACTCGACTCCACAGCCCTGTTTATAGCCCATACAAATGTTGCATCCAGTGCTAAAAGAAAACAGCCCTTATATTGAGCATGATCCATTTGTGCAAAGTATAATACGGACTGCTAGGTCTAGACAGACTGAGGAGGTGATTTCATATTGATCAGTGTAAATATTTTGTGTTTACTTGCCACTATCAGTAGATATAGAGTGGTACCACTGAAAAAATATTGTCGTTAGACTAAAGATTACACCACCCACGGGAGCCACCGTGTTGAAATGGTTTGCATGCCCATCTTCCATACCCAAGGTCGTGGGTTCGATTCCTGCTTCGACCGAACACCAAAAAGTTTTTCAGTGGTGGATTATCCCACCTCAGTAATGCTGGTGACATTTCTGCGGGTTTCAAAGCTTTTCTAAGTGGTTTCACTGCAATGTGGAACGCCGTTCGGACTCGGCTATAAAAAGGAGGTCCCTTGTCATTAAGCTTAACAGTGACAAGAGAGAAGTTTAGTCTAAGTGAGTCTGAAATATCGAACTGCCACTATACCTAACTTATCCTGACCATACACATGCTTCATCGCTGGCTAATTCGAATTTCCATTGCCTTTGGTGTTGATCTGGGAGAGGGATATGATTCATTTTGGGTCTTATATATTAGTTTCTTATGAAAATTACATTACGAGAATTATTCTTCCCAATTACGAAATTTCAGTGAAGAAAAATATGTTTTAGTTTGAGTGTATGGAATTAATAACCCCAAATAAATATTTTGTTATTTCTTCGGCGCATAAGATTGAATAGTTTTCGGTGTACAACGAGGATATGGTAACGTTTTCACTAACTGCTATCTTTGGGTTGGTTGGGTGGCAGCCCGATATATCAGGCTCACATAGACTATTCAGTCCATTGTGATACCACATTGGTGAACAACTGCTATCCTTGAAAGTATATCAAAAATCTCCAAAAAAATATACACCATTGCATTTCCCCTCAAATCTATATCAAGCTCCCCACATATTACTATTCCAAATATTTAAATGATTATCCTAAAATATAGTCGTCTATTATTGTTGTGAACAAAATTATTAACATATTGATATTTTCCAATCATAGCTTGTAGACTTAGAACAGACTTAGCCCATTAAAGTAAGACAAATTGGGAAGATTTCTCCATTGACCAGAAATACCTTCCTATTGTATAGTTTTCCTCCCCAAAACGAAAAGACTAAAGAAGTTTCACACAATAGACGACTTTATTCTTCTTTTCATTCGATACTTGAGAACAAAACATAGTTTTGGAAGTAAAACTAAAGAAATTTGTCTTCATTCCAGTATGTCAGCATTGTTATGACCACTCAATAATGTGCCATTATTCATAACCTAAGAGTATTTCATTTTAAGTCATCTTTGAGATTTTCATGCCACCCCATTGAGGTGGAAAACTCACCTGTCCCCCTAAACAGAAGAAACAGAAACGGTACTCCCATGTAATCCCACGAGAGGCATAATGGAAACGCATCTATTTCCTCATGGATTCATGGCGTGTGTATACATCGTTGACTAAATTAACATTTCAATAGAATGCGATCGTTTACTCCCTATCAATAGATATGTAAATTTTTTATCTCTTCCATATTCCCGCAGCCCAAAAAATATCATGAAATCGTGTCGAAAATTCATTCATATTTCTTGAAATATTTGCTGATGGGCGGAAATTGAAGATGATGTTTTGGCGTGATGGATAAATAAAACAATTTTCGGCTCTTTAACAGAATATATCAAAATTTATTAACATCGTCCCCCAGACATCTATTACAAACAAACATATCATGATTGTGAAATTGATTCAGGATCTTGACTTGAGAACAATATCACACAATGGGTAATGGGTATGTATTGGAAATAAATGTAATCTTAGCAGATTTTTGGTTCTTTTCCACTCTTTTGTAAGCCATTTATGGCCATACGGTCAAAATTTGGTCAAGGGAAAACGCGTGTAAATCGGTGAAATCGTTTATTTAAAAAATCACATTAAATTTCTTTTTCAAGTTCAATTAGTATAAAATTCAGGAAAAGTATTCAGTTAGGCTTTCGCTTTTCCAACTCCGAATTGCCGGGCCTCACGCTTGACACCTGCCATCAGATTTTGTACAGCCACCTTGTCCACCTTCTTCGCCGCAGAAAGCCAGTTTGCCTTGAACTGCTGCTCGTCCTTAGCAGTTTTTTTGGTCTTCTTTAGGTTCCGCTTGACAATAGCCCAGTATTTCTCAATTGGGCGGAGCTCTGGCGTGTTGGGAGGGTTCTTGTCCTTGGGAACCACCTGCACGTTTTTGGCGGCGTACCACTCCATGGCCTTTTTACCGTAATGGCAAGATGCCAAATCCGGCCAAAACAGTACGGAGCAGCCGTATTTCTTCAGGAAAGGCAGCAGACGTTTATTCAAACACTCTTTCACGTCAATTTCTTGGTTGACAGTCCCGGAAGCTATGATAATGCTGCTTTTCAAGCCACAGGTACAGATGGCTTGCCAAACCAGATATTTCTTTGCGAACTTTGACAGTTTTATGTGCTTGAAAATATCTGCTACCTTTCCCCTTCCTTTTGCCGTATAAAACTCCTGTCCCGGAAGCTGCTTGTAGTCGGCTTTGACGTAGGTTTCGTCGTCCATTACCACGCAGTCAAACTTCGTCAGCATCGTCGTGTACAGCCTCCGGGATCGCGCTTTGAGCGTCGTATTTTGTTTATCATCGCGATTTGGAGTCACTACCTTCTTGTAAGTCGATAGTCCGGCTCGTTTTTTGGCTCGATGCACGGTTGTAGACGATACACCCAGCTTATTTGCGGCATCTCGGAGAGAGAGAGAGAGGTTAGGGTTTCGCTTTAAACTACCGGCAACTCTCTTTGTCGTCTCAGCGGCTTCCGGTTTTCGATTTCCCCCCGATCCAGACTTCCTGGCTGTCGACAAACGTTCCCCAAACACTTTAATTACATTTGTAACGGTTGATTTGGCAACTTTTAGCGATTTTGCCAGCTTTGCGTGCGAGTAGCTCGGATTTTCGCGATGCGCGAGCAAAATTTTGATACGCTGCTCTTCTTGCTTGGACGGCATTTTGACAACTGAAGAATGAATTCCAAAATCAAAACAGGAGCAACATTCTACACACACACACCTTCAAAATGAGGGGTGTTCAGGTTTTTTAAATGCAAAATTGAAAGAAATACGTCAAGTTTATATTGACCAAATTTTGACCGTATCACCCTTTATTTTCCAAAATCGGATGTTCTTGTACACTTTCGATTGGCCTCCAGAACAGAAGCACCATCGGGGTAATCCTGTGGGCCGCCGTAAAGGTCGATGATCGCTCCCTACTCGTATTCATCGGCCATCATAATTAATGCCGAATGTTATTCCGTAAATATCCTATGATCCTCTTGAAGCCTTGAGCAGACAAACATTTCAGCCGTATACCATGGAAATTCGAACAGGACTAAGTACCATCACACTCAGCACGTGTCAACCAAAAATGGTTTACAAAGAAGGTTCCTCGCTTTGTATCTTCCACAGAATGGAATCTCTGGACTTCAATCCCTTGGACTTTTGGGCCTGGGGCATTTTGTAGAGTGATGTTAGCACTAAGAAAGCGTCGATCATCTCAAGACGGCGTTTACCCCCTACGTGGTATTAAAGACCTAAATTTTAGGATGCACAATGGGAGCCACCGTGGTGCAATGGTTAGCATGCCCGCCTTGCATACACAAGGTCGTGGGTTCGATTCCTGCTTCCACCGAACACCAAAAAGTTTTTCAGCGGTGGATTATCCCACCTCAGTAATGCTGGTGACATTTCTGACGGTTTCAAATCTTCTCTAAGTGGTTTCACTGCAATGTGGAACGCCGTTCGGACTTGGCTATAAAAAGGAGGTCCCTTGTCATTGAGCTTAACACGGAATCTGGCAACACTCAGTGATAAGAGAGAAGTTCACCAATGTGGTATCACAATGGAATGAATAGTCTAAGTGAGCCTGATACATCGTGGTATTAAAGACCTAAATTTTAGGATGCACAATGGGAGCCACCGTGGTGCAATGGTTAGCATGCCCGCCTTGCATACACAAGGTCGTGGGTTCGATTCCTGCTTCCACCGAACACCAAAAAGTTTTTCAGCGGTGGATTATCCCACCTCAGTAATGCTGGTGACATTTCTGACGGTTTCAAATCTTCTCTAAGTGGTTTCACTGCAATGTGGAACGCCGTTCGGACTTGGCTATAAAAAGGAGGTCCCTTGTCATTGAGCTTAACACGGAATCTGGCAACACTCAGTGATAAGAGAGAAGTTCACCAATGTGGTATCACAATGGAATGAATAGTCTAAGTGAGCCTGATACATCGTGGTATTAAAGACCTAAATTTTAGGATGCACAATGGGAGCCACCGTGGTGCAATGGTTAGCATGCCCGCCTTGCATACACAAGGTCGTGGGTTCGATTCCTGCTTCCACCGAACACCAAAAAGTTTTTCAGCGGTGGATTATCCCACCTCAGTAATGCTGGTGACATTTCTGACGGTTTCAAATCTTCTCTAAGTGGTTTCACTGCAATGTGGAACGCCGTTCGGACTTGGCTATAAAAAGGAGGTCCCTTGTCATTGAGCTTAACACGGAATCTGGCAACACTCAGTGATAAGAGAGAAGTTCACCAATGTGGTATCACAATGGAATGAATAGTCTAAGTGAGCCTGATACATCGGGCTGCCACCTAACCTAACCTAGGATGCACAATTTAGATAATATTAAGGGCAAACTTCTTTAAAATAATGAAACTTTAATTAAAAGAAAGTTTTTAATCATTGCTTCCAAACTTGTTTTTATTAAATTTAGGACACACATTTTGAAAATTTGCATCCCTCAGTTAAAGTCGTATGTCTTTGAACTAAGGACAAATTTTCTTGAAGTAAAGAAAGGCATTTTTTATTTAAAGAAATCTTCCTTAAATTAATTGTAATATTGAATCTTTAGATTTAAGATAAAAGCGCTTCAAATATAGACTAAGATTTATTTTTAGGTCTTTAGCATTTTTGGTTTAAAATTTTCTTCTAATTAAAAAAAGATGTTTTATTTATATTTCATAAACGTTATAATTTGAATTTTTTAACTGGAATCATTAACATCTCTTGTAAATGTGCAGGAAAATGATGAAATAACGCCTGAATTTGAAATCTAAAATCTGTAGATTTTCACCCCCATTATTTAAACGCTTACGAGAAGTAAAATCTGAAAATTTGACATTCAGTTTCAATCAATTTTCATGATCAGTTCATATTCTATACCATCAAAAAGTGAAATCGGTCTATATGGAGGCCTTACCTAATGGACCGATAAAAACTAAATCCGATACACGTTTTTGTGAGTCTAAAATACCAGTATATTTACAATTTCAGGCAAATTGGACAACAACTACGGTTTCTACAAGCCCAAAAAGTAATCTCGCGAGATCGGTCTATATGGGGGCTATACCAAAACATGGACCGATACTCACAATTTTTGACCCACCTCTTTATGGTTCTACAATACCTCCAGATTTCCAATTTCAGCCGAATTGGATACCAAATCGGGAGATCGGTCTATATGGGGGATATACCAAAACATGGACCAATGCATGCCATTTTCGGTACATGTCTTTATGGCCCTACAATACCTCTAGATTTATAATTTTAGTCAAATAGGATAAAAACTACCGTTTCTTTAAGTCCAATAAATAACATCTGGATATCCGTCTATATGAGGGCTATATTAACACATGGACCGATACTCACTATTTTCGGCATTCCTTTTCATGGTCCTAAAATACCTCTAGATTTCCAATATCAGGAAAATTGAATAAAAACTACGGTTTCCATAAGCCCGAGAAGTAAAATCTGGAGTTCGGTCTATATGGGGGCTATATCAAAACATGGACCGATACTCACCATTTTCGATACAACTTTTTATGGTCTCAAACTACCTCTATATTTCCAATTTCAGGGAAATTCGATAAAAACTACGGATTCTATAAGCCCAAGAAGTACAATCATGAGATCGGTCTATATGTGGGCTATACCAAAACATGGACCGATACTCACCATTTTCGGCACACCTCTTTATGGTTCTAAACTACCTCCATATTTCCAATTTCAGCCGAGTTGCATAAAAACTACGGTTTATATAATCCCGAGAAGTAAAATGTGGAGATCGGTCTATATGGGGGCTATACCAAAACATGGACCGATACTCACAATTTTTGACCCACCTCTTTATGGTCCCAAAATACCTCCAGATTTACAATTTGATGGTCCTAAAATACCTCTAGATTTCCAATTTCAGGCAAATTGGATAAAAACTACGGTTTTTATAAGCCTGAGAAGTAAAATCTGGAGATCGGTCTATATGGGGGCTAAAGCAAAACATGGGCCGATAGCCACCATTTTCGGCATACCTTATGGTCCTAAACTACCACTATATTTCCAATTTCAGGCAAACTGGATAAAAACTACGGATTATATAAGCCCAAGAAGTAAAATCATGGACCGATACTCACCATTTTTGGCACACCCCTTTATGATTCTAAAATACCTCCATATTTCCAATTTCAGCCCAATTGGACACCAAATCGGGAGGTCGGTTTACATGCGCACTATATTAAAACCTGGACCGATGTAGCCCTTCTTCGAAATTGACCTGCCTGCAGGCAAAAAACGAGCTTGTGCAAAATTTCAGCATTATTGCTTCATTATTGAAGACTGTAGCGTGATTACAACAGACCGACAGAAAGACAGACGGACATGGTTATATCGTCTTAGAATGTCTGCCTAATCAAGAATATTCATATATACTTTTTATAGTCGGAAATCAATATTTCGATGTGTTACAAACGGAATGACAAACTTATTATACCTCCGTCACCATTCTATGGTGGTGGGTACACGCAGAGAAGAAACATGATTGCCACAATCATATTCGAAGAGAAAAATAATATGATAGCAGCTATTTTTGCGGCGACCATGTAACATTTTAACCTGCAACCATGTTGGCTCAGTGAACATGGTTCTAAGAAAAATACAATTGTCCTCATCTAAAATGTTATTATATTGATAACAAGAATTTTGTTTCCATTAAAAGACAATGGTCACGATCTAAAATGTTATGTTATTAGTCAAAAATGTTTTTCTTCTAGTTAAAAGAACATGGTCACAACCTAAAATGTTTTGATTTTTATGAAAAAACTTTTTTCGTCGTCGAAAAAAGGACGCCACTTGAGAAAAGAAAACACAAAATCAACTTTATTTATTAGTTTTTATTTATTTATAAACTAATTCATTGTTTATTTGTATTTATAATGTCGTGCAAGCAAACTTCACTTATTTTTACACACTCTAGTTTGGTTCAATTTCAACAATAAGTAATCATTCCATATTTACTTCGTGCCCATCAAATGTACAAACGCAGACATCATGTAACTGCAAATAAAAATAAATTACACCATATATCAAAATGCAGAACAAAAACCAGGTATATTTTTTTCAATTACACTTTCCTTTTTTGTATTCACATAAAACCACGTGCCATTTCTGAATAAATAAATTAACACAAAACACAATAATTCCGTATTCTCCGTCCATTCCAAGAAACAATCAACACACGACTGACGCGCGAAATGAAAATCGTGTGTACCTGCTCAATGTTTTTATAAAATTCTTGTCGCTGCAAAAAAATTAAAAAAATAAATGGTCACGAAAACAATGTACATGGTCTTTATGGCCATGTAATGGTTGTAGACATGTCTATACGTAAACTATAAAAATACCTTTTTCTCTGCAAAAAAGTAAAAAAAATTGAATGGTCAGGTACATGATTTCCCTGACCATATAATGGTCTCAAATTCTATCATTTAAATAATAGAACATGTTTGCGGCATTTGATAACCATTTAAATGCTTATTGCCAACATATATTTTTCTCCGCTCGAAAATTATTTTTACAAAGACAAAATACATGGTTTTCGCGACAATTACATACTCTAAATAAGCATTAAATGGATGCGGCAACCATGTCCAAAGATGTTTTTTCTGTGCGTGTATAAAAATTAATGAAATAAATAGTCTTTACTAGTGTGAACTACTATGATAGTAATTTGGGAGAAAATCTGTGATAAATAATTTATATGTCATGATTTAAAATACCAATAATTCTTATTATAGATCTGTTCCTTATGAAGCAATTTAACGCAATTGCCAAATATTGAAGAATAAAGAAATCTAATGCATATAAAACCGATATCAAGCTTGAATAATTATTTTCTATTTGATACAAAACAGATCGAATAAAATCAAATTATCTAATGAATTAGATTAGATTAAATTAATTAATTGTATGATTGAAGCCAAAAAATGCTTTGGATTTTTTGTTTTCAGTTTCCATCATGCTTGAAAGATACACTCTTTATTGCACAGAACATATATAAATTGGAGATTGGTAAAAACCACCACCTATTGTGTGGTGGCATCAATAAATGTCATATTCTTTTGGACGCCTTTTACAATTGCCCATTTATATTTTCTTTCTATTTCAAGAAACGAAATAGAGTGCTGGTAGTGGAAGGTGTGTCTCCAGGAATATATATGGGGGTATTGTAAAATACTAAACTATTTCCAATGTCATTTCTTAAAAATTCAAACTAAATCAATGAATAACGGTTTCACTCATTCTTAAAAATTGTAAATATAAGAAGATATCATATAAATGCAACCTACTAAGCCCATATATCTAATGGTTCTAATTTTTTAAATGCATTATTGTTTCTCAGACTATTTAAGCTTTAAAATTTATTTGGGCAATTTTTTATTTTAAAACCAAATAATGGTAGCTTGATATTATTGTTAAAATTTGTTGAAATGCTCTCTTGCTAAATATCGTACTTGTAAAAAGAGCATATCATTGAAAGCTTTGAAATCATTGAAGTTTCCTTTGTTTACTGCCCTTTGTTCTTCTAACGATTATTAAAAGGCAAAAATTGTTGTTCCTTTGTTTTGAATAAAAAAATGTATTTTCTTTCCAAAACTTATTGAAAGGTCTACTCATTCACGCCTATGTAAATTTGTAGTAACATATCGAACTACTTTGCTTTTGACCTGCATAAATAATTTATTGACAGCGTCTTATGACTGTCGGGGATTTCTTTCTCCACTTGCACCATAAAAAAATCCATTAAATTTATTACATTGCTTACATTAATTAATGACTCCAGAGTCGAGATCAATTTTCACATGAACATTAATTACTTTTTATCAAAAGTTAAAAAAAGATACAATGGATATATACTTTTCGCTCGAGGACACTGAAATATCGATTTAATTGTCTTGCAGTGAACAGAATTAATATCAAGATAAGTGTAAATTGTATGGGTCCCAAGTATCGTATATTGGGATATTATAGCTTCAGTTACAATTACCCAATTGCTTTCGGCAGGCTACCCATTCTGTGATGAGATTATATTAATGTTGATATATGTCATATATATGTCTACAAGAACTATATTAAAATAATTTCAAATACAGAAAAAAATGTCTAATTCAACCACGAAATTACTTGATCCAATTAATTGTTTAATGGAAATGGTTCAATCACGAATGAATCACGAACAAAAAAATGATTTAATAATTAATCGATTTTGGTCACTCAATTAATTTTTTAATTTTAATTATAATTTTACTTTTAGATGAAATAATTTTTTTATAAGCTCATATGATTATAGTTGGATTTTTTTAGAAACAATATTTAATGAATTTAATATTTCTATTGGAAATATTTGTTCATTTCATTAAAATAATTAATATTTTGCGAAAATTAAAAATTTGGTGATGAAGAAAATCGACAAAGAAGCACAAAATATGACATTGGAGGAAAATACTTCGGCGCAAGCCTAGCAGCAGTCGAAAAATAAGTACTTCGTCGCAAGCATACCAGCTCTCCAAAAATAAGAGGTTTACAATAAATAGAATCAAAAAGAGCGAGTGAGTTGCTGCTCTCATTCAATATGTTAACATAAATTTAGGTCGAAAACCTTAGTTGTTAGTACCTTCATTTTTTGTATTTATTTTCATAATTTATTATGATTTTAAATAAACTAATAATAATAATAATAATGCTGCACTCATATCTAACAGGTTGGCTGATAAGTCCCCGGTCTAACAAAGAAAAACACATTTTTTTGTCAAAATTCGTGTTTATTATTCAACATAGTTCCCCTCAAGAGCGATACAACGATTATAATGACCTTCCAATTTTTTGATACCATTTTGGTAGTACTCCTTCGGTTTTGCCTCAAAATAGGCCTCAGTTTCGGCGATTACCTCTTCATTGTAGCCAAATTTCTTCCCTGCGAGCATCCTTTTGAGGTCTGAGAACAAGAAAAAATCGCTGGGACTAGGTATGGAGAATACGGTGGGTGGGGAAGCAATTCGAAGCCCAATTCATGAATTTTTGCCATCGTTCTCAATGACTTGTGGCACGGTGCGTTGTCTTGGTGGAACAACACTTTTTTCTTCTTCATGTGGGGCCGTTTTGCCGCGATTTCGACCTTCAAACGCTCCAATAACGCCATATAATAGTCACTGTTGACGGTTTTTCCCTTCTCAAGATAATCGATAAAAATTATTCCAAGCGCATTCCAAAAAAACAGAGTCCATTACTTTGCCAGCGGACTTTTGAGTTTTTCCACGCTTCGGAGACGGTTCACCGGTCGCTGTCGATTGGACTCAGGAGTGTAGTGATGGAGCCATGTTTCATTCATTGTCACATATCGATGGAAAAACTCAGGTGTATTACGAGTTAACAGCTGCAAACACCGCTCAGAATCATCAACACGTTGGTGTTTTTGATCAAATGTGAGCTCGCGCGGCACCTATTTTGCACAGAGCTTCCGCATATCCAAATATTGATGAATGATATGACCAACACGTTCATTTGATATCTTTAAGGCATCTGCTTTCTCGATCAACTTCATTTTACGGTCATTCAAAATCATTTTGTGGATTTTTTTGATGTTTTCGTCGGTAACCACTGCGTTCACCGTCCTCCGAGCTCATTTCACCACGCTTGAATTTTGCATACCAATCAATTATTGTTGATTTCCCTGGGACAGAGTCCGGAAACTCATTATCAAGCCAAATTTTTGCTTGCACCGTATTTTTCGCCTTCAGAAAACAGTATTTTAGCAAAACACGAAATTCCTTTTTTCCATTTTTTCACAATAACAAAAGTTGCTTCACAAAAGACGCTCTATCTCACAAATTAATTGACTTACAGACGTCAAATTTTGACACGAATCATTTGAAGGTTGGTACTATATAAAAATAATATGCATTTAGCGACGCCATCTATGTGTCAGACCGGGGACTTATCAGCCAACCTGTTATTTATAGATTTTATTCTCTCTTATAAGTTAGTTTCGTATTCTCGGTATTTTACTATCCCTTTCTCTCCCTCTGTTTATATTTATGGGACAATTTGTACTTTGAAAATCTCTATGACGACAGGAGGAATCGAACACAGACCTGTTATTTTGTAATCCAACACACTATACCCTACCCCACGGCATGGATTTATTCAATGATGTAATTTTACAATAGAAATGATGTACTATACAACTTAAGAAAACAAGGGTATTTTTTATTGGCACTATAAATTAATATGTTGCAATTTTTTTCTGAAATGAAATTTTCGGTAACGGTGCCCACAATCGCTGAACAAAAATTTAATTAAATAATATTTAGTTCGAATAAAAAAACAAACAAAATTAATTTTCTGGATTTAATAAAAGGAATCACTTTTAGAATGAAGTGGCTCTCTCAAACCACTGTATATCAGTTGCCAATGTGTGTATGCTTAAGGGGCACCCGCGAGTGAACTATGAGGAGATGAAAGCTCGTGTGTAATACAGTTGGCCTCCGAAAATTCGCCTACTCAAAATAATGACAGAATGTTTCTTGTACACGCAACGGCAATCGCATCTCCACATGAAACTGATTTACGATTTGTGTTGAAAAAAAAATTCAATCGAATAACCCGATCGTCCAAGAAAAATTAATATATAAATTAATAACCTTGGAGCTGAAGCTTCCCTTACCTTCATCAGCTGAGGAAGCAAACTTTTTTCCTTGCAAATAACTTGAAAAAACAACAGTATCATATGACAGATTTGGACAAATCTCGAAACTGCAATATGTAGCCTAGCTATAAAATACTGTCTGAATATGAAACAAAATTAAAGAAGAATTGCACCAATATGAAATCAAAATATATACGAAGTGTCTTATTGTATTTGGTTCGTCGGCACAGGTTCCTTTACAAAATATGCTAAATCGTACATTATCGCGTATTAAATATATGTAAGATTCAAATATAGTAGATCACCTCAAACATGTTTCAAGAGCAAAATGTTAGTTTTGGATGGAGAACATTGAGCATTTTTGTCGTCAAAGTTTTCATATTTTGCCAAAATATGAAAACTTTTGACATATCGATTCCTATTTCAGCATTATGTTGCCAAAAATGGTATTCAAAAATTTTAAAATACAGAAGGAACTATTACCGCTAGTTAGTGATCAAGTTGGAGTTATATTGCACTGAAAAAAGAATTCCCGGTTCGATTTGGCTTGCGGAGCCTCTAAGAGAAGCATGGTGTATGTATATGGTCTCTAACAACTATGCAAAAATTGGTCCAAATCGGTTCATAATTATATATAGCCCCCATATAAACTGATCCCCCGATTTGGCTTGCGGAGCCTCTAAGAGAAGCCTCTTTGAAGACCAAAATTCATCTGATTCAGTTGAAATTTGGTACGTGGTGTTAATATATGGCCTCAAATACTTATGCAAAAATTGGTCGAAATCGGTCCATAATTATATATAGCCCCCATATAAACCGATCCCCAGATTTGACCTCCGGAGCCCCTTGGAAGACCAAAATTCATCCGATTCGGTTGAAATTTGGTACGTGATGTTAGTATATGGTATCCAACAATCATGCAGCAATTGGTTTATATCAGTCTATAATTATATATAGCCCCCATAATTATATATAGCCCCCATATAAACCAATCCCCAGATTTGACCTCCGGTGCCTTTTGAGAAGCAAAATTCATCCGATCTGGTTGAAATTTGGTACGTGATGGTAGTATATGATATTTAACAGCCATGCCAAAAGTGGTCCATATCAGTCCATAATCATATATAGCCCCCATATAAAACGATCCCGAGATTTTGTTTTGGAGCCACTTGGAGGAGCACAATTTCATCCGAGTCAGTTGAAATTTGGTACATTGTGCTAGTATATTGCCGTTAACAACCATACCTAACTAGGTCCATATCGGTCTATAGTTATATATATAGCCCTCAGATAAATCGATCCCCAATCACACAAAAATTGGTCCATATCAAGTTCATAATTGTATATAGCCCCCTTATAAGCGACCCCCGTATTTCAATTCTGGCCCTCTACCACGTATGGACTAACTCACACTTTAGAATTCGATTGTGGATGACAGTCTTTAGTACAAGTTTCTATGCAATCCATGGTGGAGGGTACATAAAATTCGGCCTGGCCGAACTTATGGCCGTATATACTTGTTTCTTCATGTGATATTAATGTCCTATAAAACTGAGTTAAAAGCAACTGAAGTTTCCAAATGCAGACTCGACTTTAAGTAGAAATTATACTATATCTCATGTAAAAACGTCTTTAATAAAAAGGTTTTAAAAACCCCTCCTATTTTTCAACACTTTTTTGCATTATAGTCAAGATACAAAAATTCAACAACTGAATTTTTAAAGCCAAGTTGACCTTAGTAAAACAATTTTTTCTTTCATGCTATGATCTCCATAAAGGCAGAACGACTTCATTGACAAATTTATCGACTTTTGGACAAGGAAAATAACTTTATATCAGAGAAATGCGTATTCTATGCTCTGCAAAATTCGCAAAAGTATTTTAGGGATATGAAATCCTTGACCTTACGTCTATTTTTTTCAGTGTGTGCATCAATTTTTATACCAGTTTGGGATACATCTTACATAAGCAAATGGACGTTGCAGTTGGCGGATCGGTTTTTATCATATTTTATTCTCATCCCCAGTGACTCTATTTGATTTCGTTAATTTAAGGCGTCACAAACTTCTCATTTGGATCGTAGTGCATTTGGTTGGAAGTTTCATCATATTCAAGAGGTTCTAGAGGAATCACTCGCTAGTTGCTCTGAACACGCTCACAAAAAATCGCTTCTGTAACATATACTCCCAAACATATTTTGCTTCAAGCATATACATTTTTGGCTATTGCCCAAACATTTATATGTTTGATCTCTTCCAATATATGATATGTTTGAAAGCATATTGGTCTAAACAATATATGTTTGGGTAATCAATTTCAAAACATTTTGTATTTTTGCATCCAAATTCAATAATGTTGTCTTCCAAAAAACAATATGTTATGATGTGAACATATAATATGTTTGGAAGCATTTTGCACCCAAAAATATTATATGCTTAAAAAAATTCTCCCAAACAATATTGTGCTCAAAATTTTATTTATTTATTTATATATTTACAATCATAATGAATTATGAAAATAAACAGGTAATATAGGTGCTAACAACATAGGTTTTCGACCTGAATGCTCAAAATTTTGTTTCTGCCCAATTGTATATTCCCCCACATCTTTCTCACTTCCACGAGATTTTTTAGTTCTTAGCACCTTTTTCTGTAATACAAACATTGTAGAGTAAATTATTCAATTGTATGATTTTTTTTTATTTTAATTTTACCTTTTGCCGGACGGGGATTCGAACAGCGGACCACACAGTTTGTAAGGATCAAAGAAGTAGCTGATCAATTGCCCAAGGAAAAATAAAATGTTAATTTTGTAATAACAAGCAACAACCACCAACTTAATTCAATATCGCTCCCTGTTAAATAGCGCTCCAAGCTACTAAACACATATATGTTTATAGGCTATTTCTAAATTAGTATATGTTTGCATCCAAGCATATTATATTTACAAACATTTTATGTCCCAAACATAATATGTTCTAACATATTAACATATATGTCCCAAACATGTTATGCTAGTTTATGAACATTATATGCTTGCACTCAAAAATATTTTGTTTAAAAATTTGTGTTCCAAACATATAATGTTTATAGCCAAACATATGAAAAACAGTCTTTTTCATCCGTGTAGTTTAAGAAATCTATTTATCGGTATAATAGCCAAATTTCACAATAAAATAGGCTCAACATAAGACAATGCGCATAACACAAGCAAAGACCTTTTTTATAGAAGCGTATTTCAATTAACCTTCATCTACTTTGACCTGAAACATCATATTAATCTAACCCAATACCACTGACTAGCTTGATAATTTTCACATTTACCAATATCGCTCCCTGTTAAATAGCGCTCCAAGCTACTAAACACATATATGTTAATAGGCTATTTCTAAATTAGTATATGTTTGCATCCAAGCATATTATATTTACAAACATTTTATGTCCCAAACATAATATGTTCTAACATATTAACATATATGTCCCAAACATGTTATGCTAGTTTATGAACATTATATGCTTGCACTCAAAAATATTTTGTTTAAAAATTTGTGTTCCAAACATATAATGTTTATAGCCAAACATATGAAAAACAGTCTTTTTCATCCGTGTAGTTTAAGAAATCTATTTATCGGTATAATAGCCAAATTTCACAATAAAATAGGCTCAACATAAGACAATGCGCATAACACAAGCAAAGACCTTTTTTATAGAAGCGTATTTCAATTAACCTTCATCTACTTTGACCTGAAACATCATATTAATCTAACCCAATACCACTGACTAGCTTGATAATTTTCACATTTACCACATGTCTGGGCAGCTAGAATCCTCAAAATGGAGATTAAAAATCAAGATCTAAACTGGCTATAAATTGCCCACCTGTGACACTAAACTTGACTTGGAAAGTCAGCTAATTATTGAACTTCCCACACCGCTTAAAGAGTGCCACTAAAGGCACAAAATATGACAAGTATTAATTACGAGAACGTACCACTGCGAGATCAAAAAAAAAACAACCAACTTCAGATTGTGTGTCGGCATGATGAAATTTTGCTTGCTGGAGAACATTTGAACGTTAGCGAATTACTTGTAATGAACTGTTCGCACTCGCTCAGCAATTGGCAAATTATTGAGCATCTTGCACTTGCCTTGTATGACCATATATCGGATACAAGCTTTATCCCTGCCAATATGAGTTTGTGCATTTGTCTATGGTTTTCATAGTGGATTAGAAAAGATGAGAGAAATTCTGCCGACATTGATTATATAAAAACAACCAAAAGAACATTAGGTTTAACCGAAGCTTCTTACTCGTTCATAGATGGGGTGGGATGGGTTTTGTTTTGTTCTTTATTAGCCTCTGTATATACAGTACGCTACATGATTCATTTATGGGTATTTTGATTGGAAGGTATTGTTGTTATTATTGAATAAAAATATTTCGTTGAAAGGAAAATTTTATTCAACGAAAAGGGATGCAACAGTCTTACCTTATCCAAGCAGAAACTGCAATGGATTCTGTAAACATTTTTATTAGGCGAGAATGGGAAAAATTCCACATCGTTGGCACTTCAAACGATTCCATATCAAAGGTAAATCGTTACAGATCTTATAATATATTAAAGTATATTATAAAGGGCTGATTTTGAATGGAATCAAAAATTCAGCATCAATTGACAAATAAATAACAGGTTGGCTGATAAGTCCCCGTTCTGACACATAGGTGCCGTCGCTAGTATTAAATGTATATTATTTTTATATAGTACCAACCTTCAAATGATTCGTGTCAAATTTTGACGTCTTAAGTCAATTAGTTTG
Organism: Haematobia irritans; assembly: GCF_050003625.1. NCBI lineage: Eukaryota > Metazoa > Arthropoda > Insecta > Diptera > Muscidae > Haematobia > Haematobia irritans. The sequence continues at coordinate 138,673,893 of NC_134399.1, forward strand.
TGAGATAGAGCGTCTTTTGTGAAGCAACTTTTGTTTTTGTAAAAAAAATGGAAAAAATTAAAATACTGTTTTCTGAAGGGAAAAAATACGGTGGAAGCAAAAACTTGTCTTGATAATGAGTTTCCGGACTCTGCCCCAGGGAAATCAACAATAATTGATTGTTATGCAAAATCCAAGCGTGGTGAAATGAGCACGGAGGACGGTGAACGCAGTGGACACCCGAAAGAGGTGGTTACCGACGAAAACATCAAAAAAATCCACAAAATGATTTTGAATGACCGTAAAATGAAGTTGATCGAGATAGCAGAGGCCCTAAAGATATCAAAGGAACGTTTTAGTCATATCATTCATCAATATTTGGATATGCGGAAGCCCTGTGAAAAATGGGTGCCGCGCGAGCTCACATTTGACCAAAAACAACAACGTGTTGATGATTCTGAGCGGTGTTTGCAGCTGTTAAGTCGTAATACACCCGAGTTTTTCCATCGATATGTGACAATGGATGAAACATGGCACCATCACTACACTCCTGAGTCCAATCGACAGTCGGCTGAGTGGACAGCGACCGGTGAACCGTCTCCGAAGCATGGAAAGACTCAAAAGTCCGCTGGCAAAGTAATGGCCTCTGGTTTTTGGGATGCGCATGGAATAATTTTTATCGATTATATTGAGAAGGGAAAAACCATGAACAGTGACTATTATATGGCGTTATTGGAGCGTTTGAAGGTCGAAATCGCGGCAAAACGGCCCCATATGAAGAAGAAAAAAGTGTTGTTCCACCAAGACAACGCACCGTGCCACAAGTCATTGAGAACGATGGCAAAAATTCATGAATTGGGCTTCGAATTGCTTCCCCACCCACCGTATTCTCCATATCTGGCCCCCAGCGACTTTTTCTTGATCTCAGACCTCAAAAGGATGCTCGCAGGAAAAAAATTTGTCTGCAATGAAGAGGTGATCGCCGAAACTGAGGCCTATTTTGAGTCAAAACCGAAGGAGTACTACCAAAATGGTATCAAAAAATTGGAAGGTCGTTATAATCGTTGTATCGCTCTTGAAGGGAACTATGTTGAATAATAAAAACGAATTTTCTTTGCTAGACCGGGGACTTATCAGCCAACCTGTTACATTTCAAAGGTTATCAAATTGGTTCACGTCGGCTGCATCAAAATATTAACCAATTTTAGTCTCCATACTTTGGAATTCGAAAAGGACCCCAGAGTATGATTCGAAACTATCATAAATTGATCTCCTTCAGTTCACACTGGTATGTATGTCAAACAACAAATCACCGACAAATGGTAATGTTTCTACTTTTCTCAAGCCACCATAAATATTGAGTTGCACATATTCATTAATGCTTCCTTGATTTCTTTGACTACAACAGCTTGGTTAGAGAGCTTCAAACAGAAAAAATCAACCTTCCATCAACGCACAGATTAACGCATGTCTGAATTAGTCTCCAGTATTTTTGTGATTGTGCTATATTTAGCTCACCGATTTTCCGGCTGTTGTTGGCGAGTCCAGCTTTTTTGTAAGATGATCACTGAGAATAAATCGACAAAAATCGAAAAATTATAGATAGACTACTGATTGAAGGTACATGAGACAGCTGATACAGAAAGTATCACAAAATATTGCCTCGGTTCTATTCTGCACGAAATTTTAGGCATGAAAAAGCCTTCTACACGATGAAATATTCGTTTACACACTCCAGATAACTAGTGCCATAGAAAGCATTAGAGAGCGCTTTCTGCATAGTTTGATGACAGTTGACGAAACGTAGAAAATCGAAATATTCGATTGCATCCGGAAACCTACGATGACTGTTCCATTGGACTGAAAGGTCCACCTGTCTACCTTTTTCTGGGATTCACAAACAAAATAGTAAAATGACCACAGATCACTACTACGCCAAATTATTGGCCTAATTCGATGGTGATTTGAAGAAAAATGTGGTCTTCTGGTACGATTAAATTGAGCTACAAATTGCTGCTCCCATCCTTCTTATTCTATTGATTTTGCCCGTGTCACTTCCCAGCAAGAAAAGCGTATCCAAAAAGTAATGAACATTTTTTTTGTGATCCGGAAGTGGTGCAAAATTGGTTCAGAAGCAGTGCATTTTACATTGGCTTTTCATAAGGCGGAAGTCATCTGTTTAAGCATCCGCAGCATTGATTTCGCATTAGTTCCTCCGATGTGATGATATTTCAGTATAACTACATAAATTACAAAAATAAAGATTTTTTGACTAATGCTAGACAAATTCTAAGTCTGTCGAGATATGGATCGTATTGGATTGTACTTGAAAAGTACTGACTTAGGAAAAAACTACCAATTTTTTTCTGAGTTCTTTATATTTTCATCGAAATATCGGTCGAGGCCTCGTAAAACCGAATTCTTCAGATGGTTTAAAAAGTCGGAGCACCACGAGGACATTTTTAAGAAGAAATCTCCACTTTTTTACAATATTTATGTTATTAAAATATAGGAAATATATTTGAACGAGCTATATCTATATATAATAAAAAACTTTTCTCTACTTACTAAGAAGAAACTATTAGTACAACACTATAGGTGATTATGAATCCGTCAGAGGTCTAGAACTAACATTTCTTGTTGCAACAAATGTTGTTAAATATGCACCTTTAGCAAAGATCCCTACATAGATATTCTCCGAAATGTAAAGTAATGTATCCGTATAAATTCTTATCATACATTTACTGTATGATTAAAATAAACAATAAATAAATAAATAAATTCTTATAAGGGACAAATGACAATTTTTCTCATATACCCATTATTATTCTCCCGATGACAATAAATTTCCATTTAATAGTTATGGAGAAGTTCTTACAACACTCATCAATATAGTCAGCATAAATGAAAGGTTTATAAAGGAGTTTAAGTTTGAGTCTGTAATTGAACCGTCGTCTATGGAAAAGTTATATTCTATTCAAACTGGCTATCCTATACTGTTCACAATATTCGATGCGATCCAAATCTTTTGTCATACTCTTCTTTGCTTTCCTCTTCTCACATCACCACCAACTAATTCACTAATCTTCTTATAACTTGCTGCATCGTTGCTTATAACAAGCGATTGAGTGTTGGAGTTGTTTGCCGCTGAATGTTTGATCTCATCGATTGTTATGATCAATTAGACTTTTTCGCGCTTTTCTGCACACAATCACAAACATTTTCCACCAACGGTCATTCAAACTATCTCAACCTGAAGCTAGCAAAAATCTAGTTAAGGAAGAACTCGACAATGACGACGATCAAGAATCACATAGTCAACAACAACATCTTAAGCAGGTGGATGAGGTGGAAATGAGTTGTGAAAATTTAAAATATGTTCTTTACCATTTTGTCATTTGTAATAACAATGTTGTAATGTTTTTAAAGGATTTTCACATGAAACGAATAAACGGTGACCAAATATGAAATGGAAACATTTCAATAGCTTTACAAAGTTGTACAATTAAAAATTGCATTGGCAGACACAAAAATAGCAATGTTGCTGAAAGTATTGAGTAGTGGTCATATCATATAATAGTCCTCCATCTATTTGAAGTTGGAGTAGAACTTTAGCGAATAGAATACACGTGTAAAAAATAAAACGTTTGGAAAACAAGTATATCAACAAACATAGTTCCTAGGTGCGGTCTTGTGCAATTAAAGTTGTTTATTTCCTTTAAACGAAAGAACCTAACACAAACGATGTTTATTGTTGAAAATTAAAATTGGGTGAAGAATATTTTGCGTACATGGAGAATTATTCGAAATGGTTTTTTTGGGGAAAGATTGGATCTGATTGTTGACCTTAACCATATTCAAATTGGCATATCAATTTGAATATGATTGGGCTCAACAATGAGCCCAGTCCAAATTAAATATAACAACAATGTTTTCTGTCGTAAATCGTCATTTTTCCAAAATGTATATTCCCCGCAAAAACTGAGTAAGCACTAGTGATTCTTCCCGAAATACCACATCGAAATATTGCTCTAAGACCCCATACCGTATATATATTCTGGGTCGTGGTGAAATTCTGAGTCGATCTAAGCATGTCCGTCAGTCCGTCCGTCTGTTGAAATCACGCTAACTTCCAAACGAAACAAGCTATCGACTTGAAACTTGGCACAAGTAGTTGTTATTGATGTAAGTCGAATGGTATTGCCAATGGGCCATATTCGACCACTTTTACATATAGCCCCCATATAAACCGACCCCCCAATTTGGCTTTCGGACCCTCTAAGAAAAGCAAATTTCATCCGATCCGGCTGAAATTTGGTACATGGTGTTAGTATATGCTCTCTACCAACCATGCACAAGTTGGTCCACATCGGTCCATAATTATATATAGCCCCCATATAAACCGATCTCCAGATTTGGCTTGCGTAGCCTCTAAGAAAAGCAAATTTCATCCGATCCGGCTGAAATTTTGTACATGGTGTTAGCGTATGGTCTCTAACAACCATGCAGAAATTGGTACACATCGGTCCATAATTATATATAGCCCCCATATAAACCGATCCCCAGATTTGGCTTGCGGATACTCTAAGAGAAGCAAAGTTCATCTGATCCGGCTGAAATTTGGTACATGGTGTAAGTATATGGTCTCTAACAACTACGCAAAAATTGGTCCACATCGGTTCATAATTATATAGCCCCCATATAATTCGATCCCCAGATTTGACCTCCGGAGCCCCTTGGAAGAGCAAAGTTCACCCGATCCGGTTGAAATTTGGTACGTGGTGTCAGTATAGGTTCTCTAACAACCACGCAAAAATTGGTACTTACCGGTCTTAATTATATATAACCCCCATTTAAACCGATCCCCAGATTTGACCTCCGGAGCTCTTGGAGAAATTTGGTACGTGGTGTTAGCATATGGTATTTAACAATGATGCCAAAATTGGTCTATATCGGCCCATAATCATATATAGACCCCATACAAACCGATACCCAGATCTGGTTTTGGAGCCCCTTGGAGGAACAAATTTCATCCGATTCAGTTGAAATTTGGTACATTGTGCTAGTATATGGTCATTATATATGACTCTCAGATCCCCAACCACACAAAAATTAGTCCATATCGGTTCATAATTGTATATAGAATTGAAATATGGGGATCGCTTTATATGGGGGGTGGTAAAGCGATCCCAATATTTCAATTCTGGCTCTGCTCTTCCCTATATATATCTTTATACCCACCACCATAGAATGGTGACGGGGGTATAATAAGTTTGTCATTCCGTTTGTAACACATCGAAATATCGATTTCCGACTATATAAAGTATATATATTCTTGATCAGGGAGAAATTCTAAGACGATGTCCGTCTGTCCGTATGTCTGTCTGTCTGTCTGTCTGTTGTAATCACGCTACAATCTTCAATAATGAAGCAATCGTGCTGAAATTTTGCACAAACTCGTCTTTTGTCTGCAGGCAGGTCAAGTTCGAAGATGGGCTATATCGGTCCAGGTTTTGATATAGTCCCCATATAAACCGACCTCCCGATTTGGGGTCTTGGGCTTATAGAAATCGTAGTTTTTATCCAATTTGCCTGAAATTTGAAATCTAGAGGTATTTTATGACCATAAAGAGGTGTGCCAAAAATGGTGAGTATCGGTCCATGTTTTGGTATACCCCCCATATAGACCGATCTCCCGATTTTACTTCTTGGGCTTATAGAAACCGCAGTTTTTATTCAATTTACCTGAAATTGGAAATCTAGAGGTATTGTAGGACCACAAATACGTGTGCCAAAAATTGTGAGTATCGGCGCATATGTTGGTATAGCCCCCATATAGACCGATCTCCCGATTTTACTTCTTGGGCTTATAGAAACCGCAGTTTTTATTTAATTTACCTGAAATTGGAAATCTAGAGGTATTGTAGGACCCCAAATACGTGTGCCAAAAATTGTGAGTATCGGTCCATGTTTTGGTAGGGTCCCCATATAAGACGACCTCCCGATTTGGGGTCTTGGGCTTATAGAAACCGTAGTTTTTATCCAATTTGTCTGAAATTGGAAATCTAGAGGTATTTTAGGACCATAAAGAGGTGTGTCGAAAATGGTGAGTATCGGTCGATATTTTGGTATAGCCCCAATATAGACCGATTTCCCGATTTTACTTCTTGTGATTCTATAATCCGAAGTTTTTATCCTATTTGCCTGAAATTGGAAATCTAGAGGTATTTTCGGGTCATAAAGAGATGTGCCGAAAACGGTGAGTTTTCGAGACGGTCCATATTTTAGTATAGCCCCCATAAGAACGATCTCCCGATTTAACTCCTTAGGTTTCTAGAAACCATAGTTTTTATCTGATTTGCCTGAAATTGTAAATATTCTGGTATTTTAGGCTCAAAAAATTTGTATCGGATTAAGTTATCGGTCGATTTGGTAATGCCTCCATATAGACCGACTTCACTTCTTGAGGGTGTAGAAGGCGCACTGATCATGAAAATTGCTTGAAACTCAATTTAAAATTTCCAGATTTTACTTCTACAGATTTAAGATTTCAAATCAAGACATTATTTTATAATTTTCTTGCACACTGACAAGAGATGTTAATGATTCCTCTAAAACTCAAACAAAAATGGTTCTTATAAATCCAGAATCTGATATAGTCCTCATAGGTGAAATCTTAAAATTTATCTTCGGGAAGTGTCCTCAAGTCCTCAAGCCCTCCTGAAATTTCAAAGGAAACACTAATATTTGGTTCATGGTGGTGGGTATTTAAGATTCGGCCCAGCCGAACTTAGTGCTGTATATACTTGTTTTTGTCTACTATATTTCACGTATAGACTAACTTACAATTTAGAATACGATGTTAGAAGTAGAAGTTTCTACACAATCCACCGTGGTGCATGCCCGCCTTGCATACACATGGTCGTGGGTTCGATTCCTGGTTCGACCGAACATTCATCGGTGCATTATCCCACCTCAGTAATGTTGGTGACATTTCTGAGCGTTTCACGGCTTCTCTAAGTGGTTTCACTGCAATGCTGAACGCCGTTCGGACTCAGTTATAAAAAGGAGGTCCCTTATCATTGAGCTAAAACATCGAATCGGGCAGCTCTCACTGATAAGAGAGAAGTCCACCACTTTGATATCATAATGAACTGAATAGTCTAAGTGAGGCTGCAATATCGGCCTGCCACTATACCTAGCGTACACAATCCATGGTGGAGTTCGGCCTGGCCGAACTTACGGCCGTATATACTTGTTTTTTTTTTTTTTTAATTTTCTTCCATTAAATTAGTTCTTAAGGTATGCTATGTATACTAACCTATGCTATATTACTTTCAGTGAACACACTTACCACAAACCACATCCAAAGAAAAAATACTTTCCTCAGGAACGACATTTTAAACAACCGTTTGGTCTGGTCTTTTAGACCAAATATTCAACGATTGTCTGTAATTCTGTTTATTTGCCTTTAAAGAAAATTCTTTAGCATCAAAAGAAAACTTGCTTGTCTAAAACTTCGTTCCTCAGAAAAGAAAACTCTTCTTTCAGTGTATGATGAAATTGTTCTTCCAACCAAATGATTTGGCCAATTGCCATTTCAATTTTTCTTTCGCATGATTTAACCCACATTTGCACGAACGACACTAGCTTTCGTCGATTTCAATTGCAAAAGGATATGCCATAAATTGTGCAGTGATTTGGAAACTGTTAACATTGTTGATGTTACATCGTATGCAATTAGTTAGAGATTTTGCGTTTAACAACCTGATGAGATATGGGAATTTGCAACCTGAAAAGAAAGCATAAAATTTATGTGCTGGCGATCGAAATCAATAGGCCAAGATAATAAAAACAAGATATGGTGACATTGCAAATTGTTTGCACTACGTGTCACATTGAGCAATTTTTCATAATGTCAATTATTTGAGAAAATTTGGTGTAATGAATTATGCATTAGGTTTTTTTTTGGAAATTTAAGTTTTGAATTATTAGGACATTGCTCAAATTATAGATGAAAATGGATAATAGAAAAAATAGCATTTATGGCAAAAAGAAAAGTTTAAAATTATTTTTGGTAGCTTCATATCTTCACCATGCTTTATAGCAATATCTAAAAGCTATGAGAGAGACAGAAAAAAAAAAAACAATTTTCACGTATTCCAAGCAATCGGGTAAAGTTGTTGAAGGTTTCACAATTTCAGGCTATGATATTGCAATGTTGAGTATGCCCGTAAAGTCCATAATTTTAAATCCTGATAAAAATATCAGAGACATTTTGTAAAAGATGGTTATGCACCTTAGTGTTTTAGGCTACTAGTAGTACACATTATCATTGTATAACTTCTCTATGAGACATATCTTCCAGTATGAAATTCTTATTCCGAATCCGAAACATTGCCCACACCACTCCCACAGATTTATCATGCTCAAACTTTCATGCAGGTTAGACCTCTTCTCCTGTCTAAAAGAGTCGAATTAGCAAATTTTATAGACATGTTGATTTTTGGAATTTTCTAAAATTCCACGAAAAGATCGACTCAGAACTTGATTCTGAGACGCAGTAGTTACCATAACCACACTCTTAGAAAAATATGTTTTTCATATGTTCCGATATAAACAAAATGTGTTTCGGGTACAATTTTAAAACACAATATATTTAAGTGTAAACAAGTTATGTTCCTAAACTAGCACTAAATGTTTGGCACATCTATGTTAATATGTTAGAATATATTATGTTTGGGGCATGAATGTTTCATAAAAATCTTATGTGTGAATGCAAACATATATAAATTTACAAATTTCGACTAAACATACATATGTTGTGATATTTTATTCAAAGCGACAGAGAGAGTATAGAGAAAGAAATAGAGATGGAAACCGGTAGAGTTGACGGGATAGTCCACGTGGCAAACAAATGTATGTTTCTGTTAAATAATGTTATGTTTGCATGGGCTCGTGGGCGCTGCAAACTATGCTATATAAGTGTAACTTATAACGATAATTATCTACTGGTGACTATAACAGCTACGTAGTCCAGTGGGTAGTTTGTTGGCTTACAAACTGTATAGTCCTCGGTTTAAAAAATGTATAAAAGTGAATTTAAAAAATGTATAAAAGTGAATAATTTCTTCAACATTATTTGTATTACAGAAAAAGGTGCCAAGAACTAAAATATTTCGAGGAAGTGAAAATTACGAGTATGTTAGGCAATGAGCACAATCGTCTTTGGGAAAAATTCTTCCAAGCATATAATATTTTTGGGCTCAAAATGCTTCCAAGCATATGATATGTTCACATAAAACAAACATATTAATGTTTCGGCAGTATCCAATAATATATGTGCTTCCTGCAAAATATGTTTGGAACATATGTTAAAGAAGCGATTTTTTTTGAGGGTGCAGATTTCAGCATAATAACAAAACTACCATGAATTGCGGAAGTTTTTACAAAGAGACTAACAACAAAACTAAGTCCACCATAGACGACAGTAGGCAAATTTAAGAAATTCTCGAAAAAAACCAAATCCATAGATATTGTAGGTTGTGCAAATATTGGATGCGCACATTAAAAATGCTGGATTGATAACAAATGCCATAGTTCGGGATATACGCATCAGACAATACCGAAACTATATTCATTACATAATCACATTCCATAGCTTTCATTTTCAGTATGTATCCTTTGTTCGGAGTGTAAACAACACAGTTTTTTTTGTCCTCAATATAGCAAGTTTCGTGCCTACAAAACAGCATTTACGGGAAGCTTGCAAACACCTGGGCCAAAGAAAACAAAGAGGATTTTTTTTGCATCGCATCATCTTATTTTGGCTCAAAATCACAAAAACTCTATTTATACATTTGAGCCGAGCATTCTGTAACAAAAGGCCACAAAATTTTATTGGAAACACTCAAATAGAAAGTCCTAACACCCTCAAAAAAAAAATCGCTTCTGTAACATATACCCCAAATACATTTTGCTTCAAGCATATATATTTTCAGGATGGATCCAAATAAAATATTGTTTGTATTGGTAGAAAAAAATTTTAATGAATTTTTTTTTTGTGGATATATTTTTATGGCGCCAATTGGTTACTTCCATTATTTTACTTGCAGCATACTCTCTAGGTTTCTCTTTCTAAACACATATATGTTTATAGGCTATTTCAAAATTAATATATTTTTGCATATTATATTTACAAACATTTTATGTCCCAAACATGATATGATCTAACATATTAACATATATGTCCCAAACATGTTATGATAGTTTATGAACATTTTATGCTCTCACTTAAAAATATTGTGTTAACAAATTTTGAGTTCCAAACATATAATTTTTACATCCAAACATATGAAACACAGTCTTTTTCATCCGTGCACCCACCATATGGCCCAAATATTGTTGTTTCTGATCACCACTTGTTTCGATCGATGACGCATGACTCGACTGATAAGCATTTTCGATCTTATGAGGAAGTCAAAAATTGGATCGATTCACAAATCTAGCCATTTTTCGTCGAAAAATCCCTATGGTACCAAAAAATGGGCTAAATTACTAAAGGGTGATACGGTCAAAATTTGGTCAAGGGAAAACGCGTGTAAATCGGTGAAATCGTTTATTTAAAAAATCAAATTAAATTGCTTTTTCAAGTTCTATTAGTATAAAATTTAGGAAAAATATTCAGTTAGGCTTTCGCTTTTCCAAATCCGAATTGCCGGGCCTCACGCTTGACACCTGCCATCAGATTTTGTACCGCCACCTTGTCCACCTTCTTCGCCGCAGAAAGCCAGTTTGCCTTGAACTGCTACTCGTCCTTAGCAGTTTTTTTTTGGTCTTCTTTAGGTTCCGCTTGACAATAGCCCAGTATTTCTCAATTGGGCGGAGCTCTGGCGTGTTGGGAGGGTTCTTGTCCTTGGGAACCACCTGCACGTTGTTGGCGGCGTACCACTCCTTGGCCTTTTTACAGTAATGGCAAGATGCCAAATACGGCCAAAACAGTACGGAACAACCGTGTTTCTTCAGGAAAGGCAGCAGACGTTTATTCAAACACTCTTTCACGTAAATTGCTTGGTTGATAGTCCCGGAAGCCATGAAAATGCTGCTTTTCAAGCCACAGGTACAGATGACTTGCCAAACCAGATATTTCTTTGCGAACTTTGACAGTTTTATGTGCTTGAAAATATCTGCTAGCTTTCCCCTTCCTTTTGCCGTATAAAACTCCTGTCCCGGAAGCTGCTTGTAGTCGGATTTGACGTAGGTTTCGTCGTCCATTACCACGCAGTCAAACTTCGTCAGCATCGTCGTGTACAGCCTCCGGGATCGCGCTCGTATTTTGTTTATCATCGCGATTTGGAGTCACTACCTTCTTGTAAGTCGATAGTCCGGCTCGTTTTTTGGCTCGATGCACGGTTGTAGACGATACACCCAGCTTATTTGCGGCATCTCGGAGAGAGAGGTAAGGGTTTCGCTTGAAACTACCGGCAACTCTCTTTGTCGTCTCAGCGGCTTCTGGTTTTCGATTTCCCCCCGATCCAGACTTCCTGGTTGTCGACAAACGTTTCCCAAACACTTTAATTACATTTGTAACGGTTGATTTGGCAACTTTTAGCGATTTTGCCAGCTTTGCGTCCGAGTAGCTCCAAAATCAAAATAGGAGCAACATTCTACACACACACACCTTCAAAATGAGGGGCGTTCAGGGTTTTTAAATGCAAAATTGAAAGAAATACGTCAAGTTTATATTGACCAAATTTTGACCGTATCACCCTTTAGCTAGCGATAAACGACACTTCGAATGATAATTTTTACAATTTCTTTCGTAAAAAAAATTTTAAACATTTGGAAACAATCACTCCAATAGAGCTACTGTGAGCAAAAAAGTAAAGTGAATTTTAAAATATAAATTCAAATTTCGCTGGATTTGCTTTTCGGGGTTCTTTTTTGTTCTGAAATGGCAGGACTGAGCCAATTTCATGTTAATCCTATTATTAGTTCATCTTATGGTACGGTCACACTGGGAAAATATTGAATGAAATTGAAAAATAATTAATCACCACAGTAATTAGCTCATTTTAGATAGTTTCCAGATATTTCGAAAGTGCTTCTAACAAAAGTTTGACACTAATTCATAAGCGTAGAAAAACCTCTGGCCGTAAGTTCGGCCAGGTCGAATCTTATGTACCCTCCACCACACGCAAAAAAATAATTGTTTCCTCCCAAACGAAATTTTAGACAAACAAAGTTCGTTTCTCATTTGCTTTTCGCTGTAAGGAAGTGTATTTGGAAGAAAAGTATATACTTTTTGTGATAAACGTTTATTCTTTTCCAGGATGTAAAAACAATTTCATAAAGACAAACTAAAAAAAAACATTGTTTTCTTGCTAATTGCATTTTCCCTGACATCTTTCTCACATCCACGAGGTTTTTTTAGTTCTCAACACCTTTTCCTGTAATACCAACAATGTAGAAGAAATTATACGATTTTATAAATTTTTAAAATTTTTTTTACCTTTCGCCTGGACGGAGGATCGAACCGCGGACCATGCACTTTGTAAGCCAACACACTAACCACTGAGCTATGTACCTGTTATGGTCATCAATAGATAAATATCCATATAAGTTATATTTATATAGCATAGCTTGCGGCGCCCACAAACCGAATAAACAAAGTTTATTTAACATAAACAAACATTTAGTTTGGCAACGTGGAACAGTGGTTGCTACGTCCGACTTGCATGCCAACGGTCGTGGGTTCGATTCCTGCTTCGACCAAAGTTTTTTGTTTTTTTACATATATTCCAGATATGTTCGGAAGATTCCGAAAAAAAATTCAACATTACATTGTAGTATATTAAATTTTGAACTGTAAAATGTGTCTTATTAAAGACCTAAAGTCAGAAAAGAACAGTGTTTGATATAAACGGAATGGACTGTGTTGTTGTTTTAAAAATAACTTTTTTTATTAAAAAAATAAAAATTTTGTAACAAACGAATTTTTTTGGTGATAAAAGTTAAAATTTTCAAAGCAATTCAAAAAACTCTAACAAAAGAAAAACGTTTTCGGTACACGTTTTCCAAACGTTTTTTTTTCTTTGCGTGCATGGATTGCGTAGAAACTTCCACGAAAGATTGTCTTCCACAATCGAATTACTTGGGTTGTGGTATCTTAAATAGTTTTCTAAATTGTGAGTTAGTCCATATATTAGACAAAAAAGGTATGTGTAGATAAGTCTACAAATAATTACGAATCGACATGGACTTTTGCACGGTACGTAGGGAGCCAGACTTGAAATATGGGGGGTCGCTTATATGGGGACTATATACATTATGAACTTGATATGGACCAATTTTTGTGTGATTGGGGATCGATTTATGTGAGGGCTACATATAACTATAGACCGATATGGACCTAGTTAGGCATGGTTGTTAACGGCCATATACTAGCACAATGTACCAAATTTCAACTGACTCGGATAAAATTTGCTCATCCAAGAGGTTCCAAAACCAAATCCCGGGATCGGTTTATATGGGGACTATATATGATTATGGACTGATATGGAACACTTTTGGAATTGTTGTTAAATATCATTTAGTAATTGCTTCTCCAAAAGGCACCGGAGGTCAAATCTGGAGATCGGTTTATATGGGGGCTATATATAATTATGGACTGATATGAACCAATTCATGCATTGTTGTTGGATACCATATACTAACATCACGTACCAAATTTCAACCGAATCGGATGAATTTTGCTCCTCCAAGGGGCACCGGAGGTCACATCTGGGGATCGGTTTATATGGGGGCTATATATAATTATGAACTGATTTTTACATTGATGTTTGAGGCTATATTTTAACACCACGTACCAAATATCAACTGAATCAGATGAATTTTGGTCTTCCAAGAGGCTCCGGAGGTCAAATCTGGTGATCGGTTTATATTGGGCTATATATAATTATGCACCGATATGGACCAATTTTTGCATGGTCATTAAAGGCCATATACTAACACCATGTACCAAATTTCTCTCAGAGGCTCCGCAAGCCAAATCGGTGGATCGGTTTCTATGGGGGCTATATATAATTATTGATCGATGTGGACCAATTTTTGCATAGTTGTTAGACACTATATACTAACACCATGTACCAAATTTCAGCCGGATCGGATGAAATTTTCTTCTCTTAGAGGCTCCGCAAGCCAAATCTGGGGATCGGTATATATTGGGGCTATATATAATTATGGACCGATATGGACCAATTTTTGCATGGTTGTTAAAGACCATATACTAACATCATGTACCAAATTTCAGCCGGATCGGATGAAATTTGCTTCTCTTAGAGGGTCTGCAAGCCAAATTTGGGGGCCCATTTATATGGGGGCTGTACGTAAAAGTGGACCGATATGGCCCATTTGCAATACCATCCGACGTACATCAATAACAACTACTTGTTCCAAGTTTCAAGTCGATAGCTTGTTTCGTTCGGAAGGAAGTTAGCGTGATTTCTACAGACGGACGGACATGCTCAGATCGACTTAGAATTTCACCATGACCCAGAATATATATACTTTATGGGGTCTTAGAGCACTATTTCGATGTGTTACAAACGGAATGACAAAGTCAATATACCCCCATCCTATGGTGGGTATCAAAATACCCATTAAAAATATAAAAAACGAGCTATAAAAATTGAATTAAAACAATTAAAATAAATTAACTTCTTTGTGAGCACATTTTTGGAAGTGCTTTTAAAGTTGTGCCTTTATAACAACTAGCAATTTTTTTGCTGGAAAAAGTGTGGAACTACTTTTAGTTGCTTTATTGTAAATTAATTGTCTAGTTAAGCTGAAGTCTGATTTTTTATTTATTTTTATAAAATAAAAAATTGAACCTATAACTTCAGTCCTTTAATTTTTAGCTAGGGGGGCTATAGCCCTCCCTAGGAAAGTTGTCTAGCTACGCTAATGCACTGATTTTGGGCAAATATTTGCCTAGTGCGATCCCTCTCTTACATAAAAAATTGATACAATGATGTTAACATCAATTTATGTTTCTTGTAAACTAATAATTACATTTAAGTATTTTTTAAGAAATATTGCAACAACCCATTATAGAAATCTGAAAAATACGTTACGTTTTAGTTCAATTTTTGCAAGATGTAGTTAATTTTTTTCCATAAATCGTTTTGTTTTTTGTTTTTGTGCGCCTTTTAACCCACTATAGTTAAGGAAAGCAATTGAATGAGTATTAGGTGTATATACAAGAGAGACCTATTTTAGTATAACATTTATTTAATACAAAAATCCTATGGATTTCCCAACTTAATATTTTCTCATAAAATATAAATAGAATATCGTAAGCAAGAAGCGTATTAAAAATATGTTATCGAATTATCAAAATTTTACATCCTTATCAATGTTATAGCCCTTAACAATTCACTACAATTACATGACCAAAAGAGTTTGTGCCTTAAGTCTTTCGTTTTTTTCATGTTACCATAGTTATATTCAAATTGCATGTATAAAGCTAGCACAACGTGGAAGAGTACAGCAGACACATGTTTTTTGTTTTTGTTTACCAAAAAGGTAATACAACAACAACAACAGCAAGAAAACTTTTTTTTGACAATTCACGAAAGAAAACGACAATGGCAATACGAACAAAACAAAAACTTCAAATTCAAGTTCATGATGAATGTTTCACGTGCCCTGGCGGCAGTGCACGGTGTACCATCGGCAACAACCAAGAAAAAAAAACAAACCAACAACCAAGAAAAAAAAACAAACCAACTGATATTGATGTAGTTTCTGCTATTGTTTTTCTTGTCGATAGGTTGGTTACCGACCGACGTCATTTTTTCGTCATCATCGTTGTTCAACTCCAATTGTGAAGTTGCTAACCCAAACAGACAATCAAATTGAGCACCAGCAACAATGGTCCAATGCAGCAGCGGCAGCAGTACCAATGCAACTTAACAAGTATGACGGCTGTAGTGTTTTTTCCTAGCCTTTTGGTTTCTGTCCTTCTGGGAGTACTATTTCAGCTGATGGTACTTGCCTTTAATTTTTTTCCTTTGGAAATTTTTGACACATTGGCAATGCAGGCATCTGTCTTTCAACAATATTTTCATCACGTTTAAAACAATACAAGTACTTTTTTGCTGCGATTCATATTGAGGTGATGTAAGTTTGTAGATCTTGTTAATACCATCCAATGAGCTTTAACTACAAATTTTTGAACAATATTTATTTTTTTTTTCTTACAAAGGCATTCAAATTGAAAATCTCGTTCATTGTTCATTTATCTGACAAAAAGATTTTTTTTTTGGTTTTATTGTAAATATTTCTGAAATGTGTACGGTTATATTTATAATTGTTATATACATTCTTAGGGCCTGTTCGAAACCGAAACATTTAACTAGCATTGGTAAAAATTTTAAGTAAATCGAGGTGAGTATAATTTCACTAACCCAAGGGGCTAGTAAGAAATTTGACATTTGTTGAAAATTCTGGACATTTACGACATCACTCGGCTTGGCATGTTTTAGATTATATCAAAACAAACAAAAATTTTATTTTTTAAAGGAATGAAAACACCAAATTAGCAATTGTTTTTCACCATAGTAAATTGATATCTCACCATAGTAAAAAAAATCAACTTCGGACAGACCCTTAGTATAATATTCCATATAGAGGGTATATATTTCTTCCCCTTTATATGAAATATTATACTTGGCAAGATGACGAGTTTCCGAACACTGCCTCAGGAAAATCACCTATCAAGGCTCGCTGTATAAAATGAGAAAAAATTAAACAAATATTCAAAATGGTTTTGAATGCATCGGAACTATAATCTTCAAATTCGGCTTTTCCTCTTTTTGAAATGTTGGCCAAAATGGAGAACTAGGATAATTTTTGTGCATCAAGAGAAATTTCTTGGGTTAGTAGGGTGTGAGTTGTATCGGTAATGATCGCACCCAGTAGAAAATTACTCTTGCGAAGGCATACGAAATTATTTTACTAATGCACATTTAGAATGTTTAAAAATTGGAGAAAATCTTCTTTCTTTTCCGGGGTGTTCAACGAAAACTAGAAATTAGAGGTCTGCATCGAATAACTTTTCACTACATGTATGCAATTCGCTGTCGAATATAGTACATACACTATCTTTCTCTCAGAGCGCAAGAAGTGAAGAGAAGAGAACACTTGCTTGTCAAATACCACCAAATACTTATCCGAAACAATATGTGTTCCGAAAAAAAGGAACAATAAAAATGTAAGTACTTAAGAAAAAGTACAACATGGATCCGATGCTATCCTTTTGGACAAGTATGTGAAAGTACGCAACTAGGCTATTTTAAGTGAATATTTTAGTTTTGGACAAATAAAAATCGATGGGGGATCCCGGGATACGCATTAAAATAAATGCTTGTGGACTTGTTCAAAAGAACTTCATCAGAAGTAGGAAAATTCGATGGGGCATCCCGGGATGTGCTTTAAATGAAATGTTTGTGGAACAACATCTAAGTTTTTATGATGGGATGTTTTTTATGAACCTAATATGAAACCACGGAATGACATTCTAACTACTTCCTGAGATGTTCTTTACTATTATGAATGAAAAAACAAGTATATACAGCACTAAGTTCGGCCGGGCCGAATCTTAAATACCCACCACCATGAACCAAATATTAGGGTTTCCTTTGAAATTTCAGGAGGGCTTGAGGACTTGAGGACACTTTCCGAAGATAAATTTAAAGATTTCACCCATGAGGTCTATATCAGATTCTGGATTTTATATAACCATTTTTGTTTGAGTTTTAGAGGAATCTGGAAATTTTACATTGAATTTCAAGCAATTTTCATGATCAGTGCGCCTTCTACACCCTCAAGAAGTGCAGTCGGTCTAAATACCAGAATATTTACAATTTTAGGCAAATCAGATAAAAACTACGGTTTTTAGAAACCCAAGGATTTAAATCGGGAGATCGTTCTTATGGGGGCTATACTAAAATATGGACCGATACTCACCGTTTTCGGCATACCTCTTTATGACCCGAAAATACCTCTAGATTTCCAATTTCAGGCAAATAGGATTAAAATTTCGGATTCTAGAAGCCCAAGAAGTAAAATCGGGAAATCGGTCTATATGGGGGCTATACCAAAATATGGATCGATACTCACCATTTTCAGCACACCTCTAAATGGTCCTAAAATACCTCCAGATTTCCAATTTCAGACAAATTGGATAAAAAATACGGTTTCTATAAGCCCATGACCCCAAATCGGGAGATCGGTCTATATGGGGGCCATACCAAAATATGAACCGATACTGACAATTTTTGGCACACGTATTTGTGGTCATACAATACCTCTAGATTTCCAATTTCAGGTAAATTGAATAAAAACTGCGGTTTCTATAAGCCCAAGAAGTAAAATCGGGAGATCGGTCTATATGGGGGTTATACCAAAACATGGACAGATACTCAGCATTTTTGGCACACCTCTTTATGGTCATAAAATACCTATAGATTTCAAATTTCAGGCAAATTGGATAAAAACTACGATTTCTATAAGCCCAAGACCCCAAATCGGTAGGTCGTTTTATATGGGGACCATACCAAAACATGGACCGATACTCACAATTTTTGGCACATATATTTGTGGTACTACAATCACTCTAGATTTCCAATTTCAGGTAAATTGAATAAAAACTGCGGTTTCTATAAGCCCAAGAAATAAAATCGAGAGATCGGTCTATATGGGGGCCATACCAAAACATGGACCGATACTCACTATTTTTGGCACACCTCTTTATGGTCATAAAATACTTCTAGATTTCAAATTTCAGGCAAATTGGATAAAAACTACGATTTCTATAAGCCCAAGACCCCAAATCGGGAGGTCGGTTTATATGGGGACTATATCAAAACCTGGACCGATATAGCCCATCTTCGAACTTGACCTGCCTGCAGACAAAAGATGAGTTTGTGCAAAATTTCAGCACGATTGCTTCATTATTGAAGACTGTATCGTGATTACAACAGACAGACAGACAGACAGACGGACAGACGGACATCGTTATATCGTCTTAGAATTTCTCCCTGATCAAGAATATATATACTTTATATAGTCGGAAATCGATATTTCGATGTGTTACAAACGGAATGACAAACTTATTATACCCCCGTCACCATTCTATGGTGGTGGGTATAACAAGTATATACGGCCGTAAGTTCGGCCAGGCCGAAGCTTATGTACCCTCCATCATGGATTGCGTAGAAACTTCTTCTAAACACTGCCATCCACAATCGAATTACTTAAGTTGCGGTAACGCTTGCCGATGGCAAGGTATCTTAAAACCTCCTAACACCATCTTCTAAATTGTATGTAAGTCCATACGTGGTATATATTAAATCAAAAAAGATCGATCCAATACGTATATAATTCAGTTTGACAAAGTAGACATGAAATTTTGAAAAATTTTCTACAGAAATAAAATTTTCACAACATTTTCTATAGAAATAAAAAGTTTGACAAAATATTCTATAGAAAGAAAATTTTGACAAAAATTTCTACAGAAATAAAATTTTAACAAAATTTTCTATAGAAATAAACTTTTGACAAAATTTTCTATAGAAATAAAATCTTGGTAGATTATTTGTGGCTCGAGTGGCAACCATGATTATGAACCGAATAAAATTTGAACAAAATTTTCTATAGAAATAAAATTTTGACAAAATTTTCTATAGAAATAAAAATTTTGAAAATGATGAAAATTTTATTATGAAACGAATAAAATTTTAAAAAAATTTTCTCTAGAAATAAAATTTTGACAAAATTTTCTATAGAAATAAAATTTTGGTAGATTATTTTTGGCTCTAGTGGCAACCATGATTATGAACCGATATGGACCAATTTTTGTGTGATTGGACCAATTTTGGTATGGTTGTTAGCGACCATATACTAACACCTCGTTCCTAATTTGAACCGGATCGGATGAATTTTGCTCCTCCAAGAGGCTCCGGAGGTCAAATCTGGAGAATCTGGGGGCTATATATAATTATGGACCGATATGGACCAATTCTGGCGCGGTTGTTAAAGATCATATACTAACACCATGTTCCAAATTGGATGAAATTTGCTTCTCTTGGAGACTTCGCAAGCCAAATCGGGGGATCGGTTTATATGGGGGCTATATATAATCATGGACCGATGTGGACCAATTTTTGCATGGTTGTTAGATACCATATACTAACACCATGTACAACATTTCAGCCGGATCGGATGAAATTTGCTTCTCTTAGATGCTCCGCAAGCCAAATCTGGGGATCGGTTTATATGGGGGCTATATATAATTATGAACCGATGTGGAACAATTTTTGCATGGTTGTTAGAGACTATATACCAACACCATGTACCAAATTTCAGCCGGATCGGATGAAATTTGCTTCTCTTAGAGGCTCGGCAAGCCAAATCGGGGTATCGGTTTATATGGGGGCTATATATATTTATGTACCGATGTGGACCAATTTTTGCATGGTTGTTGGAGACCATATGCTAACACCATGTACAAAATTTCAGCCGGATCGGATGAAATTTGCTTCTCTTAGAGGATCGGCAAGCCAAATTTGGGGGTCCGTTTATATGGGGTCTATACGTAAAAGTAGACCGATATGGCCCATTTGCAATACCATCCGACCTACATCAATAACAACTACTTGTGCCAAGTTTCAAGTCGATAGCTTGTTTCGTTCGGAAGTTAGCGTGATTTCAACAGACGGACGGACGGACATGCTCAGATCGACTCAGAATTTCACCACGACCCAGAATATATATACTTTATGGGGTCTTAGAGCAATATTTCGATGTGTTACAAACGGAATGAGAAAGTTAATATACCCCCATCCTATGGTGGAGGGTATAAAAATGTTGATAAACTGTAGCACTAGTACCAGTCCTGTAATGGGTCCATTAGTGGCAATTTGCTCTATCAGTTTTCGTAGGGTACTTCCTGAGATGCTTTATGAATGAAAAAACAAAGAGCGCTGGTTCAAATCTCACCGAAAATTTTTTATCAAATATTTTTCCGCAAAAATATTTTTTTTTCACATACTCGTATTTTTGTATAAATATATTGTTTCCATTAAAAATCAACAAAAAATTAAAATGTCTCGTAATTTCCAAAATTTTCTCAAAAGAACTTCATGGAAGTGAAAAAGTCAAACGGCACAGGTTCAAATCCCAGCGGGAATGAAATTTAATTTATTTTGCTGCATAGAAAAAAATTTCCATAGTTAAACTAAAGCTAAATTCAACTTATATTTATTGCAAAAAAATTATTTGTTTGTAGTTAAATTTTATTATTTTTTTGCGAAATTTTCCACAGCCCAATGAAAATTTCGTTTTTTTAAGTATGTCTCAAACATTTTAAGAACTAAACGTGAGTATTTAGTTCAAAGACCGTACACATAAGTTCAATATGAACTAAAGCAAATGAAAATGTTCGCACGATTCCCAAAAATAGTAAGAATGAACTACTGTATGGTTAACATGGTCATAATTTGGCGCAAATGATTTTGTTCTTTAATTTTAGTGAATTTATTATTCTATGAGAGGGTGTAATTTCGAGAACTGCAGTTAAAAAGTACAACGGGGCATAAAATTTTCCTGGTTTTAACGACGCTTTGTGAAAATCTCAAAATGTGGAGTAAAATTTAGTTCAATTTTCGTGCGTGGTAGTTCATTGTTCCTATAAAACAGTTCACTTTCTTTTCGGTGTGGGGTAAAAGGCATTTTTGGCCTTTTCTTGTTTCTATTGAAAATTTAAATACGTTGACACTAAACTACTTACTATTACATTACTATCTTTTTAATTTCTTCTTAAAATGAAAAGAAAAACAAACAAAACCTATGTATAACAAAATCTCGTCAATTTTCCAACATACACTTGAATTTATTTATTCATTAATTCAGTCTATGGAATACATTCCTTGCAGACTAGCAATTCTAAAAACAAATTAAGTCTAAAATAGAATTAATACTATATAGGGAACATGAAAAATCTAAATCAAAGTTATTATTTAAATTATTAAAAATATATAAATTTATGCTCAGCTCTAGGAAGGGCAGCAGCTCGTCTTTCCTTTAACAAGTGATAAATTTAAAGCAGCATGCTTCGAAATATTAGGAAATATGTTACGGTTTGCAAGAAGAATTGAAATAATTCTTGCCAACAATTATGAGAACCATAAAGCAAATTGAAATGAAATTTTGTATAAAATAATTTTATTTTGAATTTTTATTTTTATTTGTCACAATTGTCAGTTAAACATTGGCGTAGCTATCAACATTCTCCTAAGGGGTGAAAGCTACAATGTGCGCTTGTTGTTAAGATACCTCAAAAAGAGGAACAATTAGTTCGTGTAGATGGGAAGAATTCACAACGTTTAATTCAAGGATATATAATCATAGTTTGAAGAAGTACCATAGAACCCCTATGGTACTTCTTTAGCTACGCCTATGTCAATAATATAATGTGCTGACTACCACAGTTCTGGTCAAATGAAAAAAAAATAATCATGAATGTACCTTGGCTACGCCCATGAACACAATCCCATTTCGATTTAAATAAGAAGTCATTTAACTATCAAAATGACATTTGTCCAAAAATATTTCAAATTAGAGTAAATTGAAATATATTACTATCATTTTAGTTCCAAATATACACTTGAGTTTTTTGGAATAGAGAATTGTGCAACAAATAATATACTCGGCATATTCCTTATTTTGTTTTCTTTCTATTCTTTTTTTGTCATTATTTTATATACTTTCTGCTTAATGTGTGAGATTGTGTAATACTTACAATGAATTTTTGTTGTGAAGAATTACGTCAAGAGTACAACAGACAATCGTTAATACTCAAGCAGTCATCTGTTTCTTGAGTTATATTTTCTGATACTCTTTGGCAGTCACTTCACATTCACACTTGGCATTTCAAGACACGTCAGTTATCATTTTTTTTTTTTCAAAAGTGTTGCGATCGGACGAATTTGTTAAGTGGCAACACGAGTGTTGACAAAGCAAACAAGATAAAGTTTAATGAATCTTATGTTTGGCGGCAATTAAATGCTGCAGGAAAGGGAGACGAATAGCTTAATTATTTTAAATATTTATGAATTGTAAAGGAGAAAGAATACTGCAATAATATTGAAATATAAGATTTCAGTATAGAAATATGTATACAAGAATGTTTTTTGGCATGAAAGAAATAAAGTTATTTTTTTTTTGTGAAAATTTCTTATCACATTTATTCATGAGGTATGATGTGAAATTTTCACAAAAGCTAAGTTTGCTTCAGGTACATTTCATTCTTGTCAACAAAATATTATTCAATTTGTCGTATCAATATTTACATACAAGGATATGTGCCAGGCATTGGCAATTCCCTTTGATACTTGATATTTCTATACATTGAATTTAAAAAATTCAATGCTCTAGGGATTAAAAATTCCTCGGCGATCAAAAATATATACACCTATATAACACCCACTATAAGGTACAATAAATATATGACGAGATAATCTATAATACTTCATCTATTGTTCAAATAACGGAAGTTGTGTGAACATCCTCTTCTCTTTTAAGCCTATGTGCTGATCACGAATATTCCCGTCTTAAACTATACGTCTTAACTATTACCAATGAAATAACTCCTGTCTCATCTAAAACTATTATCTTCCCTGTCAATAACATATATAGCAGGTATTTTACCACCTTTCCTTAAATCCTCAGGATTAATAACACGACTTGAATAATAGATTCTCCAAAACTTCGTAGATTGCGAAAGAATTACCTCACAATAGGGGTAACGCCCTTTTTGTGGAAATCTATGGAATGAATGAGTTCCTTTGAAAAGTTATCTAACTGAGATACCACTATAGTAGATATATTACACATGTGAAAGGGTTTTACAAGCACCTGATTAAAAACGAGTCCTTTTGTTTTGCAATAGCACAACGTAAGCGAAACAATGGTTAAATTCCAAGAGAAATGTTATGAGAGTTTTCTATTGTTAGTTGGCTGATACCAATACAAAGGATAAGTATGTTCACTTGCCAAAATGATCTGGAAAAGTGAACAATGGATAGCAGGGTGCTTATTCTTGTAAAAATGTGAACTGCGGTTTAAACGTTATTTTGTTTGTGTGTGTGTGAGTGTGTACGAAAAGGGTTATTTGTACCTGAGTTTGTTGCTTAAATTTTTCGTTTTGCTAAGAAATTTCAAACAGTGAAGATATTTTTTTTTTTAGTTTTTGTAGTTGCCAATTTTAGGATTGTGATTTAGATCTTCTACATCCTAAGGACTTGCTAACCCATAACAATTGTTTTATATCTTCCACCATGAAAAATTATGTTATTTTATTTGTTATTAGTTATCCGGTAAATCACTAAGGTCCAGGACCCTTAAAAACATCGACTAATACAAAGATTTTGACCTTCCCTGAAGGATTTTGGTATTGATGCCAAGCACCTATGCCGCTTCATCAAAATAAAGACATTTTTAACTCTAGGCTCTATAAGATTAAAATTATGATATAGATCTCATTTATGAAATTGTTTTTTTTTTGTGATATATTAAAAAATCATTTTTTATACCCTCCACCATAGGATGGGGGTATATTAACTTTGTCATTCCGTTTGTAACACATCGAAATATTGCTCTAAGACCCCATAAAGTATATATATTCTGGGTCGTGGTGAAATTCTGAGTCGATCTGAGCATGTCCGTCCGTCCGTCTGTTGAAATCACGCTAACTTCCGAACGAAACAAGCTATCGACTTGAAACTTGGCACAAATAGTTGTTATTGATGTAGGTCGGATGGTATTGCAAATGGGCCATATCAGTCCACTTTTACAAATTTTTATTCTGGTTCCTAATAATCGACGCAACATTTCTCTGCTATAAAGTTTTTTCTTTGGCCAAAAGTCGATGAACTTTTGAATGAAGTCGTTTTGTCCCAGCAAAACAATGTGTAATTTGGAAGCACTAAAATTATGGTGTCCATACTGTAGGTACTCACCTGCTGCACAAAATTTTCAGAGCAGAATTCAGCGCTTTTTCTGCACATATAAGGCAAGAATGTCTTCGCAAGTCTGATAAAAAATGTAAATAATGGTCGTGATGAAATTAGCGCAGTTGAGTTGCACTGGGGTAAGGGCGTGTTTCGTCTCCCGCTTACAAGGTTGCATTGCTGTAAAGAAGAGTTGTTCGTGCTATGCCTACGAATTGCTGCTCCATAAACTGTTTTCTTGATTTGGTTATGTGGAAATTTTTTGTTATACCCTCCACCATAGGATGGGGGGTATATTAACTTTGTCATTCCGTTTGTAACACATCGAAATATTGCTCTAAGACCCCATAAAGTATATATATTCTGGGTCGTGGTGAAATTCTGAGTCGATCTGAGAATGTCCGTCCGTTCGTCCGTCTGTTGAAATCACGCTAACTTCCGAACAAAACAAGCTATTGACTTGAAACTTGGCACAAGTAGTTGTTATTGATGTAGGTCGGATGGTATTGCAAATGGGCCATATCGGTTCACTTTTACGTATAGCCCCCATATAAACAGACCCCCAAATTTGGCTTGCGAGGCCTCTAAGAGAAGCAAATTTCATCCGATCCGGCTGACATTTGGTACATAGTGTTAGTATATGGTCTCTAACAACCATGCAAAAATTGGTCCATATCGGTCCATCATTATATATAGCCCCCATATAAACCGATCCCCCGATTTGGCTTACTGAGCCTCTGAGAGAAGCAAATTTCATCCGATCCGGCTAAAATTTGGCTTGCGGAGCCTCTAAGAGAAGCAAATTTCATCCGATCCGGCGGAAATTTGGTACATGGTGTTAGTATAGGGTCTCTAACAACCATGCAAAAATTGGTTCACATCGGTCCATAATTATATATAGCCCCCATATAAACTGATCCTCCGATTTGGCTTGCGGAACCTCTAAGAGAAGCAAATGTCATCCGATCCGGCTGAAATTTGGTACGTGGTGTTACTATAGGGTCTCTAACAACCATGCACATCGGTCCATAATTATATATAGCCCCCATATAAACCGATCCTCCGATTTGGCTTTCGAAGCCTCTAAGAGAAGCAAATTTCATCCGATCCGGCTGAAATTTGGTACATGGTATTACCCATGTACCAAAAATTGGTCGATATCGGTCCATAATTATATATGGGCCCCATAAAAACCGATCCCCAGATTTGACCTCCAGAGCACCTTGGAAGAGCAAAATTCTTCCCATTCGGTTGAAATTTGGTACGTGATGTTAGTATAGGGTATCCAACAACCATGCAGGAATTGGTTCCTATCTGTCCATAATAATATATAGCTCCGATCCCCAGATTTGACCTCCGGTACCTTTTGGAGATGCAAAATTCATCCGATCTTGTTGAAATTTGGTACGTGGTGGTAGCATATGATATTTAACAACCATGTGAGTTGAAATTTGTGGATGACAGTCTTTCGTAGAAGTTTCTACGCAATACATGGAGGAGGGTACATAAGATTCGGCCTGGCCGAACTTACGGCCGTATATACTTGTTTTTACATAATATTGCTGCAAGAAATATATGCGCATTAAATGACCCGGAAGTGGTGACAAAATTACGCAGAACCTAAGAATTCAACGTACTACGGATATTCAGCATTTCAACAGCCGTTGACCTGAATTTGCCTTGCTTCTTATGGTGTGATACGAATTAAGTGTTTGTTTGGATGCGAATTGAAAAATTCGGTGATATTTTACCAAATAAATAATTTTTATAATTTTAATTCATTCTACACCCAAAGAAAAAAACTTTCCTCTGGAACGAAATTTTAGACAAACAAAATTCCGCTTTCTCATAAAGAATGTTTTTTGCAAACACAAAAGCCGAATTTATGACAAGCTATACAACGATTGTCTTTTCTATTTGCTTCTAAAGAAAATTTCTTTCCGTGAAAAGAAAACTTCGCTTGTCTAAAATTTCGTTCCTCAGAAAAGAAAACACTTCAGTGTAATGTTTGCATGAAACGTTTGAGCTCAAATACTTTCAAAAAATTTCTAAAAGTGCTTTTAAAGTTATGCTTTTAGAAAACTTCCAAATGATTTTATGGGAAACTAAAGGAATATAATTTTTTTTTAACTAAAAAAGAATAAGAAACAAGTAAGTAAAATAGAAAGTCGGGCGGGGCCGACTATATCATACCCTAAACCACCCTTACTGAATTAGTAATCATAAGCATTTGTGGGGTAACATTGACATAGGTCTGGCAGATAAACCGCAGTTGCATATTTAAGAAAATTAAGGGGTACATGTTTATGGGTGCTTTTTCTCAATCTGACTATAGCTCATAGTCAGTATTGCCAGGAAATATGTTCGGTTTACCCTACAAGGATAAAAAAGTTCCCTACTTTCCCATACCTTCACAAACAATTTTCCCTACAATATTTTTCGTTAAATTTAAACAAATTTTACAAAACAAAAATGGTTCTAAGTACTTTATTATCTTAAAACATGAAAATGCAACGTATAACATATAACCTATAAAATAAATTTGTATTATCACCAAGGTTGCCACAGTTGGTAGTATTCTACCAAAAATAGTATTTTTTTTGTTAAATCTCTTTAGAAATACTATTTTTGAAAATGTTTCTATAAACAATTTTTTTGAGAAATTTTTTATAGAAATAATAAATTCTATGGAAATAAAATTTTGAGAAAAATTACATAGACATAAAATTTTGAGAAATTTTTTTTTTAGAAATAATATTTAAAAAAAAATCTATAGAAATACAATTTTGACAAAATTTTCTATAGAAATAAAATGTTGACAAAATTTTCTACAAGAATAAAGTTTTAACAAACATTTCTATAGAAATATTTGTTTGGTAGATTTGTGGTAATCTTTAAATTTTGTTAAATTTTTTTGGCACGAGTGGCAACTGTTGTTATTTACCACACATTGTTAAAGATCAAGCCTTGCCGGCTTCTAATTTCCTCCTCTAGAGCCACCAAAATGTAAAAATTATTACATATCGTGTTGAGTAAAAATGTCCCTACATTGCGGCCCTACGTCCTACAAGACGCTAAATATTAGAAAAACCATATATAGGGACATATAGGGAATTTCCCCTACTTCTAGCAACACTGGCTGTGTTGATATTGCACCTACGGAGTTAGTATGCCAATAATATTGAGCCCATTATAAAAAAAGAGAAAATCATTAAATTAGTGCGATAAATACAAATTTGGGTAATAATAAATACAAATTTGGGTAATAAATACAAATTTGTAAAAATCGAGCGATGCATATATTTTGATGCTATATCTAAATCTGAACCAATTTGCATAATATTTTGCGAGTTTGATTAATACCACAAAAGGTTACCTTGTGCAAGATTTGAGTAAGATCAGTTAAGAAATGAGGCCTGTATGGTCAAACATAAGGTTATTAGGGGCGAATTTTTTAAAATCGGGTGATACATATATGGGAGCTATATCTACATCTGAACCGATTTCGATGAAATTTTGCACATGTAGTTAGTACTATAGAGGACTGGATCTAGCCAACTTTTAGTAAGATCGGTTAATAAATAAGGGTTCTATGGCCAAATTTGGGAAAATCGGGCTATACATATATATGGGAGCTATATCTAAATCTGAACCGATTTCGATGATTTTTTGCACATATAGTTAGTGCCATAGAAGACTACATTCTGCCAAATTTGGGTAAGATCGGTTGATAAATAAGGGTTTTATGGCCAAATTTAGAAAAATCGGGCGGTACATATATATGGGAGCTATAGCTAAATCTGAACCGATGTCGATGATTTTTTGCACATATAGTTAGTGCTATAGAAGATTATATTTAGCCAACTTTGAGTAAGATCGGTTGATAAATAAAGGTTTTGTGGCCAAATTTGGGAAAATCGGGCGATACATATATATGAGAGCTATATCTAAATCTGAACCGATTTGGATGAAATTTTGCAGACTTGAAGGGCGATGGAAAAGATTACCTTTTGCCAAATTTGGTGACGATCCGTTTGAAAAAAGCGCAACGTGACCCCATTTGTCGAAATCGGGCGATACATATATATGGGAGCTATATCTAAATTTGATCCGATTTCTTCCAAATTCAATAGCGTTCGTCCTTGTGCCCAAAAAACTCGCTGTACCAAATTTCATCAAAATCGGTTAATAATTGCGACCGGAATCCTGTGAACAACAAATACATGGACAGACGGACGGACGGACGGAACGACACCAAGCGCTAGATCGACTCAGGAGGTGATTCTGATCGGTATATATTTTATGGGGTCTAAAATTAATATTTCTGGTAGGCACATTTTTTGGCCGATCAAACTTATTATACCCTGACCACAGTGTGGTTTAGGGTATTAAAACGTTATGTATTTGGAATAAGCGTATGGTGATCCTACGCACAAAAGAAGTTTTTCTGATTCAATCACGAAATCAATTGATCCAATTAATTTTTTAATTGAAATGTCTTCTTATTCGAATATTTTTTAAAACGCAATTAAGATTTCAATTGGAAAAATTGTTGTGAATTTTTTTTTCTGTGTACATCTGCGAGGGAAAGTCTGTGACTAAAAAGTCACTCGTGGGACACAACTATCAGTCGAATAAGGAATTAGTCGTCCTCAATGTCGCAAATTATGTTCTATTTTGCCCGTGTGTATGTAGCATGAATGGTTCTAGTGCATCAGTTAACAAACGGCTACGATGAAAAATTGTCTAATGTCATAGTTAGAATTAAATAATCAGACCACCCTAATACCTCCAATCTCCATACATGCATGAAACAAAACCAAATAAATGCAATACTCGTATGGAAAATAAATATTTTCTTAAACCCACCTCATAAACCAATTGAACAGGTGTACAAGCATGTCTTCAATCAATTCCAAAATTATCACCTTGTATGCTCTCAGCCATAACAATAAAAAATCTAAAAAATGATTGTAAATTTCAAATAATATTCAACGCCCTTTTATTACTACATTCTCGATGCCAATCTGTAATGAATTGTCCAGCATGATATCACGTTCGTGCCCAGTAACCTTCTACCCCTTGGTATTTATTCCAATCCGATGTAATTTAAAGACCAAAATATTGCAGAAGCGGTCTCCATTAAACAAAGTTACCCTGTCTGGTTTATCATGGGCCTTAGATGTGAGATTACCCGACTGATTGTTTAGTTACCTCACACGTTCGTGTGTGTTTGCCCAGTTCCAATTCCAAAGGCATATAAAGCCTGTCCACTGGCCCGCTTAACCCCAACTAAAACCTCGTTAATTTTGTTTCCTTACCTTTGAATAATGGAGGTTAAGTGAACTTTTCAGTTTGTCGTGGTTGTTAGTATGCGATGATGTTTTCCAACGATAATTCTTGATGTTTGGCTTAATTTTGTTTGGTCTCTCGTACTAAACAAAAGCAAGATCTTCAATTCTCTCCAAAGTAGTTTTCTTCCCTGTGCTGATTTTGTGGTTGTGGAAAATGTTGAGGTTGTACTTTAATTTAATTTCATTAAAGTTTTTCGCATGTTTGTCCAGTTTTTAAATCTGCTATGAATATCTTAACACTACAAATTAACGAACAGAACGAAGATTCAAAGAAAAAATGTCAGCAAAAAAACTCACTTGAACTCTATGCGATTGCTAAAGTCACACAATTTTGTTAAAAATGTACTTGAACAGCTATCGAGGTTGGTATTAAATTCACGAGGTTTGTATGAAATTGGATTAAAATGGCTTCTTAATTGGAATATATATATATATATATATATATATATATATATATATATATATATATATATATATATATATATATATATATATATATATATATATATATATATATATATATATATATATATATATATATATATATATATATATATATATATATATATATATATGTGTATAATCTCATTATTAAGTAGGTAGATTTGTCACGACGACCTCTCGGACCGACTGAACATTTGTTCTTCGAAGCAAGTCGCAATCCCCTGTTTCGAATGTCCCTTGGCCTACGATAGGTTGCAAAATAGTCAACCGATCGTATTGTCTGTAACTCAATGTTCGTGAAACCATTACACCTAAAGAATTGTCCTATTTGTTAGACATAATTTTTAGAACATTTTTTAAAATAAAAATATTTCCATTAAAAGAGAGTTTAAAACCTTTGACTTAAATTTAGAATATTGATCTTTGAAATTTGCGTGAAGTTAAAGTCGTATGTCCTTGAAGTAATGCAAATTTTTTTGATATAAAGAACAATATTTGCGACATCACAATAGACTTAATAGTCTATGTGAGTCTGAAAATAGGTTAACGCTACCACCTTAACCTATATTTAGTTCAAAAATGTATTGATTTAATATGAAAGATTATGCCACAAATTTTTTTGAACACAAGCGTTTCATCGTTAAGCACGGAAACAAGTTAACCCCCTAATGCCCAATCAGCAAGCTTTTAGTAAAACGCACCTTACTACAACAAAAATTAATAAAATAAAAAGAAAACTTAGTTAAAACTATTCAAGAGACTTTTTGTGTCGTTAACATTGAATATTTAATCCGCTGGCAAAAAAAAATTCGGGCATTAAAGAGTTAAAGTTAAGAAAAAATGTTTAACTTAAAAATTATTATTAAATTAACTCAGATATTGAATATTTTGATTAGGGAGGAGTTTGCATCTTTGGTTTAAAGTTTTTTCTAAATAAATAAATCACTTTTTACTTTGTAGCATTTATTAAAAACTAGCGTAACCCGGCCCGCTTCGCTGCGCCTTACGAAGCATATTTGTAGGAACATTTTGCGTTAACTTAGTCAGCCATATCCTTCGAGATGAAAATAAATTCGAAGAGATTTGAATTCTTTCAAACAAATCGGACAACTTGCTCCTTCGTTTATATACAGAACAAATATGCTTTGAAAGGCGCAGCGAAGAGGGTCGAGTTATGCTAGTAATTTAAAAAGTCTGGCAGAAGCCTGTGCAAAAATCATAAAATTATGTACCGAGTTCCCATTTAAGGATAACCCTCTACTTTGAATTTTCAAAAAATCGGACAAAAGGAACCCTTTTCCCACCTTCGCTCCACCCCGACCAGATATCGGAAAATCACGTACCATATATTAGGTTAGGTTAGGTTAGGTGGCAGCCCGATGTATCAGGCTCACTTAGACTATTCAGTCCATTGTGATACTATATTGGTGAACTTCTCTCTTTATCACTGTGTGCTGCCCGATTCTATGTTAAGCTCAATGACAAGGGACCTCCTTTTTATAGCCGAGTCCGAACGGCGTTCCACATAGCAGTGTAACCACTTAGAGAAGCTTTGAAACCCTCAGAAATGTCACCAGCATTACTGAGGTAGTATAATCCACCATATATTAACTTCACAAACTACTCGACGGTCCCTATAAATTCCAACTAAATCGACTAAGTTTATTTCACTATACTCCTTCCCCAACCAGATATCGAAAAATCATGTACCCTGTATTAATTCTGTATTAATCACCTCCTCCCACGTTCCCTGTAAATTTCAAGTAGGTCGGAGAAGGTTATATTTTGCTCTATTTTTTTTTAAGGGACGTCACTTCCCCGATAAAATATCGACAAACACAGAAGTGGATAGCACCCTTAACCTTTCCTGAAAAGTCCAAGAAAATGTAGAAACTTTCCTTCAAGTGTGGGGAAAGAAGAAGGTTCCCTCCCCTCCCAAACACCCAAACAAAAGGTACACCATATTCCATAACCTTCCCCCACGGCCTTTGTAAATTTGAAGAAACCTTGAAAATTTTAGTTTTTTCAGTTTTAGAGGAGGTTCCCCTTCCCCGATCAAATATCAAAAACTGATGTAGCGTATCTTATGTAGACGTCCCAGAAAATGTCATGCAAGTTATAAGCCCAATTTTCAAAAATCGTAGCAAGGGGAGGTCCCACTTCCCGTCCAAATATCACAAAATTAGGTATCCAATATTAATTTTATAACCCCTCCCCAGGTCCTCTGTAAATTTCAAGTAAATTCAACTTTAATTGTTTCTCTGTATGTACTTAAAAAGAAGCGGATGTCTCACTATGCCCTTTCATTTTTCCCCGATCAAATATTAAAAAATCAGGAACCAGATATAATTTCATAACCTCACACAGTTTTTCCGTAAAATTTCAGTCGGAGAATTTTACTTTTGTTTTCACTGTACTTTAAAAAAAAGGTCTCCCCTCCAAATATCGAAAAATAAAGTAGCCGTTTTTTGTCTAGAGGCCCCTTCAACTTTCCCTGAAAATGTCAAGCAAATAAACAAAAGACATAATTCCTTCATGTCTTTTGTTTAAAGAAGCTGCATCTTTAATTCGGAATCAATATAAAAAACCCTTTTGGGAAGGTCAAAATCTTTGGATCAAAGTACACCACCGTAGAATGGTGATTTGATTACCGACTATTTAAAGTATATAAGTATATATTTTTGATCAAGGATCAAATTCGAATATGGGCTATATCCCTTGATTAGGGGTCTTGATCTATACACCACAATTTTCATCCCACATGCCTGAAATTGGAAAAATAGAAATACTATCATGGTTTGGTATAGCCCCTATATACCGATCTCCATATGTGTCTTCTTGGGCTTCTATACACAAAAAAAAAAAAAAACTTTACTCGGATCGAAAGATGTTGACCTTCCCTTAAGGATTTTGGTATTGATTCTAAGCTAAAGATGCGGCTTCTTTAAAATAAAGAAATTTTTTAGCGACCTATTTTCATTTTTTTTTTTTGGTGGTAACGAATTAACGTTCATTGGCTCTAGGGCGCATATTTAAGAAGATATGGCCAATAGAAGTTTTTTATATGAAAATTTGATTTTTTGAGATTTGGAATGAATTTAAAATTTTTGGGGGTGTTCACGAATTAACGTCCTTTTGGCTCTAGGATGCTTAGTTTAGGAGATGTGACCAAAAGAAGTTTTTCATAAAAAATTTTATTTTTCAATTTGGCTGAAATTTTCGATTATTTAGGGGTGATCACGAATTAACGTCCTTTTGGCTCTATGACGCTTACTATACTTTAGGAGATATGACCAAAGAAGTTTTTCATATAAAAATTTAATTTTTTTGAGATTTGGATGGAATTTTAAATTTTTGAAGGTGCTCACGTATTAACTTCCTTTTGGCTCTAGGACGCTTACTTTAGGAGATATGGCCAAAAGAAGCTTTTCATATGAAAATTTGATTTTTTTTGGATTTTTTTGGAATTTTCAATTTTTTAGGGGTGGTAACGAATTAACGTCGTTTTGGCTCTAGGACTTCTATTTGATTTCTAAGAACCCAACTTTTCTTAATCTTAGTTCCACAAAAATATGTTTGATAACGCACCATATATACACCGCCAATTTTATCCTATCTTCCCCATTTAACTTAAGGGGATAGAAGTCATATTGGTCATCCAAATTGCACGAACGTAAAAGTAAAATTTTACGATTTTACCCATTCGATTAATGGGGGTAACATCCATCGGAATTTTCGGCCGGGCCGAAATATTGCCGTATATTTTTTTATATATAAAAACTTTTTATACCTTCAAAGAAAAATTGTTTATTGTAAAAAACATGCCTAAATGTTATTCTTCAAAAAAGAAAACACTGTTCTCAGTGTAAAAATCTTTGGATAGAAATACGCTTTCATTTGGACAATAGAATTTCAGATGTCCTTAAACTTTTAAATTTCATAAAAAATGACAAGATTTCCCAAACCCACAGCAACATGTGACCGAAATTACTCCACCCTCGTAATACACGATCATTGTATGCATACGCTACTTGTATAAATTCTAATTTAATTAGCTTTATGTGAAAAATTACCTTTAGACATGTTAGTACACAAACGTTACTTGCAGCGCGCAAATACTTTAAGTACAATCGCCCAGCCTCTGTTGCAGACTACGTTGGGGTATCAACTGTAGTTAAGGTTATTTTCAAGTCGGTCTCTGTGTCTGTAGTCACAAGCGTTTTTTTTATTGAGGCGTGAGTCTAGCCATTTTTAGCCGAATTTTTAGTTGTTTCTTTTTATTTTGTTTTTGTGTGTTTGTTTTTTTTTTTTTTTTTGGTCAGCATAAATGTTATTGTTTGGTATTATTTCACTGTATGTTGTATTTCCAACAAGTGTTTCCATGTGGGATATGTATAGGTTTGTTGGACAGACCAATGGTCGGGCGTAGCATTTTTGTTTGTACTCACTCGTATTTGAACTTGACTAGCAATGAACTTAAGAAAAAATTGTATTTCCACAGAATTTAAATTAACCACAAAATCGTATTGTGTATAGTGTTAGTGGAATTAATAAAGAAACACACACACACACACAAACACATTCATAAAATAGCTTTGATTTGCTTAGGACCAGAGACAAGTAAGCATTTCCTGCATTTGGTGTAATGAACGAAGAAGAGGGGACCCCCAACACAAGAGGCCAACACCTTTACTTGTTTCCAAGAGTAAAACTTTTACGATGTGAAATAGTTTAAACAAAAGTTGCACTACTATGTTTAGGTTTCCAACTAAGATTAAGTCATCAATGATAACTCAATTAAGTAGTCCACTGCAAAGTGTTGCAAAACCTTTTGCTGTACTTATCTATTTAACACAATTATTTTAATTCGCTGTCATCGTAATCATTAGAAAAACAATCCAATTAGAGTTATGCACATTAAATGTAAACGAAAAACTTAAGAAACAAACTTGACACTCATTATTGAATGATACAAAAGACTTAAGAAACAAACCTGAAACTCACTATTTATTTTACTCTAGTATAGAATAAAGTTTCAAAAAAAGTATGTTTTACCAGTAAATTGTGGTTATAGTGGTGCAAAAACCAAGAGTATCGTTTAGTAAAAATGACCCTTAGAAATCAAATAGAATTCCTTGTTGGCAGTCTGGCTGGTTAGAAAGAACCCCGAGTGCTCCACGCCTCAATGGTTACGTTAGGTTAGGTGGCAGCCCGATGTATCAGGCTCACTTAGACTATTCAGTCCATTGTGATACCACATTGGTGAACTTCTCTCTTATCACTGAGTGCTGCCCGATTCCATGTTAAGCTCAATGACAATGGACCTCCTTTTTATAGCCGAGTCCGAACGGCGTTCCACATTGCAGTGAAACCACTTAGACAAGCTTGGAAACCCTCAGAAATGTCACCAGCATTACTGAGGTGGAATAATCCACCGCTGAAAAACTTTTTGGTGTTCGGTCGAAGCAGGAATCGAACCCACGACCTTGTGTGTGCAAGGCGGGCATGCTAACCATTGCACCACGGTGGCTCCCAACAAATCTATGATAATCGATGCTACAAGTTTAAACAATTACTGAGGTGGGATAATCCACCGCTGAAAATTTTTTGGTGTTTGGTCAAAACTACAATGCTAGGCGGGCTTACTAACCACGGTGGCTTTTTGGAATTAAGAAAACATTTTTTACATTGAAGTATCCGCTATAATTTCAATTTTTAAACTGGAGTTTGTTTGTACCTGAATAGGTTTATTAATATACCGCAAAAAGAGAATGAAAATTCGATAAATGAGATCTGTATCCTAATTTTAATTTTCTTGATCCTAGATTTAAAGTCAGATAGGTTGCTATAAATTTAGTTTTACTTAAACTTAAAGGAAGGTCAAAATCTTTGGATCGAAGTAAACTTTTTTTTTTGAGTATTGATTTTATTGATATATTTTATTTGGCTTGGAATACTTCTTACAAAGACATCTAAGCTATAAAACATTTAAATTAGGATACATATCTCATTTCTCGAATTTGTATTATCTTTTTACGACATATTAACAAGGCTATTTACGTAAAAAATCAGTTTAAAATCCGTACTATAAACGATTGAATATCTCCCTTTATTTAAAGATTATTTCTATTTTATTTACTTAAAAAATCATACTCATTTAATTTGTGCAATAATTCAATCCCTAAATGTAATGAAAAAAATGTAGATGTAAAGATTATTTTTAAATTACAATTCTTTTAATCAAAATTTCATTATTTTTAAGAAAAGTGGCATTAATTTTGTGTAAATCTCACGTCCTAAAATTTATTGATGATTTTTTTTTTTGCACACTGCAGCAGAGAATTAAGCCGACTCATGTCGGCGGCGGCTTACACTAAATTTTTGCCTCCGGCGGCGGCGGCTTGACGGCTAAGCCGATAAAAAAATTATCTATTCGGCGGCGCAAAATTATCTACTATAAAATCAATTTGAAGTTTTCCGAATTGTAATGAGATTAGTTGTACAATCAAATTTACATTTCATTCAAATTTGTTGAGCTAAATTTTTGTAAAAATATTATAGCAACTTGATACTTATTGATTGATGGTGGAAAGTTCAAAATTTTGGCGAAAACTATAGCAAATATTATTACATTTTTCTGATATAAACCAATATTTCAGATTAATTGGCGGCTAAATTTGAGTCGAGATGAGTTGACATATTCGGCGGCGGCGCCGACTGCTAAAAAAGGGTCGGCGACGGCTAAAATCGTCGGCTTCATTCTCTGCACTTCAGACACCATATTCATATTAATTCACGGAAGAAAGAGTCACGCGACCTAAAGGCTATTCTATTGAGCACAAAAACAGTGGTATCAAAATGGACTTGATAACTTAAATATCTCCGTAAAAAAAATAGCAACTGAGAAATCATAATGGTCAAAGATACCCTTTTGAATTGTCCTTTTGATTGCTGAAAATATATAAATAGGTCTCATAGATGAACGGGAATATGTCCAAGTCTACCCTTTCCAAAGACAAGAAAAAATCCTCTACTTTACACTTTAGATAAACGTACCTTTCTTACAGCGTGATGGAAAAAGCTTAAGGCACACAAACACCAAAAACCATTACACATATTAAAACACTAGATGGAGACAAGAACAAAAAACCCACCACAAAATTCCTACTAAACTCAACCCATTGAACAAAAGCAACAGCAGAAAATTGCAATGGCATGCAATGTACCTGGCAGCCAGCCAATATTGGATGCAACCATTCGACTCTAATGCATACAGGACAAACAAAATCACAGTGATGAAGATGCAACCAACCTAAGCTAGTCTTCAACTCAGAATATTAATGAAACTAAACTGCATGGAGAAGTTCACGCAAAAATAACTATGATAAACAAAATAAAAACAAACAACAACAACAACAACTACGTTTACCACATCAACTGAGTCCGCTATAACAGTGTTAGTACGTTAGTAGGTACGATGACTACAACTATTACTCCACAAGCAAAAGCAACAACAAAAACGTGTAAAACAGGTATTACGGCAATGTTGTTCTTTCAATCGGTCTGTCGGTCGCTCGAACAAACAGAAAATTCTTCGCTTCTAAGATGTTCGTTTAGTGCAGCGTCAGAAAAGTACTCTTGAAAGAAAATCAAAGTACTCTCCTATTAAATGCTTACATGAACGCATTAGTCGCCATATTAAATAAAAAGGATATCGTTGGATAAACGATGTTGATTAATAGTGTGAGCAATTTAGAAATTTGGCACTTATTCTTTGTATTTAACTGCTAAATTTTCATTTAGCATTTAATATTGCAGCACCCTATTTTAATTATTTATACCCTTCACCACTACTGTGGTACAGGGTATAATAAGTTTGTGCATTTGTATGTAACGCCAAGAAGAAGTAATCATAGACCAATCTTTTAGTATACGGATCGGCTTAGAATTAAATTCTGAGTCGATTTAGCGATGTCCGTCTGTCTGTCTGTCTGTTGATGTATTTTTGTGTGCAAAGTACAGCTCGCAATTTTAGTCCGATTGTCCTAAAATTTGGTATAGGGTCCTGTTTCAGCTCAAAGACGATCCCTATTGATTTTGGAAAAAATCGGTTCAGATTTAGATATAGCTGCCATATATATTTGTCACCGATCTAGTCATAATTGGCGTGTATATCAACCGATCTTCCTCAAATTCCGTACATCCGAATATTTTATGAGTCTCGAAAAACTTGCAAAATATCAGCCAAATCGGTTCAGATTTAGATATAGCTCCCATATATAGCTTTCGCCCGATTTACACTCAATTGCCCACAGAGGCCAATTTTATGCTCCGATTTAGTTGAAATTTTGCATAGGGAGTAGAATTAGCATTGTAACTATGCGTGCCAAATTTGGTTGAAATCGGTTCAGATTTGGATATATCTTTCGCCCGATTTACACTCATATGACCACAGAGGCCAATTTTTAACTCCGATTTAGTTGAAATTTTGCACAGGGAGTAGAATTAGCATTGTAACTATGCGTGCCAAATTTGGTTGACATCGGTTCAGATTTAGATATAGCTCCCATATATATGTTTTTCTGATTTCGACAAAAATGGTCAAAATACCAACATTTTCCTTGTTAAATCGCCACTGCTTAGACGAAAGGTTGTAAAAATGACTCTAATTTTCCTAAACTTCTAATACATATATATCGAGCGATAAATCATAAATAAACTTTTGCGAAGTTTCCTTAAAATTGCTTCAGATTTAAATGTTTCCTATATTTTTTTACTAACATTGTGTTACACCCTAGTGCATTAGCCGACATAAATTATGAGTCTATAGATTTTGTAGAAGACTATCAAATTCTGTCCAGATGGAGTGATATTTATATGTATGTATTTGGGACAAACCTTTACGAATGTGATATGGTATCGAAAATTTAGATCTACTAAGTGGTGCAAGGTATAATATAGTCGGCCCCGCCCGACTTTAGACTTTCCTTACTTGTTTTTTAATTAAATACTTGCCGAATGTTTATACGAGGGTTGTCTTTTGTATTGGGGGATTGGGCAACCCTAGTGTTGCAATCTGCCAACTGACAGCCCTACAGTAAAGCTTGACATTTTTGAGGTTATTCGTACTCAGAACAGATTGACATCACAGTGGCCACAGTTGGTAGAATTCTACAAAAATTGGTAGATTTTTACTCTTTGATAGATTGGTAGAATTCTTTAGCAAAATATTCCTCTCCACTTAAGAGGTATGTACTTCTATGCAATAAAAAGTATTTTCTATCAAAATAAATTTTTGCAAAAATTTTCTGTGTAAATAAATTTTGGAAATATTTTCTATAGAAATAAAATCTGCATAAAATTGCTATGGAAATAAAATTTAGCAAAAATTTTCTATGCAATAGAAAATTTTGAAAATTTCTATAGAAATAAAATATTGCAAATATTTTCTATAGAAATAAAATTTTGCAAAAAATTTCTACAGAAAGAAAATTTTTCAAAGATTTTCTATAGAAATAAAAATTTTCCAAAATTTTCTATCAATATAAAATTTTTGACAAAATTTTCTACACAAATACAATTTCGACAAAATATTCTATACAAATAAAATTTTAACGAAATGTTCTATAAATTCAATACAAAACATTTCCACATTCCAAGAAAAATATTTTTTTATAATAACCACAACAATAAGTTTTAAAACTAAGTTTTTGTTTTTAATGTGGTAGATCTATGGAAATATTTTAAAATTTTGGTAATTTATTTTTGGCACGAGTGCCAACCGTGTTTTACTATCGAGCATTATTGTTATTTGCGTTATTTGCAGCAAATTAAAATATTATCTCCCCCAAAAATGGAACATCTTTGTGTTCCTTCAATGACAGCTAAGCGGACATTGTTATATCGTCTT
The DNA here is from genome assembly GCF_050003625.1 of Haematobia irritans. Lineage (NCBI taxonomy): Eukaryota > Metazoa > Arthropoda > Insecta > Diptera > Muscidae > Haematobia > Haematobia irritans. The sequence continues at coordinate 138,714,653 of NC_134399.1, forward strand.
AGAATTTCCCCGTGATCAAGAATATATGTGTACGTCATATAAATGGAAAGCAATATTTCAATGTGTTAAAAATGGAATGGGCTGCCAATAAAATTTCAAGAATAATCGTCACTTTTTTCCGAAAAAATCGTCATAATCGTCACTTCCATTTTAAAAATCGTCAAAAAATCTGCAATGTTAATAATATTAAAACCAAAATAATTTTTTGATTAACAACAAAAATATTTATTTCATATTAAGAGCAGAAAATTAAAAGAATTCAGTCTTGTATAAAAAAAAAAACATTTTTATGCAATTCTGTGCAATTCAAAAAATAAAATAAAAAATATTTTTTTTTAATATATAGTTTCACTTCAGTAAGTTTTTTATTTAAAAATAAAAATAAAGATCTTTAATATTTATATATGTGTTGCCCGATGTTCCAAAATTTGACAACTTGCAAAAATTTTATTAAAAATAAAATTTATCAAAATTTTCTTAGAAATACAATTTTGCAAAAATGTTCGTACAAATACATTTTTGCAAGAATATTATATAGAAATAAAAATGTGCAAAAATTTTCTATAGATCTAAAGTATTGAGAAAGTTTTCTATAGAAATACAATTTTGATAAAATTTTCTATAGAAATACAATTTTGACAAAATTTTCTATAGAAATACAATTTTGACAAAATTTTCTATAGAAATTTGACAAAATTTTCTATAGAAATTAAATTTTCACAAAATTTTCTATACCAATAAAATGTTGACAAAATTTTCTATAGAAATAAAATTTTGACAAAATGTTCTATAGAAATGAAATTTTGACAAAATTTTCTATAGAAATAAAATTTTGAAAAAAATTTCTATAGAAATAAATTTTTTTGCGAAATTTTCTACAGAAATAAAATTTTAACAAAATTTTCTATAGAAAAAATGTTGACAAAATTGTCTATAAAAATAAAATTTTGACAAATTTTTCTACAGATATAAAGGCTTGAGAATGTTTTCTATAGAAATAACATTTTGACCAAATTCTCTATAGAAATAAAATGTTGACAAATTTTTTTATAGAAATAAAATTTTGACAAAATTTTCTATAGAAAAAAAAATTTGACAAAATTTTCTATAGAAATAAAATTTTGACAAAATTTTCTATAGAAATAAAATTTTGACAAAATTTTCTATAGAAATAAAATTTTGACAAAATTTTCTATAAAAAAAATTTTTGACAAAATTTTCTATAGAAATAAAGTTTTGAAAAAAATTTCTATAGAAATAAAATGTTGCCGAAATTTTCAATAGAAATAAAATTTTAACAAAAATTTCTATAAATTCCATATAAAAGATTTCTTTCGAATAAAACAAAATTTTTATATATACTAACCACAAAAATTTGATTAACAACTTCAAGATATTTTTGTAATTTGGTAGATTTTTGATAAAATGTTCTTCAAATTTTGGTGGATTATTTTTGGTACGAGTGGCAACCGTGATACTAACACTGAAGATGTAAAGTGAGGTATAGCTCCTACATGAATGAAATCTCTAGCAAAAACTTGCAATTGCTCTATCTGACTATTGTCAAATGTATTCTCTCTTTTGGTGGCTCTAAATGTGTAAACGAATTGCTTCTAGTCCAAATTTTTGAACCGAGCTAATATCGTCATTTTTGGTGCAAAAATCGGAAAATCAGCATTTGCTATTTTTTTGAGTAAAAAATCGTCAAAATGCCGATAAATCGGCAAAATTGGCAGACCTGGTGGTGGGTATAAGAACGTTTTAAAATTTAACATTTTTTTGTCATTTTATTATATAGAATGCCGATACATGTTTATGCCCATCACACCTTATCGATCCCAACAATGGTGGTTGTCCTTCCTTATACCATGATCGTCAAAAACTGTCCTCGGTTTCAGTTTTCTTTGATCTTCAGTGTGCAGCTGATATTATCTCACAGTGCAGAAACTTAATTGCAATCGTATGGAATCTTGACAGTTCATTCTCCATGGAACCGTTTTCAAGGCAGCTAGAAGATGCTTATTGGATCTGCGTTCATATCCGATAAATCCTTGTTCCTTCATATTTCCGAGACCCTTCAAAAATCCCTAGATTTTCAGCAAATTTGAATATGTCGAGTCACCATTCTGTTATCAAATGCAAACACGAAGCAACCAACTATCCATCTTTAAATTTAAGGTTTAAATGATGTTTATGTTGCCGTAGCAGACATTGAAAAGGATGTGTAGCACTGCTACTTTAGTTGTTTCCAAATTAATAATTCGAAATTTCAGTTGGTGGTTGCTAAGTTGCCTCATTATGAGATTTACGTTCGATATATGCTTTTGGACAATTTAAGAAGGCCATGTTTTTTTTTGAAAAATTTTTGGAAATTTCAACTTGCTTTTAATTCATACCAAATAATTTTAGAAAACTAGGCAGGCCATGATTTTCTTAAAAATCAGTTTTTCTTTCATTATGCCAACTACTAATTTAAAATACTTTCTTGAATATATTTGGTTCTCCTGTACTTGCCTTGAGAATTTTGTTTCTAACCATAGCAAGCTTTGGATTTTGGTTTGGAGAATAGAAGAAAAAAAAAAAAAAAAAAGATATTTGATACTTGAATAGTTCGGTCGCTTTTGTGTGATAATAGACTCTGGAACAAAAGTAAACATTTTGTAAATTATAGAGAGCTTGGTGACCGCGAGTGATTGATTATATAAACAATTATTGAGGAACTTATTCTGTGAAATCATCGATAATATTATTCCTGCCGTTTTGAATTAGTTCTAATATTCTGGACTAGAAAACTCCATTTGGGTTTGCCAATTTTGTCTTGCTGACCATTAAGGCAGAGAAAGCTGATGATTTTCGTTCGATATATTGCCAGTTTTCAAGAATACAACCAATAAGAAGGACAATCACAAATTTTGGATTTTCAATATCCTTGTGGGGAGATAGTTTCTCAAGAACGCTGCAAAGGATTTATGTGAAACATCTTTTTGATTCCCGGCTATTGGGCTGATATTGGTGAAGATTCCTAATCAGTTGGTTTATGGAAACCCCAGATTTTTGAATATCAAGATATTTCATCTACATTGCGAGAACATTTAATTACCAAGGATCATATAGAGGGATTTATTTCATTAATTGCATAAGAGAAATAGGAAAAATTATTTCATTAACAAAACTTTACGAAGACGTTTGTCTCCATGTGAGAATTCCTAGAATAATTTTGATTTTTTTTTCATAAAAATACATTTTTTTTATTTCCGAATTATTTCAGTTAAATACATTATAACTTTTCTTTAACGATATAATTAACAATTTTTTATGTTTTAAATTTATTTGAGTCAATTTTCATTTAAGATTTTATTTCATTTATAAATGTTAATGTATACCTAAAAATTAGAATTCACTTCACTTATCCACTAATCAGATAATTTTTTTTATAAAAATTTACCTTTCTCGTGAGCTATGCAATTTTGAAATATATATAATATAGATGTTATACCCTTAAAAAAAAAAAAAAACAATAGATCCGAAGTCATCAGGCCTGGAGACAACTAAGGATTAAATTGGTGAGTAAAAATTTATTTATTTCATTTTTGTATATGCTCAAAATTACACTTTAATATTTAAATATTTTACTATATCACACCTATAAAATGTTAGCCAGATTTTAATTATATACGATTAATTTTGTTCTAATTCAAAAATCAATTTTATCTTTCGGTCAAATTTAAAACATTTCTTCTAAGTCATTTTTAGTACGTTTAGTAACTTTTATTAATAAATTTTATTTAGTCAGGATTTTTCTTGCAATATTTGTTACCCTATATTTATGTAAATATAATCTATTGAAATGAATTTTTAAGTTTTAGTTTTCCTTACGAAAGGTGAAAAACTCATTGTAGAAGATGGCAATGCAGGTCAACAGACAAATGTTGACATGGTTGAGTGGGAGGTTTAAGAATAGGCGGCAAGTCGACATCTAATGCAGCCCTTTTAAACAAACATCATTCAAAATTTTTAGTTTCTATTTTTCTCTAATATCCCTTCTTTGCTCATCTGTGTCCTATCAAAAGAGCTACCTTATTTTACTTATATGATAATGATTCCGTGTCTGCTTCTAAAGAGCAAGAACCGCCCAAGACTGAGCACGGCCGGCGGCAAGGAGGTAGCCAATCTCGGAGGAAGCAGGGCCCGTGAAGGTGGATCGTTACATATATTAAATGGCGCCCAACGTGGGGCCCAGCAACTGGTCGTATTCTTACGTATCGTAGGAATTCGAGATTTCAGTATCATGACACCTAAATGCTGGTCCTCAAAATTATTTTTCTTTTCTTTCTTAGTGTTCTATAGGCCATTATCGGATTTTTGAGTATAGCATGTGCGGTTTTCATACCATTTTGACCAATAGTAATACATCTTTCTTTATACTACTTTCTTTTCATTTTCTTGTACCTTTCGCTACCTATACTTTCGAGTCTGGTGTCATTGAGATTTAAATTTTGATCTATTGTCGAATGTTTACTCTGATACTGGTGTTGGGATATACAATTTTCGTAAAGTGGTCCGTATTTAATGGAATTGTACTATTTGGAGTATGTAGTCTGGTTAGTATACCATAAAATAGGTTTCACTTTCACTTCTACGGTTTTTGTAATGTACAATGATGTTTCAGCCATCTTCTACTTTTTGGGTTTTTACACTGAGTAGTAATAAATTTTGAAAATTTTGTGAAATAATTTAATTCGTTATATTTATTAGAATAATAGCTAGTTTTTTCCCTTTAAAGATTTTTTTTTTCTTTTTCAAATTTACGGATTTGGGTGAAATAATTTGTTTCCTGTGTATTTTATAATTGTGTGATTTATAATTTTGGTTTATTTTCTTCGCGATTCATTTCCATACGTAATTAGTTGATTGCTAGTGTTTGCAAAAGATGAGTGTGGTACATAGTTTGGACAGAACAAGAAATCGAAATCCTACTCACGGGGCAGGAGGCGATGGAAATGGTAGTCCTATTGGACACAGAACTAGATCTATGACTCGCGGTAACAGAAGGAATCGAGAAATAGCTTCACCATCTCCGGATGGAGATACACATGATATGAATTTGAGAATCCCGCCTAGGAATGTTGATGGGTCGGTCAGGGATTGTCCTAATACTGTAGATAACGTGGCATCTCGAACACAGGAGGATAGAGCAAGTGAACGTACAGGATCCCCTTTGAGGATAGATGAAGGGAGTGTTCGTAGGATGATATCCAATTCTATTTCGGAAGTACGAGGAGATCTCACGGCGTCAATTGTTAGGGAAGTAGGAGAGATGTTACGGAATATGAATTTCAACACAGATGGAGGGGCCAGGAATTTACGTTCCCATGTGTCTGGAACAACGGAACGTCATGACAGACTTTCATTTATATGGGACAATCCAGAGAAAGCATTGAATATTATTCGGAATTGGAAACTGTCTTTTTCTGGCGGTAATCGGGATATGCCGATAGACGAATTTATATATCGAGTACGGATAATGACTAACAATACACTTGGTGGAGACTTTGAAGTTTTATGTAGAAATGTACACATTTTGTTTGAGAACAGGGCTTTAGAATGGTACTGGAGGTACCATCGTCGAAACAGTAATTTCACTTGGAGAAGCTTTTCCGAGTCTTTAAGGGCCCAATTTAAGGATTTTTACAATGACTTCGACATAAAGGATGACATTCGACGCCGAAAGCAGAGGGCAGATGAATCCTTTGACGAATATTATGAGGCGATAGTTTCCTTAGCCGACAAACTACAGACTCCTTTGACAGATAGTGAACTCTGCGAGACATTAATACGTAATCTTCGGACTGAGATCAGACACGAATTATTACATCTCGATATATTTCACATATCAGATTTACGTAAGGCAGTTCGGAGACACGAGAAATTTGTACGCGATACTCAGTTTCAACACGGCAGTAGACAGGTACGTCAAAGAAATCATATAGCTGAGATTGATGGGGATTTAGAAGACGACAATGAATTCTTTGATGGGGATATCTTAGAAATACACCAGAATGTAGTTTGTTGGAACTGTGATACGAATGGGCATTTATACAAAGACTGCTTAAAAGATAAAACTGTCTTCTGTTATGGTTGTGGACTAAGGGATGCATATAAACCGTCTTGTCCAAAGTGTCAGGGTTCGGGAAACGTGCGAAAGGATGTCCTCCGAAAAGGACATCCGAGATCACAAGGAAAGAATCATTAAAGGAGGAGTTAGGATTAGTACCAAATGAGACAGTATACCAGGATAGTAACCATTCAATTAATATTGCTAAATTAGGATATACTTATTTACCCGATGTGACGAGCACAAGGAAAGAATCATTAAAGGAGGAGTTAGGATTAGTACCGAATGAGACAGTATACCCGGATAGTAACAAATCAATTAATATTGCTAAATTAGGATATACTTATTTACCCGATGTGACGAGCGTTATCAATGCCAAAGCTACTAGAAGTGCTATTAGAATGCATAATTATTGGAAGGAATTGAAGAAATTTAAGAAATACAAAATAGCGGCTATAGTGAGCAAGAATTTGGATTCACGACCTTTTTTACCTTTAAATATTGAAGGTAAGTTATATTTAGCTCTACTAGACAGCGGCGCTAATAAGAGCGTCATTGGGGGTAGTTTGGCAAGACAGGTTCAGAATTCTGCGAATTTTAGGAAATGTCGTGGGAATGTTAAAACTGCTGACGGACAGATTCAACAAGTGTCAGGAGTCGTGAATCTTGAATTTACGATGGATAGTCGACAGTGTAGATTCGAATTCTTAGTCATTAATACAATAAAGCAGGACTTGATATGTGGCATAGATTTTTGGAGTAAGTTTAATATTTCCATATCTATAGGTAAGGAAGTTGACGAGCTTTACTGTGAAAGGACTGACTCTGTTTTTATAGATCTGTCCCAAGAAGAGAAGCGAAAATTGGACGCTATCATCGGACTATTTCCCAATTCCGAAAAAGAAGGTCTTGGTTGTACACATTTGGTGGAGCACCATATTGATACTGGTGACTCAAAACCAATTAAGCAGAGGTATTACCCGATATCTCCAGCCAGAGAAAAAATTCTCTGTGCTGAAATCGATCGCATGCTTTCTTTGGGGGTTATAGAGGAATGTCCACAGTCGCCTTGGTCATCACCAGGGGTTTTAATCGTTAAACCGGACAAGGTTAGATTTTGCGTCGATAGCAGGAAACTTAACTCTGTCACAGTTAAAGATTCGTACCCGATACCCAATATTGAGGGTATTCTTTCGCGACTACCATCTGTAAATTTTATCTCCAAAGTGGATCTTAAAGATGCCTTTTGGCAGATAAAATTGGATGATTCTTCAAGACCTAAAACTGCTTTCACAATTCCTAACAGACCACTATATCAATTCAAAAGAATGCCATTTGGGTTGTGCAATGCACCCCAAACAATGTGCCGCCTAATGGACATTGTAATTCCCTACAACATGAAATCTCATGTTTTCGTCTATTTAGACGATCTATTGATTATGTCTGAAAGCTTTGAGGACCACCTACAACATCTGCAACAAGTTGCCATGCAACTTAGGAAGGCAGGTCTCACAATAAATGTGAAAAAAAGTTGTTTTGCTATCGCAAATGTACGTTATTTGGGATATATTGTTGGAGATGGAGCTTTAAGGGTCGATCCTGATAAGGTAAAAGCTATCTCAGAATTCCCTACTCCAACTAACATCCGATCCCTTCGCCAGTTCTTAGGTATGATCGGATGGTACCGACGTTTTATTAGCGACTTTTCGACTTGCACGTTTCCACTGACGGAACTTTTATCAAAGAAAAATAAATTTAATTGGTCAAAAGAGGCTCAAGTATCATTCGAGAGTCTTAAATCACGGCTGTGTAGTGCTCCTATTTTGGCACATGCTGATTTTTCTAGACCGTTCGTGTTGCAATGTGATGCAAGCACCGTTGGTATTGGGGCGGTGTTGGCACAGGAGGATAAGGATGGGGTTGAGAGACCAATTGCCTACATGTCTCAGAAACTCAACAAAGCTCAACGAAACTATACAATTACAGAATTGGAATGTTTAGCCGTTGTGCTGGCTGTGAAGAAATTCCGGTCTTACATTGAGGGCCATGAGTTTAAGGTTGTGACGGATCACGCCAGCCTTAAATGGTTGATGCGACAGACCGACTTGTCAGGACGTTTGGCAAGGTGGTCTTTGCGGCTACAGGGCTTCAATTTTACTATTGAGCACAGGCGTGGTAAGGATAATGTCGTTCCGGACGCACTGTCTCGCATGTTTGAGAATGAAGTTAGTGCTGTGGAAATTGAGGTAGTACCATCAGTGGATTTGGAATCATCTGCTTTTCTCGGAGTGGAATATAGCAGATTGCGCGAGGAACTGCTTAGGTCTCCCTTCCCCGATTTCAAAGTGGAAGGAAAATATATTTTCAAAAGGACCAAATTTTCATCGGAAAATGACTATGACATTGGGGCATGGAAACTATTAATACCTACGGAATTGCGTAAACAAGTTATTTATGCAGCTCATAGTATACCATCGTCTTCGCATTGTGGCATTGCTAAAACAATCGAGTTATTAAGAAGACATTTCTATTGGCCAGGTCTAGTAATAGATGTGAGAAATTTTATAGGAAAATGTGGAATTTGCAGAACGAGTAAAATACCTACAACTGTTTTAAGACCACCTATGGGGCAGATGGTGCAAAGTGAAAGACCATTTCAACGATTATACGTTGACATTCTGGGGCCTTTTCCCCGAACTCGAAATGGACATACTGGTATACTAATTGTTTTGGATCATTTTTCTAAATTTTCATTTCTAAAGCCATTGCGCAAATTATTAGCCAAACCAATTTCTACTTACTTGAAGGAGGAAATATTTACTTGCTATGGTGTGCCTGAGGTTATAGTTACGGATAATGGTACTCAATTTAAGAGCAAAGAATTCGAAGATCTTCTTTTGGAATTTGGAATAAGGCATCAATATACGGCTGTACACAACCCGCAAGCTAATGCTAGCGAAAGGGTAAACAGAAGTGTAAATGCTGATTTGAGGTCTTATGTAAAGGAGGACCATCGACTATGGGACAGATTTTTGCCAAGTGTAAATTGTGCCTTGCGCAATACAGTTCATCAGACAATAGGAATGACACCTTATCAGGTAATTTTTGGTCAGAATATGATTAAGCATGGGAAGGACTTTCAACTCTTAAGGAAGTTGAAGTTGTTAAATGAGAACGATGCACAAATTGAACGAATGGATAAATTTACAATACTCAGGGATTCAATACTGGCAAAGATGAATGCCGCTTATAAGAAAAACGAAAGGACATATAATTTGCGTTCTAAGAATCGACATCTAGATATTGGACAAGAGGTGATACGCCGAAACTTTCCCCAGAGCTCCCAAATTAAACATTTTAATGCAAAATTAGCTCCAACGGGGATAAGAGCAGTGGTTGTGAGAAAAGTAGGCAATGTTCAGTATGAGTTGAGAGACGTAGATAATGGAAAAATTGGCACCTACCATTTAAAGGACATTTGGGAATAATACTGTTTTTTTTTTTTTTTTTTTTTTTTTTTTTTTTTTTTTTTTTGGCATTGTGTAGTTTGTAGCACTGCTACTTTAGTTGTTTCCAAATTAATAATTCGAAATTTCAGTTGGTGGTTGCTAAGTTGCCTCATTATGAGATTTACGTTCGATATATGCTTTTGGACAATTTAAGAAGGCCATGTTTTTTTTGAAAAATTTTTGGAAATTTCAACTTGCTTTTAATTCATACCAAATAATTTTAGAAAACTAGGCAGGCCATGATTTTCTTAAAAATCAGTTTTTCTTTCATTATGCCAACTACTAATTTAAAATACTTTCTTGAATATATTTGGTTCTCCTGTACTTGCCTTGAGAATTTTGTTTCTAACCATAGCAAGCTTTGGATTTTGGTTTGGAGAATAGAAGAAAAAAAAAAAAAAAAAGATATTTGATACTTGAATAGTTCGGTCGCTTTTGTGTGATAATAGACTCTGGAACAAAAGTAAACATTTTGTAAATTATAGAGAGCTTGGTGACCGCGAGTGATTGATTATATAAACAATTATTGAGGAACTTATTCTGTGAAATCATCGATAATATTATTCCTGCCGTTTTGAATTAGTTCTAATATTCTGGACTAGAAAACTCCATTTGGGTTTGCCAATTTTGTCTTGCTGACCATTAAGGCAGAGAAAGCTGATGATTTTCGTTCGATATATTGCCAGTTTTCAAGAATACAACCAATAAGAAGGACAATCACAAATTTTGGATTTTCAATATCCTTGTGGGGAGATAGTTTCTCAAGAACGCTGCAAAGGATTTATGTGAAACATCTTTTTGATTCCCGGCTATTGGGCTGATATTGGTGAAGATTCCTAATCAGTTGGTTTATGGAAACCCCAGATTTTTGAATATCAAGATATTTCATCTACATTGCGAGAACATTTAATTACCAAGGATCATATAGAGGGATTTATTTCATTAATTGCATAAGAGAAATAGGAAAAATTATTTCATTAACAAAACTTTACGAAGACGTTTGTCTCCATGTGAGAATTCCTAGAATAATTTTGATTTTTTTTTTCATAAAAATACATTTTTTTTATTTCCGAATTATTTCAGTTAAATACATTATAACTTTTCTTTAACGATATAATTAACAATTTTTTATGTTTTAAATTTATTTGAGTCAATTTTCATTTAAGATTTTATTTCATTTATAAATGTTAATGTATACCTAAAAATTAGAATTCACTTCACTTATCCACTAATCAGATAATTTTTTTTATAAAAATTTACCTTTCTCGTGAGCTATGCAATTTTGAAATATATATAATATAGATGTTATACCCTTAAAAAAAAAAAAAAACAATAGATCCGAAGTCATCAGGCCTGGAGACAACTAAGGATTAAATTGGTGAGTAAAAATTTATTTATTTCATTTTTGTATATGCTCAAAATTACACTTTAATATTTAAATATTTTACTATATCACACCTATAAAATGTTAGCCAGATTTTAATTATATACGATTAATTTTGTTCTAATTCAAAAATCAATTTTATCTTTCGGTCAAATTTAAAACATTTCTTCTAAGTCATTTTTAGTACGTTTAGTAACTTTTATTAATAAATTTTATTTAGTCAGGATTTTTCTTGCAATATTTGTTACCCTATATTTATGTAAATATAATCTATTGAAATGAATTTTTAAGTTTTAGTTTTCCTTACGAAAGGTGAAAAACTCATTGTAGAAGATGGCAATGCAGGTCAACAGACAAATGTTGACATGGTTGAGTGGGAGGTTTAAGAATAGGCGGCAAGTCGACATCTAATGCAGCCCTTTTAAACAAACATCATTCAAAATTTTTAGTTTCTATTTTTCTCTAATATCCCTTCTTTGCTCATCTGTGTCCTATCAAAAGAGCTACCTTATTTTACTTATATGATAATGATTCCGTGTCTGCTTCTAAAGAGCAAGAACCGCCCAAGACTGAGCACGGCCGGCGGCAAGGAGGTAGCCAATCTCGGAGGAAGCAGGGCCCGTGAAGGTGGATCGTTACAGATGACAGTGGAATACATGCAAAACTAACAACCATAACAAAATCCTAGTGCCACAATTGCAATTGCAGAGGAAAAGCAGAGTTAAGTAACATCTACAAAAAGTAAACAACTTTGTTGTTAAACATTTTACCTCAGTCAATGTTATTTTTATAAAACAACACAAAAATCTCTAACTATATCTGCAAAGTGAGTGAGTCTTCTTAGCCGAGTCCTGCGTCATTCGTGGTCTCTACTTAAGCTATAATCCATACACTTGCAATCATGCAATGTTTCTTCTTTGTTGGTTTACTGGCTGGAAGTCTTCCATCGCAAAATAACGTAGATAGTTGCGTCTGCGCAATATTCATTTAAGCGCTCACACATGTGTTCATTGTTTACCTACGTCATTATGTTGATCAGCAACACAAATAATCATAATGATGATTTAACATGATTATCATTAGCACTAGAGTTCTAAGTTTGCTAAGTATTAACAAGAAGAGGTGAGGCAATGTGTTCACTGATCACAACAAAACTATTATGGAATAATGAAGAAAACCGCAAGTAGTAGAAAAATTATGAAACTCTTTGAGTACGAGTACAGTGTTCGGATAATTGTGTGAGTTGAATTGGTTCGTACGGATTTTTAACCAAACCCCTCAAATGCTGGCTAATGCAAGTTTCCATAGTGTATTTCTGGTGGTCTTTAGGTCAATTTAGGTCTTATATGTTAATTTGCTAAGGAAATTACAAATATGTCCGATTGATGTGTATCGGTGCTTGTTTCGGTATAATTCCCCTATAGACCCGATTTGACTTCTTGAACTTCTGGACACCGAAAATTTAATCCGATTTGGCTGAAATTGAAAATCTAAAGGTGTTTTAGGTCCACATATAATTGTGACGATTATGGTGTGAAACGGTCCATGTTTGATTGTAACTTTTCCATCCATCCATCCATCATGAAATCCACCTGAAATTGTAAAACCCGCTACGATGAAGAGCTTTCAAAAGAATATATTATATTTTATTCATGGTAGTATTTAAGAACGTTTCAGAATGCGTTAGAATGCATTAGAAATCATAAAAAATATTAAAAAAATTTTTTTTTTTTTTGAGAAAATATCACAAAATTTCTTAATTCACATTCAAAACACTCCGGGTCTTAAGTGGGTAATTAACGAGTATGGGATATAAATTTAGTATACCATTGTCCGATCTGGGGTTGTCCGTATATATATCCCATTTCTTATTATAACCTACATATCAATCTTAAAGTCAATTTCTTTGGGAACATTATATGTACTACCTTTTTTATTGTGAATCATTTCACCGAAGTATCCGTAGTGCACCTAATATAAATATTGTGTTATTGGGGGGAATAAGGTGAGTGTAGGGGAGAACCCATCCATTTCGACGAGCTAGATAGTGCATAGGATGGGGGGTATATTAACTTTGTCATTCCGTTGCTCTAAGACTCCATATAGTATAGATATTCTGGCTCGTGGTGAAATTCTGAGTCGATCTAAGCATGTCTGTCCGTCCGCCCGTCTGTTGAAACTAACTTCCGAACGAAACAAGCTATCGACTTGAAACTTGGCACAAGTACTTGTTATTGATGTAGGTCGGATGGTATTGCAAATGGGCCATATCGTTCCACTTTTACGTATAGCCCCCAATATAAACGGACCCGGATGTGACCTCCGGAGCCTCTTGGAAGACCAAAATTCATCTGATTCAGTTGACATTTGGTACGTAGTGTTAATATATGGCCTCAAACACCAATGCAAAAATTGGTCGCAATCGGTTCATAATTATATGTTATATAGCCCCCATATAAACCGATCCCCAGATTTGGCCTCCGGAACCCCTTGGAAGAGCAAAATTCAACCCAGTCAGTTGAAATTTGGTACATTGTGCTAGTATATGGCCGTTAACAACCATGCCTAACTAGGTCCATATCGGTCTATAGTTATATATAGCCCTCAGATATATCGATCCGCAATCACACAAAAATTGGTCCATATCAAGTTCATAATTTTATATAGCCCCCATATAAGCAACTCCCATATTTCAATTCTGGCTCTCTACGTACCGTGCAAAAGTCCATATCGATTCGTAATTATTTGTAGAATTAGAATTAATAATAACTGAAGTCTTTGCAAAGCACTACAAAATGTTACATAATTTTGCACCACTTCCGGACCCAAAAAGAACATTTTCACCATTTCTTTAGCGACGCTGTTTGACAGCGTTAATAAGATATTCATTTATGAAAGAATAGTTTTAATATTATTTACTATATTTTTAATCGACTAAAAATCTGACTAAACAAAATAATAAACGAGCTTTAGTTATTAAACTAAACATAAATTGGGAAGTTAAATCATAAGTTCAACCACAGTTACAATTTAGAAGACAATGTTAAGAAATAAAACTATATATTTCCATCGGCAACTGCTACCACAACCCAAGTAAATCAATTGTGTATGAAAGCCTTTATATAAAAACAATGGAAAGTCGTAATTAGGGTTTCAAATTCTGGGGGGGCTAAAATTTTTCTGGGGGTGGGGTCTAAGCCCCTTCCCCAGAGTCCTTCCTACGCCTATGAGCCCTATATGCTTGTTTACTTCACAAAGAGCACGAAAGCTAGCATGGAAAAATAAAAAACAGTGCATTTCAAAAAACGCAAATTAAAAGTATATATTTCAATATATATTTCATCTAACCTAACATAAGAATATTACAGCAAATAGAACGGTACTGGATAAAGCACATCAATTGGAGCCTTCGATATGGGTGTTAGAGGTTTTCAGTACATTGCCAATAAGGTTCGTTAGATCCATAGATTCCGCATTTAAAGCACTGTAAGTGTTAAAATACATTATCGAACGAATAATGTTAAAACAAACCCTACTCCAAGTTAATGACGATGATGATAATGATAGTTGCGGCAAAAAAACTGAAGACCAAAAAACTAAGCTTGCTTAGAACAATGTCCAAAGTAAATCCAGAAAAACCGTGAAGACTACAAGCGAATATCATGGTCGATGTAACTTCAAGAACAAAAAGTGAATACTTGTCGTAGTCCTAACCAGCAACGTACAAGCATAGTTGCAACAGATGTCTGTGTGTGTGTGTTTGTGTTGCCCCTACGAAAACAAAAACAACCACTTGCAACATTGCAATTGTTGAAGTTCTATCTTGTTTATCCAGTTGATATATTGTGGAGGTAATACTATCACCTCGCGCCCATATGGTGGTTCTTGCAGTATTTTTTTCTGTGTTTCTATATGCTTTGGCTCATGCTGCATACTTGTTCAAATGTGTGGAAATGCTACCCCTCTCATGCATTCTCCGTCACTTAACTATTCTTTTATTTGTTACCTTGTATTTTTGTCTATTTTTAGCAGGAGAAGAACGTTGTAATGTTCTGTATCTTGCGAAACTTAATAGTCCTTTAATTGGTTAATGAAAAATGCCGGTTGTACGACAACTTGCTTCAAAGTCTGTGAAGTTGAGATTTTCATTGGCTATGCTTTGGTAGAATATGTGGTCTTTTTCTCTTGGTCTCATGAGTTTGACCGTTGCAAATATTATGTTCTCAAGAATTTATTTTTATCGGTGAAAATGAACAAAAAATCATCTTTTTTCGAACAAGTGCATGGGAATTGGATCGTCCTTAACCAGTATTAGTGAGGAATTTGAGCAAAATAAAAAGCAAATGACATTAACAGAACATAACATAAACAGAACTCCTATAGCACAAGACTCTGAAAGCATAATCTTCATATGGGTGAGAAGACTTCACACAAAGAAAATTTCATTAAAATTGAGCCAACGAAAATGTTTCATTGATATAAGGAAACATTATCGTTAAGCCAATGAAAATATTCGTCAATAGTACTTTAATTATCAGAAAATTCGTCATAATTCATAAAATCTTCGTTATACCAACGAATTTGTTTTATAGGCTTAATTTTAATGACACATTTCGTTAATATAACAAAGTTTTTTATTTACCAGCGTTCCATTATTTTTGGAACCAAATTTTTGTTTTAATTGAAATGGTAGCACTCCTTGTATGAAACTTTTGATACCATAGAATGGTAATAGGATTTGTCATTATACCATAGATTGTCAATAGGTTTGTCATGTTGTTTTAAAATATAAAGTATATATTCTTGATCAGATAAGACGATATAACCATGTCCGTCTTTTCTTTCGTACGCTGAAAAAAATATTTACGTGATATTAAACCTACATTTTGGAATGCGCAGTTTACAAAATAATAAGGACAAATTTCTTTAAAATAATGAAATTTTAATTAAAATAAAGTTTATAATATTTGCTTCAAAAAATATTTTTCATTAAATTTAGAACACAAATTTTGTAAATTTGCGTCGCTCCGTTAAAGTCGCATGCTTTTGAACTAAGGGTAATTTTCCTTATAGATTTAAGATAAAAACGCTTCAAATATAGGATAAGACTTATTTTGAGGATTTATCGTCTTTGGTTAATTTTTGTTTTTTTTTTTTGGAATTAAGAAAACAGTTTTTACTTTGAAGTATTCGTTATAATTTGCATTTTTAAACTGGCATTTGTTTGTACGTGAGTACCTTTATTAATAAACCGCGAAAAGAGAATGAAAATTTGATAAATGAGATCTGTATCCTAATTTTAATTTTATTTGTGCTAAATTTAAAGCCAGATAGGTCGCTAAAAAAATTCTTTATTTTAAAGAAGCCGCATCTTTGGCTCGGAATCAATACCAAAATCTTTAAGGGAAGATCAAAATCTTTGGATCTAAGTAAACTTTTTTTTGAGTGTAATAACCCTACACACCCTCAAAAAATCGCTCCTGTAACACATACCCCAAAACACATTTTGCTTCAAGCATATATATTTTCAGGATTAGTCCAAACAAAATATTGTTTGTATTATTCAAACATATTATGTTTCACCTTAGGGCATACACTGGTAGTAAAAAATTTTAATGAAATTTTCTTTGTGTGGATATATTTTTAAGGCGCCAATTGGTTACTTCCATTATTTTACTTCCAGCATACTCTTTAGGTCTCCCTATCTAAACACATATATGTTTATAGTCTATTTCCAAATTAATATATGTTTGCATCTAAGCATATTATATTTACAAACATTTTATGTCCCAAACATAATATATTAACATATTAACATATATGTCCATGTTCATATGTATATGTTCATAAACTAGCATAACATGTTTATGCTAGTTTATGAACATTACATGCTTGCACTTAAAAATATTGTGTTAAAAAATTTGAGTTCCAAACATATAATTTTACACCCAAACATATGAAAAACAGTCTTTTCGTCCGTGCAGACTTTAATAATGAAGCAATTGTCCTAAAATGATTGAAATTGAAAATCTAGAAAATCTGCGTAAACTTTTATTAAGTGTAATGAATTGACATAGTCCTATCTTTTACGAGTTCATAATCAGACTCCCATTTGGCTTACCACATTTGTGTTCATACACGCAAAAAAATAATTCTTTCCTCCCAAACGAAATTTTAGAAAAACCAAATCATTTCTCACTTGCTTCTCGCTGTAAGGAAGTTTATTTGGAAGAAAAGTATATACTTTTTGTGATAAGCGTTTATTTTTTTCCAGGATGTAAAAACAATTTCAAAAAGCAATTTTTTTAAAAAACAATTTATTTAAATTATTTCAATCGATTTTATTTTTTTAATTTTATTTTAAGATCATATACCTATATACATATGTCGAATATTAAAAGAAATTTTTTCAAAAATTTATTTCTATAGAGAATTTTATCAAAATTTTATTTCTATAGAAAAATTTTCCAAAATTTTATTTCTAAAGAAAATTTTATCAAAATTGTATTTCTATAAAAAATTTTGTCAAAATTTTATTTCTATAGAAAATTTTGTCAAAATTTTATTTCTATAGAAAGTTTTTTCAAAATTTTATGTCTGTAGAAAGTTATTTTCGAAATTTTTTTTCAATAGAAAATTTTGTCAAAATTTTATTTCTATAGAAAATTTTGTAAAAATTTTATTTCTATAAAAATTTTTGTCAACATTTTATTTCTATAGAAAATTTTGCAAACTTTTATTTTTATAGAAAATTTTGCACAATTTTATTTCTATTGAAAATTTTTTTGAAAATTTTTCTTTAGAAATAAAATTTTGTAAGTTTTTTTCAAAATTTTATTTCTAAAGAAAATTTTATCAAAATTTTATTTATATAAATAATTTTGTCAAAATTTTATTTCTAAAGAAAATTTTATCAAAATTTTATTTCTATAGAAAATTTTGTCAAAATTTTATTTCTACAGAAAATTTTGTCAAAATTTTATTTCTATAGAAAGTTTTTTTCAAAATTTTATTTCTATAAAAATTTTTGTCAACATTTTATTTCTATAGAAAATTTTGCAAACTTTTATTTTTATAGAAAATTTTGCAAAATTTTATTTCTATAGAAATTTTTTTTTGAAAATTTTTCTTTAGAAATAAAATTTAGAAATTTTTTTTTAAATTTTATTTCTAAAGAAAATTTTATCAAAATTTTATTTATATAGATAATTTTGTCAAAATTTTATTTCTAAAGAAAATTTTATCAAAATTTTATTTCTATAGAAAATTTTGCAAAATTTTATTTCTATATAGAATATTGGAAAATTTTATTTCTATAGAAAATTTTGTTAAAATTTTTATTTCTATAGAAAATTTTGTTAAAATTTTTTTCTATGGAAAATTTTGTCAAAATTTTATTTCTATAAAAAAATTTGTCAAAATTTTATTTCTATAGATATTTTGGTCAAAATTTTATTTCTACAGAAAATTTTCTCAAAATTTTATTTCTATATCAAATTTTCTCAAAATTTGAAGTATTTTTGTGCAGATTATATAATAGTCGGCCGTCCAACTTCAGGCTTTCTTTATTTGGTCTGTGATCGGTTTATATGGGGGCTATATATAATTATGGACCGATATGGACCATTTTTTGCATGGTCATTAGAGACCATATACTAACACCATGCGCAAGCCAAATCGGGGGGATCGGTTTATATGGGGGCTATATATAATTATGGACTGATGTGGACCAATTTTTGCATGGTTGTTAGAGATCATATGCTGGCACCATGTACCAAATTTCTGCCGGATCGGATGAAATTTGCTTCTCTTAGAGTCCCCGCAAGCCAAATTTGAGGGTCCATTTATATGAGGGCTATACGTAAAAGTGGACCAATATGGCCCATTTGCAATACCATCCGACCTACATCAATAGCAACTACTTGTGCCAAGTTTCAAGTCGATAGCTTGTTTCGTTCGGAAGTTAGCGTGATTTCAACAGACGGACGGACATGTTCAGATCGACTCAGAATTTCACCACGACCCAGCAATATTTTGATGTGTTACAAACTGAATGACAAAGTTAATATACCCCCATCCTATGGTGGAGGGTATAACAAAAAGCTGAAAAAAAACGAAAAATTAAAATTTGCTTCCTAAAATCAAGTACACAAAACCCAACGTTAAAAGAGAATTGTGTCGTAAAAGTTTACTTACTTGTATTCTCCGCTTCTTTGGCTCGGAATTAATACCAAAATTTTTAAAGTAAAGACAAAATCTTTGGAACCGGGCATGTTTTTTTTTTTCAGTGCAGGACCAATATCTCATATAAACTATTAGAAATTCCAAATAGTACAAATTCATAGTAGAGAACTGCGACCCGGTCTACTATTTCATTAGGATTTTTTATAACAATGCTGTAGGCCTCTTTCACCCAACTCTCGCACCAAATCCTGACTCCATTGAACATACATACATACATCAACTATTGATTAAGTGATTTCATATGTACCCCTTCGCTTTTAATTCTCAACTATCGTAGCACACGTAATTTATTCCAAGCATTTAGTGTTGCTATTTCTATGTATTGCAATAAAGTTTTTCATTTGTTGTATAATATATTTAAGAAACCATGAAATTTTCCCAGAATTGTTGTTTATTCCCCCACTATATAACATTTTAGTTGAAAATTCCTTAATTATATTAAATGTGGAAAAACGCAAAGATTTTTTACATTAGCTTTGAAGTTAGATACGAGCGTTAATTCCAGCCGTCTCCTTAGCGGCACCGTGCTAATCATAATTTCAATTACCTATCGTGTTTAAGCCATTATCTTCCTTTTTAACGTTTCGTTTCTTCGCTCGTTCTAACCTTGTTTAGTTCCTAAGAATCCATTCATTTATTTATTTTTTTTTTTTTTTGTTCTTAAGGTTAATTTAAAATTTTGCACGAATCGTTAATTTTAAACGTCTCAAAGATTTTGGGGCTATAATTTGACGTTATACGGTTAGATCGAGTGATGAGAAGGTGGTGGCCTATGAGGGGATGGTTTACGCGTTAAAATTTGCTGAAATAGCACTTGACTCATATAAGGTATGGATTGTTATTGCTAATAAGAGATGAGTTTGAATTTAATGCTATATGTACTGAGGTTTCCATTGAAGTTTTCAGAGATGTAGGAAGATGAATTAAAGAAAAAAAGGATAAAAACCGACCGAATACCAAAAAAAAAAGTTTTTCAGCGGTGGATTATCCCACCTCAGTAATGCTGGTGACATTTCTGAGGGTTTCAAAACTTCTCTAAGTGGTTTCACTGCAATGTGGAACGCCGTTCGGACTCGGCTATAAAAACGAGGTCCCTTGTCATTGAGCTTAACATGGAATCGGGCAGCACTCAGTGATAAGAGAGAAGTTCACCAATGTGGTATCACAATGGACTGAATAGTCTAAGCGAGCCTGATACATCGGGCTGCCATCTAACCTAACCTAACCTTGGGAGGACATTTTTGGAAGTGCTTTTAAAGTTGTGCCTTAAGAAGAACTTCCAAATTTTTTTGCTGGGTAATGCAGTGTAAATCCAATACTCCCCTTTGTTTCCTATAAGTAGAACTATTATATTATGCAAGATTTTAGTATTTTTTCGATAATGGGCGATGAAGCAAAATGGTAAGATGGTATAGTTGTAGTATTTTCATTGTTCATTACATTTACTTTCTTCAAGTCTTAACTTACTACACTCTATTTTTGTTCTACACAGAACTGAAACGAAAACCAACACCATAATGAAGAAAACACAAGTGATCGGAGAGGACAACTATTCGTCAGAGTGTTTGCACAAAATTACGTAAATTATTCTCTCTATATACAGAGAATAAGAAAACAACAACAGGTAATTACATAAAGTACGACACAAGACCATAGAATACCAAACAAATGAAATGTAATGGGAAAAAACACAAAATTTGAAGAAGAAACAGAAAAGTAACAAAAATAATGAGTACGAATAATACATCAAGCCAACTTTGTTTAGAAGAAGACTAGTACTTTGAAAACCACACACCTACGGCAGAAACTCAAACGAGAACCCCCCAACAATTGCCTCTTCGTTTCAAACTCTCGGGTTTATTGTTAACATAGGTTTTAGTTTTCATTATTTTATATTTGTTGGCTAAATCGATTTGGTGAATAGAGAATGACTACAGGTGAGTGAGAGTGAATGAGGTTCAATTTCATTTGACGCATTTAACACAGAGAATATAACTTCTTTTCTACGGCATTTTAATTTTCTCACTCATACTTAAAAAACCTTTTAAACCGTACGCTCACCGTTAGCTCTTTTATACTCTCACTAACCTGGTGAAGATCACACTCTCTATTCTTAGAATATATGTATACAGGTGAAGCAAATCTCTGCACTCATACATATACAAGTATAGCTGTAAATTTCTGTAATTGCAAATTCGCTCATATACTCTATCAACACAGGTGTGTGCTATACTGGTGGCTGCCTGCCTTATTTTCAAACAAGTCACGTCTATGTGTACGCGCGTTGATGAATTCGCCGCAATAATTACTGTTAGAGCTCTCTGTTTCCATGTGATCCAAAGAGAGCAAGAGAATTACTGAGTGATGATGCTTATGTGGTTGTGTTTAGTCTTTTATTGTATATGTTGAATGGAGAAACAAAGCCATAGAGGTATAGAATTTCTGGTTGAAAAATTCTTATCGTCAATCCATTGAGTTAGCTTAGAATTTTTTTCTATTGGATACAAATATGTCTTGAGTTGCCAATCATTTTGTTTGTTTGGGACTGATGTTTACACTAGTCAACAATTCATGGTTATAGAAACAATAAATTATTTTCATGACAAGATGAAAATTGCATCCTATTTTATTGCAATTTGGAAAGTTTCAAAACATGTCACTAAAGGCAATAAAGGTTGTTTATAAAATCAACTAAAAAAATTTAGGTAATTCCGAAACAGCTGTACATCCAACCATCTTGCAGTCTATAGCGCTTTGCCCCAATAAATTTGACAAGCATACTTTTCCTCTGTTGGTTAAGCTACACTTGTAGTTTAGTCAATGCATGGCTTTAAGCTGAGTTCAAAAACAACAATAACGATTGAAGAGAAGCCAACAATAACAAACAAAACGAATAAAAAAATTTAGAAAATTCATAAATGCCTTACTATATTCATCAACAATTAGGTTCTTTCAAGTTACAATAATTCTTCACGTTGATAAGGGATGCCATCATTTATATTTTACTTTAAACTACCAGTTGTACATTCCACTAAAAAAGCTTATCTACTTCCAAAGATTTTGTTTTTATTGGTTTTCAGCTAAGGAGGTGAGGCATTAGGTTTTGGATACTTGCTACTTAGAAACAAATTTAAATTTAGAAATATTTTATCTTTTGTCAACGCCTAAAATCACAATATTTAATAAAGACGTTACCTGAAAATTAAATTTTCAAATTGAAATTCGATTTCAAATATAAATTATGTAATGTAATAAATCTTGAAAAACATATCATACTTTTTGAATGCGTATTATCTTCACAGGAAACTTGAAAAAGTGACGAATTTAAGAACGTTTTCTAAATACTTAAAAAGTTGATCAATTGATCTACGGCTTTTTCTTTTATTAGAGTTATTTTGAATTGCTTCGAAAATTTTAAACTTTTATCATTTTGTTTTTTTGTTTATTACAAAATTTTTATTTTTTCAATAAAAAAAATTATTTTTGAACCAACAACACAGTCCATTTCGTTTATATGAAGCACTGTTCTTTTATGACTTTAAGTCTTTATTTATTTAATACAGTAGTATGTAATGTTGAACATCTTTTCGGAATCTTCCGAACATACGTGGAATATATGTAAAAGAAAATGCAAGGCGGACGTAGCTACCACTGATCCACGGTGCCCAACTAAATGTATCTTTCTGTTAAATAAAGTTTGTTTAATCAGCTCGAGGGCGCCGCAAGCTATGCTATATAAATATAACTTACTAGCGTAACCCGGCCCGCTTCGCTGCGCCTTCCGAAGCGTATTTGTAGGAACATTTTGCGTTAACTTAGTCAACCATATCCTTCGTGCTGAAAACAAATTCGAAAAGTTTTGAATTCTTTCAAACAAATCGGACTACGTGCTTTTTCGTTTAAATATAGGTATAAATACGGCGGTTCGGTTAAAAAACGTCGGGGAGAGGGTGTACCCTTTCCTCCAAATTTTTTAAATAACGTTCCGTATTCAAGTAGTTGGACAATCTTCTATATTTCTTGTGATTTTTAAGTGTGGTTTGTCAAGGAAAGTTATCCTTCTCCTCAACATATCTGAAAATTAAGCACTATATTATAATAACATACAAAGAATTACTGTTTCCCATCCAATAAATCGGGAAAAGCAAAAGTAGTAAAAAATTTTACCACATTAACATTTGCTAAAATGTTGGAAAATGATGCACCCTCTACGTTGGCTACCAATTTCATGTAAATGTAAGTTCTTTACTAAAAAGAAGTCTGGCAGAAGCCTGTGCATTTACAGACAACCCTCTACTTTCAATTTAAGAAAAAAAACGGACAAAAGGGAACCCTCTCCACACCTTCGCTCCACTCCGACCTGATATCGGACTATCACATACCCTATATTAATTTCACAACTACTCAATGGTCCCTATAAAATCTATCGAAGTAAATCGACAAAGTTTATTTCAATTTTCCCCTTCCCCAACCAGATATAGAAAAATCATATACTAATTTAAAAATCATGGATAAATTTAATCACCTTCTCCCACGTTCCCTGTAAATGTCAAGTAGATCGGAGATGTGTAAATTTTGCTCTATTGTTTTAAAAGGACGTCACTTTCCCCGATACAATATCGAAAAACACCCCTAATAGCACCCCTAACATTCCCTGAAAATTTTTGAAATTTTCCTTTAAGTGTTGCCCCACACTTAAAGGAAAATTTCAAAAAAGGTTGCCTCTTGATTCATAACCTTCCCCCACTGGCTTTGTAAATTTCAAGAAAACTTAAGAACTTTTTTTGCAGTTTTAGAGGAGGACCTCCTCCCCGACCAAATATCGAAAAGTGATGAAGCGTATCTTTTGTAAACGTCCCAGAAAATGTCAAACAAATTATAAGCCTAAAGGGGCCTCTCTTCCGTCCAAATATCACAAAATCAGTTATCAACTATTAATATCGTAACCTCTCCCCAGTCCTCTGTAAATTTCAACTAACTCGGTAAGGTTTAATTGTTTCTCTGTATGTACTTAAGAGAAGCGAATGCCCTTTTATTTTTATTAAAAAATCAGGAACCTGATATAAATATCATAACCTCACTCATTTTTCCGTAAAATTTCAGTCGGGGGAGTTTTGTTTTCACTGTACTTTAAAAAAAAAGTCGGGCAAAGGGGTGGTCCCCCTCCCCGACCAAATATCGAAAAATAATGTAGCGGATTTTTGTCTAGATGCCAACCCCAACATTCAATGAAAATTTCAAGCAAATCGCATAATTTTGTTGCAAGGTTAAAAAAGTAGGGCAAGGGGGAGGTCCCCCTCCTCGTCCACATATGAAACCATCAGGTACCCCATATTAATTCCATAACCTCACCGCATGTTCTCTGTAAATCTCACATAATTTAGAGAATTTTGGTTTTTTCACTGTACTTTAAAAAAAAGTCGAACAAAGGGGAGGTCCCCCTCCGCCACCAAATATCGAAATATAAAGTAGCGGATCCTTGTCTAGATACCAAACCCAACCTTCAATGAAAATTTCCACATGAACGCCCCCTACGATCTCTGAAAGTTTCAAGTAAATCGGTTCAGCCGTTTCGAAGCCAACTCGGAACATACAAACAAACAAATAAACAAACATAGATTGAATTTTATATATATAGATATGGATAATCCTCTATTGATGACAATAACAGCAACATAGCTCAGTGGATAGTGTGTTGGCTTACAAATTGCATGGTCCGCGGTTCAATTCTCCGTCCAGCGAAAGGTAAAATTTACATTGTTTGTATTATAGAAAAAGGTGCTAAGAACTAAAAAACCTCGTGAAAGTGAGAAAGATGTGAGTCAATTAGTCAGAAAAGATTGTTTTACATCCTGGAAAATAATAAACGTTTACCACAAAAAGGATATACTTTTCTTCCAAATAAACTTCCTTACAGCGAAAAGCAAATAAGATAGGAACTTTGTTTGTCTAAAACTTCGTTTAAGAGGAAAGAATTATTTTTTTGCGTGTACATCTGTGGGATGTATTATAGTTTATAATAATGTGGACAAAATTTGTGTATTTTTGTTTTAAATTTTTGAACTTACACCGATTCTTTATTCGAATCCTTATCACGTTTTTTGATAAACTTTTATTTATTCTGTAACAAAAAAATCACATATTCAGTACTCATTTTCATGAGGGAGAGCGAAAAAATAAAAACAACGCATACGTCTCTCAGACGTAGATAAGCTGTCAAGGGTTAATGTTGACCAATGCCTCCCTGTAGCGCCTTGTAGTTATGATGAAATAGAGAAGTAACCCTTTATACTTTTCAGCACCGACCATCTTCTTCCGTGAAGATGGATTTGACATAATCGGTTACTCTTCTTCAGAGAAGATTTGGCAGCTAAATATGATTCCATCTAAATAGATCTTTCCGACATAGGAAGAGAGCCTTGGTTGAAGGCAGCACTATGTTTTCTCATTGTACTCGGAGTCGGGATGCTGCGCCAAAGCAGCATACATATGTAAAGTCAAAAGTTATTTACATATGCCCAGTATCACAGTATAACACCTTAGATATAGACATTTCTGTTCCAACTTTTACAAATGTTCTCATATTGTCAATGATCATAAAAAATCTAAGCCATATTATTTCCCTAATTAATTAATTAACTTTAACTGGTTAAACAATTTCTTCTTAATTTTAAACTAATAAATAATTTTATTATCCTCCACTGATTTCTACGGTGATTAACCAATGAAATCTAACGTAGTTGATACAGTTGCAAGGTATTCACGACACTCTATAAAAAACAATTTAGAATCATTAAAAATCAATTCCATCAAACTAGAACTCGTATCGAAACTGATCTGGACAAATTAAAAATTTTTATCACAAATGGAGGTAATAAAATAATTATAACAAGAATTAAAAATGTTAAAATATTAGAACAAGGTTATATTATGAGATAAAGTATGACAGAGCATTTTTATAGCAAATACTCCTCAAAAAACGTAAGACTTAAGCAACAAACTCTGTGACAAGTGTTTGAGTCATATGATGCTCGATTGATATTGACGTTGATAACAGATTTCAGTGATTCTGTGGCAACAAACAAATTAAAACAAAACTAAAAATAACACAGAATAGTAGACATCATCTCAACAACATAAACTCAAACATCAAAATGCATTTAAAATGCAATAAAAATGGTTTGAGACAACAACGATAATTCATTAGTTCAGAGTCAAGATCAAATGAGTGTGCAAGACAAGAGACCACACAAACACCCACACATAGCCGTAACTTCTTTTTGTTTTTTGCAAGAGACACACTCGTCAAATAAACCTTAATGGTAGTTTGAAGGAACATTTGCAGCATAGTTGATTTTGTGCATGACATGCTCTCTTTGTGCTGCCAAAAGAAACGATAACCATTAAAAAGCAGCGACAAAGACGACGACGACGACCAGCTCTACCACTGTCTGACTAAATGCATCAACAAGCAATAGCAAAGAAGAAGAAAAACCGGCAAATGTTTATCTTGTTTTTGTTGTTTTATTTAAAGTTACCTCTACCTTGACTCTGAAAGTCTTTGACTATGGCTGGCTATTTTTTATGTTTGTTGTGTTTTGCTTTTAGACAAAAACTAACGACAGCAACAACGATCCAAAGTGCATACAAAACGTTATTTGAGCAAGAGAGAGAAAAACCGATATTATTTGCCATTAACCATGGCCTAATGATCATAGAGAGTAAGAGAGTACTCTCCTAAATACCACTAACACTACCACTTTTCAATTCTCCCAAGAACAAACCATCAATACGAACATGTGTTAAGCAACAGCCTAACGAGCGTACAATGACGTTAGCAGCGAAAACAACGACTAGCAGGTAAAACCGTTGCTTTTGCAGAACCCCACTAAACGGCAAAAACAACATCAGCTACAACAGACCCCAAACAAAAAAATTCAACTCAAAAGTAAGTTAGTATGCGAACAATGAAAGCGAATTACAAACAGCTACAAATACGGCATCCACCAAGAGCATTACATATGAACACATAGAGATGTTGAGAGAAAAAAGAGAGCGTAGACATTTTAAGTCTTACTCTTTGATAATGGCTTACTGTGGTATGTTACCATCGTAGAACTTCAAACTAAACCTTATACACTTCCAATGAAACCTTTTTCAAACCAACTTTTTTTTCAAATTAAATGAATCCTTTCCCAAATCGAACTTATCACAATGGACTGAATAGTTTAAGTGAGCCTGAATCTTAATCGGGCTGCCACTTTAACCTTCCCAAATCGAACGAAAATTTTTCATTTCAATTGAAAAGAAAATTCGCTTTAAATATTTGACTCTTAATTTCTGTTTTGTTTAATTTGTTATTTTTATTGATATTGTTACAAACTATTTGAATGTAACTATCAGAAAGTATTACCTAGATCCCAATTTATTGGTCGTACGGCAGAGATAGCATTTTTGTTTGATTTAAACTTGGTTTCATTTGTTTTGAAATAAGTTCACACAAAATAATATTATAATTTTGAACTTACAATAAATTGTTGTTCAAGAAAAAGTTTAATTTCAACAAAATTTTTCATACGACTATTAACTTTCAGTAGCTATAGAATAATTCCCTCCATATTGTTCATGGTTCTCTGTTAGGATATGTAAGTTTGGACTATATTGTTTCCTTTTACAATTACAAATATTGAGAATATATGAAAATCTAATTAAATAAAAAAATCATCGTTATCACCTGTTTATTTTAACGAATATCCAATAGTGACCACTGTGCGGTTAAACATACGCCTGAAATGTTACGATAGAGCTTGAAAAAAAGCAATGGAACACATACGTACACCTGAGAGTATGACACATGAATATATGATCAACCGCAGTTTTGAGGCAAATATCGGCTCTACACATCAAGACAGTCGTCATTCCTTTTGAAACGTTACTCTTGGAAGCAACGAGGCTTACGGTTGTTTTGCACTAAAGCAGCGGTGTTCGTCGTACTATAGAAGCAATGTCGGTCGTTTTAAACGAAATGAAGCGACTCTCTAAACATGTCTAAGATCGTTTCCTTACTATCTTCCTCTCCCAGGTGGGCAAAGTCGCTCTTCTCACCTGTATAAACTCGGAGAATTACACATACACACTGCCACTTTTACACACCAACAAATAACAAACATTTTTGCTATGAAACTCAACGGAACTGTTAACAAGTGAAGAAGGCGGTGAGGATGTAGTAGAAATAAAGAAGAAAAAGAAGAACTACACCAACAACAATTACACTAAAGATAAACATGTGTATACGCCACCGTGTGTGAATAGACACTAGATCCGTTCGTTTAGTAAGAGATGAACCGTCATAGAGGATACACGCGTTTATTCTTTTACCATATAGAAAATATCAGTAATCCAAAGAAAATTAAATTTCCAGAAAATTATTACACCTTGGCAAAAGAAAACTAATATACACACAGAGAAAAAAATCTATATATTTTCCGGAAGAAAAAACGCAAACGAAATATTATGATAATTGGAATATGTTTCAAAAATAACATAAAGAAATAATATTAAAATGTTTTTAACAAAAATTGTATAAGAAAAAAGTTTTAAGATATACAAAGGAATACAAATACAATTAATCAAAATGTGTAAATTAAAAAAATTATATAAAAATACCAGTGACAAAGTGTTCTGAATTCAAGGAAGAAAATTTTAATTATTTTATTTTAAGAAAAACCTGTTTTGAAACAATGAAAAGATCAAATCAAAAATATAAACAAAAAACCCAAAATTAATTAAAACTAAATTAAAACAAATATTGTGTTAACAGTTAATTTAGCAATAGCACACGCCAAGGATTAGTGTCAATTGCTAAAACTGTTGTCAAAAAACAACAACAACAAATTGCAAGTGTCTAGTGAGAAAATTCAAAACTTTTCGTATAAAACTCAAATAAAAATTTCAACAAAATGCCGAAAATTTTCTTAATTAAAAATCGCTTGCATCAGCAGCAACAACGACTTTTAGAATCACAAAATCTCTTACATGATAAAACTGATGATGATCGTCTTGTACCACCACTAAGTCCTTCACATCATGGTGATCGTGATCGTTCAACCTCGCCACCCTATCATCAACCGCGCCCTCAGACATTTCCCGAACCCCAAGATTTTCCGCGCTCAAGCAATGGCTCCCCGTCAAATATCGCATCCACCTCTGATTCCCTCAAAGCTTTGCACATTCATAGTCAACAACAAAAAGATATTTGTTCTTTGGCCCGATCTCGTTCTCAATCACCGATTGGTGAAGTTTTAGATTTACACAAAAAATCTTCACCATCATCGTCGGCGTCAAAAAATTCTACAAAATTACGTGCAACCGAGGACTATGAAGGTGATGAAGAGGAACAACCATTGAGTTTAGTTTCTTCTTTAACATATTTGGGACGCAAACGTTTCCATCAATATCACCGAAATTTAAGGACGTCATCGGCGACGTCTTCTTTATCAGTAACAACAACATTGCCGTCTAAATCGTCGATAACAACAACGGAGAATAGTAAGGTTGATAACAATGAAACTGATAAAGCAAAGG
Source organism: Haematobia irritans (assembly GCF_050003625.1). Classification (NCBI taxonomy): domain Eukaryota; kingdom Metazoa; phylum Arthropoda; class Insecta; order Diptera; family Muscidae; genus Haematobia; species Haematobia irritans. The sequence goes on from NC_134399.1 coordinate 138,744,489, forward strand.
AAGAGAATAATGAAGGTAAGTAAAGAAAAAAATTATTTTTTGTAGGATTTTTCATAGGGTTAATCCTAAATTTATGATAGTGGAAAATTTTGAAAAACAAAACAACTAGAGCACAATAATTAAGGACAACCTGTACCATTTTCTTATTCAACAATCTTTTCAATAGAAGCGGTAATTGAGGATTCGCCTTTTATATCGAATTAAGAGTCTTATTTACTCGCTTTCGAATAGGTTCAAAATAAATTATATTTCCATTTTCTAAGGATAATATCGGAAATAAGGTATAATATAATATTGGAAAGTATCGGAAATCATATAATAAGGTAGACCCATATATGTAGGGATATTTGATCAGAAATCTTCCCTATTTGTATAAAGTACCCCTACAAAAACGACCTTCCTTATTATATGATTTACGATATTGCCGTATATGGAGGAATTCAAAAAACGATGTCATCAAGACAACTATTCTATATATTTATTATAGAACTAGATTTCTGATCTATTGCGAGATCTAATCCATAGAACGATACAGTTATAGCTTTTAGATACTGTTGTTAGGAATTAAATTCAATTTAAAATATATTTTTTTTAAATTTTATTGTTATTAATAAATTGAAGAATTATATATTTTATAAAAAAAATGTTTTCGAAAAGACAAATGTATGCACACAAAAAATATTTTTGTATTCAATCACGAAATTCATTGATCTAATTAATTTTTAATTGAAATATCTTCAATCACAGAAATTACAGTATCAATTAATTGAAAGTCAATTAACAAATTAATTGAACCAATTAAAAAATTAATTGATACTATTAATTTTTGTGATTAATTTATATTTCAATTAAAAAATTTGTTGAATCAATTAATTTTTTAATTGAATATTTTTTTTTAAACTCAGTTAAGCCTTTAATTGGAAAAAATTTCGGGAATTTTTTCTGTGTGGTTTTTAGGAAGAAAATTAATAAATTATTGGATACTTTTTTTTAGAGTATTATACTTCAAATAGAACCAAATTGCCATAAATTTTTAAAAATCAGTAGCCTTAGTCTTATGCAATACTTACATTATTTACAACTACAAAGAACTCATATTAACTAAAATTATATCTGGAAACTTTAATTTATATATTTTCCATAATATATTTAATTTATTTTAATCTTTAAATTTCACAATCTTCAAAACATAATATAATGAAAAGAATCAGCACAAATATTTATAATTAATCCAAAACGTTGACTTTATAAGGCTTCAAAATTTTTAAAGTCAAATTCTAGATATATGGCAATTGTAAAAATGTTGGCAGTTTACATTCCCTAGGACGTCGCCATGTTTGTTAAAGCAATTATTTTTTACTTTTTCCAGTTTTTTATACATAGGGTCTGTTCGAAACCGAAACTTTTTACTATGGTGAAAAAATCTGCTAATTTGGTGTACTCATTTATAAAAATAATATAAATAAATAAAACAAATAGAACTATTTTTGTTCGTTTTGATATAATCAAAATATGCCAAGCCTAGTGATGTCGTAAATGTCAAGAATTTTCAACAAATGTGAAATTTCTTACGGTTTCGAACAGGTCCATACATAGAAATTTTATAGGGTTATAGGAATTTGATTTTTGAAAGAAAAATTCCTGCGTGTTTTAAATTTTTATGAATACGGCTATAAAATCTTCTAAGGATTTATGGAAAAATATCAAAATATGGGAACTTGTTTCCAATAAATTAGGGATTCCTAAAACGCATGTTATTTTATGTCAATTTATCTTCACGGAATCAGAAAATTGCTTCTTTATATAGGAACTTGATTTTTCAAAAACTATTTTCCGGGCATTTTATTTAAAATAGTAAGGATTAAATATTTTGGGTTAAACTTTAACTTTCTTGTCAACAAAACTTTAAAACACCAAACAATCAAACTATGGCATACTTTGCCAATTTCACCTTCAAAGAAAAATCAATAAAAATTTATTATTATATTTTTGTAGCAATCTTCTACAATCTTTAAAATTGTCGTGATCCAATGCGAACTGTTGGGTTATTAACATGCTGTGATGACATTTCCTTTTCCATTATGTACTCAGCTTAAACTTTATTTTTTATTCTAATTAATGTTATAAATTAAGTCAATTATTCAAAGAATTGTGTAGTTTTTGGGTCATATATGTTCTAGCGACTTGACTCTTTATGAAATAAATAAATAAATAAATATTTTTTTATTCGATTTTTTCGATCGACTGCATTATAAATATTTGTCCATTGCTTCATAAAATCAAAAAATTCCAGATTATGACTTGAAAAGTATTACCTCAAAATTTTTTAAGTGTTCTAAATTCTATGTCTATATATTCTATAGACTAGTTTGAGAAAGAATCCATATATGAATTGATTTCCAGCACTGATGATTATAAATAAATTTAACGAAATTTTATTTCTTAAAGGCCATAATGGCCCTACGTTCGGAAAATCTTCCCTCTCAATAACACAAATTATATCTAGAATAGTATCATCATTCTCACTCTCTTTAATTTATTAATATAATTAATGAGTTTTGTGAATTTAATTATAAAAATAATCTTCCATTGTAACAAGAAAATAAAACAAGTTTGTTTCATAAGTCTTTTGTTTTGGTTCAGCCAAAATTAAAGACAATAAAATTAACTACAACTAAAATTATAATCACATCATACTAAAAACTTAAACATAATATGAAATATATCGGTTATATATCAATTTGCTAACTTTTTCATTTTTAATTGAAAATAATATTGAAGCCCTATACGTTCTAATGCATCCCATATCTGTATGAAAAACTATTTCATAATTTCCCAAAGCATATATAGTAAATTAACTAAAATTCTCTTATATACATGTCAAAGGCAATGAATAACTCTACAAACTATGGTAATAAATGTTAAATTTAAGATTAAGCCTAATCGTATCCATATATAAACAAACATAAGCACTAACTAACCCTACCAACCCCATCAGAACATTCTTTTACTCATAGGTGTAAAATTGAATCATGGTTTTTAAGCACCCATTCTGTTTGAAATTCCCTAACAAATTAATTAATTACAAATAAACGAACACCTTAATGAGAATACACGCTCCGTGTATCTTATAGACTAGGAAAAAAAAAGAAAAATGTATAAATATTTATAAAAGGGGACCAGAACAAATTATCTATAGGGCTACCCAAATCCATTAAAATGGAATAAGATTGAGTTATACTTTATTAATTGAGTTATAAAATTGTCAAGACATGAATATGAAAGTTTTGAGAAAAAAGGAATTTGTTAATTCAAACATGCTTGTTGTTCAAAGTTTTGTAGAGTTTTTGTTTCTGTGGTGGTGGCAAAGACCATGTTAGGATACCTTATACCTACAATGGTACCAGAAACATGGGCACTGAAAATAATTTTTATATATCGATAGACTGGATATTTGTATTGGTTTAGCACCAGTACCAGTACAGTACCAACTGTTTTTAACTGTCTAACTATTCATATTTTGTGATTGAAATGTATACGACGTATTCGTTATAACACTTAATGATTTATAAAATCGGAAGATTTGCTAATATAATTAAAAATTAAAAATCTTTTATAATAATGGTTTTCTAAAACTTTTTTTTTAAAGTCCCGTAGATGTGATCGTAAGGTAAAATAAAGAACAAACATTTTGCAAAGACCGCAAATTTATTTGTCAACATAGCCTCCTTTTAATTTGATACACTAATAGAAAAAGTTTCGTTATATTAACGAAATGTGTTGTTAAAAGTCAGTCAATGAAACAAATTCGATAATACAACGAAATTTTTCGTTATTTTAACGAATTTTCTGCCAATTAACGTAATGTTTCGTACTATTAATGAATATTTTCATTGTATTAATGAAAATGTTTCGTTATGTTAATGAAAATTTTTCGTTGGGTGACTTTTAATGAAATTTTCTTTGTGTGTACTTGATACCTTCAGAAAATGCTGCAGTGTCGGCGTGGATCTCCTATCCCTATTCATTTTTAATTTTTCAAAACAATCGAAGATAAATCACTTTATATGTGCCGAAATCACTATTTTTATGACAACCTTTAATTTTATATCCAACTTTCTTGCTAAATGTTTATAAAGCTAGTAAAATACTTTTTAGATCTTTTGACTCTTGTTTTAAATAACCAAAAAAATGTGACCCCCTTTTGTAGATTAGAAATGCGACACGGCCTAATGATTTAAATCCATGGCGGAGAGTGAACAAGATGCGGTTTGGATCAATCTCAATGTTTTTGCTATTATATAATATTCTCTAAGATTAATTTATCTTTTTATGGAATTTGCCATTTATACACTCTAATGATGTAGATTCCTATTTTGATTTTGAAAAACAATCAAAAAAGATTTTTTCACTTCACTCTTGACAAATATACAGAATTTTAATTTTTTTTTATATTCTTTTGATATGTTTTCGCTTTCTTAATGGTATTTAATTGGAATATCTTAAAAAATGATCTATCATATAGATAAAGTTATTTTTTGTTTTTCAATCGCATTATTGTTTGTTTTGGGTGATTCAATGAAAGTGATTGATATTTAAGAGAATTTATAAAAACAAAAAAACAACACAATAACAAGCCCTCATATAGCAAAACAAACAATTTTGCTATAAATTTAGTTAAGAAAAAAAACTAAAAATAAAAAATAAATGTGATTTTCAGGTAATAAATAGCTGTCATATTAACAAAGATTTTGTTTATAATAGCCAACACAAAAGGCCACAAATCAGGCACTCAATGGTTTATAAAATATCATATCAAACACCCACACATGACAAACTTACAAATATACACACACACATAGAGTTTTATAAATAACATTAAGCTGTGATATTTGTTTTTGTTGTCTTATTTTCAAAACCCACTATCATTCACCAATCCCCCAAGTGTATATAAAAATCCTAATGATACTCCTTTTTTGTTGATTTCAAAATTGACGTTTTGTTAGTTTTACTAGATCAAATAGACAGTTCAACAAATTTGCAAAATAAAAAAAAATAAAACGTCCACAACATATGTTTTTTGACCATAAATAAGCGTTTATAATAGCTAATCTAACCTAGCAATTATACACTTTAAGCCATGTCACAGTAGTTGTTGTAGGAACACACCCCCAAAAAAAAAAACACAAATTTGGTTACCATTTTTTGTGTGCTACTTAAAAATATTTACAAATTACTTAGTTTCATTGTTGTTGTTTCTTTTTGTTTTTGTGAACATTTTAACTCAAATGCAGTTCGGGGTTTTTATGTCTGTCCATATTATGAATAGATTTTATTTAAATACAATAGCTTTGCTTTGTTGCAAATAATATTTTATTTCGATTCCTATTGTTTTTGGTTTTTTGCTTCTTGGCTTGTCTTAAGGTGTTGTTAGGTCGCTGATAAACGAACAGTGGCAATATTTGTTTTATTTATGTAAATTACTATAATTTGTATTTCATCTTTTGTAGAGTATTTCTAGTAGAAATTTATTTCAAAGTTAGGTGTTAATTGTGTTATAGCCTTTGTGATACTGCAATGTAGTATCGAAAAAAAAAACAAGTTCGTTGCTTAAGTCTTTCGTTTTAGTTACAGAATATACCAATATTTTGACTTTACGAAAACAAACTATGATCATGTCGTTCTGTGAATGGACAAACTAAAATTAAACTAATTTTTAAATTAATATAATAATAATTAGAAATAGATTAAGTCGATATAATTATATAAGAACCCTAAATTACTACTAATCACTATAAATTGTGGTTTAGATTGGAAATTGATATATATCGAGACTGTGTACCTATTTAGACTTTTTCTTGAAGTCATTTTTGGAGATGTATGTATTTGAGGAGCTGTAACAAGATTCAAAAAGTACACTTTTAAATTTTTTCTAAATTTTAAAAAGTCGACTTTTTGACTTTTGCCAATTTTACCTTTACTAAATTTGGAAAAAAATACTTTTCGAATTTTTAAAATATTGAAAAGCTGACTTTCGACATTTGCAATCGAAATTTTAACTTTTGGCGTCCCAACTTAACTCTGGATTTGATTTTTTCGATAAAAGCCGATTTTGGTCACTATAAACACCCGATTAGTTGATTTTGGCTAAAATAAAAGTTTGATTAGTCGACTTGTCTAGATTTTAAAAAAAATCAAAAGTAGATTAGTTGCATTTCAAAATAACGTCGATGACTTTGTAACCAAAATGAGCAAAAAAAAAACATTTTTATGCAGGTTAAAACCCACGCGATATTTTTGAAATGTTCATCATTTTAGATATTTCGCTTATCTTCAAACAACCGGAGATTTATAAATTAATTATTACAGGACCTCTATTTACAGCAAACCCTTCTTAAAATTAGCTCTTTCTCATTGGTTTGAGTGATTTGTCTAAAATCATTCCCCACTAAAATCGTATGCAGAAAAAAATAGGTTTTGTCTTCAAACATGTAATAAATTGATAATTAACCCTTAAATGCACAAGATCACCGATTCATCCGAAAAAATATATAATATGCAAAATGGCAAAAAAGAGAACAACTGCATACCACATTTTTCTTCAAAAAAAATTTATGTGTTTTTTTTAATTTATGTTATTTTCAATTTTTACAGCAGATTACCCAGAAGTACTAAAAATTTTCCGGAAAACATAATTTTAAAAATAGCGTTATAATTTTTTAAATACAACAAGCTTGATTTCTGTAAAATTCGGTTAAAACTCGATTAAAATTTTAAGACGTAAACAGTTTTTTTTTTGTTTGTATCTTAAAAAATACACTGCGTATTTAAGGGTTAATAATTATGTCAATTAAAAATTAATTGACTCTATTATTTTGTATGATGGCATGGTTTTTTGTAATTTAAAAATTAATTGAATCAATTAAACTTTGAATGAATCAATTTTTATAAATAATCAAATAAAATTTTAATTGGCAAAATTTTGGTGATATTTTTTTTTTCGGTGTACTTATTTTTTATATGAATTAAAACACCCAAGAACAAAATAAATTTTAAAACTAGCATAACCTTCTGATCTCTCCCTGGGAAACAACGACCAAAGAACACATGCCAAGCGCAACTAATTACTAATGACATAACCACCCCATAAGTAGACAGGCTGAAAAAAGAGTAATGATTTCAGCGATATCAAAAAGATGTATAGAAGAAAAAAAAAACACAAAACAAAAGCAGAACTGATTAGATCTAGGTATTTTTTTCTGTTAGATTTTCTAAATTAATTATGTGACCACCACAGCGACACAATAATGAATTAAGATGACAATAGTAAGGAGGGGAAATGGAAGATATGACTTGACACCTTTAGTACACAAAAATCATTTATTATTTGCAAATTATAAGACAACGAAAACCGCATGCAAAAGTATTCGGATAAAAATGAAATAAAAAAACTTAAATCAAGACATTATGTATGGATTGTGTGTGTGTGTTTTTTTTGCACATGCCATCTTTTATGTAATTTTTTTTTAGATTTTCTTTCTGCTCCTTTGGAGAAAAAAGAGAAGGAGAAAGAAAACACTTTTCTGTGTCTATTCTATGGAAGCCAACCAAACTGATCTATGAAAAGAAAATCCGCGAACCCATACACCCAATCTCTATACATCCAGCTTTGGAGACGTTATTCCCATATAATAATTCTTTTTCTTGATTACAAAAAAAAAACGGGGAAGCCAAGGAAAAAAACTAGTTGTATAAAGTATTTTTAATGCTCTATGGTCTGGTGAAGATGAATCTGCCCCAAGGAACAATGCCAAGATAGCAAAAAATACAAAAACAAAATAATAATAATAAAATAATCCAAAAACAACAACAATTTCTATGGATTTTCATATTACTTAGCAAGTATGATAGGGGAGACGAGAACAACAAGAGCAACAAAACAATTCATAATAATGACAATAATTTTTGTAAATAATGATGATGATGATGAAGTCTCTATCTCCATCATCACCATCTTCGTAATTATCTATTATCATGATTATGATTTCCATTGCATGCTTGCAGCATTAGCTTATCTAGCTACTTTTCTTTAGTTGTTGTTGTTGATACTGTTGTTGTTGTTGATACTGTGATTTTATGCTTGACTGTGCTTTGGTCATAAAGCACAACAGCACACATACAACAAACACGATCAACGTTGTATTCACTCAGCCTTACTCACTGTATTGCCCACATGTGTGCATAAAAATGCATTTTTCAAAGCCATACCAAAGTCAAGGAAATTATTACCACAGCTACTACCACATCACATTATTTCATGAAGCTTATTCTTGGCGTTTTGTGTTCTCTCTTATGTTGTGGTTGTCTACACATACAATAGCAACAACAAAGAACCAAACAAAAAAACAGAATTATAAAAGTACAACCATAGCATGCCACACCAAGCCAAACCTTAACTCAGAATCAACAGCAACAAGAAACAGAGGCCTCCGCAATAATGATGTCTTGCCATTTTTGTTTCTTCGTTTAAAGTTAAGCTTTGCTTTTTGGCCGCAGACACAACAACAAAAATAACAACGAGAAAAATACAGAAAACACCCAAAGTGTTTTTGTTATGTTAATAAATATTAAAAGGAAATTCATGGAGAAAAATGTATTTCGCAATATTAAAACAAATGAGACTGAGGTTTTAAAGTTAAATACGAAATGAGTCACGGGACAATATAGAAGGGAGCCACCGTGGTGCAATGAATAGCATGCCCGCCTTGCACACACAAGGTCGTGGGTTCGATTCCTGCTTCGACCGAACACCAAAAAGTTTTTCAGCGGTGGATTATCCCACCTTAGTAATGCTGTGTGGTTTCACTACAATGTGGAACGCCGTTCGGACTCGGCTGTAATAAGGAAGTCCCTTGTCATTGAGCTTAACATGGAATCGGGCAGCACTCAGTGATAAGAGAGAAGTTCACCAATGTGGTATCGCAATGGACTGAATAGTCTAAGTGAGCCTGATACATCGGACGGCCATCTAACCAAACCATATAGAAGGGAACAAATATGCTACAGATTGAATTTGGAACCCCAAGTTCAAACGCAACGATATACATAATATAAATTTTCAATTACAATTTTTTTTTAATATTTCTTATTGAATAAAATATAACATTTATAAATTATTTTTCGCCTCCTTGAATTTTAGCAACTTGAGAATTTTTCATAATTCTTTTGTGGCCACAGCTTTGAATTGGAAAAAATAATATCACAAAATTAATATTTAAGATCTAAAAAATTTCTTAAAATTGAAGACAAGTTCGTTTCTTAAGTCTTTTGAATTGAATTCTATCATAATTCTAATAAAATCAAAACTAAGGCCATATACACAAAAAAATTCGATGAAAACTCAAAATTATTTATGTTTTTTTTTTTTTCGTTTGAAACCAAAACAATGGGGTCCAAAAGGATATACTATACATTGCAATACAGCAGTTTCTTTTTTCATTTAGAGTTTGTTGCCTAAGTCTTTTGTTTAATATATGGAAAATCAGATAAATAAAGCCCATCTTATATATACAAAAAAATATTGGAAAGATGATGCAACTTAAATTTCAAGACACAAAATTTATGCAATATTAAAGACAAACTCGTTAAAAATAAAAAAAAAATAAAAAAAACATTTTAATTTAAAAAAGCTCATACTCTTCGCCTTACATGTTTGTTTTATCTTTGAAATTTATAACGTTCCATTGTAATCAAAAATCTTTGAAGCAAGGCAAATGTCCTTTAAATTAATTGAGATATTTTTAAATTAACTGGGATATTGAATATTTCCATAAAATATAAAAAGACTTCAATATAAGACTTATTTTGAGGATGTTGCAACCTTGCTTTTTTGGATTTTGTTTTTGCTTTCTTTCTGTTTTTTTTTTTTTTGTATACATTGGATTTTTATGACTTCAACTTTCTTATTGTATAGCAAAAATAGGGAAAATTCTGTAAATGATATCTGTATCCTAATTTTAATTTCATAGAACCTGAAGAAACCCAGCATTTAGTTGAGGTTCTATGAAATTAAAATTAGGATACAGATATCATTTACAGAATTTTACCTATTTTTGCTATACAATAAAAAAGTTGAAGTCTGAAAATCCAATGTATACCAAAAAAGAACAGAAAGAAAGCAAAAACAAAATCCAAAAAAGCAAGGTTGCAACATCCTCAAAATAAGTCTTACATTGAAGTCTTTTTATCTTTTATCGAAATATTCAATATCCCAGTTAATTTAAAAATATCTCAATTAATTTAAAGGACATTTGCCTTACTTCAAAGACTTATGATTACAATGGAACGTTATAAATTTCAAACATAAAACAAAGACAAAACAAAAGTCCTTATTTAAACAAAAAAAAGAATATCCAAAGCAAACTTTTTTTGAATGTAGCTGAGATTCCTTTGCCTCTTCTGTATTGTTTCTAAAAAATATATATGTTAATAAAAATTCTAATCAGGGCTTTTGAAACTCTACTTCAAGTTTGTAGCTTAAGTCTTTTGTATTTCACTATTTTTATTCATTCGAAATATAACTAGATATGTTATTATATTGAGTTAATTTATTTAATTTTATTTAATAGAAATTCTTTTATTATTTTTCTAAACCATAATTAAAATAAATTTTCCCTTTTTTATACCATACGCTAGAAAATTGTTTTAAAACTTAAAGGAAAAAAATTATTGCAGACTTAAGTTTATAATAAAGCTTCCACAGACTCCTTTAATTTTTCCATTCTTCACTTTTTACGAACCTAAAACATTTTTATTTCTCGGCAATTTTTCTTCTACTCCTCATAAAATTATATGACTTTATTGTTTCTTTTTATTATTATACATAATTCGTTTTTTTGCCATAATCTTTATGTCTCACATCCATATATGACTATATGCAAGTAATTTTCTTCAGCGCATTACTACCGATGATCATTCATGTCCATGATTATTATGTATTTTGCTTTTTTCTTACTTCTAGCATTAGAATTATTAAATGTATTCTTTGATTTAAGTATTTTATTTGTTTTTTCCTTTTGCTTTGATTTATCTTTCTTTAGAGGTGTTGCTTGCAGCCTAGCTAACATGATGTAATAGTTACTCTAAATAAAAAATTAAAAGAATATTCCGACGAAGTTAGAACTTTTATGTTTCTCAACAACAACAAAATTAGTTTTGTATTTTTTGCTCAATTAAATTTAGACACAGCAGTTCTTGATAATCACAAAATAATAGTATATGGTGTTGTGCTGAGAACATATGTCGCTTAGAGCAATGTTTGCATTTGGTATTATGGGTTATTAATGAGCGTAAAATCACATCCTTTCGTGTGGGTATAATGAATGGAAAATTATAGATATTCTATATAAAAAACACGATTATCTAAAAGAAAGAACGCTATAATGGCTTAAGTCGTAGGTGATAAAGTTGGAACATTGATTATTATTTTCCTGTTATTTGTGATTTAGAATGCTTTTCATCAGTATTAAATGGACTCTTTTTGGTTTACATTGACTAACACATCATTTTAATAAATAGAGTTTAAGCCAATGTATCTTGTTTGGCTACTTATACATTTTGAAACAAAAGACTTAAGCAACATACTTGTAAAGGAATTGTGAAACAAATGCTAGGAATGTCATACATATACCAGAAAATGGGCTAATTAAAACAATAGTCGTAAGCAGCAAAATAACTAATCCAAAATTGGTATCCACGATGCACACAAAACAGTATTAAGCATTTATTTATCTAAGCGCATATTCCCAGCAGAAAAAGCTTCGGCAAAAAGTAGAGAAAATGTCCTTTTTGGATCCGCAAGTGGTGAAAAATTGACGCAGATGATTTATAGTATGGGCTTGTCATAGGACGGATGACCACCATTTCAACAGCCGTTGCACTGAATTTGCATCACTTCTTAAGGTGTGATACGAATCCAGTTATTTGGATGTGAATAAAGAAGTTTTGTGATATGTTGACGAATAAATAATTGTTTAAAATTTTTTATGATTTTTAATGCATTATAACGCTTGTCTGGAGCGTTTGACATCAAATATGTTCATATATTCCCAATTTTTCTAGAAAGGATTTAGCATTTTTTTCGGCAAAATTTAAATAATTTGCACTATTTTATTAATTTTTAATATGTTTTTAACTCATTTGAAACAATAAAATTTTAAATTTCCCATTAAAAATATGAAAAAAAATGAGTAATAAAAAATTGACTCAAATGAACTTCCTGTGCAGTTAAAATAAAGAACATCTTTGGGAGGACATTTTTGGAGGTGCTTTTAAAATTGTGCCTTAAGAAGAACTTCCAAATTTTTTTGCTGGGTTGTTAAACAAATTTCTTCCAACACTTTGAAATGTCACCAGCGGATATTCTAATTCTTGCACCACTGTATTATACTGTAGAATATAAAATTGTCATCAGTACAATCCTTCTTTACAGTTCAGACCCTACAGAAACTATACTCGCTTAGGTGAGTATTTTTCTGTAAATGTTAGAATATTACCTTCATTTTGCTTTTCTACTTGTCATATACCATTCATTGAAAGACTTTCATTGTCTGCTCTTTTGGAATCATACTATTTAATTGAATTAATTGAAAATCCCTTTATGATGGATTACCATTATCAGTTCCTTTGTAAGAATGCACCAAAAAAAACCTCCCAATTTCATTACAAAACATTCCACATTTAAGCCTTTTTTCCATGGTGTTCATCAAATAACTAAAGAACAGTCATTCAAACATCATACAATGAGTTAGGTGCATCATCATCATCACCATCACCCAAGCAATGCAATCGCAAAAGATAAACCCAAAAAACATTTAGTCATTATTGGCCAAGGTGTAACAAATTTGATTTATGGATTTTAAATTTTGAGTATGTATTTTGGCCAAAAGCAAAAGGCTAAGACTATACCTTTTCATGAAATTTCATTTCATTTAATCACTCACCGAGAAAAAAAATCTTAACAACAAAAACAACATCTTATCCCTATGGAATTACAGGTAACTGGATAAAATCATTTCATATGAGTATGTTTGTTTTTTTTTTTTGTATGACAGAAATACAAAGTCCCATCATCGCAATGTATTTTTGAAACCGGTTATAAATTTTTTTGTCAACAAATCCCTGCCAAACGGGGCAATTTTGTTTTGAGAAGAAGATGATTCAGTACCAAACTGCATCCCTCAAACCCCCACACGAAATTTCAGATATCAAAAAACACTCACACACATTCAATAAAATCTCAAAATTATAGAAATGTGTGTGTAAGAAAGAGGTATTGTTCAAAATGAAATTTATGAGTTTGAGGGTGTGTTCCAAAAAGGATAATTTTTTTGTTGGGCGAATAAAGGCTTCTGAAGTATATATCTTCACTTTTGCTTATGCACACGCAAACACATTTCGAAAGCAGTTCAATAAGATATTTACTGCTTCTTCTTCCAGATCATATTCAAGTGAACACCAGAAATCTTTGAACCCTAATACATAACAGCAAAAACATTTCATAAAAAGATTTGTTCTCTGAAATAGAGAACATCAAATGCTTTAAGAACTCAAATACATACTCTTAAAAAAAACAACAACAACAAAGTAAAAATGGAAAGATATTTGTATATATACTTGTATAAGGAATTGAAGATTTTTGTGAAGGTTATTCCCAAACAGAAGATGAACCATTTTTACCTGTTCTCTGAAGTAAAACGAAAATACCAAAAAAAAACAACAAACAATACTGATGATGATAAAATACCAAAGAACAAAAAAACACGAAACACCCCAAAAAGGTAGTACAGGTAGCTGGTATTTTAAATCAAAATACTAAAAGCAAACAAGATTCATTTACCATAATCACATTAGGGTTCAGGGTCTAATACAGTAAAAGGTATTGGAAAAAGAAATTGTTGCAAATTTTTAATGTAGCTTGAAAAAAAGGAAAAGTAAAATTTCTTTTAAACAAAGAAATTGAGAAACAAAGAATGAAATTGAATTTAAGCCAAATGGACAAACTCAGATAGCATCATGTTTTATTGATATATTTGAAAAAAAAACAAAAGACTTTAGCAAGAAGCTTGTAAAGGATTTTTTCAAAAGAAGAATTCTAGAAATCTATGAATACCAGAAGATTGTACAATTAATTGAAATAAAAAACTTAAGTAGTGCATTTTATAGAGGAACATTTTGATAAATATCATTATATTGCCTTTTAATTAGAATTTTTTTAAACAAAATACTTAAGTAATAAACTGATATACTTAAATGAAAACTCCTTAGGTAAAACTAAAGGAGCTAAGTAGGATATAATGATATGAAATGTTACATTTTTCAAACATTACATTTTTCCAAACAAAAGACTTAAGCAACAAACCTGAAGATAACTATTACATTGTAAAAGAGAAAATAACAAGTATAAACGGCCGTAAGTTCGGCCAGGCCGAATCTTACGTACTCTCCAACCATGGATTGCATGGAAACTTGTACTAAAGAGTCGTCCACAATCGAATTACTTGGGTTGTGGTAACACTTGCCGATGGCAAGGTATCTTAAAACATCCTAACACCATCTTCTGAATTGTAAGTTAGTTCATAAGGGGTATATATTAAACAAAAAATGGCCAATTAAATACGTATATAATTCAGTTTGACAAAATTTTCTACAGAAATAAAATCTTGACAAAATTTTCTATAGGAATAAAATCTTGTAATAAAATTTTGACAAAATTTTCTGTAGTAATAAAATTTTGACAAAATTGTCTATAGTAATAAAATTTTGACAAAATTTTCTATAGTAATAAAATTTTGGTAGATTATTTTTGGGGATCGGCGATATGGACCAAATTCCTGCATGGTTGTTAGAGACCATATACTAACACCACGTACAAAATTTCAATCGAATCGGATGAATTTTGCTCATCCATGAGGCTCCGGAGGTCAAATCTAGGGATCGGTTTATATGGGGGCTACATATAATTATGGACCGTTATGGATCAATTCCTGCATTGTTTTTAGAGACCATATACTAACACCACTTACCAAATTTCAATCGAATCCGATGAATTTTGCTCATCCATGAGGCTCCGGAGGTCAAATCTGGGGATCGGTTTATATGGGGGCTATATATAATTATAGACCGATGTGGACCAATTTTTTATGGTTGTTAGAGCCCATATACTAACACCATGTACCAAATTTCAGCCGGATCGGATGAAATTTGCTTCTCTTAGAGGCTCCGCAAGCCAAATCGGGGATCGATTTATATGGGGGCTAACTGTAATTATAGACCGATGTGGACCAATTTCTTCATGGTTGTTAGAGACCATATACTAACACCATGTACCAAATTTCTGCCGGATCGGGTGAATTTTGCTCCTTCATGAGGCTCCGCAAGCCAAATCTGAGCGTCGGTTTATATGGGGGCTATATATAATTATGGACCGACATGGACCAATTCTTGCATGGATGTTAGAGACTATATACCAACACCATTTACCCAATTTCATCCGGATCGGATGAAATTTGCTTCTCTTAGAGAATCCGCAAGCCCAATTTGGGGTCCGTTTATATGGGGGCTATATATAATTATGGACCGACATGGACCAATATTTGCATGGTTGTTAGAGCCCATATACTAACACCATGTACCAAATTTCAACCGTATCGGATGAATTTTGCTCCTTCAAGAGGCTCCACAAGCAAAATCTGAGCGTCGGTTTATATGAGGGCTATACGTAAAAGTGGTCCGATATGGCCCATTTTCAATACCATCCGACCTACATCAATAACAACTACTTGTGCCAAGTGATTTCAAAAGACGGACGGGCGGACATGCTTAGATCAACTCAGAATTTCACCACGACCCAGAATATATATATATTTTATGGGGTCTTAGAGCAATATTTCGATGTGTTACATACGGAATGATAAAGTTAATATGGTGGAGGGTATAAAAAGAGAAAATAAAATTTATAAGGATTTCATATATTTAAGTCATACAGACAGACAGTTCATATTGCAATTAAAGACATATGAAGAAAACTGTTGTATTGTAAAATCTAAAGTTATCTGCATTAGATTTTACATGGAGAAGTTGAATCAGTTTCTGATATGCTGAATCAGCTTCTGATATGCAATCCCTACTCCTCCAGTAATAAGCTAACAATTCCAATTGATATATATTTTGGTCGGAAGCTATTTTACGATATATGTATATACAGAATTAAAAAAACGAAAACACGTACATTTTATTGACATGAGAATTTTGAGATAAACAAAAGAGTTAAGCAATAAACTTTTGCTCTCACATGAAGAACATAGGTTCATCTCCAAACTAAACAATTGTTTTAGTTTTTTGTTTTCTTTGATTTTATTATATTTTATATATCAAAATGTTCTATATCGTCTATTGTCTCATCGTTAACAAAATAGACTAACTCTACCGTCAAAGTTCTTTGACCCCATTGCCTTCTATACTACCCCTTTAGAGTAATAATTGTATTTTCTTGCTCATTGCTTTCTTCTTCTTAAGAACAATTGTAACATCTGCTATAGCGAATTTTTCTTTAACATTTTTAAATGCTTCGTTTGTTCTACATATATATAACAGAATTGTTTTTCTGAAAAGAAGTAACTGTTTTTTTTTCGCAAAGGACTCCAGGAAGTTTAAATTTATTGTTTCTGGTGCTGTGATCAAAATATCTACAGCCAAAACTAAAAGGGGTAGAAAAATATTAGCGGAAATTGTATTTTTTTTTTCTTTTTGTCCATTTACAATTCCTTATAGGAAAAAAAGCATCTGGTTTTGGGAATTTACACAAAAAGAAATAGAGCAAAACTCTAAGGCTATGACTGTAAGAAGAGACAAATAAGGAAAAGAAAGTTATTTGATGATATCGAAAATGTTTTCCATCTCTACTATTTCATTGATGAGGTAAACTATCTGAAGCCCAAGGCTAATAAACACAAAAGGTGCCACCTGTTTGTCTTACCAATAAGTCAATAGCTTTCAAAATCTAATCATATATCTTGGGTTAAACTGATATGCACCACCTATTTTTCAATATCAAAGGGATTTTAAACAGCTGTATTATGAAAATGTTTGTGTTGAAAACACAACATTCTTCATGTATGTTCCAATGTGTTTAAATTAAAGGCTTTTTACATAGCAATTTGGAAGCCTTTGCCTTAACTTTGATATCTACCTCTTAAAACGATGAAACTAAATTGTGGTTAAACCTTTTTTCTTGCCTGCTTGATTTCTATCGCTTTATTGACACTACGATCAAAAGGTGTTAAAAAATTACTGAAACTTTTTGGGATCCTTTCATTTTGAGGCTTTTGGGACGCAAATTATATGCTTAATGTTGGATTAGCTGCAAAAAACTGAAAATTAATAATAATTGAAACATCAATGGCTTTCCTCTTCATTAACGGTGTGTTGTACGAGTATTTGAAGGAGTCGATATCTAAAATGTTCTTTACACAATATCAATGATAGCATTAAGTTCTTATCTTATATCATTTTCATTCTTGTGGCATTTGAGGTGTTTAAATTCTTTGAGGACGATTAAAGACAGGAAGTTTAAGTCATATTGAGTTATATACAACATAGGCAGATGTGTTGGTTATTGAGGAAAAAATATACAAACAACTAAACTTAAGAAAAAAAGATAAAAAAGAAACTACTGCAGCTTTGCAGAACATTAAAGAAAATAATAAAGTGCAAGAGTTAAGAGAGATGAAGAAAATTGTAATTAAAAATTAATTAATCAATTATTATTAGTTATAAGTTTCAAGGTTCAATCTATATGTCCCCTGTTTAGTAAGTTTCATGTGGATTCTAAGAAAACCTTCTTATTAAATTGTTGCCCTTTAGATTAATTAATAAAAACAGGTCGATATATTTACATAGCAGGATGGCAAAATAAGTAAAAAACCTTGCCATTAGAGGAACTTATTTGCTTGTAATATCTTTCTATAAACGGTTATTGCTGAATTTTCAATCAGATCGGACTCGTAATTTTCTTTTTTATCGAGTGTGAAACAGTTCTCAGTGTTCTACTTCGTTGGAAATCCCCTCTTTGCTATATCGAAGTATATAACCAAAATATTTCCAATTTAAAAATTTAGCTGGCATAATTAATTTTTTAATCAAATTAAGAAAATTATTGCAAATTTTAATTAAATAAAACAAATTTAAATTAAATAAAATAAAACATTGCCATTAAAAATGTTGTTGCTATTATATTCGTTCACACAGAAAAAAATTTCACGGAAATTTTTCCAATTAAAATTTTAATTGAGTTTTAAAAAATATTCAATTAAAAATTTAATTGATTCAACAAATTTTTTAATTGAAACAAAAATCAATCACAAAAATTAATAGTATCAATTAATTTTTTAATTGGATCAATTAATTTTTTAATTGACCTTCAATTAATTTTTAATTGATACTATCATTTCTGTGATTGAAGACATTTCAATTAAAAAATTAATTGGATCAATTAATTTCGTGATTGAACCAGAAAATTTTTTTTTTGTGTGCACTCATTAAATCTTTATTCAAACCCATAAAATATCTATAATTTTAATAGAGAAGAAACACATCAAAAAGTGTTAAACCTATGCACTTTTTTCATCGAATCAATTAAAAAATTAACGGGAAAAGTAAGTGAAGTTCAACTACAAAATTGAATGTTCAAATTAAAAGGTTTATTGAAATGGGCAATCACAATCAATTAAATTAATTGAATAATTTTAATAGATTATTTTTATACCCTGCGCCACACTGTGGAACAGGGTATTATAAGTTAGTGCATATATTTGCAACACCCAGAAGGAGACGAGATAGACACATGGTGTCTTTGGCAAAAATACTCAGGGTGGCCTCCTGAGTCGATATAGCCATGTCCGTCTGTCCGTAAACACATTTTTGTAATCAAAGTCTAGGTCGCAGTTTTAGTCCAATCGACTTCAAAATTGGCACAAGTATGTGTTTTGGTTCAGAATAGAACCCAATTGATTTTGGAAGAAATTGGTTCAGATTTAGATATAGCTCCCATATATATATTTCGCCCGATATGGACTTATATGGTCCCAGAAGCCAGAGTTTTACCCTAATTTGCTTAAAATTTTGCACAAGAAGAACAATTAGTACTATATTCAAATGTGCCAAATTTTTTTGAAATCACTTCAGATTTAGATATAGCTCCCATATATATCTTTCGCCCGATATGGACTAATATGGTCCCAGAAGCCATAATTTTACCCCAATTTGGTTGAAATTTTGAACTAGGATTACAATTAGTAGTGTAGTCAAGTGGGCCAAATTTTATTGAAATCGGTTCAGATTTAGATATAACTCCCATATATATCGTTCGCCCGATTTACACTCATATGACCACAGTGGTCAATCTTTTACACCGATTTAATTGAAATTTTGCACAGGGAGTAGAATTAGCATTGTAGCTATGCGTGCCAAATTTGGTTGAAATCGCTTCAGATTTAGATATAACTCCCATATATATGTTTTTTCAGATTTCGGCAAAAATGGTCAAAATACCAAAATTCTCCTTGTAAAATCGCCACTGCTTAATCGAAAAGTTGTAAACATGACTCTAATTTTCCTAAACTTCTAATACATATATATCGAGCGATAAATCATAAATAAACTTTTGCGAAGTTTCCTTCAAATTGCTTCAGATTTAAATGTTTCCCATATTTTTTCCTACTAACATTGTGTTCCACCCTAGTGCATTACTTAAATTTTGAGTCTATAGATTTTATAGAAGTCTATCAAATTCTGTCCAGATCGAGTGATATTTAAATGTATGTATTTGGGACAAACCTTTATATATAGCCACCAACACATTGGACGGATCTGATATGGTATCGAAAATTAAATCTACAAAGTGGTGCAGGGTATAATATAGTCGGCCCCGCCCGACTTTAGACTTTCCTTACTTGATTTTTACTAACATTGTGTTCCACCCTAGCGCATTAGCCGACTTAAATTTTGACTCTATAGATTTTGTAGAAGTCTATCAAATTCTGTCCAGATCGAGTGATATTTAAATGTATGTATTTGGGACAAACCTTTATATATAGCCCCCAACACATTTGACGGATGTGATGTGGTATCGAAGATTTAGATCTACAAAGTGGTGCAGGGTATAATATAGTCGGCCCCGCCCGACTTTAGACTTTCCTTACTTGTTTTCATTTAACTAATTTAAAGTGTCGAAACCATTAATTAAATATTTAATAAAATATATTTTTTTATATTAAAATAATTCGGTGATTGAAGTATCATTTCATCATTTTCGTGATTGGACCATTTTCAGTTAAAAAATTCAATTAATAAATTCAGTGATTAATTCCGAAAAAAAAATCTATATGTGCACTTTCAAACTGTAACCTCTATATAGCAGTCGAAAAGACTGCCTGTATAGAGCCTGCATACATTTCTCAAATAGACATATACCCCCTAGGGTCACAAAATAATATGTCTAAGAATTGTTAACATAATTCTAATGATCATATACCCCTATTCTATGATAAAGCGTATAAACAAAAACAAAACATTTTTCAAGTCGTTAGCATTATTTAAAAAAGCACTGTAGAATATCTTAAAAAAACATAGAACAAAAACTTAATGAAACCAATTATTTGGATCATATGAAAATTTTGTTAACAAAAACAAAATTCTCTTTCAGAACCATACAACAACAATTACAAAAAAAAACCTACCTCACCACAACACAGCACAACCACAAAATGTTGTTAATGTTTTTTTGTTTAATGAAAATAAATAAAAAGGTATACAAAGTAAATGTATTCCCATTGATGTTACTTGGAAACCATAGAAAAATGTTTTCATTGCATATATTAGGTAGATGAAGGAAAAATACCCTTAGGTCCCACCAAAGGGGAAAATATGAGTAGAAAATTATAAAAACATAAAGTGGTAAAAATAGAGTAAAATCAAATCAAGTAATCAGCTAAACCTCTTCACCATAAACAAATGCTAAAGGCATTTATTTATGGTGAAGGAGAAAAAACAACTAAGTGTAGACGAAAAAACGCAAAAATTAAATATCATATTTTTCAAAAATTTATTTACATTTACCTCCAACTTAAAGAACTTGTACTTTGAAATATTATAAAATATTTGACAGCTCTTAATCCATTTGGCTCTACATCATTTATTAAATTACTTTATATCTTAGTAGTTGTAATGTAATAACTCTGAACAATGCTAAGCGGTTTTTACGATTTGCCTTTTCTCATGTGCTCGTGTGATTGTTACACATTACATTGAGCTCTATAGTTGTGTGTAAAGTAAGCTTCTAAGCCAAGTTTACAAATGCCAGCAAACCAAGACCAAGGTTAATGTTAATGCTGTTTAATTTAATATGGCAAAAAAAACACAATATAAAAAATAAAAAAATAATGGCAACCACAAATAAGACACATGTGATTTTTTTTTGCATTTTAAATTAATTATTTTTATAATGTGGGCTTGAATTTTTCAGCCTATGATTTGTATTTCTATACGTGAGGAGAAAAAATGAACAAACTAGTTTTTTGACATCTAACCGTTTTTCTATGTTCTTTTGGAAATTTGCATTTAATACTCAAATCAAACAAGTTAGATTATTTTGATTTCTAGATTAGCTATTAGTTTTACTTGAATTTTTTGCTGTGATTTTCAAAAACAACTATTTTGCTTTGATTTGTTACTGTCTTTTTTTTTAGCGAAAAAAAATTCGAGTGGGAATTTGTGAGTTGATTTTGTTTTATTTTTCAGCATTTGAAAAACAGTTATTTAAACAAGAATTTTGGATGTTACTTACGTATGCTCATATATTTTTGATTTAATGTTATTGTTTAACTGGTTTGAAAGTCTCGTTTTTGCTTCAATTTTGACTTTTTTATTTTTTTGATGAAAATAATTTTAAGGCAACTTGTTTGATTTAAAAATAACTTTTCTTTAACCGAGTCATATAAATCATGTATTTTATGTGTTTATTGAGGAGATAAGGGGCTTAGAAAAAAGTTGGTGGATAATTAAAAGTTGTAGTAGGGTAACTTATAGAAGAAGATTTTTACACTTTTTTTAGTTATTTAATGAAACACAAAACTTAATCAAGATCACAAAACTTATATAAAATTAATCAAGAATAATAGAGATGAGATTTTTCTCACAGTCGAAATTTCAAATTTCGCTTGAAAATTCTTGCAGAGCTTATATTTTTGTGAGAAAGTAGTTGTGATCTTTAAAAAATTACCAGTTTTGATTTTTCAAGCAATATTAACTTTAATTTAATTATATTTATCTACTTACCGATACGAATAAAACTATTAAGTAATCTGATCGTTTACTCTTAAATGTTTCCCATAATAAATGAGAAAATATTAAAAGTTCATAATTTTTAATTAGTATTCATATCTTCAATACATTTAATCAAGTAGACCACCAAGAGATTTTGATGGACTATGTTTAAAATTTATTGTAATGGCTTCCTTGTTCTCTACATGAACTCATGTATCCTCAACTTCCATACGATGTTTTATAATAATTCTTTATTATGCGATCGTTGTCTTCGTCATTTTTTTTTTTTTTAATTTGTACAAGCATTGATGCTGAATAGTCCAGTCATATGACTGATCCACGCAAGCATTATAGGTAAGCAACACCTCCGGATCTTTGGTTGTTTTTTTTCTGCAGCAGTTCCCACAAAGTCAAAAGATTTAAAACACCAAAGCCATTGCAGAATATGATAAATGGATGGGTTGGGGGAGTGAGAGTCACGGGAGATTTCTTGTAATGCAAAACGTTTAATGAAAAATCGTCACTTGTATAACTGCATTTAGGAACATATCAAGTGTGAATGAATGTTAATGTGGACATTTTTAAAACGTGCCTAAGATGCACACAACGGTATGAGTGTAAGGCATGTGTATGTGTGCATACAAATCCATCTCTCTGACTGTTTATCTTGGTTTGGCTCTAAATTGCATACAAGGCAGTCTCTTCTCTTAAGTATATTGCAAATATTGTTGCTATTGTTGTCGTCGTTGTTGTCTCCATTAATTTTGTATTTGTTGCATTTACAATTTTTTGTTGTTATAAAATATGTAAACGTTTGTTTTTACTGCTCAGAAGAGTATAGAGCAAAGAATCAAGCAAAAAAAAGTAATCATGCATTCACACATACGTACGTAACTGACAACTTAAGAAAACACACTTGAGCGACACAATACAAAAATTAATACTTTTCAGGTCAGGGTTGACTTGTAAAGAAAAACAAAAGCAACAACAAAATACAAATACTACAACTACAACAAAAGTATGTATGAAACAAAAAGTGCAATGGATTATGGCCAAAGTCGACATTACGTTGGCAGACAAAAACGTTTTTTTTAATATGACACACTCACACTAAAACAGGGTAAAATTAAAAGAAGGCGGCTGCTGGTGCTTTTGCTGGTGGCGTGTATACCTTGACTTACCTCTAAAGAAAAAGAGATGCATGGATGCATGGATATTGCACTTTAAAACCACCATTATATTTTGAATATAATTCAACAAAAAACTAAAGCACAAATACATGATTACATATCGATTCAGTGTAAATATATGAAATTATAGGCATTGACATGTATTGATGTGTGATTTTTGTCGCTTTTAAAACTTTATAATGTAACAAGTGGCGGTTGATGAGTCTGCAGTGTCAATTTGTTGTGTCATAAGATGCTCTTAAAATTTAAAAATAATTTTTATTTATTTAAAGTTTTGCAAATTATAGTGAAGTATTATATTTCCCGACAAAATCGAACAGTATGTTATTGAGATTCCGAATATTGCAATGCCATCAAGTTTGCGCCTTAAGTCTTTTATTATTTTTTGCTTTGAAAAATTTTTCATAGGATTCACTTTGCATTTATTATTTTCATTTCTATAATTTAAAGTATATTCTGGCCTATATAAAGGATATTTATTTAAACTTTTGCAAATTATATTATAAAATAAAATTTCCCGACAACATCGATCTGTATATGATTGAAATTCCAAATATTGCAATGCCATCAAGTTTGCTCCTTAAGTCTTTTGTTATTATTATACCCTCCACCATAGGATGGGGGTATATTAACTTTGTCATTCCGTTTATGTTTATAACACATCGAAATATTGCTCTAAGACCCCATAAAGTATATATATTCTGGGTCGTGGTGAAATTCTGAGTCGATCAGAGCATGTCCGTCCGTCCGTCTGTTGAAATCACGCTAACTTCCGAACGAAACAAGCTATCGACTTGAAACTTGGCACAAGTAGTTGTTATTGATGTAGGTCGGATGGTATTGCAAATGGGCCATATGGTCCACTTTTACGTATAGCCCCCATATAAACGGACCCCCAAATTTGGCTTGCGATTGCTCTAAGAGAAGTAAATTTCATACGCTCCGGCTGAAATTTGGTACATGGTGTATATAGTCTCTAACAATCATGCAAAAATTGGTCCATATCGGTCCACTTTTACGTATAGCCACCATATAAACGGACCCCCAAATTTGGCTTGCGATTGCTCTAAAAGAAGCAAATTTCATCCGATCAGGCTGAAATTTGGTACATGGTGTTAGTATATGGTCTCTAACAACCATCTAGAAATTGGTCCATATCGGTCCACTTTAACGTATAGCCCCCATATAAACAGAACCCAAATTTGGCTTGCGATTGCTCTAAGAGAAGCAAATTTCATCCGATCCGGCTGAAATTTGGTACATGGTGTTGGTATATGTTCTCTAATGGCCATGCAAAAATTGGTCCACATCGACCCATAATTATATATAGCCCCCATATAAGCCGATCCCCAGATTTAACCTCCGGAGCCTCTTAGAGGAGCAAAATTCATCCGATCCGGTTGAAATTTGGTACGTGGTGTTAGTATATGGTCTCTAACAACCATGCAAGAATTGGTCCATATCGGTCCATTATTATATATAGCCCCCATATAAACCGTTCCCCAGATGTGATCTCCGGAGCCTCTTGGAGGAGCAAAATTCATCCGATCCGGTTGAAATTTGCTACGTGGTGTTAGTATAAGGCCCCTAATAACCATGCCAAAATTGGTCCATATCAGTCTATAGTTATATATAGCCGATCCCCAATCACACAAAAATTGGTCCATATCGGTTCATAATCATGGTTGCCACTCGAGCCAAAAATAATCCACCAAAATTTTATTTTTATAGAAAACATTGCCAAAATGTTATTTCGATAGAAAATTTTGTCAAAATTTTATTTCTATGGAAAATTTTGTCCAAATTTTATTTCTATAGAAAATTTTGTCAAAATGTTATTTCTATAGAAAATTTTTTCCAAATTTTATTTTTATAGACAATTTTGTCAAAATTTTACTTCTATAGAAAATGTTGTCAAAATTTTATTTCTATAGGAACTTTAAGCTTAATTATATACGTATTTAATCGGCCTTTTTTAGTTTAATATATACCACGTATGGACTATGTGGTATATATTACGGTGTTAGGAAGTTTTAAGATACCTTGCCATCGGCTTCAGTAGAAGTTTCTACACAATCCATGGTGGAGGGTACATAAGCTTCGGCCTGGCCGAACTTACGGCCATCTATACTTGTTTTTTATATTTTTCATAGGATTCACTTTACATTTATTATTTTTAATTTCATAATTTGAAATATATCCGGGCCAATACAAAGAATTTAAAAGTAGGCAAAGTATATTAAAATTTAAAATTTCCCGAAAAAAATCACACTGAACATGACTCCAAATATTGCATTTTCATCAAGTTTGCCCCTTAAGTCTTTTATTTTTTGATAATTTTTTATCTCTTTCATACCATCATCTAAATATCACTCTTAAAAAGACTTAAAACGACGCGCAGAGAAGGAATATGATCATCTCCTAGAGCAAAATGTTACTTTTAGATGTGGAACATTTAACATTTTTGCCGCAAAAAGTTTGTTTTCTCGTCAAACATAAAATGGTTGTTGAAATCAAATGCATAATTTCGGAGAAATTAACACAGTTCATATTTCTTCTCTGACTGGATATACCAAAGATGGTCGCAGGGAGAGTCTAGAAAAAACATTTCGATTTACCATCGAATCTCTTATATCTCACTAAATTTTTCTTGTTATTTAGCCCTTGGAAACACTTTGTAATCTTTGTCAATATTTACATTATATTTATTTCTTGTATTATTATTTTTTTTTTTTAATATTTGTAAGATCGTTCAATGATTGTGAAAAATCAATATTAGTTTATTTGCTATATGGTTTTTTGGTGTTGCTCTTCTTTACATAAAATCTTCTTCAGCTTTAGCTACAGCTATCAATAGTTCAAAGCAGCGAACAAACTGTATTTGCTTATTTGTAGATGACGTTTAACGACCAACGATGATGGTGTTGATGGCTATGTCAATAGAGGTACTATTGCGAAATACCTAAGCTAACAGATTTCATTGCAGTTATGTTATTTTTCCCCCTCTTCCCACAAATAGGAGATACACTATTCATCTAATCGTTCATGTTTCGTTTCATTAATTATGTGTTTTTAATGTATTATTTAAAAATTAAATTTGCATAACCATAACTCGTTGTGTTATCAACGAATTATTGTTAGGTTGGTTTTCTTTCTTTTTTCCGTTGATAACGAAAGTTTTGTGAGACTGCTTTGATGTAAAGTTTTAAACATGGCGCATTTATGAAACTTTGTTTTCTTTCGATAGATTTTCGCAATATTAAAAATTAACTATTGATTGTGAGTTTTTTTGTGTTTTTTGGTTAAGAAAGATTTGATTTTTTTTTAAATTTCAAATGGTTTATAGCATAGAGTTAGGAGTAGAGTTTGAAGAGAGTGAAATAACTTGGTATTTAGGTCACCCAGCAAAAAAAAAGAAAAATTGGAATTGGTTTTAAAAGTTCGATTACAATTCTCGATTACTAATCGCTCTGTTTTTGCAAACTTAAAAAAAAATATAATTATTATCATTGATATTTGTGTAACATCAAAATGGTTCATCATATATTCCTCTCCCCCATATAAATAATAGAGACTAAAACGCAATATGCAACATTCTAGAATGATTGTAGCGAATCTTTTAATAGAATTTTACACACATTATACATAAATAAAATGTAACGGATGTTGAGGTGGAACAAAAAAAATCTAATTCTAAAAAAACACAACACAAACCTTCACTACTAACTCCATATAAACACGCACTCTCTAACCATCGAACAGGTAAATATGGTTGCAAAAACTTAACTTAACATAGCTAATTGCATACATATTTATGTACATGATGGTATATAGTATAATACAATGTATATAATTAGTTGTTATCACACATGCAACACCAATGACGGTGGGGCTTTAAATGGTATATCTGTATACGGTTGGTTGGTCACTCGACTGCATTGTTGGCCCCTTTCAATATGGAGGATGAACATGGGCTAAATCACTACTGATCACTACTGATATTGTGAAGTTATCTATTTAGCATTCATTTATATCTTGAAATCTACAAATGAGAAAAACATGTGGTTGAATATGGATGCATACGTTTATCGGTGGATACTATGTCAATTTGTTTTAGGGTTTCGTTTTGGTCTTTGTATTTTAGTACTCGTTGTTGTACTCAAACTCTCGTCGTATACTCATATCGATGTGACAATATGACTGTTTGTCTAATTTGTTTGACGTTCTGTTGATGTTCATGGTGTGTATATACTCGCTTTATATTTACTTGAACAATGTCACTAGATATAGTGAGAAAAAAAATTTTGAAAAAATGGTATGATATGATATCGCTAGACAAAATTAAAGGATAAAATCTGATATAATTGGATCTCTAAATTGGGGCATTACCCAGGTAAAAATTGGGGGATATAAATGATGAGATCTAATAATACACATAGAATTAGATACACCCAGAAAAAAGGGGCTCTACTGCCAACTGAACTTTATTTTAGTTCATGAAGATTAGTTGATTTTAGTTAAATTTTGCACAATATGAGTAAATGTTCCTTATTTGAATAATTTTTTGCTAACTTTAATGACGTGAACTAAAAATAAGAAAAAAAGTTGTATACAAATATAGTGCACAATTTTACTAAAAAATAAAATATTTCATATTTTCCTAAAATGGCAGAAGTTTGCTTAAATTGAGTTCATAAGTCTCTCAAATGAGTAAATTTTACTAAAATTGTACCTGTCTCTCAACTTCGCACAGCGCTAAAGACTTTTTAACAATTTTTAAATCCAATTTTTTCCATATAAACATAAGAAATTTTCTTAAACAACATAAAAAAATAATTATTTTTAAAAAATTTTCTTTAATTTGACAAAAAGTATTAACTTATTTGTAACATGTTGCAATTAGAAAACTATTTTAGTTAAAATTTTCAAAAATAAACCTACATTTTCTTCCACGGTGGGGTCACTTTTTTTTGGGTGTATGGTAACATATATTGTCAGACTCTATCTTATATCTCTTCATATTCGACAGTATCTAGCGCCATGCTTAAAGATATTCCTTCATATCAGTAATGCATAGATCCTTATGTATTTCAAAATGCACGCTGAGTAAATTCTTCACTGTATAAATTATATGAAATCTGGCTATAGGGTTTAAAAATTACATTATTATTTAAACTCTTCTTATGAAATAATATCCATATTTTTATGGTATATTTGAAACATATTATATTCTTACTAACATATATTAAAATTTTCTAACCAATTTTTTTTTCGATGTGTAGATATTTACTTTTATTATTAGCAGCACCATCAGCAGCAATTGCAGCTGCCCAACTCTACATACATGTAGTTTTGTGATTTTGTCAACCGCAACAGCAGCAGCAGCAGCGGCATTCACTCACTGTCCGTCAAATAGCTTCAATTGTTGATCAATATGTTCGTTTACCTCGCCTATTCTATGTTGGTTACATTTGCCGTTTTGGTTTATCATAGAACTCTGTCAGAGTTACAATAGTTCGTTTCGAACAATAAAATTTAGGTCAACGCATATAAATTATAGAAATAGTTGAAGAGCAGCGAATGGCGAACAAATGAAAATGCATTTCGCATTTAATTTGAATTTTGTTCTTTTAGCGTTTTTGCTATAGCTTTAGTGACAGTGTATTCCATTGCAGGAGCGGAAATTTTCGTTATTGTAATGATGATTTATTGTTTGTTGGTAGAGTGTGAGTATGTGAATTTTTTGTCGTTATTTTTTTGTTTTTGTTTTTTTTTTTGTTTTGCACTATGTCCAGTTTGCAATTTCCAACGGAAATGCTGTAAAAGGTAAATACATTTTTTATGTGTCAGCGAACTACGTGTGGTTTCATTGTGCTAGGGAATAATGTCAGGTTTATCAATTGGCTTGGAAAATAGCATTCATACATATAGTAGAAACAGGGGATGTTATATTTGTACTAAACTTTGAACAAATTTCAAATGAGTTATCTCATTTGAAATATTTTTAATATATTTAGTAATGGTAGAAACAGAACCATAGTTTAACAAATATTTTCCATAGCAGCAAAATAGTTTTTGCATATACAAGAATTTATAAAATGATTCATGTGGCAATAATACTAGTAATTTTTGTATAAATATATTTTTCCATAGTTTGTACTTAGAAAATGGTTTCACCAAAATATTTTCAATTAAAATTTTAATTGAATTATCAAAAATATTCAATTAAAAATTTGAATCATTCAACAAATTTTTTAAACAACAATCAATCACAAGAATACAATTTATATTTCGATTGGATCAATTAATTTTTAATTGACTTTCAAAAAATTTTTTAATTGTGTTTGAAAACATTTCAATTAAAAAATTAATTGATTCAATTAATTTCGTATTTAAATCAGAAAAAAAATTTTTTTGTGTGTATATATTACGCAAAAAAGGCAGACCTATATATTTCAGTTCTTGACCGGAGAAGTGAAATATTGGGATCGTTTTATATGGGTGCGGTATACAATTATGAACCTATACGGTCCAATTTTTGTGTGATTAGTACCAATTTTTAGCGAATCAACTGAAATTTGCTTATCCAGCAAGAAGTAAAATCTGGGCATCAGTTTATCTGGGGGCTATATGTTATATAACTATGGACCACCATGGACCGCTTTTGGTTTTGGTTATTAGAGCTATATAATTATTGTACGATACATGGCTGCCAATTTTGCCGATTTATCGGCATTTTGACGATTTTTTACTCAAAAAAATAGCAAATGCCGATTTTCCGATTTTTGACGATATTATGTTAGAATAAAAACGCAAGAAAACGAAACTATGAAGCGAAACTGCGTCAGTAGATGGCAGTCATGAGGAAAATTTCTCTAATATCATGCAGTTTTTGACGGCACTTCTCTCAAATATCATACAGTTTGCGTCGGCGACACCCAGTTCAGTTCTCTGCCGACTTTACGAAACGTAAAGAAAATAGGATTTAAAACTTACTTTGTAGCAACAAATGCTCTGTTTTATAAATGTTTTCATTCCATTAAAATTTTTGGCAAACAATTTGAAATTATGTTAACAATTATCAAAATGTAAACAATTTATCAAAACAGCGCTTTGACCGCAACGTCGGTAATACCAAAGCTGCAGGCATTGTGCGACATCTATACGGTTGACATTAGTAATTTTTTATTTATTTTATTTCTATAAAAAATGTTGTAAAATTTTATTTCTATAGAAAATTTTGTCAAACTTTATTTCTATAGAAAATTTTGTCAAAATTTTAGTTCTATAGAAGATTTTGTCAAAATTTTAGTTTTATAGAACATGTTTTCAAAATTATATTTCTATAGAAAAATTTGTCAAAAATGTTATTTCTATAGAAAACTTTCTCAATAATTTATATCAGCAGAAAATTTTTGCATATATTTATAGAACGTTCTTGAAAAATTTATTTCTATAGAAGATTTTGTCAAAAATTTTTTTTTATATGGTCTCTCCTCTTAATTGGAGAGACCATAAGTGTTTTATGGTCAAATTGTGGAAAATTAAAAAAAAATCTTACTCTCCAAGGGGCTCCGGACGTCAAATCTGGGGATCGGTCAATATGGGGGCTATATATAATTATGTACCAATTTTAGCATTAATGTTAGAGACCATATACTAACACCATGTACCAAATTTCAACCGGATCGGATGAAAGTTGCTTCTCCAAGAGGATCTGCAAGCTAAATCTGGGGATCGGTTTATATGGGGGCTATATATAATTATGAGCCGATGTGGACAAATTCTTGCATGGGTGTTAGAGGTTATATACTAACACCACGTACCAAATTTCAACCAGATCTGATGAAATTTGCTCCTCCTAGAGCATCCACAAACCAAATCTAGGGGTCGGTTTATATGGGGCCTAAACTTAAACGTGGTTTGATATGGGCCATTTGCAATACCATCCGACATCAATAACACCTATTTGTGCCAAGTTTCATGTCGATAGCTTATTTCGAAATGTTTGATTACTTTTTTTAAGATATTAATAAATTAATTTTTCTCGGTTTGTTAGTTTTTTCATTTTTAGTTTAACTTCATACTTATTTATCTATGATTTAAAAGCGTAATATCTTCTATGAGACAATAATCGCTAATAAAAAAAAACTCTCATAGCATTGACATCCTCAGTCCTCCATACTTCCCCTACTAAAAGCACATTTAAACTAATATACTAAATCATTTCCTGGAAATTACATCTCAGATATCCTTCATCATTATAATTAGTTGCTATTGCTCAAACCAACCCTCCAAACGTAGCTAAAACACAATACTAGTTTGTGTATAAAACTACTTACGATTTGTTACTAAAAACGTATTGAAAGCCGATTATCCTCAAAATAAACCACCTTCAACTTTCGGTTGATTGCATTTGTTCTCGTAAACGAAACAAGT
Source organism: Haematobia irritans (assembly GCF_050003625.1). Lineage (NCBI taxonomy): Eukaryota > Metazoa > Arthropoda > Insecta > Diptera > Muscidae > Haematobia > Haematobia irritans. Next base: position 138,776,498 of record NC_134399.1, read on the forward strand.
AACAGCATAATAAAAACAATCCCAATTCAATTGTAATTATCCGCATAAACGCAATGCAATGGAAATTATTCTCAGCAACAACTATTGCAAAACAACAACAAAAATAGGCAATCATTGAATTGAGGGAGGGTTGAAAAAAAATATCAAAAGTTGATTTATTTTTATAAATTTTGAAAAACCGTTGATAAAATTATTTTAAATATTTTTCATCTATAGATATGTTTTTGATAAGACTCAGTGTACCATACTTTAAAGTTTATATCTAAAATGCAAAAAAATATTATGAATTGTTTTTAATGTTTCTTTTTCTGTGGTTACGCCCATCTCATAAAAGGTTTTTATTATAAATTTTAATGGCATTTTGCTATGCCCAAAGGGTCTAGTATTACATCCTTAATCGGATTTTTAATGATTTTCCTGTGTTGTGTTATACGATATACGTCTTATGACCTATGAAAATTATTTAATACCATTAATTTAATAGGTTTTTACTAAATGTCTGATGAAGTTTATTAATAAATAAATTACCCATTTAATTTTCGTTTAATTTAAAAACACAATTTTTTTCTGGTTCTTTTCAGGTAAGGGCTGGTTAATTTTAATAGCTTTATAATCAAGCTCACACCAAATCAACACCTTGTTAAATATGTCGAACATATAACCATTAAAGTAAAGGCAAGGCACATGGATGCGTTGATTTAATATGGGTAAAGTCGGCATTCTCTTTATTTTCATAATTATAATAAGGCATAAGTCAGTACATTGGTTATCACTTTGCAAAAATCTCTAGCTCATTTTTTAAAATCGTTTTTTTTTCCTCTTATTACACACTTATTTATTGCTGGAATGAAAAACAAAAATTATTAAAAATAACCATGAACTTTACATTATGCATAATTTTTTTTTAACATTCATTATTAATAATAATGAAATGTATAGTTTTTAACAAACACCACCACCACACCACATTACAGAATACTTGAACAGAATATCACTTTCAGGGTTAGCCAGCCAAGTAGTTAGCCTGCCATTAAATCTAGCGAATGAGAAAATTTATTTAATTTTCAAAGAAACACCTGTAACTTAGCCTAAAGCTTGCATTCAATATAGAATTTCTTATATGGCAAAAAGAGAGAAAACAATCTTTAAGAATTCCATTAACGTAATTGGTTTTTGTTGTCTTTCTTTTTCATATATAGGTGAAAAATGGTTTGAAGGTTGACTTATTTGCAAGTAATTTTACTTTTAATCTCATAATTTTCCATAGCAAATGTGTTTACAATTTCTACTTTAAATTGAATAAATTTGCATTTTTGCAAGATTTGTCATTATTAGTACATATTTCCCATAGTTGCAAAAATTGAGATTAGAATAAATATGTTTTGATGATTCATGGGCAATAGTGGAATGGCAATTCTCAGAAGAATTCAAGCAAATCTCAATATTAGTAGAAAATAAACAACAAAACAACAAATGACTAGAAACTAAAGCACGATTTCTGAATCAGTGTGGAAGTCGGTAATTTGACTATAATTAAAGGGTTTACTTTGACTAATAGCTAAGCGGGGGAGCGAATAGTAAACAAAAGAAAAATGAAAACAGAATACATGATGAAAAGAGACAATAATCATTTGTGAAATATGACAAGTTTGATATGAGAACCATTTTTTTGTTTGTTTGTTTGTATTCCCTTCCATTGGTTTATGAAGTTTGTGTTCTAAGTCTTTTGTTCTTAGTTACCCAACAGCTGCTTTGAAGCCCAAACTCCGTTGATATTATTGGATTTTAAATTTTTTTCTTTTGCAAAATTTTATGTTAAAATATACGAAATTTAAATTTTTCAAGAAAATACATGAAATGTGAAGAAAACAGATTAGTTGACAGCTCATCTATTTACACTCGTTTGACATGTGTCTTCTGCAAAGACCTTCGTCTTTTGTTATATTTTTAATCCTTCGTATTTGATCCTTTGCAATAAAAGAGAAATATCCTCAAAACACGCATATACAGGTGAAGGTGATTGCCAATACAAAACCAAAAAAGTGGTGACCAATGAAATTTCGATTTCAACACATTGCTTTATATTACCTGCCTATGGAGATGCCATCATATCGTGACCATTTCTTCTAACCATAAAATAAAGCCAAAAGCTATTTCGTTTTTTTTTATTGTAGCTTATCAAACATCAAGTCATTGGGTTCTAAAATGCAAAAAAAAACACCCTTGTCAAATAAAAATTTCGACACAAATGATGTTGCTTAGTTTGATGTATATATCCGGCCCAGGACAAAAAAAAATACTCAACATAACTAACTCAACTTCTCGACCACAAAAGGGTTAGACAGATAGAAAGATATAGAGCAAGAAAACGTGTGGCCTAAAACAGGTGTTTTTGTTTAGTAACAAAAATACATTTATGATGATCTTGACGGGGGGCTTTGGTATTTAGCTTATTGACCCAATAAGCCTTAATACATACTTTACTCCTTTTAAATTATCAAAATCCTCCGCATAAAGGACTCTACCTTAGAAGTATTTAAAGCCTAAACATTTATTGTCTTTTTTGAGACATTTGGATGAACATTGAAGTTTTTTTTTTGTTTGTATGTGTTAAAAATATAACTATACCAAAAACCAAGAGCTTATATATTTTTATTTATGCACTACAATACCAGAAGTTAATTCGTTTTCTGCTTCTATTTAGATATTTTCATACAACCTTATGCGGCACAACGCCCTTTTGCAACACGATATTTTTTTATTTATGGCCTTGAGCAAGACACTCCAATGAAAATTAGAAATTCTTGAAATTGGTTAATACATCACAAAATTAGTCTGGTATGTGTCGGTATCAAAATGACTAACGACTTACGTCAATAGAGACTTTTGCAAGCCTTTAACCAATTTCAGCAGCTGTCTTTAGTTTGGGCTTTTGTTTCTGAAAAATACAAAACAAAAAACTTTATTAGACCAATGTATTATCCTTAGGGAAGATATATGAGAACCTTTAATTAGTTCGAAATAGTCATAAAAGAGCACCAATGATGGTAGGGTCTTTTAGTTATAAAAATGGATACGAAACCAACTAATATTCTTGGAGAAATCCCTAAATCATAATTGGAGAACACTGAAATAATTAAAGTATATCTTACTATTAGGGAATTGTTAATACAGAGCGTTTGTTTTGCAATTTTCTACTGAGAGTTTACTGCTTAAGAAACTTTATCTCAACCGTTCAACTTAAAAAAAGTTAATATTAAAAAAATAATTATTTATTTGTCTATAATTCAATTAAAAATATACAAATTTGGAATATACAAATTTGGAAAATTAAAATGGAAATAATATCAACTTTACTCATAATTTAGTCACTGGAAATTTATCTTAGTTATCTTTTGCTATTCAATATCTCTTTACTTATACACGGACGAAAAATACTGTTTTTCATATGTTTGGGTGTAAAATTATATGTTTGGACCTCAAATTTTTAATACAATATTTTTAAGCACAAGCATATAATGTTCATAAACTAGCATAACATGTTTGTGACGTTAATATGTTAATATGGGATGTTAATATGATAGAACATATTATGTTTGGGACATAAAATATTTGTAAGTATAATATGCTTAGATGCAAACATATATTAATTTAGATTAATTATATGTGTTTAAAGAGAGACCTAGAGAGAATGCTGCAAGTAAAATGATGGAAGTAACCAACTGACGCCTTAAAAATATATCCACACAAGGAAAATTTCATTAAAATTTTTTCTACCAGTGTATGACCTAAGGTGAAACATTATATGTTTGAACAATACAAACAATATTTTGTTTGGACCAATCCTGAAAATATATTGCTTGAAGCAAAATGTGTTTGGGTATATGTTACAGAAGCGTTTTTTTTTTTTTGTGAGGGTATATTCACGGTGTGGTTTGCTGCTAAACATTTCTTGATTTGTAAATTACGTTTAAATTACGGGGAACCACCGTGGTGCAATGGTTAGCATGGCCGCCTTGCATACACAAGGTCGTGGGTTCGATTCCTGCTTCGACCGAACACCAAAAAATTTTTCAGCGGTGGATTATCCCACCTCAGTAATGCTGGTGATATTTCTGAGGGTTTCAAAGCTTCTCTAAGTGGTTTCACTGCAATTTGGAACGCCGTTCGGACTCGGCTATAAAAAGGAGTCCGAGTCATTGAGCTTAACATGGAATCGGGCAGCACTCAGTGATAAGAGAGAAGTTCACCAATGTGGTATCGCAATGGACTGAATAGTCTAAGTGAGCCTGATCCTGAGCCACCTAACCTAACCTAACGGGGTTCTTCCTTAAAAATTAAGATTGATTATATGTCGATATATGTTAATCAAAGTACTCAATATACACTCAAAAAATAGTGGACCCCTCAATCCAATTTAATTCTATTTTAGTTCGGGGAATTATTATGATTTAAGAAAATTTTAATCACTTTACAATTTTTGCTTAAATGAACTAAAGAACGAGGAAAGAGTATACACAAATGAAACATTAAGATTTAGTAAATTAGTTTCTACCAGAATTTCTTACATTTTGTAAATTTTACCAATAATGCGCCCATCATGAACTTCGTATGGTACTAAAGACATTTTTGAAATTTTGAACTTCAATTTTTGCCTTCAAACTTTAAAATTTTCTTGAACAGGTGAAAAAAAAAAATTATTTACATATTTGCGTTTGTAATATAGTTTAGTTGAAATTACCTAAAATTAACCAAAAAGTTTCTAATATTAACCGAACTTTTCTTCCTGCTTTTTTGAGTGTAAGCAAATAAAAATGTATGAGTTTTAAACCGCATCTGTGAAATTTCTTTTTTTGTTCTTCTAAATTATATTCTTTGTGAAGTATATTCTTATGTATTATTATGTATAACCATTAGAATTTTAGTTATAACGAAAAAAATCATTGACTCTAATGAAAACATTAAAAAATTGACCAGCTTCCTAGTAACCTACAAAATTCTTCCATTTATTTATATTTACATAATGTTCTATATTCTACTTCCTCATTCTATAATCTAAAATAGTTTATTTATAGTTAAAAGATTGATTCTATATCATACACAAACACAATGTCCGCCCTCTTAATATCATTGTAAATTTATCAAATAGAACAGAAATTCTATTATAAAACTTTTTGTCTATGTAGTTCCTATAACTCTGTTTTAGATAACATCCATTCAGAGATACCTATAGTATCTTTACAAAAGATCATGTTTAACACACAGCCAGGAAGTATTTTAAAAACCATTAAATATTAATAAATTAAAAAAAAAAATAGTAAACACAAGCATTAGTTCATTCGTTCCGTTAGTTCAGACGCACATTTATTCGTTCGTTCGTTCGTTCCCCTCAAATCCCAGCTTCAAATATCTCTTAGAGAGTGTATATGAGGGTGTGTGCCTGTATGAGTTTTCGGTCAAAGAAATTCTTTAGCCCCTTAACGAGCTATGGCATAACGAAATTTACGAGAGCTATTTTGAATAAGACTCACTCACATCAATACTACAACAACAAAAAACAAACATTACCCGAACACCAAAAACAAATCTACCGGTTTTCAAGGTTATCCATACTACATCACCCGAGAAACAAGCAAGCAAGCAGGCAGGCGGCAAGCATTAATAGTAGTTGTATTACCAAGCCGGTAACAAACCAACGGTATATATACAAATATCATCTGTGAAGAGAGTGAAAAAAAACCAACCGCTTAATGATGCTCCGCTTTTGGGTAATACTTATTTATATTTATAATCAACTTTATTTTTTTTATTGTTGTAATATCAATGGGTCCTAAAAGCTGGAGATTGTATCTGTGAATGCTTCACACATGTCCGTCTGTCTTGAAAGCGATCAATATAATGTTGCCATATAATATTTTGTTTTAGGAAAACATTATTTTTTTTTTTATAAAACAGACACAATATTATTGAATAATTAATAACATAAAAATGTATGTTAAAATTACTAAGCTTAAAATATGATATTTCGCAGAAACAATTATGTAGTCTTTATAACTTAACGAAATTTAAAAACAATGTTTTACGATTTTATTCCATAATTATAAATGAAAATTATTGTTTTTTTTTATTCTGTTTACAATCTTTAATATAGAAATACCGCAGAAACTTCAAATTTGCCAAGAAAAAGCATAGACCTTTTTAAGTTTTTTTTTTTTATCAAAACGCAAAATTGAAAATAGTATGTAATAAAATTTGTTTTCAAGTTTAAAAATAATATAAAAAATAATAATGAATATTCACAATATGGCAACTCTACTATGTTACCTCTCTTATCGTCACCCATATGTGAGCTTACGTTCATTCACTTAGCTCATCTATGTGTCTGAATGTTTACATATTTAACTGTATTAAATTGAGAAGATGACCAAAAAAATCAAAATTATGAGGAGAGAGGAGTGAAAAGGGCAAAACACAGTTAATGTTACGTCATATCATTTCAAGATTTACAAAAACAAAACTAGCAGCATCTTCCCTCAATCAACATATGGTGCCACTTTTCATAGCTAAACAAAATGAAATAAAAAGACAAAACAAAACAACAACAAAACATAGGTTTGCATGTATAAGACCTCCATTAACAAAAGGTTAAGGAATGAAATCCATAGAAAACAAATAAAAAAAAGCAAAATTGCATTTTGTCGAAATGTTTCGGAAGATTTATGAAATCAAACATATTTCAAATTTAACTGATCCATTGAAATTGGTAATTTTTTTAAGTTGACTCATTTGTAGAAGAGGTTTTTCAAGTCAAATAAAAAAAAACAAAAACAAAGAAAGTGGGTGTTTTCATTTGGAGGGGGTTTTACGTTTTTTTTTTCTTCTGATATTGTTGGACCCTCTTTGGAAACCTTTTGGTGTAATATTCATTTCGTTTTTTTTTTTTGTATTCATATGCATATATATGTAGACCTATATGGCAATACTTGATTGGTATTAAGTTATTAAGTAAACATTTTCAGTTTGTTTTTTTGTTGTACTCTTTTGACTACTTAACCACAATGTATTAACTCCTTTCAGGTTATAAATCTGAATATAGGTCATATATTTGTAAACGCATATTGGTTTTTGTTGTTGCTAAGTTAGCCGCTTGACTGGTTGTTGTAAACGGGACAATATTGTAAAACTGATTTTTGCTATTGGTAGCAATTTACGGTTTCACATAAACAACAGCATTCGGTTTTTAGTTTTATTTACAATATTTTGAAATGTTTACGTCATTATCGAGGGAAGATGCTAATTTTCGTACTCATATTACTCTTTTCTTGTTTAATTTATATAGTATATGAGTTGATGTGGGCAAGTGATTTGTATGTGTATTTGAGTATGTTTACACAAAAATCTTTTGTAATAATATGGAAATATGAACAGAAAAATACATATATTTATTGATTTAGGTATCATGGATTGTTTTTGTCTTTGTTTGGATTTTTGGTGTTTTTAGGTTACTAGAGTTTTGTAATATAATGGTCAATTGGAAAATGGTCATGATCATTTTTTGTCTACAACAAATTGGATCTATATCTTGATATCAAAATTTTGAAAAAAAACGGCAATTTTTCATAGGGTTAGGATTTAAAAATGTGGCTTATATAATTTAATCTCTTCTATAGAAAACAATTTATAATATTGGAAGTAATGAAAGACTGAAAAAATAAACGCTGTTATCTTTTTGTAGAAGTAGTAGAGGACATTGTCAAATATAATCAAACATAATAGTTCATTTAAAAAGTTTCCTAGTAGAATTAAATTCTTATGATATTTCGTTAGCCTTAAGCTTCAAATGGCGTGTATATACATTTCAAAGTTGTCTTATCTTTTCTTTATGAGTTAAGTGAAACAACCTTATTTCTTCTTTAGAAGAAAATTTCTTTCATAAGAGCAGTCTCTGAGAGGTAAATGTGGACAAATTGCCAAAATATTGATTGTATGGAAACTGGAGTGCCCGCGGTTTCCAAAAAACAGATAAGAGAGTAATATCGACTATTCGATTATTATTGTTGGAATACAAATAACGAAGCGAAAACCAAGAACATTATTAGGACTTTTTTCTTCGAAAACCTAAAAAACTCAAGATGAATGAAGCAGGACATGGATGACATGTTAAAAAATTCAAAAACATGTGGGTAATATTCTGCACGAAATTTTGGACGCAAGAAAGTTGTGAACGCGATAGGTGTCATTCTAGATATCTATGAGACTATTGACACTGTTTAAGAGTCCACCAATCGGATGCTGAATTGAAGAAGGTTAGGTGCAGCCCGATGTATCAGGCTCACTTAGACTATTCAGTCCATTGTGATACCACATTGTTGAACTTCTCTCTTATCACTGGGTGCTGCCCGATTCCATGTTAAACTCAAATACAAGGGACCTCCTTTTTAAAGCCGAGTCCGAATGGCGTTTCACATTGCAGTGAAACCACTTAGCGAAGCTTTGAAACCCTCAGAAATGTCACCAGCATTACTGGGTTGGGGTAACAGGTTGGCTGATAAGTCCCCGGTCTAACAAAGAAAAACACATTTTTTTGTCAAAATTCGTTTTTATTATTCAACATAGTTCCCTTCAATAGCGATACAACGATTATAACGACCTTCCAATTTTTTGATACCATTTTGGTAGTACTCCTTCGGCTTTGCCTCAAAATAGGCCTCAGTTTCGGCGATCTCCTCTTCATTGCAGCCAAATTTTTTCCCTGCGAGCATCCTTTTGAGGTCTGAGAATAAGAAAAAGTCGCTGGGGGCCAGATCTGGAGAATACGGTGGGTGGGGAAGCAATTCGAAGCCCAATTCATGAATTTTTGCTATCGTTCTCAATGACTTGTGGCACGGTGCGTTGTCTTGGTGGAACAACACTTTTTTCTTCTTCATATGGGGCCGTTTTGCCGCGATTTCGACCTTCAAACGCTCCAATAACGCCATATAATAGTCACTGTTGATGGTTTTCCCTTCTCAAGATAATCGATAAAAATTATTCCATGCGCATCCCAAAAAAACAGAGGCCATTACTTTGCCAGCGGACTTTTGAGTCTTTCCACGCTTCGGAGACGGTTCACCGGTCGCTGTCCACTCAGCCGACTGTCGATTGGACTCAGGAGTGTAGTGATGGAGCCATGTTTCATCCATTGTCACATATCGACGGAAAAACTTGGGTGTATTACGAGTTAATAGCTGCAAACACCGCTCAGAATCATCAACACGTTGTTGTTTTTGGTCAAATGTGAGCTCGCCCGGCACCCATTTTGCACAGAGCTTCCGCATATCCAAATATTGATGAATGATATGACCAACACGTTCCTTTGATATCTTTAAGGCCTCTGCTATCTCTATCAACTTCATTTTACGGTCATTCAAAATCAGTTTGTGGATTTTTTTGATGTTTTCGTCGGTAACCACCTCTTTCGGGCGTCCACTGCGTTCACCGTCCTCCGTGCGCATACCAATCAATTATTGTTGATTTCCCTGGGGCAAAGTCCGGAAACTCATTATCAAGCCAAGTTTTTGCTTCCACCGTATTTTTCCCCTTCAGAAAACAGCATTTTATCAAAACACGAAATTCCTTTTTTCCATTTTTTCACAATAACAAAAGTTGCTTCACAAAAGACGCTCTATCTCACAAACTAATTGACTTACAGACGCCAAATTTTGAAACGAATCATTTGAAGGTTGGTACTATATAAAAATAATATGCATTTAATACTAGCGACGCTATCTATGTGTCAGACCGGGGACTTATCAGCCAACCTGTTAATCCACCGCTGAAAAACTTTTTGGTGTTCGGTCGAATCAGGAATCGAAACCACGACCTTGTGTATGCAATGCGGGCATGCTAACCTTTGCACCACGGTGGCTCCCTGAATTGAAGAAACACGGCCCCATTAGACGAAGAAAAACGTGAGCTTTCATAATATCAACGCACCGGCTTACATGTAAAAGTTATGGAGGATAACCTGCATCTTACGAAAATTGAACTACATGTATGCATTTTTTTGCAATTTCACAAGTTGTTCTTACCATAAAGAACATGTAATGATATTACCCAGGAAACGATGTAATTAATTTGTTTTATTTGCATTTTTCAAGAGTTAATCAACAACAACCATTCACGAAATAAATTTAAAAAATAATTATTTTAATTCAGAACCCGCAAACATTTTACAGTGCTTTATAATCTCATTGGAAATTTTTTGTAATCTTTGAAAATTTAAACAAATTTGTAATACATTCTGATGAGAATATGCTTCAGGTGTAATAAAAACCATTTCTTAAATATCACAAAAACTTACATTTATTCATATGACGTATAACATAAATTTCATATGACATACAACATATTTCCCCAATGTTTCTTATATTTTGCCAGAAAAAAACTTATTTACACGAAAAAACATTCCTAAAATCCCTAAAAAAACAAGACAAAATAAGACGAATAGCTTAACATACAATTTGGTTGATTTCATTCTCATCTCAATATTTGTTTTCTTTCGTTCTTTCTTCGCATATGACCATTGATATAAAATTATTTGACAATTTCCTTAACTAAACATGACAATATGTCATTTTGATTTACCATAAAAGCTAATGGCATAAAAGACAATCTCTACAAGAGAACAAACATACATTAACCAACACCATTGTAGATAAAAATCACAAACATTATGTTTATTAAACAAAAAAAAAAGTATTTCATTTCAGAAGAAAAATTATAAAAACTCACTTGTAAAAAAAAACACTATAAATATATAAAAATTCCATATATAAAACTATGTTAACCATGAGCTCAATTCTTTTGTTTATTATATGGAGAATAAGCGAAAACAACATAAGATTTTTAGAACTTTGTGTTATGGCCACATTTTGCTCATTTTCTCAAATGTTTGCTCTAAACAAACTTATGATCAGGTTACCAACACATTCATGTATATGTAATCGTTTAATGGTAAAATTGGTCAAGCCAGCAGCTGCTGCTGTCAACACAAATAACTGATCCAAGTATCAATGAATGAATGAATGAATGTTGCAAAAAAAATCTAACGTTATATTACAATTTTTACACACTATCAAAGAAATACGTCACCTGAAAGAATTGATCATAAACTGTGAAAAAAAAAATAAAAAAACATATCGAATTGAATGTTAATGTGTGGAATTGAAACAAATGCTATAATGACCACATTAGCCATCAGGGTAACAACAACAATGTCAAACAAGCCCGTGTAAAAAACACCGTCAACTGCAAGTAGGCTTTAACATTAACCTAGAAAATATTGATTGCAGCGACTGTCATAGCCATGCATTACCTTTTCAGAAATAAGCTAAATTCAGTTTTAGTATATATGTTAGTATCGAACGGTGTAAAGGCTGAATGTCAGGGTAAATTAGGGTGGATTTGCAAACAAATTTTTTTTTGCCCAAAATGATTTTTTTTTATAAAAAAAATTTCAATAAACAAATTCACTATAACATTTAGCTATAAACATAAACTCTTTTAATGGTTATGGGGAATATGTTTATTAATTGTTCGCTATAAACATTGTATATCTATTAATTTATTATATAATTTAATGATTTTTTTGCAAAATAATGATTTTCTTTTTAAATTAATTTTTTTAAATGTCGTTTTAATATTTTTTAAGTATATATCATTATATTTGAAGGAAACATCTTTTGTTTCTTTATTATATATAGCCCTCCCTAAGGTAAATCTTTGTGTTTGCTTAATTTCATGGTCTGAAGTCTTAAGATCATTGTAGAATAGAACTTAAGTAATCAAATATAATTTGTTTAACTCATGGCACACTACTCATGCTGCCATTGAATACGACTTGAGTTGTTCACTTACAATTCCAACAACTACAACAAAACAAAACGGCGATATAAAATTGCAACTAAAGCCAAGGTCAAACATGTGTCATTTTTACAAGTTTAAGCTAAGAAAAAGAATAAACGGTTTATTAGATATTAGAATGGGTTAACAATTTTACAATCTTTATTATCACAATAAAAATGGAATTTAAATCACATTTATAGTTTATTTTAGCAAAAACATTTATATTAATCATCTGTTTTTTATTTTAAATAATCAAACAAACAAAATATATCGGCAGAGAACATTTGTCATTACATTAGTTCGTTTCTTAAGTCTTTTGTTTTTGATAAAATAGAGTTTAAATGAAGTTTATGTTTTGAGTCTTTCGAATTTTCCAAATTTGTTTTTTAAAACTTTTTAGTTGGTTTTGAATAGAAAATTAGTTTGGTATCTAATCTTATAATAAAGTGTACTATATTTTTTTTTTTGTAAAAAATTCTTCAAAAATGTTCAATATAAAACTATTTCTAGAATTATTTTTTATAAAAAAATAGATCAATTTTTAGGCTATGTTAATTACATCAGTTTGCTTCTTAAGTCTTTTGTTTTGGATAGACAACATTAAATTAAGTTTATTTTTTGAGTATTTCGAATTTTTCAGATTGTTTTTAAATTTTTTAGTTGGCTTTGGATAGAAAAAGAATTTTGTCTTAGTTCTTTTGTATAGATGATCAAACGGCAGAATGAATTTGTATATTTGGAACAGCGTTGGGAATTTTCAAAAAGTGGCAAACTTCAAAAAAAGTGTCGCAATTATTTTTAAAAATGACACAAAAGGTGGCACATTCTTTTTATTAACTTATACCAAAAAAACTTAAAACTTAAGAATTTTGTATTATTCAATTTTTTGTTATTATGTCAATTTTAGAATAAAATTTTAAAATATAAGTTTTTACTGTAGTAGTACCAGTTTCAGGGATGCTTATTGATTTAGCTTCATGGCCTATGTATATTTTTGTAATTTTTTTAATATAAAAAGAATTTTTATAGTCGATATCTGCTAAATCAATAACTGCAATGTAACTCTTTAAAAAAAATATATGTATATTTCTAATAGAATAATTTTTGTTAAATATATTTTATCAGAATTATAGTCTGCCGAACTAGAACAATCAGTCTCCAAGAGTGATTGCAAACTTTTTTAACTGAGGTCTCATGGGATCCATCATTAATTATTCTTTGCGGTCGCATTACAAACCTTAAACATTTTCATAATTATCATATCATCATAGCTACGATATTTAACTCCCCAATAAATTTGACATAACCTAAATTGAATCATAGCCGCTCACATATTTTAAGAATTAACAGACGACATCTGTTTATGGTTGGTACACAATATCCAATTTTCTGAATAACGCATATATTTCTGATGTTAACATCTCATAAATTTTAAACTTTTGAAAAAGTGACACAAAATCGTAAAAAGTATCATATTTAGTGCCACAAAAAAAATGTGGCACAAAAGTGCCACCGGCCAAAAAAAGTGGCAAATTTGCCACTAAAGTGGCACAACGGTAACACTGATCTGGAATACAAATCCATCCCTATTCTATTAATGAGACAGAATTACAAAAAATTACTTACATTGCCAAATAACCTATTTTAATATTTCCCTATTTATTGTATCTTATCATTAAACAAAATAAACATTATTCTTGAACTATGATCTCTTTCAAAAAAAAAGTCTAATTTTTATTTTTACTACAACAAGTTGGTTAATTTTTGTTCAAGTGTGCTATAAAGCAAAAGCATTTATGTTTGCAAATTACCAGTCTCCTCCGAAAAAAAAACAAAACGGAGACTCCGATCCATGACTAGATGTCAAGTCATAGAGCACAAACTCATTGCAAATTTAAGATTAAAATCAAAGTGTTAATGTTTATGTTTTCTTGTCATTACGTCATTAATATGTAATATAAATGACATTGGCTTTTGCCAGCTACTAAAAAACAAAATACTTGACTTTTATTATGGTTTTATGTTCTTACTATGATTCCATGCTTTTTGTTTTCTTAACTGTATGTCAAATGGTTAATGTTATGTGTTTAAATGAATTAAAATGAGGTTAAATCTTTTATACAATGTTATATGCAAAACATTACTATATATATCCTCACATTGTTGTTAAAAATAATGTCATTGGTTAAAAGATCTTTGTATGTCATTAGAGTAATTTGTTTTAAAATTTCCATAATTAAACTTAAAAAAAATGTTTTCAGGATTGTTTTTGCATAAATGACTTAATTAGTAGTATAGGAGTGCCTTGGCTATCAATATTTCTTATTGACCAACCATAAGACACATTGTATTGTAGGTGGAAAATAAACTTGACTTTTTATTTAAAAAAAGTGTAAATCGACTAAATTACTAATTAACTTTAGTTATAGGTCAAAATCAAAGATCAAAATTTGCCCTCCAAAGAGTTATGGAGCCAATTGCTGTTTCGTCCTAATATCAAAACAGTTGTCCAATTTCTTCTCATACGGAAATGGAATATATATCGCATGCATTGTATATTAACACCAATTCAGGTATATAGACCAGTTGGCTTTGCCTAACATTCGCCCTTTCTTCCTGGTTTTATAATTGTTTTATATCTCTAACATTTTTACCAGATCAAATGTCATAAAGCATTAAAATTTCCCTTATGTCATAAAATTGTATATTAAATAACATCTATTTTCATCTGTGATAAAATCGGTTTAGTTTTTGCTGTTAAAAAATTCATTTGTTTTCATTTTTTATTTTGGGAAATAGTTTTTAAGTCAAACTGGTGTCATGCTCTACTAATCTACTTAATGACATTTATGAAAACAGTTTTTGGATTTTGCATTTCAAAAATGTAATAAACTTATTGTAGCATCATGCGTAATTCACTGGTATATCACATATCTATTTTGAAACTTAAACAAAAAAGGGGGAAAAGCTAATGACTAAAACTTTTTGACCCACAATGCGGTAACAATAAAATTATTTGTTTTTTTTTTTGATGAATTTGAATTGAAAATTGAATTTTTTTTTTTAGGGTGAATAATTTTCACACTAAAAGGCTAAATCCTATGCAAGAACAATGGCTATAATTCAGAAAATAATAATTGAAAATTCCTAATGATAAATTAGTGTTTGTTTATAATATGTTTGCGATTTTTCTAGTATACAAAAAAAGTTATATATAAAGGTGTTTCGATATTTACAAAAAAAAAAAATTCTATTATATGACTTTTGCAAATTTCAAAAGGAGAAATTGAACATTCATTTTGGGAGTTTTATTTTTCCAATATTTCAATCTTTTGAATATTTCGGAATGTATATATTTTCGTAATTTTCAATATTTTAAAAACTCTACAATACAATCCAAGCTTTGAAGCTTTGTAATTTTCCGTATTGTGTTGCTTATATATTTTCATTGGAGTGAACTCTACTTAAGAATTTAATATGCAATTTAATTTCAATAATGAAAGAATAATTAACTCATAAGAAAGAATAATTAATTTCTTACTGCATTCCCATTTTGGAATCAAATGTTCCTAAATAGTATAAAGTCTAAAAGGCAATACTTCTAAAATTTAAAGAAAAACATTTATTGTATTCAAAAAATCAAAAATTTGATTTTTACTATGTTGTATTAGTTAACCGATCAAATCCTTACATTTCTACTTACAAGAGATGAAAGTTGAATATTCGACTATGTAACATATTTCGCAATATTAAATATAATCGGTTTATATGGGAGCTATATATTATTATGGACTGATAGGAACCAATTCCTGCATGGTTGTTGGATACCAGATCGGATGAATTTTGCTTCTCCAAAAGGCACCGGAGGTCAAATCTGGGGATCGGTTTATATGGGAGCTATATATTATTATGGACTGATAGGAACCAATTCCTGCATGGTTGTTGGATACCCTATACTAACATCACGTACCAAATTTCAACCGAATGGGAAGAATTTTGCTCTTCCAAGGTGCTCCGCAAGCCAAATCTGGGGATCGGTTTATATGGGGACTATATATAACTATGGACCGATGTGAACCAAGTTTTGCATGGTTGTTAAAGACCCTATACTAACACCATGTACCAAATTTTAGCAGGATCGGATGAAATTTGCTTCTCTTAGAGGCTCCGCAAGTCAAATCGGGGGATCGGTTTATATGGGGCTATATATAATTATGGACCGACATGGACCAATTTTTTGCATGGTTGCTAGAGACCATATACTAACACCATGTACCAAATTTCAGCCGGATCGGATGAAAATTGTTTCTCTTAGAGGCTCTGCAAGCCAAATCGAGGGATCGGTTTATATGGGGGCTATATATAATTATGGACCGATGTGGACCAATTTTTGCATGGTTGTTAGAGACCATATACTAACACCATGTACCAAATTTCAGCCGGATTGGATGAAATTTGCTTCTCTTAGAGGCCTCGCAAGCCAAATTTGGGGGTCCGTTTATATGGGGGCTGTACGTAAAAGTGGACCGATATGACCCATTTACATCAATAACAACTACTTGTGCCAAGTTTCAAGTCGATAGCTTGTTTCGTTCGGAAGTTAGCGTGATTTCAACAGACGGACGGACGGACGGACATGCTCAGATCGACTCAGAATTTCACCACGACCCAGAATATATATACTTTATGGGGTCTTAGAGCAATATTTCGATGTGTTACAAACGGAATGACAAAGTTAATATACCCCCCCATCCTATGGTGGAGGGTATACAAAATTAAAAAAAAGTACAACCCAACGTGTACGAAAAATGTGTATATCTACTGTATACATCAATTTACAACATATATACATTTCCGTTAGAATTTTTTCGTGATTCCGCTTCAGTGTGATTCCATACTCACGCTCACATCTCCAGTACAAACAATGAATTCATTCAAACAAGTGTATACAAATTGTCTTTACACTACATCATCTCCATCGCATATGGTTATGGTTTTGTCATTTTGATATGTCAGTCATTTACTACCTCAGGGTACGCGTATAAAATTTGTAATTAGCTTTAGTTCTAAGTGTATTCATTCACCACCAACCGTAGCAATAACAATAATAATACAATTTATGATAAATATATAATTTATGTGTACATATGTATATATATATAAAATTCTTAACAGTTTCATCAAAGCATAAAATTCAAATAGGAAAAAATTTATTTTAATTTAATTTATTAGTCATTACTGCGACAATAATATTCTTAACTCAGGAAACTGTATTTAGAGTATAAATTTTATAACGCTAGAAAATGGTTTCCTGTCAAAGGAAATTTTGACAAATTAAATTCAAATATACTATAAATTAAGTTACAGCTCCCTTGAGGACATTCCAACTGAACTGATAGACTCTTAAAGCAAATTCTAAATGACAAAAGGAATTTGTGTTTATTCAAAAATTTCAAAGTTTTATAGTAAATTATTATTTCTTTATGAATACAATCTAACTTGTATTAAAAATTCTATTTAAAGTCAAAGATTTTATAGTATCTAATAAATATCAATCATAATTTACTATAATTAAATACGATTGGTATGCAAGTATTCAGCACTTCACACTGCCATTGATTATGCACTAGCCTTTGCCTTCTCTAAATGTCATTCATATCTACACCTTTTCCCAACTCTTTAAGGGTCGTTGACATTGTCATCGATGACAATGTCTATGATTGTCTATTTTATTTTCATATTTTACAATAAATTTACGTATACATGCTGTATATGTATGTTCATCAAAAGCTCACACATAACTGAGTGTTTACGTCGCAAATGATCAACAATTGAATCAATAATCTATACTGTCTATGACAATAGCAGTAGTCGTAGTAGTTGCGGCAACCAACACTGACATTAAACAAAAAAAAATTAAAAACACAAAATATAACGCGAATTGAATAAAATAACTTGAACGACACAATCATAATGATCATCAATTCAAAATAGAGGCTAAGAGGCGTTACTCCAGAGAAGTTCTATAAACTGTGGGGAGCCTATGGTGAAACTAAAACTTTTCGATTAATCCACTTGTCACAATGATTAATGTATGAGTATACAAGGAATGTACTAAACCAAGAGTTCGAATGTGTTACATTTTAATTTAGAGAGAATATTTTTAGGAATAAAAGAAATATACATATATATAAAGAGGAATTTCGTTTGTCTAAAAGTTCATTCCGGGTGAAGTTGTTCTTTGGGTGTAGTACGAATTTTTTGTACATAAGATTATTTATTAATCTTAATCTAATTTTTTAAATATTAATCTTATTTCTTAAAACATTAAAAATTCAAAAAGATTAGTTTTTAAAATTTTTATTTTTTTATGGTTGATAAAAATAGAATAAAATATTTTGAAGAACTATTCAAAATAACTCCAAATTAAATGTTTTAACAGCTATTTTCAATGTTGTTATGGCACTTATTTATTATACAAGGTATTTCTCGTGAAAGAAAACCAAAAAACTATTATATGATGTCCAATCGACTTTTCTTTATACCCGAAGGCGACTTTGAAATTTTATGGGAGCAAAGAAAATAAATATTAATTTGGAAGCTGTCGAATTATTAGTTCATAAATGATTACAAAATTATTGACGACTAACACTGATCTTTTCTTCAAAGTGGCAATTTCATTCTTCAAACGTAATAGTCACAGTAGGGATCCATCGTGGTGCAATGGTTAGCATACCCGCCTTGCATACACAAGGTCGTGGGTTCGATTCCTGATTCGACCGAACACCAAAAAGTTTTTCAGCGGTGGATTATCCCACCTCAGTAATGCTGGTGACATTTCTGAGGGTTTCAAAGCTTCTCTAAGTGGTTTCACTGCAATGCGGAACGCCGTTCGGACTCGGCTATAAAAAGGAGGTCCCTTGTCATTGAGCTTAACATGGAATCGGGCAGCACTCAGTGATAAGAGAGAAGTTCACCAATGTGGTATCACAATGGACTGAATAGTCTAAGTGAGCCTGATACATCGGGCTGCCACCTAACCTAAAAGTCACAGTTGATATTTCTTCTCAATTCACCAAACACATTTTTGCCAGACTAATGTTCCTGTTTTGCACCCATTTTCAGCTCGTTTCAAAGCGATCCACTCGTCAGTCAATTGAGCTTTCGAGAGAAATGAAATCTGACTATGGATGCAAAATTGTCACATAACAACGCAATAACTTCTGGTAATTCAGTACTGATTTTGCTTCAACCAGGCTTTCCTCTTCAGAACTTTATCTTTACTATCATATTTACAAACACATCTTGCATGAAAGCAACAAAAAACTATTTTTGTTGTTAATATAAATATTTAATTATCCCAACAGAATACTTATGCAATTAACTCTATTGACGTGCATAACTCTTTTCCACTTGCAATAGTAATTTCTTCACACTAACTAAACCTTAAACAATATAATTAATTTCACTTATGTCATAAGTTTTCTATTCTTCTCTTTTTTGTTGCCTGCTTTCCTCCACAACAAGAAATTCACGTAATAAAAATGATGAATAAATAGATAATTCTGACCATAATGATAAAATTTCATAATCTCAGCTCATCTAATACTTGGACAGTTGCGCTGTGTAAGTGTGAATATTTGTATTCCTTGTCTTTCTTTCTTCATTCTTTGCCGTAGATAGAGCTACGAAAAAGAAAGAATACATAATAAAAGAGTTGAAGAAACCAGAATATTTCTACTCTTTGGTGCCAGTTATGCTGTAAGCAACAACTTAAATCAACACCATGTTGATAATGATGATGAAGATTGCGTGATTTCTTAAAGTATTGTGGTTATATCACGAGAATAGCTAAGGAGAAAAGAGAGAAACTAGAAACATTCGTTATATGTTGAGTAAGGTAAAGTCTAGCCACTAGAAATACCTGAAGAAATTAAGTAGCGGGGAAATAAGAGTTTAGATATTTTGAAAGCAAAATATGGGATTGGCTTCATAGTTTTACCCTTTTGCGGTTATTGAAAGTTATCGCATGTCTACACCTAACTAAGCCTATGGACATAATGATCATATACAATAGACGAGTTTTCATCAGCATTTCTTTATTTTGCTCTAACCACGAAAAAGATAATGAATTTCCAATATATCTTTTGAGGTAATATATTTACAATAATCAGAGGGCCGTTATTTGGGGCTAATAATATTAGTAATGACTTCAAAATAGTAATAAACTTCAAAACTTTTAACTTCAAAAAACATCCAGAGAAAAACTGTTACACCATGTGTTCAAATCGTAATCAGTAGGTGTTGAAGCAGTAATCCACATATTTTTTATTTATTTACTATTTTTTCTATTTTTTAAAGCCTTGATGTTTTTGTTTCATACCGAGATTTTTCTATCTGTTTGAAATTTATCCTTTTTTATTTCCGTTTCTTAAATACAATCGTTAGACATACCTTCCATAGATTTGCAATTTCCATTCCCCAGTATGCAAACCCTAATTATCATGACTATGCCATATATGAGAGTTTGTTTCTTGAGTCTTTTGTATTTCCTTTCTTTAGTACCTAGAAGAGACAAAACAATTTCCACAGAGCCTTTGTCATAGTCATCGTCATCATCATCATCATCGTGATTATAATCATGAATGGCGGCTGTATTTTCAGTCTCAATACCACAAACCTTTACCAGATACATTCTACTATTACTACCTCAGTATCTTTTTTTTGCTATTTATGCAGGCAACAAGTTCTTATTGCTGCCGTAGCCAAAGAACAATTTGCCACTTCCTTTCCTAAGCCAACAACTAGCAATCATTTACTTATTTACGGAATTCACGGCCATACAATGGGAAGAAGAGGAAAAAGAAAATGAAAGAGTACTAACAGATGAAGGCTAGTGAACCAAAGGTGTGGAAGCGATATGCTGGATGGCTTTTGATACACCCAAAAGAAAATTATAAAAATGTGGATAAGAAAATATATTCAAAATTAAAGTGGATTAGTCGATTTTTAAAAAATATAAAAGTCGAACTTTTTCTAAAAGAAATAATAAATATTAGAAATAAAATTTTAGACTTTCGTATCCCTAGTAAGGTTTTCTATCAAAAAGCTAGGAGTCATTACGGCAATTGAAAACCACTTGCGATTCCCACATTGAGAATGAACATATTTTTATGAGTGTATCATGAATCTATTTCTCCTTTCGTGGTTAAGACTTAACCAAAGTCATGGCTAGAAATGAAAATGAAGAACATTTTGCAGAATAGGAAAACAGCAAACGGGCCAGTCTAGCTGGACTATTAAGATGATTGTGCTAAGCCTCTACAAGCCTAAAAAAGGGTAGAAGGTCTATGTAACTACAGCTAGATGAACAGCTACTTGAAGGTCTTGTCCATGGCAGCAAAAACAAAAAAGTACTGCATACATATATAATACCTGATGGCTTCAAATCATTGGACATTTCAGTTATCTTCCTTTAAGTTATTTTTACACGAACAGCAAAGCAACGTTTGTATATGGTATTGCTGGATGGCTAGTTGCTTTAGCTCCCCATTAACGTTACCAATCCACTTTTTTTGTTCTTTCCTACCAAAACACTAGCATTTCTTAGTGTTTGCTAGAATATTTCTACTGTTAACAACCTTTGTTATGGCTGGCTGACTAGATGGCACCATCACTTATGCTCATCCTTAGTATGGTAACCAACAAAGCTTAGGTATTTTTTCTAGTTTTATTTTCTCGAAAACCGTTGAAAGGAAACAGAGTGTATGGTTCTTTTTTTTTTTTTGGTTTTTTAATACTTGTCTTCTTCCTTTATGGGATATGGGCTGAGACAGAATGCCTTTAATGGGTAAGGCTTGGTCATCAAGATCTTAGGTTTTCCTTTATATCTTTGTTTTGGCTTGCAAGAACGATGGATATTGTTGCGCTTTTCATTGGCGAAATTGGTAAACAAAAAAAAAATGTGTAGAGAAATACTGGTTTCCCTTTTTGTTATGGTGGAGCCCGTATGGGTGGCAGTTGTTTGGTTTGATGTAAGGAAATTGTAAGTACTTTTAAATGTTTCCCAGCCATGGAGAATACTAGCAATACAATGGTTTCAAAAAAAAAATACAAAGAAATAAAGTTTAGATAAATGTTTCTATAGAGAAACAATTTGGACAAAATATTCCATAGAAATAAAATTTAGACAAAAATTTCTGTAGAAATAAAAAAATGGTTTTGAATACTCAAATTAATTTTCTATATTTTTTCAATTAATATTAATTTTTATTTTATTTATTTTAATTTTTATTTATTTTCTTTTTATGTTAAAAATTTAATTATTATATATATTTATTATAAGCCGGAGATGTTTTAACATTTATAATCTTGCACTGTACACACAAAAAAAAATTTTTCTAGTTCAATCACGAAATTAATTGATCCAATTAATTTTTTAATTGAAATGTCTTCAATCACAGAAATGATAGTATCAATTAAAAAATTAATTGAAGGTCAATTAAAAAATTAATTGATCCAATTAAAAAATTAATTGATACTATTAATTTTTGTGATTGATTTTTGTTTCAATTAAAAATTTGTTGAATCAATTAAATTTTTAATTGAATATTTTTTAAAACTCAATTAAAATTTTAATTGGAAAAATTTTCGTAAAATTTTTTTCTGTGTAATTATAAGATTTTAATCTTGTTGCGTAGGTACTCAAAAAAATGAAAATTAATGAATAAAAACAATACAATTTAAAAAAAAATCTACAAAATACAAATTGCACCCAATTAAGTTTGGATAAATTTTTCTATAGAAAAAAAAAACATAATAAAAAAAACCTTTTCCATAGAAATAAAAAAACATTTTCTACAAAAAGAAAATTTGGACAAAATTTTTTATAGAAATAAAATTTCGGCAAAATTTTTTATGGAAATAAAATTTTAACAAAATTTTCAATAGTTTATTTCTATAAAAAATTAACAATATTTTCTATCGAAATAAAAACTAGAAGAAATTTTCTATAAAAATGAAATTTGTGAAACATTATACTTACAACTAAAAAAACTAGACAAAAGAATAAACAAGTATATACGGCCGTAAGCTCGGCCAGACCGAATCTTATGTACCCTCCACCATGGATTGCATAGAAACTTGTTCTAAAGACTGTCATCCACAATCGAATTACTTGGGTTGCGGTGACACTTGCCGATGGCAAGGTATCTTAAAACTTCTTAACACCGTCTTCTCAATTGTAAGTTAGTCCATACGGGAATATATTAAACAAACAAAAAGGCCGATTAAATACGTAATTCAGTTTGACAAAATTAAAATAAAATTTTGACAAAAATTTCTATAGAAATAAAATCTTGACAAAATTTTGTATAGTAATAAAATTTTGACAAAATTTTCTTTAGAAATAAAATCTTGACAAAATTTGGTATAGTAATAAAATTTTGACAAAATTTTCTATAGAAATACAATTTTGACAAAATTTTCTACAAAATTTGTGTGTGGGTGAATTTTGCTCTTCCAAGGGGCTCCGGAGGTCAAATCTCGGGATCGGTTTATATGGTTGCTATATATAATTATGGACCGATGTGGACCAATTTTTGCATGGTTGTTAGAGAGCATATACTAACACCACGTACCAATTTTCAGCCGGATCGGATGACATTTGCTTCTCTTAGAGGCTCCGCAAGCCAAATCTGGGGATCGGTTTATATGGGGGCTATATATAATTATGGACCGATGTGGACCAATTTTTTCGTAGTTGTTAGAGACTATATACTTACACCATGTACCAAATTTCAGCCGAATCGGATGAATTTTGCTCCCCCAAGAGGCTCCGCAAGCCAAATCTGAGCATCGGTTTATATGGGGGCTATACGTAAAAGTGGTGCGATATGTCCCATTTGCAATACCATCCGACCTACATCAATAACAAAAACTTGTGCCAAGTTTCAAGTCGATAGCTTGTTTCGTTCGGAAGTTAGCGTGATTTCAACAGACGGATGGACGGACGGACATGCTTAGATCGACTCAGAATTTCACCACGACCTAGAATATATATACTTTATGGGGTCTTAGAGCAATATTTCGATGTGTTACAAATGGAATGACATTATAAATATAATAAAATAAATATTTATTTCTATGAAAACAGAAAAATATTATATATGAAAACCTAAAATTATATATATATATATATATATATATATATATATATATATATATATATATATATATATATATATATATATATATATATATATATATATATATATATATATATATATATATATATATATATATATATATACAGTTGCCCTTACTTTATTTGCTTTAGACCAGTTAAATTTTGTATCAGGAACATAATTAATTATCGAGAACAACTGCTATATGCTATACTGAGTGTGGGATTTCAAACAGAAAACGCTAATTACAAGCAACATTACAAACAAAAGAACAATATGTAAAATATAATTACAATTAAATTAATATTCCATGGAATATAATTCCGCTTTGAAATACATTTAAGTTACTCCCACAATTACTATGTCAATGAAATTTCAAGAAATTAAGTTTATTTGGTCAACAAAAAACCCATAGTAGATAAACTGTAGCTCCACATTCAAAGTGTTAATATAAAAACAATTTTTATTAAAAAAAAGCACACATACACACTTATAGTGAATTTGTTGTAATTTTGTTTTCTTAACATTGTGGTGTGGTTGTTATGTTGTATAGGAACATAGAGGTAGTGTAGTTTATTTCAGTAAGTTTTTTTTTGTTTGAACAATATTCTCTGGCTGGCTGAATGTTTGCCGGTCTGTTATTATTTTATTGTGTTAAGGTCAAGGTGGCGAAGTATTCCATGTAGTATCGTTATAATGTAATGTTTGTAATACCTATTTTTTCACTTCAATTCAGTTTTTTCTTCTTCTACTATTCAGTAGTTTTTTTTTCTTGTGAATAAAAAAAAACATGCCTAAGTCTAACTTCAAACTAGGAAATGTTTGATTTTGTATTTTTTTTGTTAGTATTGTTGTTATTATTGTTAACCTTCAACAAGGTTTCCTTTTCATTTATAGAGCTTTTTTTTTACTTGATTGTTAATTTTATTGCTAGTTTCTATATACGAACGAATCGACAGACGGACACAAGCGAATATAACATCATAGTCATCTTTATTATTTGCCCGTATTCTTGGCGTACTTGTAGACTTCGATAATTGGCCATGTTTTCAGGAATTTGTTATAATTTTAATTTCTTGGCATTTTAAGTGTGATTTGCAAATTCAATGAAAACAAAAAATGTGGTTTTTTGTTTTGTAATGATTTGCCCATAAAAGATTTATGTAAATTTTGCACCTGTCATATATGCAAATTCAAACAAGTAAAGTGTCTAAAATTGGGCGGAGCTGTCTATTATATTACAATAAAATTAACACATTTCCATGTAAACAATGAATTTGTTAATGAATAAAAAGAAATATTTCGTTATTCACCTTAAATATCGTTACAAAAATGTTTTCTACTGAAAATGAAGGAAAATTGAAGTTAAATTTTTTTTGACAGATTCCAATTTTTCCGTATTTCGAAGTCCAGTCATCGACAAGCCTATTTCTTTGAAATTTGTAGCCCATACAAGGTATAGTTCTGTGATGAAAGTTTATCTTTTTAATATCTCCACGTTGTCTAATTTTTTAAAAATTATGTCTGGTCCTGAGTAGTGGTAGTGTTTTTGCAGGATTTTTATCAAAAAAGATAACATCGACTTTTTTAAATCTTCAAATTCGAAATCGAATATAGAATTAATTATAAATTAAAAAATTCTTGATTAACAACATAAAACGACACCTTCCTTAAATTTCTTAATTGGTTCAATTAAAATTGTAATCGATTTTTCCCACAAACAAAAATATTTTAATGAGGTAATCAATTATTTATTTATTAATAATTATTTTACCTTTAGATGAAGATTTTTTTGTAATGTTTATACGATTTGGTGTTTTTAAAGATTTTTTCTTTCAATTTGAACCAAAATTGAATGAGTGTAATATGCATATGGAAACTAATTGTTTCAGAAGAATTTACGGAAAATTTTAATTTTCAATTAAAATTTTAGTTGAAGTTTGCCAAAAAAAATAAATTTAAATGAGGTAAAAAATTATTTATTTATTAATAATTATTTTGCTTTACATGAAGAAAATTATTTTGCCTTTAGACGAAGCAATTGTTTTGTAATATTTATACGATTTAGCGTTTTTAAAGATTTTTTCTTTCGATTTGAGCCAAAATTTAATGATTCTAATATACATATAGAAAATAATTGTTTCCGATAAAATTTTCAATTACATATAATTTTATTAGAAAACATTTTTTAATTTAATTTAATAAAAAAAATTATGTATTAATAATTATTTTACATTTAGATGAAGAAAGTTTTTTTGTAATGTAATTTAATGATTATAATATGTTATACATATGGAAACTAATTGTTTCCGAAAGAATTTTCGGAAAATTATAATTTTTAACTAAAAGTGAGTTAAATTTTTTTGAATTAATTATTTATTTATTTAAAAATTATTTTACCTTTAGACAAAGCAATTGTTTTTGTAATATTTATACGATTTAGCGTTTTTAAAGATTTCTTCTTTCGATTTGAGCCAAAATTTAATGATTCTAATATACATATAGAAAATAATTGTTTCCGATAGAATTTTCAATTACATATAATTTTATTAGAAAACATTTTTTAATTTAATAAAAGAATTTAATTGGGATAATTAAAATTTCAATTCAAAACGTAAATGTTTTCAATCATTTTCTTAATTGAGTTTATTTTTTAATTTGATTTAGCAGATAATTTTTAATTTGATTACATTTTCAATTTCAATCTAATTTTTAATTGAAAATATTTTGGTGGTATATTTCTGTGTATTAAAATCTTATTTTAATACATACCATTTGCAATTCTATGGTAGACCACCAAAAAAAGCGTCGCCAAAAAAGTAATGAAAATGTACTTTTTGGATCCGGAAGTGGTGCAAAATTGACGCAGAAGCGATGAATTTAACATGAGCTTGTCATAGGACGGAAGTCCTCCATTTCAACAGCCGTTGCACTGAATTTGCATCACTTCTTTAGGTGTGATCCGAATTCAATGTTTTGGATGTAAATTAAAAAATTCTGAAATTTTTTGTCAAATAAATAATTTTTATAATTTTTAATGGATTCTAATGCTTGTTGGAAACGTTTGAACTCAAATATTTTCAAAAAACCACAATTTTTTTAGATTGGATTTAGCATTGTTTTCGACAAAATTTAAATGATTTGTACCATTTTATGAATTTTTACTCTGTTTTTAACTTATTTGAAACAAAAAAGTTAAAATTACCCATTAAAATAGTACGAAAAAACCAACTTATAAAAAATTGAATTAAAAGAACTGCCTGGGGAGTTAAAATAAAGAACATCATTGGGAGTGCATCTTCCCGAAGTGCTTTTAAAGTTGTGCCTTTGGAAGAACTTCCAAATTTTTGCTGGGAGAGGATACAAAGATTTCAGCTGAATTAGGTGGATGAGTGTATTGGTATTACGAATAGGGATTTTTAAGCTTACATTTGTAATTAACATTAATTTTGTTAAGAAATTTCTAACAATACAATTATATGTATTTATAATAAATTAACAATAAATTTTTATTAAAATAAGAAAAAATAAATAAAATAGAAATTATATACACACAAACTTTGTCTGAAATAATATTGGCTATTTCATAATCATTACCTATTACCTATTCAAATAATTCGTTTGTTTGTTTAAATTTATTCCAATATTCTGCGTTTAGAATACTTAATGATCGATGGGCGTCAAGTGATTCTTGGCTTGGTTAGCTGGGTTAAATTTTAACAATTCTAGCAAGTTTTCAACACAGACAAAAACAAATGACTTTTAAAAATACTTAAAAACAGAGGTAAAGAACAATACCTACAGAGTGTTTTAGCCAATTCAACATGTGTACTAAAGTCTAACCATTTTATTTGAAAGTAACATTATTCTTCTCTTGCTTTTTTTTTCTTGTATACTTCTATGGTCAAATGACGAAGGAGAGGAGGAGTATCAAAGCAAAACTGGTTGTTGAGAAAAAGCCTACAACTTCTAAAGGTAGACAGGCAGTCAATTGTCGGCGGCTCCATCTTCTGTCTGAAAAAAAATAAACTGCGCATAAGCAAAGACAGTTTTAGCCCCATCGACAAACGGGCAAGCCCTAAGAGCTCAGAATGAATTAAAGCGTGTTTGAGTTTTTTTCTTATGGCTGTCTCCTTTGTTCTCTTTCCCCGTATTCTTTGAAGCTGTTTCGCAATCGAAAATAACTCGGCAGTACTTAGCTGAGAACCCCCCCAAAGGGAGTGTATGATATGGGGGATGGCACAAGTTGAGATGTTTTAACGTGATTTTTTATAAAAAATAGCTATCATTTTTCTTTTGGACATTTTTTCATATATTTCACGCCCAAATTTTCAATTTTTGGTATTGTGTTAAAATACGCATGTTAAAATTAAGGAACATCTCCACGCAGAATCTAAGAAAATTTTGAATTTATTTGTTTTAGTTTTTTTTTTTATTTTTAATAAAAATAAAATGTATTACTTTTATTCACGATATTTTTTCTTCTTTTCATTCATATTACGGTTGTGAGAATATTCCCTCTTCTACTTGTAAGGGAAACAATAAAAACAAACAATCTGATCAACAGACTATAAAGCAACCAACAACAAGTACTCTACCCTATCGTTGAAGCAATGAAAAAAACCTTGATCTTGATCTCAAATACGTACAAAGCAACAACAAGAACAGAGTATAAAGCAAGAGCTACAAATACAAAAACAATGTTCCTTGTGTACATTCTCGCAGAGAACAAATGCCAAGACTAGAATTATTAACCCCGCACACACACGCGCGCAATCAAATGGATACAATTTACAGCACGTCTATACCCCCTCAATCAATATTTTCAAGAGAAAACTTAGAACATGGGTGGCTCAAAGTTGTACTTGTGATTCTAAATTTTTTTGTGTGGGTACCCCACTAGCGAATATCAAGTTTTTGAGTTTTTATTAACCTTGTCCATAATGGCAGTGATGGTGGTGGTATTATTAAAATAAATGTGAGGGTAAATCTCAACATTTGGGTAGAATGAATAGAACTTTGCTAGCAAATTTATACCGTGTATTATAGGAATAATACACTTGCTGTTAATTATTCTTCATGTAAAGGGGGATACTAATTTCGTGTCACTGTTTCCTTCGTTTATATATTTTAAAGAATTATTCTCTACCACATTTTATTTCATACACACAAAGAAAGAAGTATAAACGAAATTCCCTTTGCTTATAAAACACTTCGTTTTCGAGCAAATAAATCCATTTTCTCCCAAGCTTAGTATATTAATGTTTGTACCAACTCTATTTTATTTTCTCTTAAAGAAACTTTTTCAGAGACAAAAGAAAAAGTCTTTTAGATTTAATTCCCGATAAAAGAAAGCTGTTATTTCAAACCTATTCAAGTGAAATATAAATATTCTCCTCAATCTATTGAATCAAAAACATGTTTTTTTAGTTATAAAGTTTCAATTTTTCATAAAGTAAATGCTTTGACAATTACCTGGCTTTCACTCATATGCGCAATTCAAATAAAATAAAACATGACTATTGGTATTCACCACATCAGAAACAGCGCCATCTGGCCATACATTGTTTTAGTGTTTTTATAAATATCAAAGACGTAGAGACAATTTAGATCGCATAGATGTCGCTTATTGTTAAAGAGCCTAAAACTATGCTACACAATTCAATAAAATTGTAATCAACTAGATTTACCGTTGCTAATATGTTAGAGAGTGTATTTCGCATAAAAAACTGTGATGAATTTAGAAAAATTGTACTATAATTTTAACAAAGAAGAAAATATTAGAACAAAATAAATATAACAAAAACCTATAATAAATAATAATATAAATTTATGTTTGGTTTTTCAATTCTTTTTTTAATTTATTGATAACGTGTTATTTTTGTTTTTAGTTATATTAAAAACTTAATTTAATTTCATGAAAAAATTAAAAAAAGAGATTGGAAAAATATCAGTGGGTATGGAATTATAAAACACTTTAAATTAATAATTAAAATTCAAGAAAAAAAACTAGATCATTAAAAAATTCCGTATGTGTATTTGAAATTGTACTTGGCATTGTGAATGTGCCTTTAACGTCAAATTTCATGTTTTTCTGCATTAAGGTGGGTATTAAGTTCGAGTTTAGCCGCTAAAATCGTCATTTTTTCACGATTACTTTTCTTTAATAATCCATTTTAAGGAATGCAAACTTTCATTTTTTCACGATTACTTTTCTTATATAATCCATTTTATGGAATACAAACTTTGTGAAAATTTGCTTTGGGCTTTCCCTCATCAAGTTATAATGAAATCTGCAACAAATATGTATAATTTTATGTATTTTTTTACTGATTTAGTTTTCACTTTAGTGAAAAAATGACGATTTTAGCGGTTAAAGGTGAGTATTAAGTTGGAGTTTAGCCGCTAAAATCGTAACTTTTTCACTAAAGTGAAAACTTAATCAGTAAAAAAAAGGTAAAAAAATACATATTTGTTGCAGATTTCATTATAACTTGATGGGGAATAGCCCAAAGCAAATTTTCACAAAGTTTGTATTCCATAAAATGGATTATATAAGAAAAGTAATCGTGAAAAAATGACGATTTTAGCGGCTAAACTCGAACTTAATACCCACCTTTACTGAGTATTTAGTGTATGAGAAAGCGTGTTCACGTTATGCGGTGTTCACGTTACCGCAAGTGCACTGTATTTTGTAAAAATTCATTATAGAAAAGTTCGAGTATACTATTGGACACATAAACATTTTTATCAAGGCTTCGCTCACATCCATAATCTTAACAATGTTCAGGATCAATATTTACAAAATCTATAGTAATTGTGTAACAACACCAATATCAACAATAGATAAAATACAGGAGAAATTCATTGATGCTAATACATGAAACATGAATCTTCAGAATCGATTTGAGTTTTTTTATCATTGTCAATATGTAGTTAACATCTCGTGTGTTCTCAAAGGGTTTGTGATGTTTATAGCTCTATACCCAATAAACACTTCTTAAGAAAGTTCTGAGCAAACCCATTTGACAAACGACCGTTAAAATATATTTAAAGTGCATTTTGGAAGTGCAATATGCAATATGAATGAGGTATAGAAATAATTTTTCAATAAGTATCCAAATTTAAATTATTCACTATGTTTCAAAGATTTTTTTGGGAATGTGTTTTATGAAACAATTGGTAAGTCCAGTTAAATTTATTTTGAGAATCAGATTTTCTCGCAAATTGAAAGTGTGGTACGAAATATGTTAATTATTGTGTTGGTTTGATAATTCTGTTCAAGATCATTAAAATCAAACATTTTGGCTAGAATTCAATAATATTTCAAATGCTTTCTTTGAGAGATCTTGGCAACACTACATGTTTTTTCCCCATTGTTTTGGTTCTTGCCAGATTCTATTATTTCAAAGTGCTGCAGCGTCCACCCTCTGCCCACACCCACTAATGTGCATTTGTTTGTTTAGTTTTGAATCAAAAGTCAACAAGAAAAATGCCGTTTTCAAAACCGCTAATTTCATTCGAAGCCTTTTGCTGGTTCTGTGATTGTTATTATTTAAAGAAATGTCACAAAAATTCATTATACTTAGACATTTTTATTAAATATAAAATTATTCTCGTGTTAAGTGCTTGGGCTAAACTTATGGGTTTAACTTTATAGAAAGTGGTGTGCAAAATGTTAGAAGAGCGCTATCACTACGATTCCTTGGATAAGGATAAACATAATTTCTTTAAAAGAAACCATGTTCTACAAATTCTACAAAACAAATGGAATTATACTATATGGTGCAACATTTGTGGTAATGGTAAGAGTTTGGTTTCACAGCAATTGACATTTAATTGAAATATATCCATAAAATAAAATTTACTAAATTTGCATGGAAAAATCCGTTACAAATGCGAACCGTTAAAACAAGAAAATAGCTGTGCAGTTTGCATCTATAAGGATGTTTTTAATTAATATTTTTATTTTTAATATATATTTAGGAGCATAGATATTTGAATATAATTGGACACAAAGTAAAAACACAATACAACAAATGGCAATGAGCAAAAATCCAAAACTCAACATTTCCCTGTTATCGTAGTCTCCAAGCCGAATAACAGTTGCTATTTTACATTATGTCCCCCAACCCTTCCTAAAAAAAAAACTAATTCCAAGAAAAACTGTTGCTTTCCCTTTTCATCTTATGCATTTGTAATTTTTCACCTGGCAACTCTGCAACGAGATTCACCATGTACAACAACTTCAATAAACCAAAGGAAAGAACAGTTATTTTTGAAGTGTGAAAGGAATGTGATTGATTTCTAGTGCACAGAGGCGTAATTTGCTATTTTCTTAAAGGAAAAAAGTGATTTAATCGATTCAGGAGATAAAAGTCTTACAAAAATACAGTTATAAGTAATTTTAGATACGGAGTTTCAAGAAATTATAGTTTTTTTGTGAAATTTAGATAAATCGAACTTTTTGTAAATCGGGGTTTTATAGTCGCCATTTTGAAAAATCTCATTTATATACAAGAAAGTAGTAGTTTCCAATTCCAATTTAATCTCCTAACCAAAGTCTATCCTATCTAATTAATATTTTCTTTTTTCTATCTTTTACAGTTGGTCCTGTGGCCTCTTTTTGCGCAAACGATCGCTTATCACCACCTGAGACCACTACTACCGCCGACAATTCAACAAAAGCTCTTCGTTCTCGTTCTTCATCACCTGCCTCCCCTATTGATGACGACACCTGCGTCGCCTCCTGCTCTACATCTTCAATACAGCTACAAGACTGCCCCGAATCTTTATCCAAAGTTACAAATCCAAAGGCTGAAGATCACCAACAAGAAACAAAGCAACCAGCAACAGTAGAACCAAACGATAGTCCCAAATCTGCCTCGCCAAAACATCGTTATATAACATCTTATAAAAAATCTTTGATCGGTGGTGTGATCTTAACTCAAGCTCAACGTAAAGAGTATCCTTTGGAAATTGTGGAAAAATTTCAAAAGGAAGAAACATCAGTTAAGCCACTAAGACCCACAGAAGAAAATTTCGATTCAGATTCTGACTCGGATGATGGTTCAAAATTGATTGTAGATGAAAAGCCTTTGGTTCCCGAGGAACAACCCATATCATTGAGAGTTCGATCATCCCCACCTCGTGAAGATCAACGTCCATCACCACCTCCTTGCCCTGAGCCAGCTGTAAGGTGCAGTGTTATTCAGCGGACTCCCTCGAATTTGGAAGAAAGCCAAAGAAGACGACGTTCTCACGAAGTTCTATTGCCTTTGGCTAATTTAGAACACTTGGGCCCCGAACAACAGGAGCCAATCGATTACCACGTACCACGTCGTCGATCGACGATAGATAACGACGAGGAACAACATTTAAACGCAAAGCGTTTAGAAAGAGAGCGTAAGTTAAGAGAAGCTCGACGCAGAAGTGCTCTTTTAGCAGCTCGTACTATATTGGCTCAAGCAAGAGTTAACCCACGTTTTATACGGTCACTACCAGGTATTTTGGCAGCAGCCGCTGGTCACGGTCGCACAACATCAGGATCGAACAGTGGCAATCAGGGTCAGGGATTCCAAAACGGTTTTGGAGGCTCTAACGGCTCGGGATCTCAACAACATTCTGGCGGTGGTGGTTCGCCCACTGGATTTGGTGGATCGGGTGGACTTAGTGGCGGAGCAGGTGGCGGCGGTATGGGTGGTGGACGTGATGGCCGCGGCAATTACGGCCCAAATTCACCACCATCTGGGGCATTGCCCCCATTCTATGAATCATTGAAAAGCGGCAGTACAATGAACGGATCATCAACTACGAATTTTAATTCTTCTGCTACGTCCAACTTTTTGTTACAAAATGCTGCAGCTTATTTAATGTCCGCCGCAGGTTCAAGCGGTGGTAGTAGTGGGGGTGTTGGTCAACAATACACCTCTTCATCGGGTGGTGATAATATTGGTGGCGGCGGAGTTCCATCCGCAGCTAGCTTGGCTGGATCGTCTCCTTTGGATCAGACACCATCATCTGCCTCTAGCATGCTTTTTGCTAATGGTCACGGTAATAATTCTCTTCCTTACAGTTCTTTAGCTCATTGCGCTAAATATAATCAACCTTCTTCTCCTTCTTCGGCTGCCTCACCACCACAACATAATTATCCACCTCATTTACCCTATGGTCCGAATCCTTCAGCTTATGGTATTATTTTGAAAGATGAACCAGATTTAGAGGAATACGATGAAGCCAAAATAGATATTGGAGCCTTTGCTCAGAATATTATACAGGCAACTATGGGGAATTCGGGAAATTTCAACGCTTCAGCTTATGAAGATGCTATTATGTCCGATTTAGCTTCAGCAGCACAAGGGCCGAATGGTTCAATAGTGGATCCATTGCAATTCACGGCAACTTTGATGCTATCCTCACAAACTGATCATTTGTTGGAGCAACTTTCAGATGCTGTAGATTTGAGTTCATTTTTGCAGCGGAATTGTGTTGATGATGAAAACTCCACATCACCGCGACAAGATTTTGAGCTGGTCTCAACACCATCATTGACACCAGATTCCGTTTCTATAACTCCTGTCGATTGTCATAATTCATCAACATCTCATTTAGATTCATTTCATGAGAATCTAATGCAGCAATTGACAAATAATATCACACGTACACAGCAAACGGCAGCCAATTACGCACCCTATGAACGACAACAGCAGCAACAACCACATCACCAAATTCAACAACAGCAACAACAACCTCCTCCATCATACCAACATGCCACCAGAGACATCATGCATATGCAACAGCAGCAACATCAACAGAATCATCAACATCCGAATAACTATCAGCAAAATCAAACATCGCAACCATTGAATAGTTTACTCAACCAAAACAATCTTTTGATGCAACAGCAGCAACACCAGCAACATTATCAGCAGCAACAGCAGCATGGCAACAGTTATCATCATATGCAACATCAGCAGGCCCAACATTCCCATCAGCAACAGCATTCATTGCCACTGAATCAACATCACCAGCAACAAAATCAACATATGCATCATCATCATGGTGGGCACAGTGGACATCACTCCCAACATAGTGGTAATAATAACGGCCAACACGGTGTCCCTCCTCATCATTTAATGCAACATCATAGCGATAATAGTAATCTCTCACTGCCTTCTCCAAATTCATCATCAGCAATAGCTACCACTGCCAATGGTCATATGATGATACCATCACAAGGCCATCATCCAATGTCATCGGCTGCCAGTAATACTTCAACCGGTTCTGCTGCAGCTCTCTTGGACACATCATTGCTGGATACGAAACCCATCATTCAAAGTGTAAGTCCAACCCATTCTGCTAATAGTGGTAATACGCGTTATTGTTCCTCCTCTTCCTCTACATCGTCCTCATGTTCATCGTCGTATAAAACTCCAAAACGCTCTGTAACAGTTGCCACCGCTTCAATGGCGGCAGCTGCTGCTGTTGCTGCTACAGCGTCTTGTTTGACCTCTCCTACTGTTGCCAAGTTGCACGAAAGTAAAGTGCTTCAGCAACGGGTAAGCATTGATCTTTGAAAGTAATTTTGATTGTTTTAACAAAATTATTAAACTATTTTACTATATTGTGTGTATTTAGAAAAAATAATCTTAAATCACCTATATTTGAAATAGATCTTAATTTGAAAACAAATTTCAAAAGAAGTTTTATAGATACAAGTATAAGACACTATTTAGAATTTCCAGTCCTTGATGCTTGATTAGTCGATTTTTGAAAAAATACTAAATTTCGATTGGTCGAATTTTGAAAATTTGATTATGAAAAGTCGGTTTCTATTTTTCGACTCATTGCAAACAAAAAAGTCTATTAGTCGATTTTCGACTTTTATACCTCCAGTATTTTAACATGAGTTTGTATTCGATTGAATTGAATTTTGAAATCATATTGTTAAGGGTTTCCTAGTATATTAGAAATGTAGTGAAGTCCTCCTGGTTCTGTAAATTAATGTATATACATAGTTAGAAGAATATATTATAATTTCAGAAAAGATTGATAGAAAAGACGCCCATTTTGTCTACTACTTTTAGCTTTGCGTTAAGATAGGTTATATTGGCGTCACATAATTTAAGACTCATTTAGATAACTATATAGGTGGTGAGCTTCTTATAGTGCTACCGGATTCTACGTTTAGCTCAATGCCAAGTTTTGTCAGTTTTGTATTATAAACACAAAACGGGGTGGTACATTAGAAATTGGACGACATCAGAAATTCGTATTTTTCACAAACTGGGTCATTCTGTTAATGGGGCAAAAAAGCGTTTCTTATTGTTGGACATTTTGACAAAAGTTTTGATAAAATTGTAATTTGTTTGCTTCATTACATTTGCAAGCTTGCAGGGGCCCTGGAAAGCCTTTGGGTACCTCTTATAAACCAAAATATTTTCAGAATTGTTTGATAGACCAAGAATTAATAATATGTAAATAGCAGGCATATACAGTTGTGCTCAAAATAATAGTAGTGATGTGCTGATTTTTTTTCTGCTTCGTCTATTCCTTCCACTAAAGGTTTATTTTATCTTTGTTTTTTTACTATATCATTGTTTGGAGTGTGCATAATAAAAAAATAACGTTGGTTTAACTTCTGATGCTATTGTTGTTGTAAAAAAATCGACATAAGAAGAATCCCTTTGCAAGCTCCAAAACAAATAAAAGGGTTATAAGCTAGCTTACAAACAATTAAAAGACGAAAATAATTTAGCTGTCCATAGTCCAAGAAAAGTCACTCTCCTTTCAAAAAAAACATGTATCGAAAAGAATAAAGTATGCCCAAGAGGATTTCCATTGGTCAGTACAGAAATGGAAGAACATTCCCCAGTACAGAAATGGAGGAACATTGGATGGATGAGTCAAAAATAGTGCTTTATGTTTGAAGAGGATCCCGTCTATATGTTCGGCAACCTAAAAACACTGAGTACAGTACCAATTTTACGACAAAAACTGTAAATCACGATGGTGCTTTAATTTATTTGCTACTACTATTATTTTGAGCGCAGCTGTATATATTTTTTATGAATATAGCAAATAAAATTCTCTAGAATTCCTTGGATGACGGCATTGAATTATTATCCCTTTCCGGGGACACCCCTTTATCGGAATACTAGTCAAATTGCAGTTCCTTACAAAATTAATACAAATGTTTTATTCAATTCAATCGTTCAATATTGTATGTTACACATTATATTATAATAGAATGTTAAATGTGTTTTCCATCCATATAGGTTTACTCTATATGTCCTCTTCTGCCATTGCCCTTTCCTCACATATTTTTTATGACTTCGATACAAAAAATACCTCAAGTAATTTGTTATCGTATTAAGGCCAAATTAATTATTTTCATTAATCTTGACAGACCACTTGAAGAATAAATCTTTCACGGCATAAAATAATTTACATGTGTATTCCAGTAGGTATTAAATAGATAGTCTCTCACTAATAATCTTTTGATTACAATGTTTTTTTTCTGTGTCACGCCAACATTTTCCTAAAATTAAATTTTTCCTAATTTCTCCTATTTACAGTTGGGTTTACCACCGGAGGTGCAACTTGAGTTTGTAAATGGAGGTCATGGTATTAAAAATCCCTTAGCTATTGAAAACACACATGGTCATCATCACCGTATACGCAGCATTGATTGTATGGATGATATGAAGAAGCCGATGAATGGTGACTCCTCCATGAACGGAAGCATTGGAGGTAACAGCAATAGTAGTTGTGGCAGCAGTAGTGGTAATGGTATTGCCAATGGTCTCAATAATAATGAAAACAATGCCCAAGAGCCATCGAATTTTGTTTGTCGCATTTGCTTGAAATCCTTCACATTGAAACGTTTGCTAAATCGCCACATGAAATGTCATTCGGAAATAAAACGTTATTTATGCACATTCTGTGGCAAAGGTTTCAATGACACATTTGATTTGAAGCGACACACACGTACTCATACGGGAGTAAGACCATACAAATGTAATCTATGCGAAAAGAGTTTTACACAAAGATGTTCATTGGAATCACACTGTCTGAAAGTACATAGTATGCAACATCAATATGCCTATAAGGAAAGGAGAACCAAGGTAAGTTCATTATTTATTTTCATCTAGGATAAGATGTTTTAATATATATATGTTTTATCGTTGTAGATGTATGTCTGTGAGGAATGTGGCCACACAACGTGCGAGCCGGAGGTACATTATATCCACTTGAAAGAAAATCATCCTTACTCTCCGGCATTATTGAAGTTTTACGATAAAAGACATTTCAAATTCAATAACTCACAATTTGCCAACAATTTACTAGGACAACTGCCAATGCCGGTGCATAATTAGTAGTAATAAGACGCAGCATTAACACTTATATCAAGAGGAAGAAAAGAAAAATCTCAAGAAAACAAGCTAGAACATAAAAGTAATGTATATCACTAAAAAAATCAAATTTTTATAAACTGCCTTATGTAAAATTCAGAGATTATTTTTTTATAAGATTTAATACAATCCATAGTTCATTTTTCAATATTTACATGAAACTTAATTTTTAGTTTCCTTTTGGATTTTTTTTTTTTTTTTTTTGCTGAGCAAATCGTGTTTTCATTATAACATATATTATTTCTAAAATGGATTAAAAAATGTTTTTTTAGTTATAATACTTAAAGTCATTCGTTGGAAAAAAGAAGAAATGATAATGAAAATATTTCCTTTCTAGAGTTTAGTATAAATTTTAAATTACAAACAAACGATAAATGTTAATTCTCTAAAAAAATATATTGCTTTAATTTTTTGTAAAAACAATCTTCATGATATGAAACTTCAAGTTCTCCCCCATATACAGTTAAAATTAAATTTGAGGCTTCTCTGCGTTTCAGGTGAGCCGACGTGTTTTTCATTTCTTGCAAACCAAAATAATTGGTTCAATTGTTTACTTTTGTACTTGTGATGTTATCACTTCTTCAAACTAAAATTGTTGTTAATAATAAATAAGGGTGAATTTTTTCGCCTCACCCTCCTACCTGAAACGCAGACTAGTGCGAATATTTATAGTTGATTTATATATAGTGTATTAATGTTTTGTAAAATGTATATAGTCTTATTTTATAATTAATGTATAACTTAACATCTTTATGCTGCGGTTCCGGATAAATAGTTGATACTAGAGTATGTGACAATTTTATTTATCCTTCCGGTAGTAGCTTTTGTACAAACTATTCTTCATTCTTATCTAAAGGCTATTTTTAAAGAATTTATATTTATTTCTATGGAGATTTTTATAAATTGAATTTTGTTTTATAATAATTTTTTTACTTATCTTTATTTTCTATTGTTGTAAGCAAATAAGTTTTCCCCCACACTTTGCTAAGAAAAACTTACAGATTTGTAATGATATTTTCTAATTTTTTTCTAATATCTAATTTTCCAATAGCTAGTGTTTAAAATGTATACTTCGTTCATATGATGATCGAAATCTCTGTTTTTCGAGATTTTCAATCTGCCTTTTTATAAAAAAGGAAAATTTCATAGGATAAAAAGGATGATAACGGATATAGTGTAAAAGTAATATTATAGTTTATCTTAAAATGCTTATGTAGACATAAGTAATCCCACCTAATAGTTTTATCGTTGACCTATTTTTCATTCATTTAGAAACCTCGTTTTTTTTATTTCTCACTCTACTTGAACAATGGTATGTGTGGAAAAATCTTATTGGTCTACAACAATGAAATGTCATTTTTATATAGAAATTGAATTTAAGTTTTCATACATAATAATGAATTTTATTTGAAATGAATTATTTTTATTTTTTATAAATTTTATTTAAAATATGAATACCAACAAAAATTTAAACAATAAAACATTAACGCCAACAACTACAAATCATGTAATAAAAAATCAGATGACTAAATTCAATACTTTCAATATTTTTAATCTTTAAATCATGTAATAGAAAAAGAATATAAAGCATTTTTGTTGGGATTTTTTTATAATCGTTATATTTTTTTAACTAAAACAAAAATATTCATTCACAAGAGGCCTTAACAAATAATAAATCTATCGCTTTTATAATTTATATATATTTTTTAAGTATATTACTACAACAGAGAAAAATATCTTTATATACATTTACAACTTTTTCAATATCAATACAATTAATTATTCAAAGAAAACAAAATGTTCTAGTTTTAATTTTATTTTTATGTTTTGCTGTTCATAAATGATCAAAAGAAAATATATATTAACCCCTAATCCAGAGGTAACAACTTTAATTTTATTTAGTTTAATTATTAAAGATTACTAATTTACATTTTGTTATATAATGACATTTTTTTATAGAACTGATTTTATTTTTTTTATAGTTTATATTAAATTTTACGCATACACATACAATATAAAATAAGGAGACAGCTTTATTTGCAAAGACATTGAACTTTTTTGTTTGTTTATAAACAGCAAAATGTATACAACATACATACGAGCAAAAAAATCTAAACATGAATCCTTTCCTTAAAATGGCAAGGATTCTTCTTTAGATTTCATAAGAGACATCCGAAGGGAAGGCTCCAGGCTGTTCCCACAGAACCATGTAGCATACCTTTGGAATTATATATTGAAATATAATTATGAATATAATCATCGGGTTTTATTGTGCAATCAACAATGGTGATGGTTTTAATTTTTAACAATAAAAACACAATTATATATTTAAGCTGATTCCCCAACTAACTAAAACCCCACACTGAAAAATACGTAAATTATCTAATAAGAATAAAAACATTATCTTGAAATTAATTTATCCCAAATCCACTAAATTCTTAACATAATTTTGATATTTTAATATAGTCAACAAAAAACATAATTGCTTTAATTTATTTCGCCTTAAGATTCTTCTTTGAATTATTCTAATATATCGCCCACCCAAAATGTGTTATATTTAGAATTTACTACCGTGTAGTTTTAGTAGTTTCAATTTTCCCTTTAATTTTGTTTGTAAGTTTTCATCAAGCATATTTAAACCCTTTTGTGTACATTTTGAATCGCGCTAACATAGAACATCTTGAATTGCTAGATTTCATCTTCCTATACCAGGTATGGAAAAAGAAAATCGAAATTTTTCTTAATACATCTACTGTCCATTTCTTCTCTTCTTGTCGTATATTATAGGTTAAGTTGTCTACAATTTAGTTTAAAAAAGAAAAGAAAAAACAAATTTGAATATGAATTTTAGTTTTATTTTATTTTAGTTTATTAAAATCAACAGTTGTTGTGAAATATATTCTTTAAAAATAAAACGCATATACTGCTGAATGAAATGAAATACGAATAAAATGTTTACAAGTGAA
Organism: Haematobia irritans; assembly: GCF_050003625.1. Classification (NCBI taxonomy): domain Eukaryota; kingdom Metazoa; phylum Arthropoda; class Insecta; order Diptera; family Muscidae; genus Haematobia; species Haematobia irritans. The sequence continues at coordinate 138,817,949 of NC_134399.1, forward strand.
AATATTAAAAAATAATGTTTTTTATTTGATTCAGTAGGTCATTTGATGGTAAATGTTATCACAATTGACTGACTATATTATCTAAGAAAAAATTGTCGAAACCATAGAAAAATATTTGGCCAACCACATGCAAAAGTTTCATACAAAATATATTAACATCTTTTAATTAAATATCCATAAAAAAGAAACAAGTGGAAAAATTGGAATATAGTAACCACTTAAGAATTAACAAAATTGTACGAAAGACAAAGACTATTGAGAAAAAAATTAATACACTTGGGTTGTGAATGAATTGCAGTGATAATGGCAAAGAATCCCATAGACGGACGGCAGGCTGAGCGATTCAAGACTAAATTTTCATTCAGGACCTCAAAACCCCCCAAAAGAGAATTTTCTGTACGTTCCTACTCTCAAGCATGTCGAATTTTTCAGAGAATAAAGAGTAGCTTACGCTCATAAAAATGTCGACATAACAGAGCATTGCGTAACATTTTTATTTTTTTCAATCATAAGGTGTGCACTAAGTTCGAGTTTAACCCCTAAAGTGAAAACTAAATCAGTAAAAAAAAAGGCATAAAATTATACATATTTGTTGCAAATTTTATTACAACTTGATGGGGAATAGCCCAAAACAAATTTTCACAAAGTTTGTATTCCTTAAAATAGATCGAAGAAAAGTAATCGTGAAAAAATGACGATTTTAGCAACTAAACTTAATACCCACCTTTACCCAAAGAAGGACAAAACAAGTATAAACGGCCGTAAGTTCGGCCAGGCCGAATCTTATGTACCCTCCACCATGGATTGCGGATGAAATTTGCTTCTCTTAGAGGCTCCGAAAGCCAAATCGGGGGATCGGTTTATATGGGGGCTATATATAATTTTGAACCGATGTGGACCAATTTTTGCATGGTTGTTAAAGACCATATACTAACGCAATGTATCAAATTTCAGCCGGATCGGATGAAATTTGCTTCTCTTAGAGGCTCCGAAAGCCAAATCGGGAGATCGGTTTATATGGGGGCTATATATAATTATGGGCCGATGTGGACCAATTTTTGCATTGTTGTTAGAGACCATATACTAACACCATGTACCAAATTTCAGCCGGATCGGATGAAATTTGCTTCTCTTAGAGGGTCTGCAAGCCAAATTTGGGGGTCCGTTTATATGGGGGCTATACGTAAAAGTGGACCATTTGCAATACCATCCGACCAACATCAATAACAACTACTTGTGCCACGTTACAAGTCGATAGCTTGTTTCGTTCGGAAGTTAGCGTGATTTCAACAGAAGGACGGACGGACATGCTCAGAATTTCACCACGACCCAGAATATATATACATTATGGGGTCTTAGAGCAATATTTCGATGTGTTACAAACGGAATGACAAAGTTAATATACCCCCCCCCCCCATCCTATGGTGGAGGGCTAATACACTAAGGTTGATCGTAGTAATTGCGTTGAGAAATACAGTGATGCGAGGAATCATGATCCATTTTTTGGCCGAACACCAAAAATAGTTTTTCAGCGGTGTTTTATCTGCTCTCAGAAATGCAGGTGAAATTTCTTAGTGTTTCCAAGCTTCTATACTTTTCTGTGTAACGCACCGGTCGGACTCGGCTATGAAAGCATGTCGTTTTTAACTGAGCTGAACATAGGATCGAGTATCCTTTTTTCATCACTGCTTCATGATTACGGATTTAGATTAAAATTCCTAATTTTTAACCAGTTGATAAAATATTTAGAGTTTATTACACAAAAACTTGAGATTGTAATGAGAATCGTAAAGTTCACATTTCGAAAAATTAGATTTTTAACTAATCGAGTTTTGCAAAAACTGTTTCCCGTTTCAAGTCGGGCCTGAGAATTGAGGTTGGTACTAAGTTCGAGTTTAACCGTCAAAAAATAGTAAGTTCGCTTTTCTGTTTTCAGAAATTGTCAATTCAATTGTACCATAGATTAACCGGAAGTTTTCTTATGTACCATTAATGCGGAAAGATACAAAAGAATCATTAAGCCTCTAATGCCCAAGCCCGCCTTTAGACCGGTATCATTTTATAAGGAAGCTTTTAGTAAAACACACCTTAAGACAACAAAAATGGATAAAATAAAAAGAAAAATTAGTTGAAACTGTTCAAGAGGCTTTGCAGCATATACTGAATTTTACTGTATAAATTTTTCTTGTTTACTTTTCTTTCTTTCGTGTCATTAACATTGAAAATTTACTCAGCTGGCAAAAAAATGGCGGCATTAGAGGGTTTAGTACATTTGTTATACCACTTTCATTCGATTTTGGTTTTGAGATGATTAATAAAATTAAAGATATTTTTAAGTTCTTATGCGTTTTTTCATTGTTTAACTGAACAATATAAATAAATTTATATTTCAAATTACTGTAGATATTTTTTGCGGCTTTATGTGCATTTCATTTTCATTCGTTTTTATCTTAAGGTGGGTCCTACGACAGGTCTTCGTAACACAACTCTAAATTAAAATTACAAACACACTTATGATTTACAGATATTTATACATTGTTATAAAATTTGAATGAAAAAAAAACTAAAACAATGCATTTCATTGCGACATTTGTTTTTGCGGACATTTGTGAACATTCAGACTAATTTTTGTGTGAAACTCTTTGCCACACGCTTCACAAACTGATGTTTTCGGGTTTAGATGGCGCTGCACATGCTCCTCTAGTCGAAAACGATGAGAATATTTTCTTTCACAACATTTTACATAAAATTCAGTATTGGGATGATCATCTAGGAAATGTTGCTGAAGTAGAGAAAAAGTAACGAACGATTTTTTACAAACTCGGCACTGTAAAGATGGCTTCCATATGGCGATAATAGCATCAATTTCTTGAACCGATTTTCTGACTTTATGTTTTAAGGAGTCAGCAGCACTACAAGACTCATGTTTGTGGGAACATAAATTGGCACGGCTCGAGAAACTTCTGCCGCATATCTTGCACTTGTAGGCATTAGGATCAAGATGCAATATTATATGTTCTTCAATTAAACATCGATAGAAAAATTTTCGATGGCAACAAGTGATATAGAATTCTTTGCGTATATGTTCGGTGCGAAAGTGTTCTTTTAAGAGAGAAAACGTTTTAAATTGTCCATGGCATTCTACACATTCTAAAACGGGCAAATATTGTGAAATAAGTTGATCGGATTCATCAACTGTTCTTTTTTTATCAACGTCAATAACAACAGAATTAGATTGGTTCGTTCTTGTGGATGTTTTGACAGACATTTTGCCATTTTGATTAATTAGTTCCATCATTTTCTTTGATTGCCTTTTACGACGTTTACTTCGCCTTATTTGTTCTGGCAGTGAACTTAATTTTAGTTTATTCGCCTTTTTTTCGTCTCTCGTTTTAGTAGATCTCGACCGTGTATCTACTTTTTTATGGGTTGACGTTATTTTTGAGGAATTTTTCGATTCTGTAGCCTCACTTCTGGTATCATTTTCAGGGTACAAAAGATCGATGGAAACATTAGAATTTTCGGATAGGTATTCGGTATCATTCATATCGTAGCCTTCAGATATGTCATATGACTCGTCATCAGAAATATCGAAAACCTCAATTTCTTGCTTAACTGGCGCTGTGTTTTTATCCTCGCTTATATCAATATATTCGTTCGAGACTGTTATGGTTTTATTGATTTGTTTCAGTTTCTCTATTATTCCGATTTGCGCACCAATCACAAAATTTCGAAATGAGTGAAATTTATAAATACGATCCCAACATTGCCAACAAATAGTTTTAATATAGTTTCCTTTATCCAGATCTAAAAACTAAAAATGTAATTTTCATAATCACTTTCCTTTGTTTTTCAAATGAAAACTTAAATATAATCACCTCTGATTGAAAATAGTACGAAGTAATTTCATATACTTGAGTATGCAAACCAACTTCATCGTATAGTTGAATAAGGTCCGAATTTGCATCTCCACATAATCGGCACAAATGTTGATCGCTCATTTTAACTCGTTCTTGTTTGCATTACTGAAAATAAGAATGTAGCAAAAAAATTAAAACGATGTATAATTAAAAATTTGTACCAGCAAGTGCTATGGATTGTATTCAGGGATAAGACAAATTATGTGATCCCGCTTATCTTTTTCTTTATGCCGTAGTTTTAATGTTTTCTATTTTAGCCGCAATTAGCTTGATATCATGATTTGAGCCAGTCACAAAATCTAATTCCGAATGGACACTGCTTTTAAATTTTACCCTGGCAGTTTTTTCAGTAAGAAAAAAAGAAAGGAATAAAGAAACTAGAAGATCAGCAACTTTTTCTCGCATTTAGTTAAAGTGATTAGTTCCAATGAACTAGGTCCATCCGGAACTACCCCAACTCTACATTATTTTACGACAGTAATAACGCAATTACGCTGTATGGAGCCAATCGTAATGAAAATATCCATATCCCATCAGCTGAATTACAGCAGTCATCGCTTCCTTTACCGGCATATATGCACGCCTTTTCCATACTCATTATATGGATATATGGAAGCCAGCAAGAATTAAATGAACCATGTACGTACGTTCAAAGAGGAAATTATAAACTTGTTGATAATCTTACATACAAATTCTAATACTCTTCGTTTTTTCCAGAGGTATTAACAAAACTCGGACCAACAATTGTAAAAATGCTTGGGTATGACAGATAATCGTAAATTCATTTGTAGTGTTGTTTTATAAATAAAGGAACAGCTGATAAAAAATTGAGTAACTTCTATCGCACCAAAAAACACATCAGTGACGGTTGGCGAAAACTTCTTTGGTTTTTGAACTCAGCTGATGTTTTTCGAGACTTGCAAATTGACCATCCATAAAAAACCGACATATGCAATGTCAAAAAAAAAAGAGAGTTCCACTATAATAACAACAATCGCATGATTGTGAAAATACTGGTGATATAGTGACCCCAATAAACACAGGATGAGCGTTTTTCAAATGCAACAACTTTTCAGTTTGAGGGTAAATATAATTTTCAACATAAATTCAACTTGACTTGAAATAGCTCATCTTCAATACATCTTCAAATTGTTTGCGAATTACTTCCAATTTGCCAAAATGTTGACGAAATCTTTGAAAAGGTGTTGAAGATAATATGAGAAAACTTTGACAAAACACTACCCTAAAATGCAACGAAAAAACCATGTGGTTTTCAATACCTATTTGTGCAACGAAGTTCGTCTTCAATTGCAAGAAATAAAAAAAGAATGGAAAATTTTAGACAAATAACCAAATAGTTTATAAAAATAGGTAAGTGAAAATAAAAAATGAAATAAAACTTTAAGGAAGTCACGAAATGCATATCTCTTTGCAGAAAACTGAAATTATGGATTCTACGTTCTTGAAAACATTAAAAAGCTGGCCGATGAAAAAATTGTGGACAATTAACTGGAACTGCTTCAAATAGTTTATAATAATTGGTACGTCAATATGAAAAATTAAATCAACACTTTAGAGAAGTCACTAAATTTAAATCTCTTTACAGAAAACTAAAATCTTTGGATGCTACATTCATTAAGAAGCTGACCAATGAAAAATGAGTGGCTTATCGACAAGAAAAAGTTTCCAGACAAGAAAAAGTTTCCAGAAACATTACAAGTGCAACCTATTAAAATTGTTAAAAACAACAATTTGTTGAAATCAACAACTTCTGGATGAACATGTGCATCACATCGTCAGTTTAATTCATATGCTATTATCAGTTTAAAATGGATATTTTGTGAATTCCTTCTGCTGGAAATCAATTCTAACACGCGGTCCAGTACGTTCCTAATTTCAAATTGCCCGCATGTTAATAAATGTTAATGCTGTTTTATGACACCAAAAGGAAGGAAATCGAATTATCAATGCAAAAGTGTTTACTAATAATGTTTAAGATATTTAAAGTTTTGTTGTTTGTTTTTTTTTTGTTCTTATTTGTTGATATGTTTAATACGATTATTATTTATCAATTGGTAATGTAGTGTATTATGTAGTGTAGTGTATTATTATATATTTTATTTTGATGAAAATTAATAAATTATACAAAATTCATAGAATTTTGGCTTTGTATTTGCAACGATGTTAATTTTGAATTTGACTCGCATCGAAAATTGTTTGACAAATTATTGAGTAGCGATGCATTTCAATTTGAGGATAACACTTGAGATATTATTGCTAATGTGTTGAATTTCACTGTTGAGGGTAATGTCTGTTTTTTGTTGAGAACGCGATTTTCTCAACAATTTCTCAATTTGAATATTACCCTAATCCTTTGAAAAAATGTTTGAGAAATTGTTGAAATTTAGCATTTTTCAAACGTTTGTGTTTATTGGGTAGTGATATCAAAATAATTTCAATTTTTTTTGGTACATTTTGCTACTTTGAAATGCTGGCAGGGCAATTACGCGATAAAAAATTGATAATTAAAAATTTTACATAGCCTATATGTGGAAAACTAATCCAAACGATTCCTTAAATTTATATATGCCAAAAAAAAACAGAGTTCGATATCTCGAAAACAAGACATTTTCAGAAAAATTCTCCATATTTTTTCTTAAAAATAGTTAACAAAAATGGGAAGAAAAATATCGCTTTTCATGGGTTGTTGTTCCAAGTTGTTTACTTACCCCCATATGCAAACAAGTTAAAGAAAACTTCAAGCCTACGTTTACCATATAAATTGTTTCGATAAACTGTCAATAAACTATTTTACATATGGGCATTAATATTTGCTTTAACTGTCAATTAACAAAAAGAAAATTTCAAATATCTTCTCTCCGGTTAATTTTAACCGAAAAATTATCGGCAGTTAAGTTCCTAACTGGCATATGGAATATATAGGCAAGACGGCAGCTATATCCATAATACGGTTTAAAAGTTCGTTAGTTAACGGAGCTTCATGAAAATGGGCGTAAAATGCACTCTCTTAACCCCAAATTTTGTTTTTAATAACTTGTGATAAATTAGATTTGTTCCCACTTCGTGCTTTTTCGTGTTAGCACACTTTTGCAAGAAGTGTGTAAATTATTCTACATGGCAACATGGCACGTTATGCAATCACAACCGAATAAGATTTCAGTCCGCTATCAACCTGTTGGGGTGTCAGGTGTTGAAAATAATTTTTACTGCAAATTTCTGGAAGAGGTCTACGTGGAATCTTAGAACAATGTCGACTTTTTTGAAGGCTTCCAGATTAATGGGCGCAATCGGCTCTGCCCGTTTCTATAGCTCAAAAATACATGAGGTTGTCATTGTATCCGCAGCTCGCACACCCATGGGTAGTTTTCAATCTCAACTCGCCCCAATGAGTGCAACGCAATTAGGTAATACGATTATTAAAATGTTTTGTTTTTTGCATGCTAATAACTTGGATGTAATATTTATTTTAGGTGCTGTTGCCATTGAGGCTGCTGTACAAAGAGCTGGCATCAGCAAGGAGGATGTCCAGGAGGTGTACATGGGCAATGTGGTGTCTGCCGGTTTAGGACAAGCACCTGCGAGACAAGCTGCAGTTTTCGCTGGATTGCCAAAGAATGTATGTTGTACCACCATTAATAAGGTATGCTCGTCGGGTATGAAATCGGTTATGGTTGCTAGCCAATCGTTGATGCTGGGACATTCGGAAATAGCTGTGGCAGGTGGTATGGAATCTATGTCTAATGTTCCATACTATTTAAAGAGGGGTCAAACTCCCTATGGTGGTATAAACATGATCGATGGCATAGTCTTCGACGGTTTGTGGGATGTCTATAATAAATTCCATATGGGAAATTGTGCCGAAAATACAGCTAAGAAAATGGGAATTACCCGTCAGGAACAAGATGACTTTGCTGTTACTTCCTATAAACGGTCAGCAAAGGCCTGGAGTGATAAAGTGTTCGATGCCGAAATCGCGCCCGTGACAATACAACAAAAGAGAAAAGCTGACGTTGTCATATCTGAAGATGAAGAATACAAACGTGTAAACTTTGATAAATTTGGTAAATTAGCAACAGTATTCCAAAAAGAGAATGGAACTGTTACTGCCGGCAATGCTTCAACATTGAATGATGGTGGTGCTGCCGTGGTTCTTATGACGGCCGAAACTGCTGCGAAAATGAATGTAAAACCTTTGGCCCGTGTTGTAGCCTTCCAAGATGCCGAAACCGATCCAATTGACTTTCCTATTGCTCCAGCATTGGCTGTTCCAAAGCTATTAGCAAAGGCTGGTGTCAAAAAGGAAGATGTTGCCATGTGGGAAATAAATGAAGCTTTTTCACTCGTCGTTTGTGCCAATATTCGTAAAATGGATGTTGACCCCAATAAAGTGAATGTCCATGGTGGTGCTGTGTCATTGGGTCATCCAATTGGCATGTCGGGAGCCCGTTTGGTTACTCATTTGGCCCACTCTCTCAAGAGTGGAGAATTTGGATGTGCTTCCATTTGCAATGGTGGTGGCGGTGCTTCTTCGATTTTAATTCAAAAGTTGTAAACATAAGAATAAAAGTAAAAGTACATATTTTGTGGCCATGTTCTGAATCGTTCTGTTTAATTCATCCAAAGAAAATTTTGCCATACTTTTGAGATTATAAATAAAAAAAAAAAAATTCCAATATAAAAACTTAATACAAAAATGATTATAGAAAATATAAAAATGTTTGGAACTTACGATATCAGAACTGGTCCTTACGTGTTATTGTAGCCACGTCGCATTGTAGAAAAGTCTTTATAACCAGTCTTGCATTTATTAAATATTTCATATACACGTATGCATATATTTTTATTGGAATTTATTTTTTAAATTATGTAACATTTTTAAAATGTGATATATCGCCTTAAAGTCTATTATTACGAAAAAAAAAAAATAAATACATTTCTATCAACATATTTGTTTTTAAGTCTTTACGATGTAAATCTGTAGTGTAACTACTTGTAGCCCATTATTTTCAATGGTTGGTTGTTTCAGCAGTTTTTGTTTGCTGGAAATTGACGTTTGATAAAACAATGAAATAGCTATCACTGTTGTTGATTCTAATTATTCTATTCTAGTTCAAAATTTTGAATGAGTGCATAAAATTTGTATGCAGTCTTGCCTTGCGGATTTAGATAAATACGTTTTGATAAAATTCTTTATTTTGCCAAGCTTGAGATCTACGTTTTGGTGAAATAACCACAAGAATACTAACGTTATGTACCGAATATAAAGGGGGATAGGAGAGTGCTATATATAATTAAAAATCGAAATCGATCAGTTTTAATATTGCTTTGGGATCGAATAAAAATAAACATTCAAGAAGTAAAATGAAAATTCTCTATATGGCGGCAATACCAATATATGGGCTCATATGTCCCATTCACACGTGGTACCAACTTTCAAACAGATATCTGTTTTTCTTTCGAAATTTCATCGGATGAACTGTCAGATACAGCCAATAAAGGCCTATCATACATGTATTGTTAGTTTTACGTTTGCGGACACTGAAACAAATAACGCAGTGTTTTTGGCTGTGTCATCCACTGCCGAAAATTTTTCCACTGTGTCACGGAAAAATTATTTTCTTGGAATCTTCTAAACCTTCTGAAGAGGACCTCCGTCAAAATATCTTAAATATAATCCAAGAGAAATTACTTTCCATAGTTTCCATATAATCCAAGAGAAATTACTTTCCATGACAATTATCATGGTACCTTTTAAAATCAATAACATTCGCCCATCTCAATCTAATTTGCAATTATGAAAAAGATAATAAAAATAGTTTAGCATTAGTTGTGAACCGGTTCTGATTTGCATATTTAGATTGCATTCGTCTCACACCATATTGAAAAACAATTAAATATACATATGTGTTAATACACTAAACGAAATTTGTGGTTATTTCGGTCAAAATAGTAAAAAGTCTTAAAAAATGAAACGACCATAAAAATGTAAAATTACGTAATGTTTTTTTTAGATTCAATTGAGGAATCCATAATTTGTTTTGGCAAATTACCACACAAGACTTTAAGCCACTAGTGTTCGCCCTACGAGGAACTATTTGGATCGAGTTGAACCATTTTTTGTAGACTTAAAAAACTAGATTGATTTTTAAACTAAATCAGAATAGAAATACTTCTAACATATTTACGATGGCAATAATCAAAATTACTTATTCTAAACAATCGAGTAAACGAACTTGGCATCTAAACAAACGTACAATTGGGAACAAAAAATAATAATTTAGACCGGGAAAGATACGATGTGGCACGGCTATAGATACCTTCGGATATGAATACATAAGATCTTACTATAAGATCTTACTATATATAAGATCTGACTGTATATCACATCAATTAGATATAATGATCTGATGGATCTGTCAAAATTATGTTATATATTCAGATCATGAACCAATCTTGAGAGCACTTAAAGAGTTTAATAAATTGAATAGCTTGCATGATTTGGACTTTGCAATGGCTTTAAATAAGTTTAACTCTACTTTAGATTTGATTTACTTTTAACTCTGCTAGTCTGTAGAGATTGTAATCCATAGACTTAATAAATAAATAAGTAATCCCATATACAATGTACAATTCTCCAATTTATTCTGGGTTTCCAAAGTGTTTGGATAATAACTTAGCATATTTGCTTTATTAATAATTAATTCTTACTTTAAACTTAAACATAACTTCAGTAGAGAAAAATAATTTACAAAAGTTCAGTATTTTCATTTAAGAGAACAGTTTCGAAATTTGGATGAACCAGTCGCATATGCCTATGTAACTTAAATTTACGTGTATAACTCTCTCCGCAAACTTCGCAAGCAAAAGAATCAGGGTTAAGATGACGACTAGCGTGTACCATTGCCCTTGCACGACTACCAAGCTTTCGTCCACAACAAGTTATATATAGTTCACTCTCTTTATGCATCAAACGAAAATGGTCTGTTAATTCTGTAAAAGATTTGCATTTATGCGTGCATACAATGCATTCCAATATCGGCCTCCATTGGGCAATTATGTCGTCTAATTTTTTAAATGATCTCCTTGTTTTATCACATTCTGCCGTATCTTCATCTGTTGTTCTTGCTTTACCATATAAATAGGCATGCGATGCGTTTTTATGGATTTGTAAATTACTCTTTGTGGCAAAAACTTTACCACATATATCGCATTTGTATGCATTGGCATCCAAATGTAGCATAGCATGTTCTTCAAATTTGCTTCTATAAAAGAACTTTTTGTCACAACATGTTATCTGAAATTCCTCCCGAGGGTGAGCTCTACGGGAATGTTCTTTCAGCGTGGTAAACGACGGGAACACCTCAGAACACAATTCACATGGCAATGTAGGTCTCCATTTCGCTATGCGCTCATCACTTTCTTGATGAGATTTTGTTTTATTTATGGTATTCGCTGGTATGCATTGCGACTGCCTGTGGGAAGTAAAATTGGCTCTACTTGTAAAACGCCTGCCGCAGGCCATACACATAAAGGCATTTGGATCGAGGTGTAGGCGGACATGTTCTTCAATTTGACAACGATACGTGTATGTCTTGGAGCAACACATAACCCCAAACTCACCTTTGCCATGTTTCTTACGATGATGAACTTTCAAAGTGGTAAAACTTGGAAATGACTCATGACACTTTAAACATTCCAAGGTTGGAAGCCATTGAGCTATAATGTCATCAGATTCCTTAGCTTTTTCTGCATTTGATTTTTCTTTTCCCGATTTACCCATTGGCTCGAATTTCGGCATATAGTCCTGAGAGTTATCACCATCTGATATTGGTTCACTTAACTTTTTCCTCTTGTGTAGTGGTTCATGGTCTTCGACCTTATCCTTAACTTCCTGCATTATTATTGAGGTCACAGCTTGTTCAATCTCCTTTGTTTCGTCGGCAACTTCTTCGGGAAATTTTCTAAATGTCTTGATTTTGTTCTCCACTTCATCGTCAGAACATTGAACGACATCAATGTCTTCCGTTTCTGATCGTTTCGTGTTTCCTACATGATTTGTAACCTCTTCCGAAATTTCGTATTCATTACCAATATCTTCCGTGTAACATTCGATGACATTTTCCGAAGTTGTATTATTTGGTATTTCTTCTATTAGCTCTAGATAAGGCTGCCCATCTTCAATAACATCGTCATCATGTTCCTCAACTATAAGTTCATCTAGAGTATAACTTTTGAGTAATGTTTTTTGCGTCTCGACTATGGCTATCTGATAGTTATGAAAATCGTTTATTTGACGCCAACACTCTGCACAAATATGCTTATAGTTTTGTCCGTAGAGATCGCTTAGCATCTGCATCAAATACGAAAGTTTAATAAAATGTAATTTGTATAATTTTCTGAGAACTTGCCTCCGCATGAAAATAATGGACCATAACTTCATGAATCTCGTTTGGTTGATCATCTTCCCCATAGAGGTCTATATATTCACTGGACTCGTCGATTAGGCAGAGGCGGCATACCAATTTATTGGACATTTTATAGTCTCTCTTTTGGTGGCTCCAAACATTAGATATTATGGGATGAATAAATCAGACAGTTTGGGAATGCTGTTGATACCATTCGACCAATAGCCAAACATATGCTTGCATTCTTCTTCTCTAATGAGCCGTTTATACGAACATCCAGAAAGAATAAAAACACAAGAGAACGAAACTGTTAAGCGAAACTGCGTCAGTAGGTGGTAGTAATGAGGAAAATTTCCAAAGACTTTGTAATTATAACAAGATGTTCAAATTGCCTCTTGTTCTTGAATAGATAAAAGTGCACGACTTTAGGTTCACACACGTTCGTTATCTATTTTGCTTGTTGGAAGGTTTCTTTGCAACATTTTCTCCAATTCCTCTTTAAAATTGTATGGCAATGCAATTTGTAAAGATACAGTACAAATACCCTGCCAACATTTTTTGAATTTGGGGGCGCTTCTGAGAATCCCCAGTACGTCGAAAACAATCATATACGATATCAAAAACTCGTCGGAAAAGCGCCGTCACTATTGAGAAGTTGTACCACGCCAAGTTACTACAAAAAGGTTTCGCATGAGTGCAATTATTAGGTGCCTTTATAGATCAATTTAGAACGACGCCAATAAGAGACCCTCCAAACAATCAGAAAAAGCACATTTTAAGATAGTGGTAAAAGAATCATTGTGGTCGAGTAAAACACGTTTGTTTAGATATTTATTAATTTGATTAATCATTTACAAATTCATAAAAATATAACATTTATACCACTATCACATCACATTTAACATAATTTTTTGCATTAATGATGATGTAGAGTTACAAGTAGCGAGTTACATGTTGCAGCGTCTATCAGCCAGTGTTTTTATTCGATGGAGGCAGCGTGTCTGTAAAATATTTGAAAAACAATCACTTTATTCCATTTGGAAAATCAAAAATTGTTCACCAATATACCTTTCACAATTTTAAGCGTAAAATCTATGTTTTCAGAACTTTATTTTCGTTTTTATTTAAATAAAATATAACAAGCTGGTTGCGCTTGGCGTTTCACAAAAAATAAAATGGCTTTTGTAAAAGTAGTGATGGCAAAATACATGTATGAAGTACATTTTGTACTTTATGATATGCTGCCCCCCATCACAGTAGGATGGTTGTAGTGACATTTACGAGTCTGTGGTAGCGATGAAGATGAAATGGAACTTTGAAATGCTGGCAGGGGTCGACAGAGAACTGAACTGTTTGACGCCGACGCAAACTGTAATGATATTTGAGAGAAGTGCCGACAAAAACTGCATGATATTAGAGAAATTTTCAAAGATTATCTGAAATAACAAGATGTCTATATGCTTCCTCTTTTTTTCCAATAGACTCATGAGTTTAGGTCCATACATGTATGAGAGAGTTGGAAAAAAATGGGTATGATGTTATGAATTTAAAAAAGAAAATGAAGAATTTTCAATTTGGTTAATAGGCTTGTTTCGGCACTCTTTTCATTCAACATTTATGCCAAAAGAAATTACTTCAAGTAAATTGTTTTTATTTTTATTTTGTTGTGTCTTTATTTCAAAGTTCCATTTCATCTTCATCGCTACCACAGACTCGTAAATGTCACTACAACCATCCTACTGTGATGGGGGGCAGCATATCATAAAGTACAAAATGTACTTCATACATGTATTTTGCCATCACTACTTTTACAAAAGCCATTTTATTTTTTGTGAAACGCCAAGCGCAACCAGCTTGTTATATTTTATTTAAATAAAAACGAAAATAAAGTTCTGAAAACATAGATTTTACGCTTAAAATTGTGAAAGGTATATTGGTGAACAATTTTTGATTTTCCAAATGGAATAAAGTGATTGTTTTTCAAATATTTTACAGACACGCTGCCTCCATCGAATAAAAACACTGACTGATAGACGCTGCAACATGTAACTCGCTACTTGTAACTCTACATCATCATTAATGCAAAAAATTATGTTAAATGTGATGTGATAGTGGTATAAATGTTATATTTTTATGAATTTGTAAATGATTAATCAAATTAATAAATATCTAAACAAACGTGTTTTACTCGACCACAATGATTCTTTTACCACTATCTTAAAATGTGCTTTTTCTGATTGTTTGGAGGGTCTCTTATTGGCGTCGTTCTAAATTGATCTATAAAGGCACCTAATAATTGCACTCATGCGAAACCTTTTTGTAGTAACTTGGCGTGGTACAACTTCTCAATAGTGACGGCGCTTTTCCGACGAGTTTTTGATATCGTATATGATTGTTTTCGACGTACTGGGGATTCTCAGAAGCGCCCCCAAATTCAAAAAATGTTGGCAGGGACTTTACGAAACGTAAAGAAAATAGGATTTAAAACCTACTTTGTAGTAACAAATATTCTTTTTTATAAATGTTTTCATTCCATTAAATTTTTTGGCAGACAATTTGAAATTATAAAAATTTATGAAAACGGCGCTTTGACCGCAACGTTGGTAATACCAAAGCTGCAGGCATTGTGCGACATCTATACGGTTGACATTTGTTGTTTTTATAGAAGAGAAATTTTCGTCCTCTTGTGTTTTTATTCTCTCTGGAACATCATATGTTAGAGTTGCCAGCTTTTGGGTCAAGATTGCTAAACAATTCCAAACTGGAAAATTACTTTTATTCAACACGCTTTCAAACAATTTTACTACCAACAATTTTACTGTATTTACTGCCTGGTCATGAAACACAAAATCGACTCGAGACGAATCGTTGAAACTATAATAACATTTGATATATTTTCTAGAAAATCCTGAATTTGGTCATGAACTCATTATTTATGATTTACTATCGAACACCGAAACAATTAGCATTTCACAGACTCTGGTTTTCGAGATATCAATATGTGATTTTTGACGAATCGTTCGTCTCGAGGCGAACGAAAATTCCACGAACAGGCAGTAAACTAAAATTCAATTAGAGAAAATCGCGTTCTCAACAAAAAACAGACATTACACGTAACAGTAGAGTTCAAAACATTAGCAACGACTTTTCAATATATTAGAAACAATTTCTCAAATTTTTATTTTTCATTTTTGAAGAAAAGCCATTTGCGAGGCGAGGTGTTAAATACAAAATAAGAAGTGGACGTTTTCAAACAAGGGAGATCACTTAGAATGTCCCTGTCGCTACAAGCCTGCCATCATTTAAAATTTCGATTTCATATGAATATGGGAGCTATATCTAAATCTGAACCGATTTCAACCAAATTTGGCTTGCTAGCTACAATATTAATTCCACTCCTTGTGCAAAATTTAGCCAAAACTCTGGCTTTTGGGGCCATATAAGTGCATATTGGGCGAAAGATATACACATGTGGACAGAAAAATAGGTGTAAGAATTTTTTTTAAACATGACTATGGTTTTTCTATTTTATGTTTTTATTGAATATTTCGGAATTATTTATAAAGTCGTCATATGTCGTGTATTTAAAAATTAGTTTAGAATTCAGATAGGACTAAATAATAACTTAAAATAAATTAAATTAAAAAAAATCATCGAATTTTATGCGGACAGTAAAATAGGTGTATATGAAAAAAAAACATGAAAATAATACAAGAATTTGTACATTAAAGTTAGTACATTAAAGTTAGTGTTTTCACCGGGATTTCTAAGGACTGCTTCAATTCTCTTAGACATGGATAAAATTAACTTATGGCATATCTCGACTTGTATATTATACCATACTTTTTGAATATTTTCCCACAATTGTTTTTTGTACCTGTAGGGAAGCTTGGAGAAATCTCTCTTGAGTTCGCCCCAAAGGTTTTCAATGCGATTGAGGTCGGTGGACTGACTTGACCACTCAACAACGTTCGATTTATGACCCCGAAACCATTCACTTACCAACTTTGATTAGTGTTTCGGGTCGTTATCTCCAAACAAGTGGCATATTTTCCTCAGCATATGGTAAACCATGGCCTTGTTAAAAAAAAATTCGTACACTTATTTTTCTGTCCACATGTGTATATGGGAGCTATACCTAAATCTAGGGATGCCAGATTTTAAAGAGGCAAAAAGAGCACATTCAGCTTATAAAAAGAGCACATACGAAAGGTATAGAACACACTTTTTCAAATAAAAGAAAATCATTTAATTTAATTGAAATATAATTCATTTAAACAAAGCAAAAAGGTACATACCATAAACATAAAATAAGTCACTTTCAACTCATGCTAATTTTCTTACAATACTTTGTAAGTCATTTTTTGGTGTTTTTGTGAAAAACGTTATTGAAGAAGTTTGTTTACATTTAGAACAGAGTACAAAGTGAAGAAGCAACATCGGCATGCTCTTCTACGACTCTGATATATAAAGTAACACACTATTTAATTAGAAAATAACGGCTAGGAAAATCTCTTAGTGCGACATTTACATATTTTCAGTTTACTTTTACCATTTGATTAATATTTGTTGTGATGCAGAAAAAAGAGCACTTTCGCGTGCTGTTTTGGCCTGTCGTGTTTTAAGAGCACATTTTGTAAAAACGAGCACATGTGCTCTTTAAAAGAGCACGTCTGGCATCCCTACCTAAATCTGAACCGATTTCAACTAAATTCGGCACAGTTTACGATACTAAATTAAATTCTAGCTTCTGGGGCCACATTATTAGAATCAGAAATCAGAAAAAAACATATATATGGAAGCTATATCTAAAACTGAAACGATTTCTTCCAATATCAATAGGTTTTTTATTCTGATCCAAAATATATACTTGTGCCAATTTTGAAGTCGATTGGATTAAAAGTGCGACCTAGACTTTGATTACAAAAAGGTCGAATATATTGAATCGAGTTTTTCCATATTGTGAATTGAAGCCCTTTGTCTTGCGAAAACTCCTGTTGCATTTCTGAAGGTGCGTACAATGTTCAGCTTTTCCACCAAAACATTAAATAAGTACCCAATAAACACAAACGTTTGAAAAATGATAAATATCAACAATTTTTCAAAGGATTAGGGTAATATTCAGATGTGTTGAAGATGAGCTGTTTGAATATATGTTGAAAATTACATTTATCCTCAAACTGAAAAGTTGTTGAATTTGAAAAACGCTCATCCTGTGTTTATTGGGTAGTGCAAAAATATACATGAAGAAATTAGTTGGTTTCCGCTATCCATAAGCAATTCAATATGAACGAAATTTCTTCTAGTAGTGCATACCTACACAGAAAAAATATCACCAAACTTTTACAATAAAAATTCTAATTGAATTTTTAAAAATATTAATTTAAAAATTTAATTGGTTCAACAAATGTTTTAATTGAAAGAAAAATCAATTACAGAAATTAATTGTATAAATTATTTTTTAATTGGAACAGTTTAATTGACTTTGGTGATTGATACTATCATTTCTGTGATTGAAGATATTTCAATTAAAAATTAGTTGGATACATTAATTTAGTGATTGAAGACAAAACATAGTTTTTTCTGTGTATATTCCTTTAAACAAAGTTTCAAACAAACACTTTTTATACCCTGCGCCACACTGTGGAACAGGGTATTATAAGTTAGTGCATATGTTTGCAACACCCAGAAGGAGACGAGATAGACACATGGTGTCTTTGGCAAAAATGCTTAGGGTGGGCTCCTGAGTCGATATAGCCATGTCCGTCTGTCCGTGAACACATTTTTGTAATCAAAGTCTAGGTCGCAGTTTTAGTCCAATCGACTTCATATTTGGCACAAGTATGTGTTTTGGCTCAGAATAGATACCTATTGAATTTGGAAGAAATCGGTTCAGATTTAGATATAGCTTTCACATATATATATATATATATATATATATATATATATATATATATATATATATATATATATATATATATATATATATATATATATATATATATATATATATATATATATATATATATATATATATATATATATATATATATATATATATATATATATATATATATATATATATATATATATATATATATATATATATATATATATATATATATATATATATATATATATATATATATATATATATATATATATATATATATATATATATATTTCGCCCGATATGGACTAATACGGTCCCAGAAGCCAGAGATTTATCCCAATTTGGTTGAAATTTTGCACTAGGAGTATAATTAGCATTGTATCTATGCGTGCCAAATTTGGTTGAAATCGGTTCAGATTTAGATTTAGCTCCCATATATATATTTCGCCCGATATGGACTTATATGGCCCCCGAAGCCAGAGTTTTACCCTAATTTGCTTAAAATTTTGCACAAGAAGAACAATTAGTACTATAGTCAAGTGTGCCAAATTTTATTGAAATCGGTTCAGATTTAGATATAGCTCCCATATATATCTATCGCCCGATTTACACTCATATGACCACAGTGGCCAATCTTTTACTCCGATATAATTGAAATTTTGCACAGGGAGTACAATTAGCATTGTAGCTATGCGTGCCAAATTTGGTTGAAATCGGTTCAGATATTGTAGAGTACTTATATGTTATAGTATGGCAACATTGTCTGAGTACCAACTGTTATAACTGAAGTTTATCATAAATTGAATTCTCTCAATAAAATCACTTTTGTGTTTACCTTGAAACCGATCACTTGTGCGTTCTTCTTGTCTGTATACTACAAATTGGCGACGAGGAAAATTAAAGAATAATCAGAAAGAGGATAAAAAAGTCAAGGAAAAAAATCCAATGGCGACTGCACCAGCTACAGTTACAGTTTTCCAAACCTCCAATGTTCCTGAATTTACGCCCAGCGTAGAATCTTGGCAAGTGTGGAAAGAAAAACTGGATATACATTTTTGCGAAGTAAATTGTGTGGATGATAATGCAAAAAAAGCAATTTTATTAAAATCTATTGGACCAGCCGCCTACAACATTCTTCATAGCCTTTGCAGTCCAGATCCACCAGTCACCAAAGCATACAAAGAACTATGTGAAATATTGGGTGTGCACTTCACTCCTCCTGTCATAGTTTTCAAAGAAAGGAAAGAATTTCACTTATCTGTAAAGTCTGATGGAGAAACAGTGGCTGAATGGTATGCTAGGGTAAAACGTCTTGCATTAAATTGTAAATTTGGGGACAATCTAGAAGCATTCGTTTTGAACCAATTTGTAGTTGGTCTGCCTGAAACAATTTTTGAGAAGTTGTGTGATGAAGACGAGTCTCTTACTCTGCAGAATGCACTAAAAAGAGCTATGATTGTTGAAACCCGAATGTCTGCCAAACAATATGTCTCCGATTCTGTCAATTATGTAAATAGAAGCATGAGTGCAGTAAATCGTTCTGAATATAGGAGCAGTGAAAAAAAGAAATATGGGCCGTGCAAGCACTGCGGTTGGCGTAATCATGAAAGTCAGTTCTGCAAATATAAAGAGAGCAGGTGTTACAAATGTAAAGCAGTTGGGCATTTGGCTGCGGTCTGTCGTGGTAAAAGAAATGGTGTAAATTATGTATCAAATAATTTGGACAACGAAGACCCCGATGTTTATAATTTTGAAAATTCTGTCTTTAGTTTAATGAGTAACAATTCAAATGGTTTATATTATATACCAGTTACAATTGATGGCATTAACATTGAAGCTGTGTGTGACACTGGAGCACCCTGTATCATAGTTCCCATTTCTTTTTACAAAAACAAAAATATCTTCGCTGAGTTGAGACCTTGTAAAACTCCATATGTAGATTATAGCGGTACTCAAATTTCTCTATTGGGTGAGTATGATGCTTCAATCACTTATCGTGGAGTTACGAAAACAATGGTTGTTGTTGTTTCTAAGTGTAATAGTCCAGCTTTACTTGGTCGTTCATTTTTGAAAATGTTTAACTTCGACTTGGTTCAAGTCAATTTTACGAGAGAATATGGTCATAACAAAGAGACATTTGTAGTCATAGTTGAAGAACTTAAAAGAGAATTTGCGAGTGTTTTTGAAGCGACACTGGGTGAATACAACAAAGAAACGGTATCTCTTAAATTGAGTGAGTGTGCTAAACCAGTTTTTTTCAAACCACGACCAGTACCATTTGCATGGAAAGCAAAGGTTGAGAGTCAACTGGAAAATTTAAAAACGATGGGTGTAATAGAGCAAGTAGACAATTCAGAATGGGCGACTCCTCTTGTTCCCATATTAAAACCTAATGGGGAAATAAGAATATGTGCTGATTATAAAGTCACAATAAATAAACATCTTGAAGATTTTAAATATCCACTGCCGAGGATAGACGAAATTTTTTCGTCATTGCAAGGTGGTCAGCTGTTCACCAAGCTTGACCTTTCTAATGCTTATAATCAGTTAGTTTTGGACGACCAATCACAGCTAATTTGTACCTGGAGTACACACTTAGGTTTATTTAAAGTTAAACGTCTGCCATTTGGTATCAAGACGGCAGCGGCAATATTTCAAAAGACTATGGAGTGCTTATTTCAAGGGATAGCTAATGTAGTTGTATATCAAGACGACATAACTGTAACTGGGAGAGACACTAAGGAACATATAGATAATTTGAAGGCTGTGTTGAACAAATTGAAAACAGTTGGTTTGAAGTTGAATGTTAAAAAATGTCGTTTTTTCCAAGAGGTGATATCGTATCTAGGTTTCACAATAAGCAAAGATGGTTTGTCGAAGAATTTAGAGAGGGTAGCTAGTGTAGTATCCGCACCAGTACCGAGAAATGTTTCAGAAGTCAGGGCATTTACAGGGATGGTTAATTATTATTCTAAATTTATACAGAATTTCGCACAGATAATGGCGCCGTTGTACAATTTGTTACAGAAAGGAGTTCCATTTCACTGGACAAAACAATGTAATGATTCATATAATTTAGTCAAGGAGAAAATTACATCAGATCAGACATTGGCACATTTTGATTGCAAATTACCAATTATTTTATACACTGACGCTAGCAGTCATGCAGTTGCTGGAGTATTGTCGCATAAATTCCCTGATGGTCTCAGACCTATTGCCTTTGTCTCGAGATCGTTAAGTCATAGTGAGAAGAATTATAGTACTTTGGAAAAGGAGGCATTAGCGATCATTTTCAGTGTGTCGAAACTAAAACAATATTTACTGGGGAACAAGTTCATATTGCAGACAGACCACAAGCCCTTGATGGCATTGTTTGGTGAAGATAGGGGCTTGCCAATAATGGCATCGGCTCGTATGCAAAGGTGGGCATTGATATTGTCTGGATTTGACTACAAAGTTAGATATGTCAAAGGGAACTTTAACATTGCGGATGGCTTGTCAAGAATGCCACATATACCCATAGGAAATAGTGTCGAGGAAAGCGATTATGTCAATTTTATTGAATCGGATAATGGTTTGAATTTGAATTTCATGGATATTTCATGCGACACTAGAAGGGATAAGATTTTATCAAAAGTATTGGATTCAATTTTATGCAATACCGTTGCACAATTAGATGGGCATGATTATATACCGTTTCGCAATAAACAGTATGAGTTGTCTGTAGAACATGGGTGTATTTTATGGGGCTATAGAGTGGTGGTACCCACGAAATTGCGGAAACAAATATTACTTGAGCTTCATAAATCACATTTGGGTATAGTGAAGACAAAGGCACTAGCTCGATCATATGTCTGGTGGCCTAACATAGATAGGGATATAGAAGAGATTGTTAAGAGTTGTGTAGCGTGTCAGGAGTTACAGAATAGCCCTGAGAAGAGTTCTCTGATACCTTGGAACCCTTCGAACAAGGCATGGAGTAGAATCCACTTGGATTTCGCGGGGCCAATACACGGTTATCATCTTCTAGTATTGATTGATTCATTCTCCAAGTGGGTTGAGGTGTTTAAAACTAAAGAGATTACAAGCAGTTTCACAATAACAAAATTGCGAGAAACATTTTGTCGTTTCGGGTTAGTAGATGTCATAGTTACTGACAACGGCAGACAATTCACGTCAGATCAATTCAGAATATTTCTCAAGAATAATGGTGTCAGACATATTCTTACTTCCCCTGGACACCCAGCGACGAATGGTCAGGCTGAGAATTTTATCAAAACATTAAAAAAGTCTATTAATGCCAACTTAAGGCATGAATCTGACTTCGACATTATAATAAATAGATTTTTAATAGATTATCGCAATACCATTCATTGTTGTACTGGAGAAACACCAGCAAAGTTGTTTTTTGGTCGTAGCTTGAAAACGCGCTTCAGCTTACTCAAACCTCCAATTTCTAGAGATACTATAATTGAGTCACAAGACAAGAACATTGTGAACTACAAAGGAAAGAGAAATGTTGAATTCTACAAAGGCCAAGCTGTTCTAATTCGTGATTACAGAAATGTAAATAAACCCTCCTGGCAGCAAGCCACGATTAAAGAAAAGTTGGGACCCCGCTCCTATTGTTGCATCATTTCATATAATAATCGAGAAATTAAAAGACATACAGATCAAATAAGAAATCTAGAAGTGAAAAGAGAGACATCAGCTGACAAATCAAATTGTGAAGAGAGTGCTCCACAGTCACAACAGCAGACAACGTATAATGACGTCAACGTTAACTTAGGCAGCCAAATAACGGAAAGAGTACTAAGGCCCAGACTGGAGGGGAAGGTAGTGAGAAAATAAAGAAAGAGATTATTGTGTATATGAATTAATAAGAACTATGAAATATTATCATACATCCTATATCTATTTTGAAATATTTTAGTTGTAAGATTATATGAATTTTCAGCTCAGAGAAGAGCGTGTAGAGTACTTATATGTTATAGTATGGCAACATTGTCTGAGTACCAACTGTTATAACTGAAGTTTATCATAAATTGAATTCTCTCAATAAAATCACTTTTGTGTTTACCTTGAAACCGATCACTTGTGCGTTCTTCTTGTCTGTATACTACAGATATATATGTAGCTCCCATATATAGCTTTAGGCCGATTTACACATATATGACCACAAAGGCCAATTTTTTGCTCCGATTTAGTTGAAATTTTGCACAGGGAGTAGAATTCGCATTGTAGCTATGCGTGCCAAATTTGGTTGAAATCGGTTCAGATTTAGATATATCTCCCATATATAGCTTTCACCCGATTTACACTCATATGACCACAGAGGCCAATTTTTAACTCCGATTTAGTTGAAATTTTGCACAGGGAGTAGAATTAGCATTGTTGCTATGCGTGCCAAATTTGGTTGAAATTGCTTCAGATTTAAATGTTTCCCATATTTATACCCTGCGCCACACTGTGGAACAGTGTATTATAAGTTAGTTTTTTACTAACATTGTGTTCCACCCTAGTGCATTAGCCGACTTAAATTGTAAGTCTATAGATTTTGTATTTAGAAGTCTTCTGTCCAGATCGAGAGATATTTAAATGTATGTATTTGGGACAAACTTTTATATATAGCCCTCAACACATTTGACGGATGTGATATGGTATCGAAAATTTAGATCTACAAAGTGGTGCAGGGTATAATATAGTCGGTCCCGCCCGACTTTAGACTTTCCTTACTTGTTTGAAATTACGGTACTACAGGTTTGACAAGTGTTTAAATCATAAACTATCTATAATAACAACTAATAAAATTCCCGGTAGCAAAACACATAATAACAAACCATATTCAAAACTACTAACTATCCTCCTTAGTTCTAAGGGTAATCAAAAGATTTACGACGATTGAAATTACAATAATAAAAATTCTTGAAATGGTTTTTTCATTTTAAAACGTGACGTTTTTATTATTACAACATTAAATTAAGACAAATATATACTTGGATAAATAATAGAACATATAAATTTAATTATTTTTCAATATCATTGGCAAGACAGCATGTGGTTCGGTATTACGTGGATTGTCCGAATATAAAGCAACGGTCCGTTCGTTCAAATCGAATATGCCCACAGCAATTGTTTTCACCTCTTGATCCAACGATCCATTTTCTCGATAGACACAGTGTTCACCTCCACTGCAATCGCCAAGCATATTTATAACGTCTTGTTTGCTCTTTGCTGGTTCGTATTTACCGAAGGTGTTCATACGAGAAATGCTAGAATCCAACATTATTTGATTGGCTTGTTCAATTTTGATACGTTCATATCTGCAAAAATAAATAATTTAAATTTTAATCGATAACTAGAACAAGTCCCAAATATTTTACGAATTTTAACTTCTTTAAAAAAAATTGTAGGTTTTTTTGCAATTTTGTCAAAATATATTTTTTCATTAAAATATTCATACTTATTCATTTCCTTTATAGCTTTGATATTTTACTAACAAGGAAGATGTTCTTTGCATGTGAAAACGTTGAAGATACGTCAATTTTACACGCAACGAGATGGCTTTGTGAATTAGTCATTCGTAAAAGTTACAAAGACATTAAAAAATTCCAACATAATAATTGCAATTTGGATTCGGATGTTTCTATCAGAAGTGCCGGACACTGTTGGTATCGGTCCAGTTTACTCGAACTTAAAGTAACATCAAGAGATTTTAAATTGTGGGAAAACTCAATACAAATTCATACTAATTTTGAGACAACCAAAAAATTATTTAAGATGGTAAATAGTGGTCCTTGTTTGTGATATAGCCCTCGTACTGGAACGGACAGTACGAGGGCTATAGCTCGTTCTTACTTCTTGACTGCTTTGAAGTGTAAATCCTCATCATGGCTTACATGTGCCAATATTTTTAATATGGCCGCAATAGAGTTATTAGATGTGTGCACTAGATAGGGTCACGGCCTTAAGGTGGGTATTAAGTTCGAGTTTAGCCGCTAAAAACGTAATTTTTTCACGATTGCTTTTCTTTTATAATCCATTTTAAGGAATACAAACTTTTTGAAAATTTGCTTTGGGCTTTTCCCCATCAAGTTATAATAAAATTTGCAACAAATATGTATAATTTCATGCATTTTTCTTACTGATTTAGTTTTCACTTTAGCGATTTTAGCGGCTAAACTCGAACTTAATACTCGCCTTTAAGGAAAAAAGTTCATGCGGTCACCCCCCAGTTTTGTAGCATATTCGAAGACAATTTCAGAACACCAAAACTTTTTTTTCACCAAAACTAGGGTGACTTATTGACTTTTTAAAATCTCTGTAAGTTTTTTGTTTATGAAAGTAAATACTTCAAAAGCAAAAGTTTCATATTTTGTTAAGATCTATATAATGGTTATCAAAAATGGGCATCATAGGGGTATACGAAGCGAAATAAAAAAATTAAAACTCAAATTTGACGTCCGAGTTAAAAATGACCAATGCACGAAATATAGCCCCTGATCAACCACGAATAACGAAATGCGTTTCTTTTCGATCGGACTTCAAATGACGACACAGCACAATAAATTGTATTTTGGGGGGTCGTAGGGTGCACGAAAAAAAATGTTTTGGTGTTGTGAAATTGTTTTCGAATATGCTACAAAACTGGGGGGTGACCGCATCAACTTTTTTTCGTGACCCTATCTAGTGTGCACGTCAGTGAAATTTTACCAGTGCTCACACGCGATTTTTATGATATGATTTACACACACTCCCCACATCCATTCTCATGAACTTCTTTCAAATACTAGCATTCACTAATATATGTGTTTATGTAGTTTTACGGTTATGCTATACGTTAATTCGCCTTTAAATAAATATAAATCAATAGCCAATGTGTGTTTTTATAAGTCTTTTAACTTGGTGGTGGAAATAAATTATTTCCGAATTCGATTGAACCTATTAATAGAAATGGTCCACGCGACCGAATGATGAAGGTAGCTATAACCGATGTCGTCGGCAGACCCAACCAATACCATATGAGATATTGGTTGTGTTGACCGAATCTGTCAGTTGACACAACTGGCAACTGGTAGTTGCTACAACTGCCAAAACGAGGTTGGCAATAAATTCGATTATCACAACCAATATGTATTCTCTGTGTGGAGACTACATCAGATTCTGAATTTGTAACAACTATTTTTGTTTGAGTTCATATTCGGTATACTTATTTTGGATCTAAAATACCTCTAGGCAAATCGGATAAAAACTACGGTTTCTATAAGCCCAAGAAGTCAAATCGGGAGATGGGTCTACATGGGGCTATACCAAAACATGGACCGATACACACTATATTTGGAACTCCTATTTGTGGTGCTAAAATATCTCTAGGTTTCCAATTTCAAGCAAATTTCAAAAAAAATACGGTTGCCAGAAGCCCAAGAAGCTTTGGCGTAGCTAGCTTGCACACAAATCAACAAATAATTTCTTAATACAAAACGAAATGTTAGATCAAGGAAGTTTCTGCTGTTGAAACAGATGTTTCTTAAACCGCAAAATAGTCTTTGTTTATTGTACCCGTTTGACCTCAATGAACTATTGGTTTCAAAGAAACAATTTTAACAATATATGTCTAAATTTCCTTTCCCAAAAACGAAATTAAGTTTTTGCATATGGTATTCACCTGACATCCTTTAAGCTATATAATTAGAAATATTAAGTGTTCTCGACGGATAATATCTATTGCTTTCCCTACATATTTTTATCTCTCAGGTTCTCATGTCTGGATCTTACTTCGATTCATAAACATCACGTCCAATTCAAAGGTGCAACGATAGATATTTCTATAGAAAATTTTGTCGAAATTTTATTTCTATAGAAAATTTTATCAATTTTTTTTCTCTATATAAAATTTTGTCAACATTTGATTTCTATAGAAAAAGTTATCAAGATTTCATTTCAATAGAAAATCTTATCAAAATTTTATTTCTATAGAAAATTTTATCAAAATTTTATTTCTATATAAAATTTTGTCAAAATGTCATTTCTACACCCAAAACAAAACCCACCGTGGAAGAAAATGTAGGTTTTTTATTAGAAAATTTTAACTGAAATAGTTTTTTTAATTTCAACATGTTACAAATAAGTTAATACTTTTTTATCAAATTGAAGAAAATTTTTTAAAAGTAATTATTTTTTTTTTGTTATTTAAGAAAATGTCATATGTTGAAAGAAAAAATTGGATTTAAAAGTTGTTAAAATGTCTTTAGCGCTGTACGAAGTTCGAGACAGGTACAATTTTAGTAAAATTTACTCATTTGAGAGACTTATGAACTCAATTTAAGCAAACTTCTGCCATTTTAGGAAAATATGAACTATTTTATTTTTTAGTAAAATTGTGCACTTTATTTGTACACCCAAAGAAATTTGTTAGTAGGGACAGCAGAAAAGTCTGCTAAAATAGCAGAAAGTCTGCTGAAAAAGGGACAGCAATCACTGTTTGCTGGAATAGCAAACATTTGTTGCTATTTTTTAAGCTCGATTACACTAAAACATGTTTTATTTTGGCTAAAACAAATAAAAATTTCAACTTAGGAGCTAACCTAACATAATTAAAACAATATTTTATGAATATGTATAGTATTTGGCAAAAAATCTGCATATTTATCGAATTGAGGCTAACAGCAAACAAAATGTTTGCTGATCGTATTTAGGAGCTTGTAAGTATATTACTGTGCAAAAATATACCAAAAATTACTTTTGGTTCTTAAATATGCTTTGAGGAAACATTTATAACCTAAACATTTTATAAATTGTTGTTCATTAGGCCCTGCAGTACAAAAATATAACAGCAAACATCGACTGCTGTTTTTAGCAGACTTTTTCCTATGAGTGTATATAACTTTTTTTTCTTATTTTTAGTGCACGACATTAAAGCTAGAAAATAATTGTTCAAATAAGGAACATTTACTCATATTGTGCACAATTTAACTAAAATCAACTAATCTTCATGAACTAAAATAAAGTTCAGTTGGCATTAGAGCCCCTTTTTTTCTGGTTGTATAGAAAATGTTGTCAAAATTTTATTTCTATAAAAAAATTAGTCAACTTTTTTATACCCTTCACCACTACTGTGGTACAGGGTATAATAAGTTTGTGCATTTGTATTTAACACCGAGAAGGAATAGCCATAGACCCATCTTTTAGTATACCGATCGGCTTAGAATTAAATTCTGAGTCGATTTAGCGATGTCCGTCTGTATGTCTGTTGATATATTTTTGTGTGCAAAGTCCAGCTCGCAGTTTAAGTCCGATCGTACTCAAATTTGGCATAGGGTCCTTTTTCGGCTCAAAGACGATCCCTATTGATTGGTTCAGATTTAGATATAGCTGCCATATATATTTAAAACCGATCTGGTCATAAATGACGTATTTATCAACCGATCTTCTTCCAATTTCGTATAATTGAATATTTTGTGAGTCTCGTAGATTTTTCAGAATATCAGTAAAATCGGTTCAGATTCAGATATAGCTCTCATATATAGCTATCGCCCGATTTACACTCCTATGGCCCCAGAGGCCAATCTGTTGTTCAGATTTACGTGAAATTTTGCACAGGGAGTAGAATTGACATTATAAATATGCGTACCGAATTTGGTTGAAATCGGTTCAGATATAGATATAGCTGCCGTATATAGCTTTCGCCCGGTTTACACTCCTATGGCCCCAGAGGCCAATTTTTAGTTCCGAGTTACGTGAAATTTTGCACAGGAAGTAGAATTAACATTATAAATATGCGTACCGAATTTTGTCGAAATCGGTTCAAAATTAGATATAGCTCCCATATATAGCTTTCGCCGATTTACACTCTTACGGCGCCACAGGCCAGAGTTTTACTCCCAGTTACGTGAAATTTTACACAGGAAGTGCAATTAACATTATAAATATACATACATACATAATATTGAAATCGGTTCAGATTTAGATATAGCTCCCATACTAGGCTTCGCCCGATTTACACTCTTATGGCCCCAGAGGCCAAAGATTTACCACGAGTTGAGTAAAATTTTGCATAAGGAGTAGGACTAACATGATAAATATGCATACTTAATTTGGTTGACATCGGTTCGGAATCAGATATAGCTTCCATATATAGCTTCCATTCGCCAATTTACAGTCATATGACTACCGTAGGTCAAAATTTTCCACCGATTTACTTAAAATTGTGCACAAGGAATGGAAATAAAATTTTTACTATGCATGCCAAATTTAGTTGACATTGGTTCAGATTTAATTATACACACATTTTTCATTGATATAACGAAACATTTTCATTAATACAATGAAAATATTCGTTAATAGTACGAAACGTTACGTTAATTGACAGAAAATTCGTTATAATAACGAAAAACTTCGTTGTATTAACGAATTTGTTTCATTGGCTCACTTTTAATGAAACATTTCGTTAATGTAACGAAACTTTTTCTACCAGTGTAGCTGCCATATATATCTTTTGTCCGATATACGTACTTATATGGCCCCAGAGGTCAACATTTCACTCCGATTTACTTGAAGTTTTGCACAGAGAGTAGGACTAACATACATATGCCAAATTTGGTCAATATCGGTTCAGATTTAGATACAACTCCCATATATCTTTCGCCCGATTTAGATTCATATGACCACGGAAGCCAAAGTCTCATTTCGAACATTTTGAAGTTTTGCACTGGGAGTTCAATTAAAATTTTAGCAGTGTTTGCCAAATTTTATCAAAATCGGCTCAGAATTAGACAAAGCCTCCATATATATGTTCTTCCGATTTTAGCAAATATGACCAAATTCCCACATATTCCTTGTAAAACTCGCAGTTAACTCGCAAAAAAGATTCAAATTTACCTATACTCTAATTCGTATATATGGACCTATAAATCATAAATGCAGATTTGTGAAATTTTTGCAATTTAAATATATCCAATATGTTTTTACTAACATTGTGGTCCGTCCCGGTCATTAACCAATTTAAATTTTGATTGTAGACATTTTGTTAAAGTTTAAAAATGTTCAAATCGGTTCAAATTAAAATAGTATGGGAATATAAACCTTTATATAGCTCCTAACAAATTTGAAGGTCTTAAGATGGTATCAAAAATGTTGGTATACATAGTGGTGAAGGGTATAATATAGTCGGTCCCGCCCGATTTTAGACTTTCCTTACTTGTTTTTATAGAAAATTTTGTCAACATTTATTTCTATAAACAATTTTGTCAATATTTCTGTAGAAAACTTTGTCAAAATTTTATTTCTATAGAAAATTTTGTCAAAATTTTATTTTTTATAGACAATTTTGTCATTATTTTATTTCTATTGAAAATTTGGTCAACATTTTATTTCTATTAAAAATTTGGACAAAATTTATTTTTATAAAACATTTTGTCAAAATTTTACTTCTATAAAGCATTTAGTCAAAATTTTATTTCTATAGAAAATTTTGTCAATATCATGTTTCTATAGAAAATTTTGTCAAAATTTTATGTCTATAGAAAATTTTGTCAAAATTTTAATTCTATAGAAATTTTTGTCAAAATTTTATTTCTATAGAAAATTTTGTCAAAATTTTATTTCTAATGGAAATTTGGTCAAAATTTTATTTCTATATAAAATTTGACCAAAATATTATTTTTATAGAAAATTTTGTCAAATATTTACTTCTATCGAAAAGTTTGTCGAAATTTTAATACTATAGAAATTTTTCTCAAAATTTTATTTTTATAGAAAATTTTTTCGAAATTTTATTTCTACATAGAAATTTGGCCAATATTTTATTTTTAGAGGAAATGTGTTCAAAATTTTATTTCTATAGAAAATTTGGCCAAAATGTTAAATTTTTTCAAAATTTTATTTCTAAAGCCAATTGTTAAGTAAAGGGTGGTTAAATTGTAAGGGCCGATGTTGAATGTGAACCACACCTAAACGCCAAGTTTTTTTTCCGAATTTTATTTGACATTTCTCTATTTCAGACTTACTCAATTTGAACCATGGAGAGATACATAATCCAACAACGTGTTAAATGGTTCCAAGAAATGGCAACAGTAGATGATCAATTTTCGAAGAAAATCATCTTCAGTGATGAGGCACATTTTCACCTCAGTGGATTCGTCAATAAACAGAATTGCCGCATTTGGGCGAATGAGAATCCAAGAGTGATTGTCGAAAAACCAATGCACTCACAAAGAGTGACTGTTTGGTGCGATTTTTGGGCTGGCGGCATCATCGGGCCGTATTTTTTCCAAAATGAGGCCGGTCTGGCAGTTACTGTGAATGGTGTTCGCTATCGTGATATGATAACGAACTTTTTATGGCCCGAATTGAAAGAAATGGATGTGGACGATATGTGGTTTCAGCAGGACGGTGCCACTTGCCACACAGCTAACGAAACAATGGTTCTTTTGCGCAACAAATTCAATGGCCGTGTTATCTCACGTAATGGCGATGTCAATTGGCCGCCAAGGTCATGTGATTTGACACAGTTGGACTTTTTTCTTTGGTGTTATTTGAAAGAAAAGGTGTACGTCGACAAGCCAGCAACAATTCAAGAGCTAAAGGATGAGATAATTCGGCACATTAACGTCATCGAAAATTTGGACCATCGGATGAAGGTGTGCCACCGAGGTCGCGGCGCCCATTTGGCCGAAATTTTGTTCCATACATAATTGAGTAATACCAATATATCATAATAAAATAAAATTACAATAATTTCCTAAATAGTTTGTGTTTTATTCAAAATCAACATCGGTCCTTGACATTTTTACCACCCTTTACCTCTTAGTTGGAGAGGAATATTCTGCAAAATTTACTAAAACATTAAGAATTCTACCAACCTAGCAAAAGGCCGATATGCACCTTTGGCGAAAAATTTCGTTCCCATAAGAAATGCATTGCTATTTATGCTAACGAAATTTTCGGTAGCGTACAATTTCGTAAGCTGGTACGCACCTCTAATGAAAATTTTTGTTCATAACAGGGTTGTCAAAAGCATAGTTTGGAGAGATGTTGACAACTCATGGCAGCAAACATTTAATTTATTACAATCATTGTGTGTGTAAAAGTTTTAAGAGGTCTGTAAATAATCAACAATTTATTTTCGGAATATTTGGAACAAATATTGACAATTTTTAAAAGCGATTAGCTGGTTTAACATTTGTGTACATTATGCTTCTCTACACTCTATACACAATCCGTTTTTTGTTGTAGACTTAAATAAACTTTTGCCACCGAAAATTTCGCAAGAAGGCCCAAACATGTACCATATTTGGTAGAATTCTATCAACTGTGGCAAACGTGTATTGCTCTTTTCTAAGATTTTCTCCCAGATCAAGAATATATATTTAGTTTATATAGTCGGACATGGATGTGTTACAAACGTTATGGCAAACTTATTGCACCCCAAAGTTGTTGAATATATTTATTGCTAGACTTACTTGTTAGCATGATAACTGTGTTCACCGGTGTTAATTTTTCTGATATTCAATGTGGATTCTTTGGTATTACCTTCCGTCGGAGCCATTTCAATATTGTAGCAGAGTTTAGAAGGATCACTGAAACAAATCAATGACGAAATATTTCAATAGTTTCCAAAACAATTAAACTTAAATGATTTTATTTGCATACTCTAAGAAACACATATTTATGGAACAGCCATCACCAGCACCAACACCTGCATCTCGGAGTATGGTCAAAGCTTGATCGGAATTTTCAGCACTCAAAAGAGCTCGTGTTATAAAATGTCTTGCTGTAATTGAAAATCTTTAATTAATTTTTTATACAAATCTTGCGGTTGTTTAAACATTTACGTGTTTTGCCACTTCGCAATACTTCTGCCGATAGAGTATTAATGGAGAACACTAGACCATGATGGTTGTAATTCATGGTATATCCTGGCAAATGACCCGCATAGCATAAGGACATGAAATGTTCCTCCTTAACATTGTATTTGCCTTGTGGTGTTTCATTGATGATATGGGCAACCACAAAATAGTAATGATTTAATGTTTCAGTCAAAGCATCTTCGGTGTGACCTAAAACTCGCTACGTTTAAATGGAAGAAAAATAAAATTTAAATATTCAAAAAAATAAAAATTTTAGAAAAAAATGTGGTCAATGAGAATAACATCCCAGCAAAAAAATTTGGAAGTTCTTCCAAAGGCACAACTTCAACAACATTTCCAGAAGATGCACTCCCAATGATGTTCTTTATTTTAACTACCAAGGAGGGAGCCACCGTGGTGCAATGGTTAGCATGCCCGCCTTGCATACACAAGGTCGTGGGTTCGATTCCTGCTTCGACCGAACACCAAAAAGTTTTTCAGCGGTGGACTATCCCACCTCAGTAATGCTGGTGACATTTCTGAGGGTTTCAAAGCTTCTCTAAGTGGTTTCACTGCAATGTGGAACGCCGTTCGGACACGGCTATAAAAAGGAGGTCCCTTGTCATTGAGCTTAACATGGAATCGGTCAGCACTCAGTGATAAGAGAGAAGTTCACCAATGTGGTATCACAATGGATTGAATAGTCTAAGTGAGCCTGAAATATCGGGCTGCCACATAACCTAACCTAACCTAAGGAAGTTCTTTTAATTCAATTTGTTATAACTTGTTTTTTTTTTCATACTTTTAATGGGTAATTTTAACTTTTTTGTTTCAAATACGACAAATAAATAGAGTAAGAATTCATAAAATGGTACAAATCATTTAAATTTTGTCGAAAAAATCTAAATCCAATCTGAAAAACTTTTGAATTTTTGAAAATATTTGAGGTCAAACGTTTTTGACAAGCGTTAGAATACATTAAAAATTATTTATTTGACAAAAAATCACAGAAATTTTTAATTTACATCCAAAACATTGAATTCGGATCACACCTAAAGAAGTGATGCAAATTCAGTACAACGGCTGTTGAAATGGAGGACTTCCGTCCTATAACAAGCCCATGTTAAATTCATCGCTTTTGCGTCAATTTTGCACCACTTCCGGATCCAAAAAGGACATTTTCATTGCTTTTTGGCGACGCTTTTTTTTGCTGGGATATGTGTATGCAACAATAGTATCCCAGCAAAAAAATTGGAAGTTGTTCCACAAACATTTCTTTTAAAGCCCCCAGGATCCCCCATCGAGTTTCTTAAACTTCCGATACAGTCCTTTTGGACAAGTCCACAAACATTTCTTCTAAAGCGCATCGTGGGATCCCCCAATGATTTTTTTCCACTTCCGATGCAGTCCTTTGGACAAGTATTAGAAAGAACGCAATCAGGGTATTTTAAGTGCAAATTTTGGACAATTAAATTTAAAAAAAAAAATAGAAAACTAATAAAAAATAAAAAATTAATAAAAAAGTAAAAAAATAATTATAAAAAATAAATTTCATCCTCCCTGGGATTTGAACCTGTGCCGTTTGACTTTTTCGTTTCCATGGAAGTTCTTTTGAGAAGATTTTGAAAATCACGAGAATTTTTAATTTTTTTGTTGATTTGTAATGAAAAACAAGTATATATGGCCGTAAGTTCGGCCAGGTCGAATCTTATGTACCCTCCACCATGGATAGCGTAGAAACTTCTACGAAAGACTGTCATCCACAATCAAATTACTTGGGTTGTGGTATATTAAATCGGTTTCTAAATTGTGAGTTAATATATACGTGGTATATATTAGACAAAAAAGGTATGTGTAGGTAGGATAGGTTAGGTTAGGTTATGTGGCAGCCCGATGTATCAGGCTCACTTAGACTATTCAGTCCATTGTGATACCACAGTGGTGAACTTCTCTCTTATCACTGAGTGCTGCCCGATTCCATGTTAAGCTCAATGACAAGGGACCTCCTTTTTATAGCCGAGTCCGAACAGCGTTCCACATTCCAGTGAAACCACTTAGAGAAGCTTTGAGACCCTCAGAAATGTCACCAGCATTACTGAGGTGGGATAATCCACCGCTGAAAAACTTTTTGGTGTTCGGTCGTAGCAGGAATCGAACCCACGACCTTGTGTATGCAAGGCGGGCATGCTAACCATTGCACCACGGTAGGTAAGACTACAAATAATTACGAATCGATATGGACTTTTGCACGGTACGTAAGGAGCCAGAATTGAAATATGGGGCTCGCTTATATGGGGGCTATATACAATTATGAACTTGATATGAACCAATTTTTGTGTGATTGGGGATCGATTTATCTGAGGGCTATATATAACTATAGACCGATATGGACCTAGTTAGGCATGGTTGTTAACGGCCATATACTAGCACAATGTACCAAATTTCAACTGACTCGGATGAAATTTGCTCCTCCAAGAGGCTCCATAATCAAATTTTGGGATCGGGACTGATGTGGACCACTTTTGGCATGGTTGTTAAATATCATATACTACCACCACGTACCAAATTTCAACCAGATCGGATGAATTTTGCTTCTCCAAAAGGTTCCGGAGGTCAAATCTGGGGATCGGTTTATACACCCAAAAAAAAGTGTTCGTCACCTTGACGATTGAGTTTCATCAATGCGTTTTCGTCTTTGCGATGAAAAGTTTCGTCCATGGGAGTATTTCGGTAGTCCACGTGACGAAATCAATCATCAAAGTCAATTTTTGTTCTTTTCATAGTTCGTCACATTGATGATCTAGTTTTGTCTATGAGACGAAATTATTTTCTTCCGGATTCAGTGAAAGTTAACCAAAATTAACATTTGATTTAAATTAATTTCGTTTATATGAAGTCCCAATATATGAATTACACATATTAATAGAAGTTGGACAAAAGTTTTAAGTGTTTTATTTTCATGATGTATCAAGGATGCTGGTTTTCGTCAATGCGATGAAAGAATCTTTAAATTGATGAAACACACTTTTCTCTGAAATGTGTATCAAAAAATCTCAATGCTAACTAAAACATAAAACGATATACGGTGTATATATTTAGTATATAGATGTTTGTAATTTACATTTTTCCATTAGTACTAAAGTGAAACACCTAAAAGTCGAATCAATAGTCAATGTGACGAAACAGTGTTCAATGTGATGATAAAATTCATACGTTCTGTAGATGTGTGTTTATTTCTCTACCTAAAAAACACACACACGACCAAATGCGCTTGCTACGTTTTGTTTTTAAAATAACTGTACACAGCTTTTATTAATGAGAGCTAAGTTATTTTTGTTGGGTATTTCATGCTCTCTCCACATTTAACTTAACTCAAACGAGTATTTGAGCAAACATTTGTTCACATGTTTGTTTTTAAATTGGCTTCCAAGACATATGAGAACAATAAAAGTCGTCAAATTGACGAAAATAGTAATCAAATAGACGAAAAGTGTCATCTACTCCGTTGACATGTACACTGATAGGAAAAGTTTCGTTATATTAACGAAATGTTTCATTAAAAGTGAGCCAATGAAACAAATTCGTTAATACAATGAAATTTTTCGTTATTATAACGAATTTTCTGTTAATCAACGTAACGTTTCGTACTATTAACGATTTATTTCATTGTATTAATGAAAATTTTTCGTTATATCAATGAAAATGTTTCGTTGGCTCAATTTTAATGAAATTTTCTTTGTGTGTATTCAAATACTAATGCAATAACACATCCATACGTAGTTGCGTGGTAGAAATATTGTTTTTTTTTCTGTGCGGTAAGAACATTTCAAATGGTTCCTCTCAGTTGTTGAGTTTAGTCCAAAGTGTAAAGGTAGGTGGTCGCGCGTGCCGAAAATAAAGGGCTAATGCTTAAAGATGTGAAAGTGAAAAGAAAAACAAAAATAATGTGTAAAAAATAAAATAAAAAAATAAAAAAACATGAAGTGTTATATATGGAAAAAAATTAACCAAAATGACGATTTTTTTTTATTTTTTGGTCAATTTTTTTTAACATTTATATGTTAGATGTTTATGGAAGTATTTCTAAATTTACAGATAAATGCCGCAACATTTTTCGTTCTGTGAAAACAGAATACGGATAAAGAAATTAAAGAATAAAGTTGAATTGGATGAGCAAACAATTCAAAACGAAAAGGAACAGTTGGGCACAAAAAGGGTGAGTTAAATTTTGTTCTAAAAAGATCGAATATATTTTACAATAATTTAAAATTTCCATTTTTAAATTCTTCTTTATAATTTTTTTACTCCACAGGATGAACCCATAAAACTTTTCATCTTTGGTAATCTAAACACTAATTAAGGTAACAGAATGTTTGTGTGTCAAGATGGTCAATTTATCAAAATCAACAGCTTTGGTAGATGTGTATGAAAAATTTTGTATACGTTTTTACTTCGTTAGTTGTACATATTTCAAATAAATAAAATGTAAATTTAATTAAAATAAAAAACAATATGGTTCTTTATTAAAAGTGTCGTAGAAAATATTTACATCGTATTGATGAATCGATTACATCAAATTGATGAATCTATTACATCATATTGATGAATGGATTACGTCAAATTTAGGGAAAGAGTTCATCGCTATGACGATGGCGTTTGCAGCGATGACGAACGAGAATCGTACTTTTGAAGAATTGCATCATCGCATGGATGAAAGAGAATAATCGCAGATACGAATAATATCATCACATAGATGAAATACATTCATCATCTGGACGTAACATAGTTCTATATGGGATGTAAATAAGTTCATCGCAGGGATGAATTCAATTCATCGCTATGACGATAAAATCGTCAATGGGATGAAATGTTACGTTAGCTCATTTTTGACGAAAAATTCGTCACCGTGATGTAAAGATTCATTCTCATGACGTACCTTTTCCTTTCAGTGTATGGGGGTTATATATAATTATGGACTGATAATAACCAATTACTGCATGGTTGTTGGATACCATATACTAACATCACGTACCAAATTTCAAACGAATCGGACGAATTTTGCTCTTCCAAGGGGCTCCGGAGGTCAAATCTGGGGATCGGTTTATATGGGGGCTATATATAATTATGCACCGGTGTGGGTACTTTTTTGCGTGGTCATTAGATACCATATACTAACACCATGTACCAAATTTCAGCCGGATCGGATGAAATTTGCTTCTCTTAGAGGCTCCGCAAGCCAAATCGGGGGATTGGTTTATATGGTGGCTATATATAATTATTGACCGATGTGGACCAATTTTTGCATAGTTGTTAGAGACTATATACTAACACCATGTACCAAATTTCAACCGGATCGGATGAAATTTTCTTCTCTTAGAGGCTCCAAGAGCCAAATCGGGGGATCGGTTTATATGGGGGCTATATATAATTATGGACCGATGTGGACCAGTTTTTGCGTGGTTGTTGGAGACCATATACTAACACCATGTACCAAATTTAAGCAGGATCGGATGAAATTTGCTTCTCTTAGAGGGTCTGCAAGCCAAATTTTCCGTTTATATGGGGGCTATACGTAAAAGTGGACCAATATGGCCCATTTGCAATACCATCCAACCTACATCAATAACAACTACTTGTGCCAAGTTTCAAGTCGATAGCTTGTTTCGTTCGGAAGTTAGCGTGATTTCAACAGACGGACGGACGGACATGCTCAGATCGACTCAGAATTTCACCAAGACCCAGAATATATATACTTTATGGGGTCTTCGAGCAATATTTCGATGTGTTACAAACGGAATGACAAAGTTAATATACCCCCATCCTATGGTGGAGGGTATAAAAATATATTTATACGAAAATGTATGACGAAAATAAAAAATAAAAACGATGCATAACATAAAAAAAAATAATTTTTTAGAAAAATATTTGATAAAAAAATTGCCGCTGGTGAGATTTGAACCCGCGTTTCTTATTTTTTCGTTCATACTAATAAAGAACTTCTCGAGAAGCAATTATAATGTTATTCCTTGGTGTCGTATTACGATCATATCACACACATTTGAATTGACCTTTCGACGCTTTATATTCAATGGCGTTTGTGGCTGAGTGTGCTACGGCGTTCTGTTATGGTGCCAGCAAACCCAGGTTCAACCCACGGTAGGAGCGAAAAAGTTTTTCAAATTGTAAAAATTAGATAATAGGAAAAACATATGGTTGAAAAAAAGTTAAATTGGTTGAAAAAAAAAATTTTCGCTTTTTGAATTTCTTCATTTAAATTAACTTTCAGGGCACAAACTCTAAAGTAATGCAAATGATCCAAAAAGGGAGTACTTCAGTCCTATGACAAGCCCGTGTAAAATTCATTGGAGATGATCCAAGTTTGCACTACTTCCGGATCACAGATTGGGGATCCAAACTACTTTTTTGGAAGCTCTTTTTTTGCTGGGATATTATGATAGTGACAAGCATGTTTTTCTCTGAATGAACATATTTATAGCATACCTCTTTTGTTCCATTCACAACAATTG
Organism: Haematobia irritans; assembly: GCF_050003625.1. Lineage (NCBI taxonomy): Eukaryota > Metazoa > Arthropoda > Insecta > Diptera > Muscidae > Haematobia > Haematobia irritans. The sequence continues at coordinate 138,857,561 of NC_134399.1, forward strand.
TGGAACATCCCACTGGTTGTTTCTTTATAGTATTCAGATGTTTAACGCTTTGTGGAAGTATGTCATCCATATGTAACAGGAAAAGCTAGAAAAACAATAAAGAAAAAATATATTAAAAATTAAATAATTGATGAAATCAAGGATATATATTCCATGCTATGTGTAGAGGATTTTTATATATCACTAAAATAATATCATATATATTACACCCGTGGCTGCTAATATTGCCGATTTATCGGCATTTTGACGATTTTTCGCTAAAAAAAAGCGAATGCCGATTTTCCGATTTTTGCCTCAAAAAGGATGACATTATCTCCGATACATATGTATATATGGCAGCTATATACAAATCTGAACCTATTTCGATAAAATGTTGCGTACTTTGAGGGTGCTTAAAAATACTACATTGTGTTAAATTTGAAGACGGTCGGTTAGTAAATAAGCGCAATACGACTTCAATTGTTAAAATCGGGCGGTATATTGTATATGGGGCTATTTTTTTGTTAGCCTCGTCCAAATTAATTACTTTACATATTATTTGTTCTTTATTAAAAAAAAGCGCTCTGAACCACATTTTAACCATGTCATTTAATAATTACGAACCACCTCTTCTCAGGAGGTGGTTCTGAGCCGACCGGTGTATATAACCACTATGTGGTTCAGTGTTGTCAGATTAGGGGATTTTTCCCCAAACTGGGGATTTTTTCACGTGGTTGGGGATATTTTTTTCACTTTGGGGATCTGGGGACATTTTCATTTAGAGGTGTGCGCGTGACTGAAATTTTACTCACACTGGCGCACATTCACGAAGCAAAATGTTTATTCACGCACGATAAGTGTGGTAGCCAATACCACTCATGCACATTCATGAAATGAAAACCAGTACTCACGCACGAACTACTTTAAAAGACTCACGCTCACACACGATTCACGACAATTCACGTGATTCACTATAAATATACGAGACTCACGACATTTTCCAAACGAAAATCAGCAAAGGTAACAAAATTAAAAAATTGAATATAGTTCAAGAGCTAAATTAATTTCAGTTAACATATGAAATTTTTTCGTGAGCGTGATTTTGCAGATATTGTATTCACGAACATTCACGAATCGATTTTATTTTTCACGCACAACATATTTATTTTAAACCCATTCACGCACATTCACGAGAGTTGCTAAGGATTTTGCTCACGACTCACGTGATTCACGCGTGTCACGCTCACACCTCTATTTTAAATCAAAATCACAGTATTCAATTTGTTATAGAAAGTGTTAAAGCGAAGTAGAATAATGCTTATGGGATTTGGTAGATTTTGCCTCTCCAACTAAGAGATACTTCACAAACTTTCTATAGAAATAACATTTTGACAAAATTTTCCATAGAAGTAAAATTTTGACAAAATTTTTTATAGAAGTAAAAGCCTGTCAATTTTTTAAACGAATACAATTTTGGGGAAATTTTCTATGGAAATACAATTTTGAAAAAAAATTCTATAGAAATATAATTTTGACAACATTTGCTGCTATAGAAATAAAATTTTGACAACATTTTCTATATAAGTAAAATTTTTTATGGATAAATTTTTTATGGAAATAAAATTTTGACAAAATTTTCTATAGAAATAAAATTTTGACAACAATTTGCTATAGAAATAAAATTTTCACAACATTTGCTATAGAAATAAACTTTTGACACAATTTTCTATAGAATTAAAAGTTTGAGAAAATTTTCTATAGAAATAGAATTTTGACAACATTTTGCTATAGAAATAAAATTATGACAAAATTTTCTATAGAAATACAATTTTGACAAAAATACAATTTTGACAAAATTTTCTATAGAAAAAATAAAATTTTGACCACAATGATATATAATACAAAATTTTTACATACTGTTCTTATGGATAAGGAAAATAAATGGAAGACATTTCTTAGCAAAATATGAAATGGTTCAGAATTTATTGACAGTTAAGAATTTTGTGTTTTGCGAATTCGTAAACCAGAACATGGGGGTATATGAATTTTCCTTTGGGGATTTTTCATAGGGAAAAATATTTCAGTTGGTGATTTTTTGGGGGATATAATTTCGAAATGTTAGGGATCTCTCTCGAAAAAATCTGGCAAACGTGATATGGTTTAGAGTATAAAAACTGGCTGTGTTTATGATTTTTAATATTTTAGAAGCTGAAAATTTTCAATATGCAAAAAGTTACTGGATGACGCCCGCGTACTTTTCAGCTATGAATTAAACAGAATTTGTAATACAAACATGTACTAAGGTTAGGTTAGGTTGGGTGGCAGCCAGAGATGGTCTGTATCAAACTTTTTTAAGTTTGCAACTGTCGCAAAGTTGTAAACGTCGTAAACGTCACATACGCGTCGTAAATGTAGAAAAAGTAACAAAAGTCGCAAACTGAAAATACTTTAGTCGCGTCAGCTAGGCAGCGAATTCGATGATATCCAAGACGATGGTATGTGCGAAGAAGTGCCTTTGCACGAGTAAAGGGTAACCGTGGATTTTCTCGTCCTTTCTTAGCTTTAAGTTCAGTCTCCTGTCCAATATAATCCCAAGGTATCTTGCACACTCACCAACGGGAATTTTGATACCACCTAAGAAAATAGGCTTGACCATGGGAAAACTTTCACAAATTTCTGCAGAAACTCACAGCGAATGCTGTCAAACTAAATTAAAAAATGTTCAGGATTTCTTCTATTCAAAATTTGATTTTCTACAGTAGGTTTACGACTTTTGCGACATACGTATTATACCGTCGCAAATGTATCTCGCAAAAGTCACTGTTTGTGACAGGCCAACCCTGGTGGCAGCCCGATGTATCAGACTCACTTAGACTATTCAGTCCATTGTGATACCACATTGGTGAACTTCTCTCATATCACTGAGTGCTGCCCGATTCCATGTTAAGCTCAATGACAAGGGACCTCCTTTTTATAGCCGAGTCCGAACGGCGTTCCACATTGCAGTGAAACCACTTAGAGAAGCTTTGAAACCCTCAGAAATGGCATTACTGAGGTGGGATAATCCACCGCTGAAAAACTTTTTGGTGTTCGGTCGAAGCAGGAATCGAACCCACGACCTTGTGTATGCAAGGCGGGCATGCTAACCATTGCACCACGGTGGCTCCCATGTACATGTACTAATTATAGAATTATAGTACAGAACAAAAAACACATACAGACATAACAAACTGACAAACCATCAAAAAATTACCAATTTTGATAATCTCTGGTCTTTTTCTTTGTTTTGTTGTTTGTTAATATTATTTTTATACAAAACTGAATTCGTTATGCTTCTGTTATTGAAATTTCATGGTTGTGCATTTTAATGTTATGTTTTTTATGTTATGTTATCACAATGGACTGAATAGTCTAAGTGAGCCTGAATCTTAATCGGGCTGCCACTTTAACCTATGTTTTTTATATGAAATATGTTTGTGTTGTTTTTTAACCAAAAAATATGTTTTATTTTAATATTATTTACATTGCCGATTTTTTTCGGCGATTTTTAAAACGTAAGTGCCGATTATGACGATGTTTTCTTTTTGGAAAAAAGTGACGACTTTTCTTGAAATTTGATTGGCAGCCCTGATTTACACTATCCCAACACTGAATTTCATAACAATCTAATTGTCTCTTTTTCTAACACCATTTGAAGTAACATTATCTTATGTTAGCTCATATGTTATTACCAATTTAATTAACATTATTTGCAAGTGCTATGATACGCTTACATTACTCCAGATCGCTACATCGTAATTTTAGAATTTATTTTTCTACTGTGTCTTGTGTTTATAAATGTGCAACTACTTTAATAACCTCTTGTTGTTAGGTTAATAATAGGACGGCTTGATAAACATACGAGGGCAGTTCGGAAACTTCTTAGCCTAGCACAAAAAGCGCGATATAATCAGAAAAAAGTTAAGTGTTTTGGAAACTTCCATCTCTGTTATGAACACATGTTAAATTTTGTTTCGATGTGGCAACTCCTTCATATAGAAACAGGTGTTCAAAAAAGACGCATCCGCAATTTTTTTACAATGGAAATATTTACATAAAATAGGTTTATCGGGACAAGAAATTCATAATGATATGGTGAATGTGTTAGATGAAAGTGCTCCTTCATATGCAACAGTAAAAAATTGGGTTGTTGAATTTAAACATGGCATTGCATCTAAAAACAGCAACAACAACAGAAATTGTAGCCAAAGTGCATGATATGGTATTAAATGATCGACGAATAAAAGTGCGTGAAATCATGGGCATCTCAAATGATCGAGTCCATTTAATTTTGCATGAAGAACTGCAGATGAATAAGCTTTCTGCAAGATGGGTGCCGCATTTGTTAACAAGTGCAAAACAATAAATTCAGAGTACTATTGCATCCTTTTGGATCAATTAAATATAAAAATTCGAGAAAACGTCCTGGCTTACAACACAAAAAAATAATTTTTCATCAAGACAACGCACCAGCGCACAAGAGTTTTTTAACAATGGCTAAAATCAACGAATTAAAGTACGAGTTGCTTGATCACCCACCTTATTCTCCTGATTTAGCTCCCAGTGACTATTACTTGTTCCCAAATCTAAAAAAATCCTTGCTGGCTAGCGTTTTACCTCAAATGAAGATGCAATTACAGTTGTAAACCACTATTTTGAAGACCTTGAGGAAAACAAATTTAATCAAGGGATAGAATTGATAGAAAAGCGTTGGACTAAGTGTATTGAAGTTTCAGGAGATTATATTGAAAAATAAAAATATTTTTGAAAAACTAACTATTCTCTTTCATTGATAGGCTAAGAAGTTTACGAACCACCCTTGTAATTCAGAAAAATTCTTTAAAATTAATGAAATTGTCTTTATATATGTTGTCTTTTCGCAACTTGACTACAAAGCAAAATATCGTTCAAAAATATAACATATTTTTCAACACTTTAATTTAAAGATATTTTTTACTTGAAACATAGCATAATTTCTACTGGAACCCGAGCCTGAATTTGGAAAATAAAGTTGTCGTTAACTCGTTTTTAAAGGACTTTGATAGCATATGAAGAAATAGGTACTTGCTTCCTAGAAGCAAGTACACAACCAAACCCAAATTTAAAAGAGAATTGTGTCTTAAAAGTATCCTTACTTGTATTCTCCGCTTCTTTGGCTCGGAATCAATACCAAATTTTGAAAAGTAAAGACAAAATCTTTGGAACCGGGCATGCTTTTTTTTAGTGCAAAGTATTTCCTAGAATATCGCTAAAAGCTCCTAAAGACGAACACCAAACATTTTGGTTACTTTTAGGGCCTAATTTGAGAAACATTCAGATTTTTTGTTAGAAAATAACAAAACATATTCTTAATACCTTTTTTTGTTGTATTACCTTTTTGTTTGTTGCAGCCAAATTAAAACAGGTTTAATAGTAACCTCAGACAGTTTACACTAAAAAAAAGTGAACTCTCTATTTCACTAAAACCAATTTAACTTTATTTTAGTTCATGGAAGTATTATGTTTGGAGGAAGTTTCCTTTACTCTAATAATTATACCCTTAACCACTACTGTGCATTTGTATGTAACGCCAAGAAGGAGTAATCATAGACCAACCTTTTAGTCTACGGATCGTCCTTAGAATTAAATTCTGAGTCGATTTAGCGATGTCCGTTTGTTTGTCTGTCTGTCCGTCTGTCTGTTGATGTATTTTTGTGTGCAAGGTACAGCTCGCAGTTTTAGTCCGATTGTCCTAAAATTATATAGGGTCCTGTTTCGGCTCAAAAATCGGTTCAGATTTAGATATAGCTGCCATATATATTTATCACCGATCTGGTCATAATTGGCGTGTATATCAACCGATCTTCCTCAAATTCCATACATCCGAATATTTTATGAGTCTCGAAAAACTTGCAAAATATCAGCCAAATCGGTTCAGATTTAGATATAGCTCCCATATATAGCTTTCACCCGATTTACACTCATTTGCCCGCAGAGGCCAATTTTTTGCTCCGATTTAGTTAAAATTTTGCATAGGGAGTAGAATTAGGATTGTAACTATGCGTGCCAAATTTGGTTGAAATCGGTTCAGATTTGGATATATCTCCCATATATAGCTTTCGCCCGATTTACACTCATATGACCACAGAGGCCAATTTTTAACTCCGATTTAGTTGAAATTTTGCACAGGGAGTAGAATTAGCATTGTAGCTATGCGTGCTAAATTTGGTTGACATCGGTTCAGATTTAGATATAGCTCCCATATATATGTTTTTCTGATTTCGACAAAAATGGTCAAAATACCAACATTTTCCTTGTTAAATCGCCACTGCTTAGTCGAAAAGTTGTAAAAATGACTCTAATTTTCCTAAACTTCTAATACATATATATCGAGCGATAAATCATGCGAAGTTTCCTTCAAATTGCTTCAGATTTAAATGTTTCCCATATTTTTATACCCTCCACCATAGGATGGGGGTATATTAACTTTGTCATTCCGTTTGTAACACATCGAAATATTGCTCTAAGACCCCATAAAGTATATATATTCTGGGTCGTGGTGAAATTCTGAGTCGATCTAAGCATGTCCGTCCGTCCGTCCGTCTGTCCGTCTGTCCGTCTGTCCGTCGGTCCGTCTGTCCGTCCGTCTGTGGAAATCACGCTAACTTCCGTACGAAAGAAGCTATCGACTTGAAACTTGGCACAAGTAGTTGTTATTGATGTAGGTCGGATGGTATTGAAAATGGGCCATATCGGACCACGTTTACGTATAGCCCCCATCATTGGCGGAGCTAGAAATTTTCTCTGGGGGGGCTATGCCCCCCCAGACATCCTTCAAAATTTTGTCGCAATTTCCGAAGCGATAAATTACCCCTATTGATAAAACTATACATCCTCAATTTTATTGCGGTGTTAAAGGCAACATGCAGCAAAATCAATCAAAAACAAAAAAAACTCAATCACAAAAATTAGTTGTATCAATTAATTTTTTAATTGGCTTTGATGATTGATACTATCATTTTTTTTGATTGAATACATTTCAATTAAAAACAAGTAAGTAAAATCTAAAGTCGGGCGGAGCCGACTATATTATACCCTTCACCACTATGTAGACAAACATTTGTGTTACCATCTCAACTACTTAAAATTTGCTGGGAGCTATATAAAGGTTTGCATTTCCAGATACAAATACTTTTAATGGAAACAATTTTTTGTACTTCTACAAAAACTCTAGAATTAAAATTTAAATCGGCTAACGCCCTGGGATGATACACAATGTTAGTAAAAAATATGGGAAATATGAAGCGAGAGAAATTTTAATGCAATTGTACAAAAGAGATTTTTAATTTTTCAGGCGATACATATGTATTCGAGATATAGGACAATTAGAGTAATATTTACAATTTTTGCTACTCAGCAGTGGCGATTTTACAAGGATATTGGTTAGATCTCGCCAAGATATGTGTAGGGCGACTTGGAGCCTTATTTAAAACTCATCCGTTCTGTGGAAATTTTGGCATTGCAGTGTGTAGGATATGGGGAAATCATCACAGAATTTTGTGTAAACTGTGAGAATTTTGGCCATATTTGTATTCTCTGTGGAAACTATCCAGTCAATTGGAGGAAAATCCCATTGAAAATGGGTCTAAAATGTGTAACAGTCTACCATATTTCCCCAACTCTGGTGTACGTATATATGGGAGCTATATATAATCTGAACCAATTTTGACTAAATTTGACATGTATAGTTAGAATAATAATTCTGCTATCTATGCGAAATTTCACGTAAATGGGATTATAACATTGGCCCCTCTGGTCATATGAGTGCAAATCGGGCGGAAGATATATATGGGAGCCATATCTAAATCTGAACCGATTTCAACCAAATTTGGCACCATTACCGATACTAATAAACGTACTCCTTGTGCGAAATTTGAAGCAAATCACGGCAAAAACCTGGATTTTGAGGCCATATAAGTTCAAATCGGACGAAAGATATATATGGGAGCTATATCTAAATCTGAATCGATTTTGACCATATTTGGCATATACAATAGTATCGTTAAAAGTACCGCTTGCGCAAAATTTGAAGTAAGTCAGGGCAAAACTCGGGCTTTTGAGACCATATAAGTCCAAATCGGGCGAAAGATATATATGTGAGCTATATCTAAATCTGAACCGATTTTAACAAAATTTGACACACTTAACGATACTATTAAATGTACCCCTTGTGCAAAATTTGAAGCAAATCACGGCAAAACTCTGGCTTTTGTGGCCATATAAGTTCAAATCGGACGAAAGATATATACGGGAGCTATATCTAAATTTGAACCGATTTCAATCGGTTTTGTACCCTCTGTGCAAAATTTCACGAAGATCGGTAGTAAACTTTGGCTTCTGTGGTCATATGAGTCTAAATCGGACGAAAGATATATATGGGAGCTATATCTAAATCTGAACCGATTTGGCTGATATTTTGCAGGATTTTCGAGATTCATAAAATATTTGGATGTACGGTATTTCAAGAAAATCGGTTGATAAACACGCTAACTATGACCAAATCGGGGATAAATATATATGGCAGCTATATCTAAATCTGAACCGATTTTTTCCAAAACCAATAGCGATTGTCTCTGTCCCAAGAAACGGCCCTATGCCAAATTTGAGGACGATCGGACTTAAATTGCGAGCTGTACTTTGTGCACAAAATTACATATACAGACAGACGGACGGACAGACAGACAGACGGACATCGCTAAATCGACTCAGAATTTAATTCTAAGCCGATCGGTATACTAAAAGATGGGTCTATGACCACTATTTCTTGGCGTTACATACAAATGCACAAACTTATTATTCCCTGTACCACAGTAGTGGTGAAGGGTATAAATATATTGTACAGGTGCTGATTTTTATTAAATATTTTATTTTCCCAATTGTAATTAATCAATTAGGTGCTAAAACGACCTGGTTTTTGTCTCGGCTAGATAAATTTACGAGTTATCTTCACGCACATACCTAATGCCACCATATAATTTGTTTTACTTTTTGCAATTATTACACTAATGAACTACATGAAATTTGTCATTGGTTTCAAATAGGGCCAATGTTAGACAGTGGTTATAACCTATTCTTAACTGTTTTCACAGCACTAGAGCTAAACATTTGCCTGCTCAAAAAAATTAACGGCTATAAAAATATACCAGCGTACGAAAATGACACGCAATCATTTCAATTATTGTTTTTTTTTTTTTTAACTTTTATTCCACATTTTATTTTAACTTAGCATTGGTGGTGTGAGGAAGGAAGAGGGTTTTTTAACCCAATGTCCGTATTTAAAACCATTCGAGTGGCAATGTTACAGGAAAAAAAAACAGGTATTAAAAACCAAAGAAAAATGCGTTGTTTACAATTATAAATATGTGATAAAATGAGTGTGTATAATACACATTAAATGGTAGATTAGTTTATATTCTAATATTCCAATACTAGTATTTATGTTCGAAATGTCAGCTATAAAAACCAAGGACGAAATATAATCAATGGCTTTGAAATTGAAATTATACACTTAAAGATACTTTCCAACGAGATTCCACTTCGTTATAAAGTATTGTTTTATGAGTACACAGAAAATAAGTAAGTTGTTTTATAGGAAGAATGAACTGCTTCGTACAGAAAATTGAACTAAATTTTTCGCGACGTTTTGAGATTTTCATAAAGCGTTATTAACACCAAGAAATTTTAATGCCTTAATGTACTTTTTAACTGTACTTCACGAAATTACACCCTCATATAGAAGAACTTTATACCCACGTTTAGTTCAAAAACTGTTTGAACCTACTTAAAAAAAGGAAAATTTCATTGGGCTGTGGAAAATGTCACAAAATTTAACTACAAATAATTTTTTTTGCAATAAAAATAAGTTGAAAATAAGTTAAAACAATAAATTAGTTTAACTACGGATTTTTTTTTGAGTGTACATAATCTTTTTCATTTTCTTATGAATAAAGTTTTTTTTTGCGTCAAAAGAAAACTTTGTTCGTCTGAAATTTCGTTCCTCAGTAAAGAAAATTCGTCTTTCAGTTCATCTTATTTATTTTTTTCAAAAACACAAGATACACTGAAAAAACAGTGAACCCACCATGAAGAAAAATTTTGGTTAATTTTAGAACATTTTGATTATTTTTAGAAAATTTTAACTAAATAGTATTACACGCCGATATCACAAAAATAAGTAAATATTTTTCGACAAATTCAAGAAAATTTGTTAGACAAAATTAATTTTTCACACTGAAAAAAATATTGTTATGAGGTCAAAGGTTTCATGTCTTTAAAATACGAATGCAAATTTTGCTTAGCATAGAAGACGCATTTCTCTAATATAAAGTTTTTTCCTTGTCCAAAAGTCGATAAACTTTTCAATGAAGTTGTATTGTCCTTATAATTAAGTGATTTCACTTAAAAATGGGTATCATAACATGAAAGAAAAAAAATGTTTGGTTGAAGGTCAACTTGACTTTAATAGTTCAGAAGAATTCTTTAAATTTAATGAAATTGTCTTTAAATTTGTTGTCTTTTTGCGTCTTGACTACAAAGCAAAAATCGATCAAATATACACCCAGAAAAAAGTGCCTTCGAAACTAAAGGAAAAAATGTTCATCAATTTAGTTTAGCCATTGAGCTTAACATGGAATCGGGAAGCACCCAGTGATAAGAGAGAAATTCACCACTGTGGTATCACAATGGACTGAATAGTCTAAGTAAGCCTGATATATCGGGCTGCCACCTAACCTAACCTAGTATAGCCATATTATTTCCATTAAGTTAAATTTTTGTGTAAAATAATAAAATATACTTGTATCAGTAAAAAAATCCTAAACTGAAAGCAGTTAGGAATAGTTCGTTAACTAGAATAACAGGTTGGCTGATAAGTCCCCGGTCTGACACATAGATGGCGTTGATAGTATTAAATGCATATTATTTTTATATAGTACCAACCTTCAAATTCGTCAAAATACGTCAAAATACGTCAAAATTTGACGTATGTAAGTCAATTAGTTTGTGAGATAGAGCGTCTTTTGTGAAGCAACTTTTGTTATTGTGAAAAAAATGGAAAAAAAGGAATTTCGTGTTTTGATAAAATACTGTTTTCTGAAGGGAAAAAATACGGTGGAAGCAAAAACTTGGCTTGATAATGAGTTTCCGGATTCTGCCCCAGGGAAATCAACAATAATTGATTGGTATGCAAAATTCAAGCGTGGTGAAATGAGCACCGTGGACGGTTAACGCAGTGGACGCCCGAAAGAGGTGGTTACCGACGAAAACATCAAAAACATCCACAAAATGATTTTGAATGACCGTAAAATGAAGTTGATCGAGATAGCAGAGGCCTTAAAGATACCAAAGGAACGTGTTGGTCATATCATTCATCAATATTTGGATATGCGGAAGCTCTGTGCAAAATGGGTTCCGCGCGAGCTCACATTTGACCAAAAACAACAACGTTTTGATGATTCTGAGCGGTGTTTGCAGCTGTTAACTCGCTATACACCCGAGTTTTTCCGACGATATGTGACAATGGATGAAACATGGCTCCATCACTACACTCCTGAGTCCAACCGACAGTCGGCTGAGTGGACAGCGACCGGTGAACCGTCTCCGAAGCGTGGAAAGACTCAAAAAGTCCGCTGGCAAAGTAATGGCGTCTGATTTTTGGGATGCGCATGGAATAATTTTTATCGATTATCTTGAGAAGGGAAAACCATCAACAGTGACTATTATATGGCGTTATTGGAGCGTTTGAAGGTCGAAATCGCGGCATAACGGCCCCATATGAAGAAGAAAAGTGTTGTTCCGTCAAGACAACGCACCGTGCCACAAGTCATTGAGAACGATGGCAAAAATTCATGAACTGGGCTTCGAATTGCTTCCCCACCGAATTCTCTAGATCTGGCCCCAGCGACTTTTTCTTGCTCTCAGACCTCAAAAGGATGCTCGCAGGTAAAAAATTTGGCTGCAATGAAGAGGTGATCGCCGAAACTGAGGCCTATTTTGAGGCAAAAACGAATCTTTGGTTCGGAATTAGTACCAAAATCCTTAAGGAAAAGTCAAAATCTTTGCATTCAATACACTTGGATCGTCTGAGAGTTTAAAATCTGAAGAAAATTACGATTCCTCGAGATTTAAACATTAAAACACTAAAAATTCTCAAGATTAGATTATACAATATATACACCCTCAAAAAAATCGCTTCTCTTACATATGTTCCAAACATATTTTGCAGGAAGCACATATATTATTGGATACCGCCGAAACATTAATATGTTTGTTTTATGTGACCATATTATATGTTTGGAAGCATTTTGAGTCCAAGAATAGTATATGCTTGGAAGAATTCCCCAAAGAAAATTATGTTCATTCCCTCACATAATTTTCACTTCCACGAAATTTTTGAGTTCTTCGCATCTTTTTCTGTAATACAAATATGCTGTTTTTTTTTTTCAAATGTCTATTCTCTTGGTTCCGAATATCTATTCTCTTTATTCCGAATACTCATTCTACTATTCAAATTAAATAATATTTAGACATAAGCATACCAAATTTTTGGCCTTATTATAAAACAGTTTTCCGAAACAACATACATTCACAGAAATTGCTCTCATTTCATTCTCTCGCTGTGTTATGTTGATATTTTTTATTCAACCCTCTCGGTTTCCATATCTATTTCTTTCTCTATACTAACTCTCTCTCTCTGTCGCTCTCTGAATAAAGTATCACAACATATATATGTTTACTCGAAATTTGTAAATTTATATATGTTTACATTCACACATATTATTTTTATGAAACATTCATGCCCCAAACATAATATATTCTAACATATTAACATATGTGTCCCAAACATTTTGTGTTAGTTTAGGAACATTACATGTTTGCACTTAAATATATTGTGTTTAAAAATTGTGCCCGAAACACATTTTGTTTATATCGGAACATATGAAAAACATATTTTTCTAACAGCGTATAAAAGCAATTAGTTTTACATTTTTTCTACATTTTTCTCCTTGAATGTTGTTCATATTAGCTCAATATTTTTCTCAATGTATGCGAATCAAGAAGAAGTCATAAACATTTCCTACGATCAATATACTGAATATACATATGTCTGCAAGTTTTACAACATGATATTACGTTAACGTGTCTCAAATCAAACATAATTATGGAATACCCAACCAGCACCAGCTTAATTACTCAACTGGCTAGCTAATTGAATAATGGTGAGCAGAATGCAGAATTTAAATGTTCTTATATGGGCCGCATAGTGTCGTCTATCTATCAACCAGCTAAAAGCGATGTGAATTTAATTGTACTACTTATTTGTCCAACTTGTCCACAATGACATTCAATGTGCATTTATTTGGCTTCTGTAAAATTGGCTAGCTTAGATGTTGTATGATAGATTTTGTGGCCTTTGCCTCGTTGTGGCAAGGCTTCGGAAATATACGTAGATGACAGTTAATACACAGAAAAAAAGTAAACGGTTTTGTGGGACAAAAGAATTACGCCGTGCAAAAATTGAACTGAATTGTATTACACTTTTAAAGACCTGTATAGACCTGGAATACCTTTTTAACTACCATTCGCAAAATTACTCTTTATCATTAAAGAAAAAAATCACTAAAAGATAATAAAAATTATTGGCGCCAAATCATGATCATTTTATCGTTCAGTAGTTCATTCTTAGAATTTTTGGTTAATAATTGAGACCGGAAATTCACGGACGGACATTCTGAGTCGATTGGTATATAAAGGGTGATTCTTTTGAGGTTAGGATTTTCATGCATTAGTATTTGACAGATCACGTGGGATTTCAGACATGGTGTCAAAGAGAAAGATGCTTAGTATGCTTTGACATTTCATCATGAATAGACTTACTAACGAGCCACAACGTCGAATTTTCAGTGAATGGGCCCTAGAAAAGTTGGCAGAAAATCCGCTTTTTTATCGACAAATTTTGTTCAGCGATGAGGCTCATTTCTGGTTGAATGGCTACGTAAATAAGCAAAATTGCCGCATTTGGAGTGAAGAGCAACCAGAAGCCGTTCAAGAACTGCCCATGCATCCCGAAAAATGCACTGTTTGGTGTGGTTTGTACGCTGGTGGAATCATTGGACCGTATTTTTTCAAAGATGCTGTTGGACGCAACGTTACGGTGAATGGCGATCGCTATCGTTCGATGCTAACAAACTTTTTGTTGCCAAAAATGGAAGAACTGAACTTGGTTGACATGTGGTTTCAACAAGATGGCGCTACATGCCACACAGCTCGCGATTCTATGGCCATTTTGAGGGAAAACTTCGGAGAACAATTCATCTCAAGAAATGGACCGGTAAGTTGGCCACCAAGATCATGCGATTTGACGCCTTTAGACTATTTTTTGTGGGGCTACGTCAAGTCTAAAGTCTACAGAAATAAGCCAGCAACTATTCCAGCTTTGGAAGACAACATTTCCGAAGAAATTCGGGCTATTCCGGCCGAAATGCTCGAAAAAGTTGCCCAAAATTGGACTTTCCGAATGGACCACCTAAGACGCAGCCGCGGTCAACATTTAAATGAAATTATCTTCAAAAAGTAAATGTCATGGACCAATCTAACGTTTCAAATAAAGAACCGATGAGATTTTGCAAATTTTATGCGTTTTTTTAAAAAAAAAAAGTTATCAAGCTCTTAACAAATCACCCTTTACTTTATGGGGTCTAAAATCAATATATTTGGTAGGTAAATTTTTTGGTAGATCAAAGTTATAGGAAAATTTGTGTCAGTTTTTCAGTTTTATTCGACTTAGCAGCGCCATCTTTACGAGCAAAATGTGGGTATTGTGATCATATTTGCCCAATTAGGAAGAACATAAATGCGGGGTCTTTGACTAAATATTGCTAATAAGTAAGTTGTACTTTGTGTGCAAAATTTAAAATTTTTCGGAGTGAAACTTTATCCTAGGTGATGATATGAATCAAATTCGGGAGGAAGATATATATGGGGGATATATCTAAATCATAGCCGATTTTGCATAGCTAGAATGGCAATTCTGCGACCTAGACTTTAACTTCGATTTGTTTTTAAGTCACAAGTAGAATACTGAAAATGTCGACTTATTCATAGCCTGACTTGATTTGTTTTTGTGCCACAAGAAGAATACGGAAAATGCCGACTTACTCTTTGCCTGACTAGATTTGTTGTGATGCCACAAGAAGAATACACAATTGAATGTGTAAAATATGTTTCCCAAGCACGTTACCAACATATGAAGAAAATTTTATAAAAAATATAAAATTATATAGAAAATTTAATTTCTATCGAATATTTTGTCAAACATTTTATTTCTATCTAAGATTTTGTAAAAATTTTATTTCTTCAAAAAATTTTGTCCATTTTTATACCCTGCTCCACACTGTGGAACAGGGTATTATAAGTTAGTGCATATGTTTGCAACACCCAGAAGGAGACGAGATAGACACATGGTGTCTTTGGCAAAAATGCTCAGGGTGGGCTCTTGAGTCGCTATAGCCATGTCCGTCTGTCCGTGAACACATTTTTGTAATCAAAGTCTAGGTCGCAGTTTTAGTCTAACCGACTTCAAATTTGGCCCAAGTACGTGTTTTGGCTCAGAATAGATACCTATTGATTTTGGAAGAAATCGGTTCAGATTTAGATATAGCTCCCATATATATCTTTCGCCCGATATGGACTAATACGGTCCCAGAAGCCAGAGTTCTACCCCAATTTGGTTGAAATTTTGCACTAGGAGTTCAATTAGTAGTGTAGTCTAGTGTGCCAAATTTTATTGAAATCGGTTCAGATTTAGATATAGCTCCCATATATATCGTTCGCCCGATTTACATTCATATGACCACAGTGGCCAATCTTTTACTCCGATTTAGTTGAAATTGTGCACAGGGAGTAGAACTAGCATTGTAGCTATGCGTGCGAAATTTGGTTGAAATCGGTTCAGATTTAGATATAGCTCCCATATATATCTTTCGTCCGATTTACACTCATATGACCACAGTGGCCAATCTTTTAGTCCGATTTAATTGAAATTTTGCACAGGGAGTAGAATTAGCATTGTAGCTATGCGTGCCAAATTTGGTTGAAATCGGTTCGGATTTAGATATAGCTCCCATATATAGCTTTCGCCCGATTTACACTCATATGACCACAGAGGCCAATCTTTTAGTCCGATTTAATTGAAATTTTGCACAGGGAGTAGAATTAGCATTGTAGCTATGCGTGCCAAATTTGGTTGAAATCGGTTCAGATTTAGATATAGCTCCCATATATAGCTTTCGCCCGATTTACACTCATATGACCACAGAGGCCAATTTTTAACTCCGATTTAGTTGAAATTTTGCACAGGGAGTAGAATTAACGTTGTAGCTATTCGTACCAAATTTGGTTGAAATCGGTTTAGATTTAGATATAGCTCCCATTTTCCTTGTAAAATCGCCACTGCTTAGTCGAAAAGTTGTAAAAATGACTCTAATTTTCCTAAACTTCTAATACATATATATCGAGCGATAAATCATAAATAAACTTTTGCGAAGTTTCCTTAAAATTGCTTCAGATTTAAATGTTTCCCATATTTTTTTAATAACATTGTGTTCCACCCTAGTGCATTAGCCGACTTAAATTTTGAGTCTATAGATTTTGTAGAAGTCTATCAAATTCTTCCAGATCGAGTGGTATTTAAATGTATGTATTTGGGACAAACGTTTATAAAGGGTGATTTGTTAAGAGCTTGATAACTTTTAAAAAAAAAAAAACGCATAAAATTTGCAAAATCTCATCGGTTCTTTATTTGAAACGTTAGATTGGTCCATGACATTTACTTTTTGAAAATAATTTCATTTAAATGTTGACCGCGGCTGCGTCTTAGGTGGTCCATTCGGAAAGTCCAATTTTGGGCAACTTTTTCGAGCATTTCGGCCGGAATAGCCCGAATTTCTTCGGAAATGTTGTCTTCCAAAGCTGGAATAGTTGCTGGCTTATTTCTGTAGACTTTAGACTTGACGTAGCCCCACAAAAAATAGTCTAAAGGCGTCAAATCGCATGATCTTGGTGGCCAACTTACCGGTCCATTTCTTGAGATGAATTGTTCTCCGAAGTTTTCCCTCAAAATGGCCATAGAATCGCGAGCTGTGTGGCATGTAGCGCCATCTTGTTGAAACCACATGTCAACCAAGTTCAGTTCTTCCATTTTTGGCAACAAAAAGTTTGTTAGCATCGAACGATAGCGATCGCCATTCACCGTAACGTTGCGTCCAACAGCATCTTTGAAAAAATACGGTCCAATGATTCCACCAGCGTACAAACCACAGCAAACAGTGCATTTTTCGGGATGCATGGGCAGTTCTTGAACGGCTTCTGGTTGCTCTTCACTCCAAATGCGGCAATTTTGCTTATTTACGTAGCCATTCAACCAGAAATGAGCCTCATCGCTGAACAAAATTTGTCGATAAAAAAGCGGATTTTCTGCCACTGATTTTGGTAATAAAATTCAATGATTTGCAAGCGTTGCTCGTTAGTAAGTCTATTCATGATGAAATGTCAAAGCATACTGAGCATCTTTCTCTTTGACACCATGTCTGAAAACCCACGTGATCTGTCAAATACTAATGCATGAAAATCCTAACCTCAAAAGAATCACCCTTTATATAGCCCCCAATACATTTGACGGATGTGATATGGTATCGAAAATTTAGATCTACAAAGTGGTGCAGGGTATAATATAGTCGGCCCCGCCCGACTTTAGACTTTCCTTACTTGTTTATTTCTATAGAAAATTTTGTCAAAATTTTATTTCCATAGAATATATTGTCAAAATTTTATTTCTATAGAAATTTTTGTCAAATTTTTATTTATTTCTATAGCAAATTTTCTCAAAATTTTATTTCTCTAGAAAATTTTCTCAAAATTTTATTTCTGTAGAAAATCTTATGAAAATTTTATTTCTACAGAAAATTTTGCTAAAAATTTTTTTTTGTGGAAAATTTTGGCAAATTTTTTTTCCATAGAAAATTTTGTCAATTTATTTCTATAGAAAATTTGTGTAGTACCTCTTAGTTGGAGGGGAATATTTTGCTACCCAAGAAGTTACCCAATCTGCCAAACAATAAAAAATCTACCATTTTTTGTTAGAAATTTGATAAGATTTTCTATAGAAATAAAGTTTTGAGAAATTTTTCTATAGAAAATCTAATAAAAATTTTATTTCTATAGAAAATTTTGCCAAAATTTTATTTCTATAGAAAATTTTGCCAAAATTTTATTTCTATAGAAAATTTGTGAAGTAGCTCTTAGTTGGTGGGGAATATTTTGCGAAATCTACCAAAACATCAAGAGTAACCCAATCTGCCAAAAATCTACCATTTTTGGTAGAATTCCACCAACTGTGGCCACCGTGCTCCAAAGTAGAGCACCATTTGCCCTCACGTGATTCTCTCACTGTGTTATATTGATGTCTTTCGCCATCCCTATCCGTCGTTTTGACGTTTCTACACATATATATGTTTATACGAAATCTCTAAATTAATATATGTTTGCATCCAGGGAGATTATATGTAAGAAAATGTTATGTGTCAAACATAATATGTTCTAACATATTAACAAATATATCTCAAAACATGTTATACTAGTTTCTAAACATTGTAAGCTTGCACTTAAAAATATTGTGGTAAAAACTTGAGTTCCAAACATTTAATGTTTGCAACTAAATATATGAAAAACAGTCTTGTTTGTCCGTGTATAAAGGGTGGTTAAAATTTCAAGGGCCGATGTTGATTTTGAATAAAACACAAACTATTTAGGAAATTATTGTAATTTTATTTTATTATGATATATTGGTATTACTCAATTATGTATGGAACAAAATTTCGGCCAAATGGGCGCCGCGACCTCGGTGGCACACCTTCATCCGATGGTCCAAATTTTCGATGACGCTGAGGCATAATGGAGGTTCTATGCCGTTAATGTGCCGAATTATCTCATCCTTTAGCTCTTGAATTGTTGCTCACACAAAAAATTTTTTTCTGATTCAATCACGAAATTAATTGATCCAATTAATTTTTAATTGAAATGTCTTCAATCACAGAAATGATAGTATCAATTAAAAAAATAATTGAAGGTCAATTAAAAAATTAATTGATCCAATTAAAAAATTAATTGATACTATTATTTTTGTGATTGATTTTTGTTTCAATTAAAAAAAATTGTTGAATCAATTAAATTTTTAATTGAATATTTTTTAAAACTCAATTAAAATTTTAATTGGAAAAATTTTCGTGAAATTTTTTTGTGTGCTGGCTTATCGACGTACACCTTTTCTTTCAAATAACCCCAAAGAAAAAAGTCCAACGGTGTCAAATAAAATGATCTTGGCGGCCAATTGACATCGCCATTACGTGAGATAACACGGCCATTGAATTTGTTGCGCAAAAGAGCCATTGTTTCGTTAGCTGTGTGGCAAGTGGCACCGTCCTGCTGAAACCACATATGGTCCACATCCATATCTTCGAATTCGGGCCATAAAATGTTCGTTATCATCTCACGATGGCGAACACCATTGACAGTAATTGCCTGACCGGCCTCATTTTGGAAAAAATACGGCCCGATGATGCCGCCAGCCCATAAATCGCACCAAACAGTCACTCTTTGTGGGTGCATTGGTTTTTCGACAATCACTCTTGGATTCTCATTCGCCCAAATGCGGCAATTCTGTTTATTGAAGAATCCACTGAGGTGAAAATCACTGAAGATGACTTTCTTCGAAAATTGATCATCCACTGTTGTCATTTCTTGGAACCATGTAACACGTTGTTGGATTGTGTATCTCTCCATGGTTCAAATTGAGTAAGTTTGAAATAGAGAAATGTCAAATAAAATTCGGAAAAAATCTTGGTTTTTTAAGCATATTTAGTTCTTGATTCCATGGTAATTAGAGGACCAAATTTCAATTTGTCCCCCACAATCTCGGGGGTCGGTTTATATGGAGGCAATATATAAATATGGATCGATATGGACTAATTTGTGCATAGTTGTACTTACACGTGAAAAATTTCAAGCGGATCGGATGAAATTTATTCGTCCAAGAGGACGATCTGGTGAAAGGATTATATGGGGGTTATCTATAATTATGGTCCGAAGTGGACCAATGTTTGTTCCAAGTTTCAAGTCGATAGCTTGTTTGATCAACCGAAAACCGTTTTTTCAAAAAACAAACCCGGATTGTTTGAAACCCCTAACTGTAGATTATGACTTAACATACTATGGACATCAACTATTGATATGAATGCATAAATATTGTATATTTGTGACAAATTACTAGTGTTTAAGTAACCTTATATCTTTATTAGGTACGAGTTTAGTGTATAATGTTTGAATTAGTCTAATATGAAATTGATATGCGTGTACATATACAACTGTGAAAAATGACTAGTATTCCTATTTAAAATCTCAAAACATTTAATAGCATGGCAATGGTGAACATGCAACATTGACCATGCATCAAATGATATTGGCATTCATTCACAAATGGTAGCAATCATCCATTACAGATAAATGACCTTCACTTCATCTAAAACTCTTGAATAACACCAAAATAAGGATCAATTAGACTATGATGGCCAAGTTTAATTTTTTTAAATGTTCTTTATACACCAAAGAATTCTTTTAGAGGTAACGAATGGCCTTAGAAATAATTATGTCCATTTACGATATTGTTATCTGTCTGTTTTCAGTTTCGTGTTTATGACTTTCGTTGGAGTGCTGAATAAATCAGAATTTTTTAATTGAATCAATCAATAACTAATATCGATCGTATTTATTTAAATCTATTCAAGATTGTTAATTGACTTGCTAATGGAATGACTAATATAACAAGTGATGGTAATTGAATACTAACATGTTTTAATTCAATTCTACTCAATCAGTCAACATTTTTAACTTGGCTATAACAATTACCGATACATGTCGTTAATTTCCATGCATGTGTTAAAAAACCAAATCGTTGGATTTTTTTTCTCGAATGTCATTCAAATTAGTGTAACTAAAATTATTAGTGTTAAAACGTGAGAATTGCTGTAAGAATAAATTATTAAGATAGGATACACGCGTAAAATAAGTCCATCGTTAATATGATGCGATTTGGGGTATTGGGCTTATAGAAACCGTAGTTTTTATCCAATTCGCCTGAAATTTGAAATCTAGTAGTATTTTATGACCATAAAGAGGTGTGCTGAAAACGGAGAGTATCGGTCCATGTTGTAGTATAGCCCGCATAAGACCGATCTTCCGATGTAACTCCTTGGGTTTCTAGAAACCGTAGTTTTTATCCGATTTGCCTGATATTGTAAATATACTGGTATTTTAGACTCATAAAAACGTGTATCGGATTTAGTTTTTATCGGTCAATTTGGTATGGCCTTCATATAGACCGATTTCACCTCTTGAGGTTATAGAAGACGCACTGATCATGAAAATTGCTTGAAACTGAATGTAACATTTCCAGATTTTATATCCCGTAATCATTTAAATAATGGGGGTGAAAATCTACAGATTTTAGATTTCAAATCCAGGCGTTATTTCATCCTTTTTTTGCATACTTACAAGAGATGTTAATAATTCCTCTAAAACTCAAACAAAAATGGTTCTTATAAATCCACATTCTGATATAGTTTTCATAGGTAAAATTTTTAAATTTATCTTCGGGAAGTGTACTAGTTGAACTTCTCTGCTTGGGAGAATATCTGTCATCAAACCCCTCTGAAATTTCAAAGGAAACTATAATATTTGATTCATGGTGGTGGGTATTTACTTGTTTATAAACCTTTTTCGTCGTCCTCAAAATATTCCCCCTATCCACAATAGATCTATGTTAAGTTTTTTTTTTCTAATTATCTTAACAGTTGTTAAATACAACTTCCGGAATAAAATGCGCACAGCGATAACGTTTAATGTCTTCCATGGACTAAAACAAGATCCCGGAATGATCCTTTGAGTTTGCTGAACAGTCATACGACACACGCAGTTAAAGGGTGGTTAAATTGTAAGGTTGAATGTGAACCACACCTGAACGCCAAGTTTTTTCCGAATTTTATTTGACATTTCTCTATTTCAGACTTACGCAATTTGAACCATGGAGAGATACACAATCCAACAACGTGTTAAAGTTATCCAGACTTATTATGAAAATGGGCGTTCATTTTCGAAGAAAATCACATGATGAGGCACATTTTCACCTCAATGGATTCGTCAATAAACAGAATTGCCGCATTTGGGCGAATGAGAATCCAAGAGTGATTGTCGAAAAACCAATGCACCCACAAAGAGTGACTGTTTGGTGCGGTTTATAGGCTGGCGGCATCATCGGACCGTATTTTTTCCAAAATGAGGCCGGTCAGGCAGTTACTGTGAATGGTGTTCGCTATCGTGAGATGATAACGAACTTTTTATGGCCCGAATTGGAAGATATGGATGTGGACGATATGTGGTTTCAGCAGGACGGTGCCACTTGCCACACAGCTAACGAAACAATGGCTCTTTTGCGCAACAAATTCAATGGCCGTGTTGTCTCACGTAATGGCGATGTCAATTGGCCGCCAAGATCATATAATTTGACACTGTTGGACTTTTTTCTTTGGGGTTATTTGAGAGAAAAGGTGTACGTCGATAAGCCAGCAACAAATTAAGAGCTAAAGGATGAGATAATTCGGCACATTAACGGCATAGAACCTCCATTATGCCTCAGCGTCATCGAAAATTTGGACCATCGGCTGGAGGTGTGCCACCGAAGTCGCGGCGCCCATTTGGCCGATATTTTGTTCCATACATAATTGAGTAATACCAATATATCATAATAAAATAAAATTACAATAATTTCCTAAATAGTTTGTGTTTTATTCAAAATCAACATCGGCCCCTGAAATTTTAACCACCCTTTATATGCGAGGATTTAAAGCATTACTGCGTATTATTATGGAGTTTTCTACGCATAATTTCGACATCTTTTTACGAATAACAACGTATAACACTTATTTTGGTTAACTTTATTTGTAACCTTCTTTAACATAGTTTTGAATAGTATGTACCAATCAAAAACACTTGTTCGCGACTTCGAGTTATCATCCAATGCCTTTTGCAACATTCTGAGCGTTTCGGCATAAACCGATCTTCATATTAAATTTCCTACGGCCTCAGTTTTCATCCGATATGGTTGAAATTAGACATGTGATGTCAGTAACAGACTTCTAATTACCACCCAAAAACCAAAAACTCTCTGAAACTTGGATACGCTGAAGTGGACAACTGTCGTGAGATGTTTGCTATGTTATCTTATTAAAATTAACCTCGCATAACAGGACACCTCCAAAATGTGGATAAAATTGAGGAGACAGTGGGTGTCCACTTCTGAGAGGTTTCACTGCATATACCCCATATTAGACTTCTTGAGGCTCCAGGAGGAGCAAAGTTCATCGAGTGCTCTCTAACTATCACACAAAAATAGCGTAATTTTTGATATTTATCTGTTTTTTTGTTTCGAAGTTACATGTAAAAAATAAAACGTTTGGAAAACGCGAGTTGCATCTCTCGGCACAAATTCATCCTAAATTTACCATTTCGATATTGTACGAAAAATTTAAAATTACGAAAAATATTAAAAAAAAATTACATTAGTTTCGATTTTTTGTTCTACTTAAAAGGTTTATCGTTTGTAAGAAACGGAGCATAAGAAGTTTGCAACGAAAATTGTTTGTTTTCTCTAAACGAGATTTTTTTAAATGAGCTTTATGTGCTTTACACACTGGTCTATAAATAGATCCGCTTGGCTGTATGCGTTGTTTGTATGCAGACGACTTTAGCGATATATTTGTGTTAGCTTACAAAACGAATGCTCTGTGGTTTGTTTCTCCGACCGAGCAAAAACAAAAATATTAATAACAAGAAGACTTTTTCAAAACATAATAATACCATGAACTAAAATAGAATTAAATAGGCTTTAATGCCCTATAGGATGCACTTTTGTGAGTGACGACTATCCCCAGGAATATCCCCATGGCTTTATCCCCAGCCAAATCCCCAAAGTCAAAACAATATCCCCAATCACGAGAAAAAATCCCCAGTTTGGGAAAAAATCCCCTAATCTGACAACACTGGTCAGTGGGAACATAATATAAGATAAAAAATGATGTTCGGAGGTCCAAATTTCGTTTGGAAGAAACATTTTTTTGACTTACTTGCATTAAATAAATATTTTGTTTACTTTAAGTTGATTCCATTTAGATTACCTTATGTTACCTTATGTTACCTTCGTTTAATTTGTTAATGTTTTTATGAAAGAAACCCCATTTGTCATTGGTGTTTAAGGAAACTTTGATTTCAAAGTTGTTCAAGTATAGTCATTTATTACTTTTATTGGCCATGGTGGCCAATTATTGGAAAATATTGACTTAATGTAATATGCGTGTTCAATGTATAAATTAATTTTTATTATTTTAATTTATATTATATATACAACAGGAAATCATTGGAACTTTCCAAATGAGTTCACTTGAATAATCTCTTGGATAGAATTTGTCATTTTATGCTAAACTACTATTTTTGCTATTGAAATATTTAATAATTAATTATTATTAAAATTTTTCCATGGGAATATAAAAAAATCCAATATAAACAAGAACAACTTCCAAATGCGTTATGTATATGTATAAAAAATAATCTCGTCGCTAAGCTTAAATTAAAAACTAGGTTTATTTGTTTTAAAAAAAAATCGATCATTTTTATATCAACTTATCTCAAATTCTATTTAAACCAGATGTTGCTATTTTACATATGGTGTTAAACTACTCCAAAAACCCAGCGATCACTGTCAATAGTAATTTGTTGTTTTAATTCATATGTACAATAAATAGTTATTTGTTTTTAATTAATAACACTTGTTTACATATCGAAGCGGAAATCATAGTCTAAGTGAAAAAAATATTTTATGTTCACATATATATGCAAATAGGTTAGTAATATCTTCCATTCTAAACTAGAAATATTTTCTTAGAAATTATGTTTATTTCGTTTATAACATTAATCTTGATTTTTTATTGCCATCGTCTACTTTACCTCAATAGACACATATATAAAAGTAGTTTATACTATATTCTGAAAGGTCAAAGTTTTCTCCAAGTACTGTTAAGGAAATTGGGATATTGGTAGCGATATCATGGTGATGTTGGTAATTTGTAATACAAAATAATACCCTGTTCCCTGTCTACAGTGCACTATGGGCGGAAATCGCAAAACAGCGGCAAAAAGTCAAATTTTCAAAATGAAAAATTATTGGATATTCCAATTGAAATTACTATAGCACATCTTGGAAAGTAAAAATCGAAAGTTAATTTAAAACTTGGCAACCCTGTTCAGGAGAAAAAGGCTGCCAATGTTTACCAAAATGTATGCCAGTTGCGTTTAATCAAGGCGAACAAAAATTGAAAAATGTCGTGCTTCATTTTTTTCGCAATAAAAGTGAATAAAGAAAACTTTTAAATGTAGATTCTAAGAGGAGGTTTAGTAGTTCAAAATGTTGTAAAGACTTTACAGTTTAGTTTTGTTTTTGAACTTGAATTTATGGATTCAAAAGTGCGGTTTATATGTGAAAATTGTAACACATACGTATATTTGCGAGGAATAGAACTAGAAATGTTAACGATTGTTAATGAAAACTTTTGCTTATTATTGTTCGTGAGGAAGTATACTTTTACGTGCTGTAAAGTTTGTCTGCCCAAACTTGTCCATACTAAAATAAATGTAAGGGTTTTATAGTCAAATTTGGGAAAATCGGGCGATACATATATATGGTAGCTATATCTAAGACAATCGGGAAGTAAATAAGCGCAGTATGGTCTAATTTGTCGAAATCGGGCGATACATATATATGGGGGCTATATGTAACTTTGATCCACTTTTTTCGAAATTCAACCGTGTTTGTCGTTTGACTAAGAAAACGTGTTGTACCAAATTTTATCAAAATCGGTTAACCCTTGTGTATGTGATAACACCGGACGCGATACCAGCGTGATGAGGTCCCGTGGGACCTACAATAAAAAAAGGATGGTAGAGAGGTTATCCCTACGATATTTTTCGATTATTCGTTGTAGGTGGAGTCTTCTATGACGCACAAAATGCATATATAGATATTTGTTTGCAAATATAGAGTTGTCTTTAATTTTTAATAGAATAAAGATAATGTTTAAATTTTTGATAAATATTCTAGAGACCCTGATGTTTGTCACAGGCCTGGTACCTATAAGTATCCTTTTACGTACCAAGCAACAATATATTGTTTTGGTAGTTGAATGTTCTGTACAAATTGGATTTTTGAAGGAAAAACAATACGATTCTTTTAGGAGGAGGAGCAGGAGCCGATGGGTCTGGAATATGTATAGAAATATAAAAACTTAGATCGACCACGATTTCTATGAAGTTCAAATAACTTTTTTTTGCACTTGTGGTTTCACTATAGTGGATATATCCACGGAAGACATAAAATTATGTACTACCAAGCAACGAAACCAATAGAAACTTAAAAAATAACAAATTCTTCTAAATAACGGTATTTTCTGAAAGAATGTTAGTGTTTTTAATTGTTCCAAATACAAAAATCGCAATATCTTTACGCTGAATGTTAAACTGATCGCAAGCCACTAATGTAATTAGTAGTAGGTCCCATTGGACCTCATCACGCAGAATCGCACTAAACTTTTTAAAATACCTATAAAAACCAATTTAATGATTCAATCACATAAAAATTTAAAGTTTTCAACTTACAACACTTTAATACAAGAAGTCATAAACAACCACGCTGCAAATCATATAAAAGATAGAGTTATGTATGAATAAAAATCAAAAAGGTCCAGCGGGACCTCATCACGCTCAGAAGGGTTAATAATTGCGACCGGAATCCTGCGAACAACAAACACAGAGGGACGGAATTAGAGTTAGATACCAAAAAATGTGATTTTGATGGTTAATATTTGTGTAATTTTAATTAATAAAATTAATTTAATAAAATGACAACTGGTTTATACTATTTACATCAAGTTCTGGGGATAAGGCGCTTTTTTAATAAGGAAAATAAGCAAATATATATATAAATAAATTAAACTCCATCTAAGAGTATATTCTATAGTATTCCAAGTGGAATTACAATTTCGATCCCTCTATAGTAACGCACCTGGAATAAGGGGGATTGACTCCCTTTTTGTTGGTAACATTTGATTTTGATAAGATATATCGATATACCATGTTTGGCGATACTAGATTGATTGTAAATAATTTTTGCCGCAAATTTTCAATTTCCGCCCATAGTGCAGTGTGGCGCAGGGTATAAATATATTACAAGATAGTTGGTATTACCATGTATTACACAGGGAACAATGGTTCTGTTGATTAAGAACTGAATATTGTTTTTAAGGTTATTTGGGACGCTGAATCCAAATTTGCACTTGGTTTTTTCTATCAGCTCGAATTTTCGAGATATACCGTTATGTTCACAATGAAGGCACTTCCTCTACATGTACTGGAATAACTTGAAAACGGTTCACCACACACAAAAAGTTCAATTTTGTTCCCTTGTATTATTATTATGTAGGCTAATCCAAATTTCCCTAGAAGATATCTAGGACATATTTTTTATATTTCATTAAAGATAATTAATTGTGCAAGGTTTTCATATATATACGAGGGCAGTTCGGAAACTTCTTAACCTAGCACAAAAAGCGCGGTATAAACGGACAAAAGTTAAGTGTTTTGGAAACTTCCATCTCTATTATGAACACATGTTAAATTTTGTTTCGATCTGGCAACTCCTTCATATAGAAACAGGTGTTCAAAAAAGACACATTCACAATTTTTTTACATTGGAAAAATTAGAAATGCGTGCTATCATCAAATATTTACATAAAAAAGGTTTATCGGGACAAGAAATTCATAATGATATGGTGAATGTGTTAGGTGAAAGTGCTCCTTCATTTGCAACAGTAAAAAATTTGGTTGCTCAATTTAAACGTGGTCGTACAAGCATTGAAGATGAACCACGTAGTAGACGTCAAAAACAGCAACAACAACAGAAATTGTGGCCAAAGTGCATGATATGGTAAGGGTGATACGGTCAAAATTTGGTCAAGGGAAAACGCGTGTAAATCGGTGAAATCGTTTATTTAAAAAATCAAATTAAATTTCTTTTTCAAGTTCAATTGGTAAAAAATTCAAGGCCACTCCATGACCTTTTTACCGTAATGGCAAGATGCCAAATCAGGCCAAAACAGTACGGAACAACCGTGTTTCTTCAGGAAAGGCAGCAGACGTTTATTCAAACACTCTTTCACGTAAATTTCTTGGTTGACAGTCCCGGAAGCTATGAAAATGCTGCTTTTCAAGCCACAGGTACAGATGGCTTGCCAAACCAGATATTTCTTTGCGAACTTTAGACAGTTTTATGTGCTTGAAAATATCTGCTACCTTTCCCCTTCCTTTTGCCGAATAAAACTCCTGTCCCGGAAGCTGCTTGTAGTCGGCTTTGACGTAGGTTTCGTCGTCCATTACCACGCAGTCAAACTTCGTCAGCATCGTCGTGTACAGCCTCCGGGATCGCGCTTTGGCCGTCGTATTTTGTTTATCATCGCGATTTGGAGTCACTACCTTCTTGTAAGTCGATAGTCCGGCTCGTTTTTTGGCTCGATGCACGGTTGTAGACGATACACCCAGCTTATTTGCGGAATCTCGGAGAGAGAGGTTAGGGTTTCGCTTGAAACTACCGGCAACTCTCTTTGTCGTCTCAGCGGCTTCCGGTTTTCGATTTCCCCCCGATCCAGGCTTCCTGGCTGTCCACAAACGTTCCCCAAACACTTTAACCCTTTCGACCCCGAATTTTTATAGGTATCGCTAAATTTTTTTTTTACTTTTAATCATGTTGAAGTCATTTAAGAAGCGGCCAACCAAAATTTCGGGTCGCCACGCCCATTCGTTTAGGCGGTAGAGAATGTTGCCTGTGGGCAACATTGGGCAATTGTGACTACAAACTATTTTGTTTTGTAATGATAGACGTATTACGTTTTATTGGATTTTTGCTAAGTTTTTTGTTATTTTACAGTAAATATATACTTAGATGCGCGCGTGAGTGGAATTTCAATCACGCTCAAACACATTCACGAAGAAATATTTGTACTCACGCATGCCATGTGGGTAGGAATTCACGATCACGAAATGAAAAGTCATACTCGCACACGCTCACACATGAACAATGTTTATGTCTCACGCTTTCGCACGATTCACGACAATTTTCGTAATTCACGACAAATCTCGTAAGTCACGAATATTTTCGGAACACGACAATTTTCGTGGCTCAATAAAATTCTGGTAATTAACGAAATTTCTCGTGACTCACGCTATTGAAATCTTAAGCGTGATTAAATATGTAAAGGTGATTAAAATCGGTGAGCTTGAATTTAATCGTGAACGTGAATTTGTTCGTGGTTGTGACTTTTTGTGTCTGTTTTACCGTGAGTGCGAATTTTATCGTGAATATGAATTTTATTGTTAACGTGAATTTTATCGTGAGCGTGAGTTGGATCGTGAGCGTGGGTTGGATCGTGAAAGTAAATTTTTATCGGGAGCGTGATTTCGGAGAAAGTTTACTCACTCACAATCACGAACACAATTTGATTTTTACTCACGCTCACGCGCCACACATTTTTCTTTAATCCCGTTCACGCACATTCACGAGGTTTCGTTTAAATTTCATTGACGAGATTTCGTTTAAATTTCATTCACGGCTTCGCGTGAATCACGCGTGACTCACGAAAATGTTTTGTTTTTTTTTTGTTTTTTACCCATGTCAATTTAACTGGCGGTGTAAAAAACCAACGTATTATAAAGCGTCGATATTCGTGCTAATCCACTAGTATGTTGACAAGAAGTGGCTTCCTCCCTTTTTACGATTCCTTCCAAATTCCCCACTGCACTGCAGATATGTTTTCCACATCATCGCCGCATTTCTCGTCACTGGGACATCCCAATTGAAGTTCAATTTTTTTTCCAAAATCATTGTTTTTCAAACCTTTTTGCTCCAGGTCTTATGTTCAAAAATATGTAATTTTACTACCACAATTGCCCAAAGTTGCCCACAGGCAACTTTTCAATTTTAAAAATTTCCCATCTGTTGTTTTTTTGCAATTCTAAGATTTGACTTCCAGAAATATTTTACTTGACATGTAGTACAATAGATTTAATAAAAACTTTCAACATTTTAGTTGTAATTTTTAAAAAAGTCACATGTATAAAAACCTCTTTTTAAATTCGCAAATATTTTTTTCTTGAGGTACGTGCGTATTAATGAAACATTTTTTGTTAATTGACAACCAAATTAGCTGATTTTTCATTCAACTTGAAGAAAACACTTGTAGCTTTCGATACCGTTACAGTTTTATGAACAAAAACAAAAACAACGCTGACAGTGAGTCTCAAAACACAAAAAGTTGCCCACAGGCAACTTTAGGGTCGAAAGGGTTAATTAAATTTGTAACGGTTGATTTGGCAACTTTTAGCGATTTTGCCAGCTTTGCGTGCGAGTAGCTCGGATTTTCGCGATGCGCGAGCAAAATTTTGATACGCTGCTCTTCTTGCTTGGACGGCATTTTGACAACTGAAGAGTGAGTTCCAAAATCAAAATAGGAGCAACATTCTACACACACACCTTCAAAATGAGGGGTGTTCAGGTTTTTTAAATGCAAAATTGAAAGAAATACGTCAAGTTTATATTGACCAAATTTTGACAGTATCACCCTTTATTAAATGATCGACGAATAAAAGTGCGTGAAATTGCTAATATCATGGACATTTCAAATGATCGAGTCCATTTTAATTTTGAAGAACTACAGATGAAAAAGCTTTCTGCAAGATGGGTGCCGCATTTGTTAACAGTCGATCAAAAACGCATAAGAATGAACATTTCTCAAGCTTGTTTGGATCGTTTTAAGCAAAATAAAATGGATTTTAAGCGTCGTTTCATAACTGTTGATGAGACATGGATCCACTACTATAACATACTCCAGAGACAAAAGAACAATCCAAACAATGGACTGAAGCTGGAGGAAGTGCTCCAAAGAAGGCAAAAACAGTTCAATCGGCTGGTAAGGTCATGGCAACGGTTTTTTGGGACTTCAAAGGTATTTTATTGATTGACTATCTGCAAAAGGGTAAAACAATAAATTCAGAGTACTATTGCAACTTTTTGGATCAATTAAATGTACAAATTCGAGAAAAACGTACTGGCTTACAACACAAAAAAATAATTTTTCATCAAGACAATGCACCAGCGCACAAGAGTGTTTTAACAATGGCTAAAATCAACAAATTAAAGTACGAGTTGCTTGACCACCCACCTTATTCTCCTGATTTAGCTCCCAGTGACTTTTACTTGTTCCCAAATCTAAAAAATTCCTTGCTGGCAAGCGTTTTACCTCAAATGAAGATGCAATTACAGTTGTAAACCACTATTTTGAAGACCTTGAGGAAAATTATTTTAATCAAGGGATAGAATTGCTAGAAAAGCGTTGGACTAAGTTTCAGGAGATTATATTGAAAAATAAAAATATTTTTGAAAAACTAACTATTATCTTTCATTGATAGGCTAAGAAGTTTCCGAACCGCCCTCGTAGAAAAAAATATCACCAAAATATTTCCAATTAAACAGTTGATTGAAGTTGAAACATTTTTCAATTACAAATTAATTGATATAATTAACTTTTTAATCACGATAGAAGCATTAAGTTAATTAAGTCAATAATTGAACGTTTTTTTTTTAATTTTTAATTGATTTTACATTTTTAATCAAACTTGGAAGGCTAACCTCCATTTTCAGAAAGCTCCGTTAGTGTACGTTAGCTAACGAACTTTTAAACCGTACTATGGACATGTCTGTCATCTTGTCTATATATTTCATGTGCCAGTTAGGAACTTAACTGCAAAAAAATTTTCAGTTAAAGTTAACCGGAGAGAAGATATTTCGATTTTACTTTCTACTAACTGGGAGTTAAAGTCTTACGGAGATACATGAAAATGGCCGTAAGTCAGTTAAAAAAAGTGATGGATTTTTTTCTAATTTTTAAATAAAAGTTTATTTCAAACAATCAATTTTTTAATCAAACTAAAAATACAAAATCAGATAAGAAAGTAATTTCAAATAGTAACGTTTTTAATTCAAGCAAGTATATACAGCAATAAGTTCGGCCAGGCCGAATCTTAAATACCCACCATCAAATGTAATATATAGGGGTTTGAAGACAGATATTCTCCCAAGTAGATCAATTCAACCAGTACACTTTCCGAAGATAAATTTAAAGATTCTATCTATGAAGACTAGATCAGATTCTGGATTTATAAGACCCATTTTTAATTGAGTTTTAGAGGAGTTATAAACATCTCGTGTAAGTGTGCAAGAAAAAATTAAATAACGCTTTGATATGAAATCTAAAATCTGTAGATTTTTACCCACATTTTACATTCAGTTTCAAGCAATTTTCATGATTATTGCGCCATAAAGAAGTGAAATCGGCCTTACCAAAAACCACGGTTTATATACGACCAAGGACTTAAATCGGGAGATCAGTCTATATGGGAGCTATACCAAAAAACATGCACTGATACACGCAAATTCAGCACATCTAATTGAGGTTCTGAAAATCCTACAGTATCTAGACCGCAAATCGGGGTCTATATCAAAAGGGGGATATATCAAAATCTGTGCCGATACATACACTGACAAAAACAAGTAAGGAAAGTCTAAAGTCGGGCGGGGCCGACTATAATATACCCTGCACCACTTTGTAGATCTAAATTTTTCGACCATATCACATCCGTCAAATGTGTTGGGGGCTATATATAAAGATTTTCCCAAATACATACATTTAAATATCACTCGATCTGGACAGAATGTGATAGACTTCTACAAAATCTATAGACTCAAAATTTAAGTCGGCTAATGCACTAGGGTGGAACACAATGTTAGTAAAAAAATATGGGAAACATTTAAATCTGAAGCAATTTTAAGGAAACTTCGCAAAAGTTTATTTATGATTTATAGCTTGATATATATGTAATAGAAGTATAGGAAAATTAGAGTCATTTTTACAACTGTTGGTATTTTGACCATTTTTGTCGAAATCAGAAAAACATATATATATAGGAGCTATATCTAAATCTGAACCGAATAAAATTAGGCACGAACCAAATTTGGCACGCATAGCTACAATGCTAATGCTACTCCCTTTGCAAAATTTCAACTAAATCGGAGTTTAAAATTGGCCTCTGTGGTCATATGAGTGTAAATCGGGCGAACCGATTTCAACCAAATTTGGCACGCATAGCTACAATGCTAATTCTACTCCCTATGCAAAATTTCAACTAAATCGGTGCAAAAAATTGGCCTATGTGATCATATGAGTGTAATATATAGTCATATGAGTGCCAAAGACACCATGTCTCTATCTCGTCTCCTTCTGGGTGTTGCAAACATATGCACTAACTTATAATACCCTGTTCCACAGTGCGGCGCAGGGTATAAAAAGCATGCCAGGTTCCAAAGATGTTGTCTTTACCTTAAAAATTTTGGTATTGATTCCGAGCCAATCCGAAACAATTTCATTCAATTTAAAGAATTTTTCTAAACTTAGCCCAAATATTTTTTCTTTCATGTTATGATACCCATTTTTAAGTGAAATCACTTAATTATAAGGACAATACGACTTCATTGAAAAGTTTATCGGCTTTTGGACAAGGAAAAAAATTATGTTAGAGAAATGCGTCTTCTATGCTAAGCAAAATTTGCATTCGTATTTTAAAGACATGAAATCTTTGACCTCACGACAATATTTTTTTCAGTGTAATATATTCGGAACACCTATTTCTGGTCGTAAAAAAACACTAGATTTTAAATTTCAGGCAAATCGTTTTCTTCTATAATCAAAATCAAATTATATTTGTGGTGCAATCCCAGTTTCGACCAAACGCCAAAACGTTTTTCAGCGGTGTGTAATGCTGGTGACAATTCTGATTGTTTCAAAGCTTCTCTAAGTGATTTTACCCTGATGTGGAACGCCACTAAGACTCGACCGTAAAAGGGAGGTCTCTTGCATTGAGCTAAACATAGAAACGGACAGCACTCTGTGAAAAGAGTGAAGTTCACTACAGTAGAATCGCAATGGAATGAATATTCTAAGTGTGCCTAAAAATATCGGCTCCCTTAGACAATTCATTACTTGACTGTTTTAGGGTATATAGCTCCCAAAGAATATCTTTTTTTATAAAGAGCCTCTTTGGCTTGGAATCAATAGCAAAATCTTTAAGGGAATGTCAAGATCTTTGGATCTAAGTAAACGTTTTTTTTTTGAGTGTGCATGTATTGGACAGGTGAGTATGGCGCTGACAAAAATATAATTAAACTATTTAAAATATTTTTATTATAATAGATAAAGTGACATTAAATAATTAGTTATGCTCTTTTAGTTAATCTATTTGCTAAGAGCTAAACTGACAATGAGCTGCTTACATATTAATTGAATTGCGAACATATTATTCTTATGTAACTATTCAAATATGTAAAACTTGTTAGAAGTAACTTAGCGACATATAGGTTTCATTGTACACTCTAATTGATATCAATGTGGATTCTTGTTTCTGACAAATACCACTCATGTATCAAATATGATGAGAAGGACAGTCATGATAATTTTCAATGTTCATTTGTTTGTACATTCATGGTATTACTTAGAATATTTACAATTTGTTGAATGTTTCAAATGATTGATTAACACGTATACATTTTTAAATGTATAGTTATTCAAATTATCTTTTTTAATGTCATCGAAGGCGGATAGTATATAAAATATATTACTTAAAACTACCTTGACGAATATGAATACTCTGAAGAATGTCTTTAGATCTCATTCTAAGTGGGATGAAAAATGCCCGAACATCAGTCTGAGTGTATAACAAAATAAATTTAGAAAGCGTTGATCCGTCAAATGAGATATGTGGCAATAATTTAAAAAAGTGATTAATGATGTAAAGCTCATTGGCTGTTTTTAATAATAGTGATTGTTTTTATGTAAAATTATATTATTACCGTGATACTGGCAGGGAGCCATCGTGAAGCAATTGTTAGTATACCCCCTTGCTAAGACCGAAAGAATTCTCTTCGTTAATTTTACGAAGATTTCTTCATTCACTATTCTTCATGAATTCTTCATTAAAACAATGAAATGTTCATTCATTTTTGTAAATTTTACAAAGTACATTTTACGAATATACGAAAGGTCTACAAAATATTCTACATTAACTTTCTTTCGTAAAAAGTTCGTACTTTTAACGAAACTTTCTTCAAATTTCATGACTCACCCAGAGAAGGAATATGATCACCTCAAACATGTTTTAAGAGCAAAATGTTATTTTTGGGTGGTGACCATGTAACATGATTTTCGCAACCATGTTATTTTCTCGGAAATCATGTATCTGATTTCGGCAAGCAGGTTATATTTCACGAGAAAATAACATTTTAGTGACAAACATGTTACATGGTTTGGGTGACGGCATTCTATGAATAACAAGTATATACGGCCGTACGTTCAGCCAGGCCGAATCTTATGTACGCTCCACCATGGATTGCATAGAAACTTCTACTAAAGACTGTCATCCACAATCGAATTACTTTGGTTGCGGTAACACTTGACGATGGCAAGTTATTTTAAAACTTCTTAACACCGTCTTCTAAATTGTAAGCTAGTTCATAGTATATATTAAACATTCAATTTGACAAAATTTTCTATAGAAATAAAATTTTGATAAAATTTTTCTATATACACGCAAAGAAAAAAAAAACGTTTGGGAAACGTGTACCGAAACGTTTTTCTTTTGTTAGAGGTTTTGAATTGCTTCGAAAATTTTAAACTTTTATCACCAAAAAAAATTCGTTTGTTACAAAATTTTTATTTTTTCAATAAAAAATGTTATTTTTGAAACAACAACACAGTCCATTTCGTTTATATCAAACACTGTTCTTTTCTGACTTTAGGTCTTTAATAAGACACATTTTACAGTTCAAAATTTAATATACTACAATGTAATATTGAAAATTTTTTCGGAATATTCCGAACCTATCTGGAATATATGTAAAAAAAAAAAAAAAAACTTTGGTCGGAGCAGGGATCGAACCCACGACCCTTGGCATGCAAGTCGGACGTAGCAACCACTGCTCCACGGTGCCAAACAAAACGTTTGTTTCTGTGAAATAAACTTTGTTTATTCGGTTCGTGGGCGCCGCAAGCTATGCTATATATATATAACTTAAATGGATATTTATCTATTGATGACCATAACAGGTACATAGCTCAGTGGATAGTGTGTTGGCTTACAAATTGCATGGTCCTCGGTTCGATTCTCCGTCCAGGCAAAAGGTAAAACAATTAAAAATTTATAATATCGTATAATTTCTTCTACATTGTTTGTATTACAGAAAAAAGTGCTAAGAACTAAAAAACTTCGTGGAAGTGAGAAAGACGTTAGGGCAAATGTAATTAGCCAGAAAAAAATTTTTTGAGTTAGTCTTTATGAAATTGTTTTTACATCCTGGAAAAGAATAATCGTTTATCACAAAAAGTATATACTTTTCTTCCAAATACACTTCCTTTCAACGAAAAGCAAATGAGAAACGAACTTTGTTTGTTTGGGAGGAAAGAATTATTTTTTTGCGTCCAAAAAAATTCATCAGTGAATTCCTCGCAGAGGTAAGCGCTGATTGACGTTAACTTCTCTTACAAAGCTGCTGAAAATTCAGCAAGTTTTTTGTTATGATATTATTTTATTGGACACTACACGCTCACAAAAAATCGCTTCTGTAACATATACTCCCAAACATATTTTGCTTCAAGCATATACATTTTTGGGTATTGCCCAAACATTTATATGTTTGATCTCTTCCAATATATAATATGTTTGAAAGCATATTGGTCTAAACAATATATGTTTGGGTAGTCTAAGTTCCAAACATTTTGTATTTTTGCATCCAAATTCAATAATGTTGTTTTCCAAAAAACAATATGTTATTATGTGAACATATAATATGTTTGGAAGCATTTTGCACCCAAAAATATTATATGCTTAAAAAAAAATTTCCCAAACAATATTGTGCTCAAAATTTTATTTATTTATTTATATATTTACAATCATAATGAATTATGAAAATAAACAGGTAATATAGGTGCTAACAACATAGGTTTTCGACCTGAATGCTCAAAGTTTTGTTTCTGCCCAATTGTATATTCCCCCACATCTTTCTCACTTCCACGAGATTTTTTAGTTCTTAGCACCTTTTTCTGTAATACAAACATTGTAGAAGAAATTATTCAATTGTATGATTTTTTTTTTTATTTTAATTTTACCTTTTACCGGACGGGGATTCGAACAGCGGACCACACAGTTTGTAAGGATCAAAGAAGTAGCTGATCAATTGCCCAAGGAAAAATAAAATGTTAATTTTGTAATAACAAGCAACAACCACCAACTTAATTCAATATCGCTCCCTGTTAAATAGCGCTCCAAGCTACTAAACACATATATGTTTATAGGCTATTTCTAAATTAATATATGTTTGCATCCAAGCATATTATATTTGCAAACATTTTATGTCCCAAACATAATATGTTCTAACATATTAACATATATGTCCCAAACATGTTATGCTAGTTTATGAACATTATATGCTTGCACTCAAAAATATTGTGTTTAAAAATTTGTGTTCCAAATATATAATGTTTATAGCCAAGCATATGAAAAACAGTCTTTTTCATCCGTGTATGTATATGATTTCGAGAACCATTATATGTTTGGCGAAAAAACCAACAGTTTTGCCGAAAAATTGTTCCATGTTCTTCCCCATCCACAAATGCACTAGGAGTAGATCTGCGTGTAGGGTAAGATGTCCCACATGCAATAGAAACCGCTGCCAAATTCAATGGCGGCTAAAAATTAAGCTATTGACGTTGAAAAACGTCTCGAGGAATAGTAATCTCTGTCGTTAACAAACGATAACAGAATATATCGTCGAACCAATTAGTGTTGACAGATGAAAAGCAACGACGAGGAAATAAGAGTGTTTCATACCTATTTGTAAATTGGAAAGATTTATATCACGAAAATGAAAACATCAATTAATAAATTATTCCTTTTATTGCATTTATTTTAAATACCATTTTTATACCCTGCTCCACACTGTGGAACAGGGTATTATAAGTTAGTGCATATGTTTGCAACACCCAGAAGGAGACGAGATAGACACATGGTGTCTTTGGCAAAAATGCTCAGGGTGGGTTCCTGAGTCGATATAGCGATGTCCGTCTGTCCGTCTGTCCGTGAACAAATTTTTGTAATCAAAGTCTAGGTCGCAGTTTTAGTCCGATCGACTTCAAATTTGGCACAAGTATGTGTTTTGGCTCAGAATAGATCCCTATTGATTTTGGAAGAAATCGGTTCAGATTTAGATATAGCTCCCATATATATATTTCGCCCGATATGGACTTATATGGCCCCAGAAGCCAGAGTTTTACCCTAATTTGCTTACAATTTTGCACAAGAAGAACAATTAGTACTATAGTCAAGTGTGCCAAATTTTATTGAAATCGGTTCAGATTTAGATATAGCTCCCATATATATCTTTCGCCAGATTTTTGACCGAATTTGGTTGAAATTTTGCACTAGGAGTACAATTAGTAGTATAGTCAAGTGTGCAAAATTTGATTGAAATCGGTTCAGATTTAGATATAGCTCCCATATATATCTTTCGCCCGATATGGACTAACATGGTCCTAAAAGCTAGAGTTTTGACCCAATTTGGTTGAAATTTTGCACAGAGAGTAGATTTAGCATTCTAGCTATGCGTGCCAAATTTGATTGAAATCGGTTCAGATTTATATATAGCTCCCATATATAGCTTTCGCCCGATTTACACTCATATGACCATAGAGGCCAATTTTTTGCTCCGATTTAGTAGAAATTTTGCACAAGGAGTAGATTTAGCATTGTAGCTATGTGTGCCAAATTTGATTGAAATCGATTCAGATTTAGATATAGCTCCCATATATATCTTTCGCCCGATATGCACATATATGGACCCAGAAGCCAGAGTTTTATCCCGATTAGCTTGAAATTTTGCACAAGGAGTACAATTGGTAGTATAGTCATGTGTGCCAAATTTGATTGAAATCGGTTCAGATTTAGATATAGCTTCCATATATATTTTTCGCCCGATATGGACTTATATGGCCCCAGAAGCCCGAGTTTTGGCCCAATTTGGTTGAAATTTTGCACAGGGAGTAGATTTAGCATTCTAGCTATGCGTGCCAAATTTGATTGAAATCGGTTCAGATTTATATATAGCTCCCATATATAGCTTTCGCCCGATTTACACTCATATGACCACAGAGGCCAATTTTTTGCTCCGATTTAGTTGAAATTTTGCACATGGAGTAGAATTAGCATTGTAGCTATGCCTGCCAAATTTGGTTGAAATCGGTTCAGATTTAGATATAGCTCCCATATTTATGTTTTTCTGATTTCGACCAACATTTTCCTTGTAAAATCGCCACTGCTTAGTCGAAAAGTTGTAAAACTGACTCTAATTTTCCTAAACTTGTAATACATATATATCGAGCGATAAATCATAAATAAACTTTTGCGAAGTTTCCTTAAAATTGCTTCAGATTTAAATGTTTCCCATATTTTTATACTTAACTTAAATTTTGAGTCTATAGAGTTTGTAAAAGTCTATCAAATTCTGTCCAAATCGAATGATATTTAAATGTATGTATTTGGGACAAATCCTTGTATATAGCACCCAACACATTTGACGGATGTTACATGGTATCGAAAATTTAGATCTTCAAAGTGGTGCAGGGTATAATATAGTCGGTCCCGCCCGACTTTAGACTTTCCTTACTTGTAACTTATATGTATGGAATGGCATCTCTATTCATTGTAAAATTATCCAGTATTTATACCCTGCGCCACACTGTGGAACAGGGTATTATAAGTTAGTGCATATGTTTGCAACACCCAGAAGGAGACGAAATAGACACATGGTGTCTTTGGCAAAAATGCTCAGGGTGGGCTCCTGAGTCGATATAGCCATGTCCGTCTGTCCGTGAACACATTTTTGTAATCAAAGTATAGATCGCAATTTTAGTCCAATCGACTTAAAATTTGGCACAAGTATGTGTTTTGGCTCAGAATAGAACCCTATTGATTTTGGAAGAAATTGGTTCAGATTTAGATATAGCTCCCATATAAATATTTCGCCCGATATGGACTTATATGGCCCCAGAAGCCAGAGTTTTACCCTAATTTGTTTAAAATTTTGCACAAAAAGAACAATTAGTACTATAGTCAAGTGTGCCAAATTTTATTGAAATCGGTTCAGATTTAGATATAGCTCCCATATATATCTTTCGCCCGATATGGACTAATACGGTCCCAGAAGCCAAAGTTTTACCCCAATTTGGTTGAAATTTTGCACTAGGAGTACAATTAATAGAGTAGTCAAGTGTGCCAAATTTTATTGAAATCGGTTCAGATTTTGATATAGCTCCCATATATATATTTCGCCCCATTTACACTCATATGACCACAGACCACAGAGGCTCCGATTTAGTTTAAATTTTGCACAGGGAGTAGAATTAGCATTGTAGCTATGCGTGCCAAATTTGGTTGAAATCGGTTCAGATTTATATATATCTCCCATATATAGCTTTCGCCCGATTTACACTCATATGACCACAGAGGCCAATTTTTAACTCCGATTTAGTTGAAATTTTGCAAAGGGAGTAGAATTAGCATTGTAGCTACACGTGCCAAATTTGGTTTAAATCGGTTCAGATTTAGATATAGCCCCCATATATATGTTTTTCTGATTTCGACAAAAATGGTAAAAATACCAACATTTTCCTTGTAAAATCGCCACTACTGTGGTACAGGGTATAATAAGTTTGTGCATTTGTATGTAACGCCAAGAAGGAAAAGTCTGAGATCCATCGTTTAGTATACCGATCGTCTTAGAATTAAATTCTGAGTCGATTTAGCGATGTCCGTCTGTCTGTCCGTCCGTCCGTCCGTCCGTCTGTCTGTCTGTTCATGTATTTTTGTGCGCAAAGTACAGGTCGCAGTTTAAGTCCGATCGTCCTCAAATTTGGCATAGGGTCGTGTTTTGGGACAAAGACAATCGCAATTGATTTTGCAAAAAATCGGTTCAGATTTAGATATAGCTGTCATATATATTTATCCCCGATCTGGTCATAATTGGCGTGTTTATCAATCAATGTTCTTCAAATTCAGTACATCCGAATATTTTATGAGTCTCGAAAAACTTACAAAATATCAGCTAAATCGGTTCAGATTTAGATAAAGCTCCCATACATATCTTTCGCCCGATTTAGACTCATATGACCACAGAGGCCAAACTTTACTACCGATTTTCGTGAAATTTTGCATAAAGAGTAGAATTGACATTCTACCAATGTTTGGTAAATGTGATTGAAATCGGTTCAGATTTAGATATAGCTCCCATATATATATTTCGCCCGATATGGACTTAAATGGCCCCAGAAGCCAGAGTTTTACCCCAATTTGGTTGAAATTTTGCACTAGGAGTTCAATTAGTAGTGTAGTCTAGTGTGCCAAATTTTATTGAAATCGGTTCAGATTTAGATATAGCTCCCATATATATCGTTCGCCCGATTTACACTCATATGACCACAGAGGCCAATTTTTTTCTCCGATTTAGTTGAAACTTTGCACAGGGAGTAGAATTAGCATTGTAGCTATGCGTGCGAAATTTGGTTGAAATCGGTTCAAATTTAGATATAGCTCCCATATATAGCTTTCGCCCGATTTACACTCATATGACCACAGTGGCCAATCTTTTAGTCCGATTTAATTGAAATTTTGCACAGGGAGTAGAATTAGCATTGTAGTTATGCGTGCCAAATTTGGTTGAAATCGGTTCAGATTTAGATATAGCTCCCATATATAGCTTTCGCCCGATTTACACTCATATGACCACAGAGGCCAATTTTTTCTCCGATTTAGTT
This sequence comes from Haematobia irritans, assembly GCF_050003625.1. Classification (NCBI taxonomy): domain Eukaryota; kingdom Metazoa; phylum Arthropoda; class Insecta; order Diptera; family Muscidae; genus Haematobia; species Haematobia irritans. The sequence goes on from NC_134399.1 coordinate 138,899,791, forward strand.
GACATTTTGCACAGGGAGAAGAACTAGCATTGTAGCTATGCGTGCCAAATTTGGTTGAAATCGGTTCAGATTTAGATATATCTCCTATATATAGCATTCGCCCGATTTACACTCATATGACCACAGAGGCCAATTTTTTGCTCCGATTTAGTTGAAATTTTGCACAGGGAGTAGAATTAGCATTGTAGCTATGCGTGCCAAATTTGGTTGAAACCGGTTCAGATTTAGATATAGCTCCCATATATAGCTTTCGCCCGATTTACACTCATATGACCACAGAAGCCAATTTTTAACTCCGATTTAGTTGAAATTTTGCACAGGGAGTAGAATTAGCATTGTTGATATGCGTGCCAAATTTGGTTGAAACCGGTTCATATAGCTCCCATATATATGTTTTTCTGATTTCGACAAAAATGGTCAAAATACCAACATTTCCCTTGTAAAATCGCCACTGCTTAGTCGAAAAGTTGTAAAAATGACTCTAATTTTCCTAAACTTCTAATACATATATATCGAGCGATAAATCATAAATAAACTTTTTCGAAGTTTCCTTAAAATTGCTTCAGATTTAAACGTTTCCCATATTTTTTTTACTAACATTGTGTTCCACCCTAGTGCATTAAAGGGTGATACGGTCAAAATTTGGTCAAGGGAAAACGCGTGTAAATCGGTGAAATCGTTTATTTAAAAAATCAAATTAAATTTCTTTTTCAAGTTCAATTAGTATAAAATTCAGGAAAATATTCAGTTAGGCTTTCGCTTTTCCAAATCCGAATTGCCGGGCCTCACGCTTGACACCAGCCACCTTGTCCACCTTCTTCGCCGCAGAAAGCCAGTTTGCCTTGAACTGCTGCTCGTCCTTAGCAGTTTTTTTGGTCTTCTTTAGGTTCCGCTTGACAATAGCCCAGTATTTCTCAATTGGGCGGAGCTCTGGCGTGTTGGGAGGGTTCTTGTCCTTGGGAACCACCAGCACGTTGTTGTTGGTCCATGGCCTTTTTACCGTAATGGCAAGATGCCAAATCCGGCCAAAACAGTACGGAACAACCGTGTTTCTTCAGGAAAGGCAGCAGATGTTTATTCAAACACTCTTTCACGTAAATTTCTTGGTTGACAGTCCCGTACGCTATGAAAATGCTGCTTTTCAAGCCACAGGTACAGATGGCTTGCCAAACCAGATATAAGACCCTTAGCAGTTTTTTTGGTCTTCTTTAGGTTCCGCTTGACAATAGCCCAGTATTTCTCAATTGAGCGGAGCTCTGGCGTGTTGGGAGGGTTCTTGTCCTTGGGAACCACCTGCACGTTGTTGTTGGTCCATGGCCTTTTTACCGTAATGGCAAGATGCCAAATACGGCCAAAACAGTACGGAACAACCGTGTTTCTTCAGGAAAGGCAGCAGATGTTTATTCAAACACTCTTTCACGTAAATTTCTTGGTTGACAGTCCCGTACGCTATGAAAATGCTGCTTTTCAAGCCACAGGTACAGATGGCTTGCCAAACCAGATATTTCTTTGCGAACTTTGACAGTTTTATGTGCTTGAAAATATCTGCTACATTTCCCCTTCCTTTTGCCGTATAAAACTCCTGTCCCGGAAGCTGCTTGTAGTCGGCTTTGACGTAGGTTTCGTCGTCCATTACCACGCAGTCAAACTTCGTCAGCATCCTCGTGTACAGCCTCCGGGATCGCGCTTTGGCCGTCGTAGTTTGTTTATCATCGCGATTTGGAGTCACTACCTTCTTGTAAGTCGATAGTCTGGCTCGTTTTTTGGCTCGATGCACGGTTGTAGACGATACACCCAGCTTATTTGCGGCATCTCGGAGAGAGAGGTTGGGGTTTCGCTTGAAACTACCGGCAACTCTCTTTGTCGTCTCAACGGCTTCCGGTTTTCGATTTCCCCCCGATCCAGACTTCCTGGCTGTCGACAAACGTTCCCCAAACACTTTAATTACATTTGTAACGGTTGATTTGGCAACTTTTAGCGATTTTGCCAGCTTTGCGTGCGAGTAGCTCGGATTTTCGCGATGCGCGAGCAAACTTTTGATACGCTGCTCTTCTTGCTTGGACGGCATTTTGACAACTGAAGAGTGAATTCCAAAATCAAAATAGGGGCAACATTCTACACACACACACCTTCAAAATGAGGGGTGTTCAGGTTTTTTAAATGCAAAATTGAAAGAAATACGTCAAGTTTATATTGACCAAATTTTGACCGTATCCCCCTTTATACCAAAACATGGACCGATACGAACCATAAAGAGGTGTGTCGACTTTATGGTCCTAAAATACCTCAGGATTTCTAATTTCCGGCAAATTGGATAAAAACTACGGATTCTAGAAGACCCAGAAATAAAGTCGGGAGATAGGTATATATGGGGGCTATACCAAAACATGGACCGATACACCTCAATTTCGGCGCACATATTTGGGGTCCCAAAATACCTCTAGATTTCCAATTTCAGGCAAATCGGGTAATAAATAGTTTAATAAATAGTTTAAAGAAGCCCAAGAATAAAAATCGGGAGATCGGTCTATGTGGCGACTATACCAAAACATGGACAGATACGGACCATTTTCGTCACACCTCTTTATGGTCCTAAAGAAGAATATATATACTTTATATAGTCGGAAAACGATATTTCGATGTGTTACAAACGGAATGGCAAACTTATTATACCCCCGTCACCAGTCTATGATAGTGGGTATTAGGGTTTTTTCCGGGAACGGGATCCCGGGAATTCCCGGGAAATTGCTATTTTTTCGCTCCCGCTTTCCCGGGAATGAAGTGCGGGAATTCCCGGGAAATTTTCTTTACAATATTTTATGTATAATAGAGGGTTTTATATGGCAAATGACAGTTGAAATCTAGTTAAAGTGGATTTTGGAATTGTAATGTGAATAACTATGGTACCAAGTCGTAGTAGTTGCCTTGAGAAGCATACATAGTCGTGGGTTCCAATCCAGAATCCAACGGGCTCCCAATTGTTAAAAAGAAGTTTTCACTTCCTAATTTATGATTGTCATATTTCTGTAAACCGACATTTCGATAGACTGGTAGACTGAGTAAACCTTTAAAAACAATGGGACATTTTACCTTATGTAACCCAGTTGACAATTGCATAATTTCAAAATTTCATAATTATTGCAAGGATGTTCTTTTTATGAAATAAGAAAATTCCAACCTTTTTAAAGATGTTTAATTTAATTTCAAATTTATACCTTATACACATTAGGCTTGAAATCTATTAAAATCGGGGTTTAAAGCCCTTATTTATAGGGCATACGACAATTGAAATCTAGTTAAAGTGGATTTTGGAAGTGTAATGTGAATGTCGTATTACATGGTAGTGTTTCCCTTTTGGGAATATTGACTGAATATGTGCATTTATTGACCCCGTTGAACGATGGTGAAATCGAAATAAGTTTCTTTCATTTTCAAACTGGTTTTTAGTGTTACAAAAAATCCCACTATATTAAAAGTGTTCTTCCGAAAACTATACCGAAAGAGACTGCCTTAACCATTGTCAAAATGTTTTGTATTACAAAATATTTCGTATTTTAGTATGATATATGGCTGATGTAAGAGAACAACATAATATATATTATTATTACTACCTTATAACCGTAGCTTTAGGCTATTTCTAATTTATTAAAATGTCTAAATGTATTCCACATCAAAGTAGGTTTCCCTTTTACCGGGATCCCGGGAAATTCGAAAAAAATTCCCGCTTTCCCGGGAATGCAAAAAGTCCGGGAAGAAGAAAACCCTAGTGGGTATAAAAAAGGAACACTGTTACAAATGTGTATTCATTTAATAATTTTAAACAAAGTATATTACCACTATCAGGTAGTACTTTAGCGCTATAATGGTTCCAATATTCGAAATTATTATGTGCATTCTTAAGCGCACTAAAGCTGCAATGATTTCCTCATGTAAATGTGTATCACAATGGACTGAATAGTCTAAGTGAGCCTGATTCATCGGGCTGCCACATAACCTAACCTCATGTAAATGTACTGCTCCTGAAACCGCCTAATTTCATACAAAGAAGAAGCGCATTTAATTGGACATTTCCTTACAAATTCATCAGTGAATTCCTCGCAGAGGTAAGCGCTGATTGTCTTTAACTTCCCTTACAAAGCTGCTGAAAATTCACCAAGTTTTTTTGTTATGATATTATGTTATTTTATCGGACAGAAACCGCTGCCAAATTCAATGGCGGCTAAAAATTAAGCTATTGACGTTGAAAAACGTCTCGAGGAATAGTAATCTCTGTCGTTAACAAACGATAACAGAATATATCGTCGAACCAATTAGTGTTGACAGATGAAAAGCAACGACGAGGAAATAAGGGTGTTTCATACCTATTTGTAAATTGGAAAGATTTATATCACGAAAATGAAAACATCAATTAATCAATTATTCCTTATTGATTTTTGTTAGCAATTCAAAAACGAATTGCATTTATTTTACCATTTTTACTTATATGTAAGGAATGGCATCTCTATTCATTGTAAAATTATCCAGTATTTTTTATATATATTTAAATATTTGATTTGACTTACTTGCTATCAGCTCAATATAATTTGCAGCACTTAATAATGCATATAATAATGATAAGATACTATGTAGAAATCGTTTAGTGCACTCAACTTTCTGCACTTATACACATATAATTTGTATATAAAATAGATAGGACAACTTACCTTATGGAATTCTACCTGTGCACCTTCAGCTACGCCCTCCAGTTCTCTGATGTATTGAGGGAATGAATTTTTAACGCTTTCGAGTGTTTCGTTGTAGGCATTTTCTAAGAAACAGTAAAATATATAATTAGCAAAATTATAATGGATAATTCATAAGGAAACTGTGGAGAAAATATGGTTCTATTTAAAACTTTTGAGTGCGCTATAATTTCTCTTTAGTTTTTGATCGTTTCACAAAATAAAGTGCATATTTTCACATCACAAAACTAAGTACATATTTTTCGACAAACTCAAGAAAATTTATTAGACATAATTAATTTTTTACTTGTTCAAGAAAATTTTGTACTTTGAAGGAAAAAATTGGAGTACAAAATGGCAAGAATGTCTTTAGTGCTATACGAAGTTCAAGATGGACGTATTTGTTACTATAAATACAAATTTTACAAATTTAAAGAAATAATGAACTATTTTGTGAGAAGTACGAATTTAGTAAATCGTTATACTTTATTTGTGTATAATTTTTGCCGATTTTCAGTTCATTTAACTAATGTAAGCTAAAGATTATTAGAATAAACGAAACTTTCTCCCAACATAATAATTCCATAAAGTAAAATTTGCTTTAGTGAAATAGAGGGCTCACTTGTTTTGAGTGCACGCGGAAGTTTGCGTGATTTCTACAAACGGACGGACATCGCTAGTTCGACTCAGAATTTCACGACGACCCAGAATAAATAAATAAGTTTCAAATATTGTCATATTTTCTACACTACTACCCAGCAAAAAAATTTGGATGTTCTTCTAAATGCACAACTTTTAAAGCACTTCAATGTCCTCTCAAAGATATTCTTTATTTTAACTACACATGCAGTTATTTTAAGTAAATTCTTTTATAACTCTCTGTTTTCACATTATTAATGGATTTGAGGTTAAATGTTTCAGACAAACGTTCTAATGCATTAAAAATCACGAAAAATTATAAAAATTATTTATTTGGCCAAATATCACATAATTTTTTACTTCACATTAAAACACCTTAAGAAGTGATGCAAATTCAGTGCAAAGGCTGTTGAAATTTTGGACATCCGTCCAATGACAATTCCTTGTTAAATTCATCGCTTCTGCTCCAATTTTGTTGCACCACTTCCGGATGCGAAAATTTTCATTCCTTTTTTGACGACACTTATTTTTTGCTGGGCATTCAATAATTTTTGCTTCTAGTACTTACTTCCTTTTTCTGTGGCATACAGTGGCAAATAAACTTCATTTAATGGTCCAGATAACTGCAAAAAGTTTTTGATAATCGAAGCAAAGGTTCGACCCTGAAAATAATGAAGAAATGTTTTATAATAGTCACTTGCAATTAAATATATTCTGTGATTATTGTTAATAATGATTTCTATTCATATAAATGAAACCATGATCTTTAGTGAACTTCACCAGAAGAGACCACCCAAAGTTATGTACATAGTTGGTTCGTGAATGGGCTGCGAGATAAACAATAAAATACATGCTTAATTTTTTGTGTTAATTTTTTAAGATTTACGAATTCAAACGTTAAGTGAATTTAGATAAATACATCACGACAATTCCTCATGTTTGTTTTTTTATTGTGTTTATCAGTTTTTTTCTAATTGCAAAAATAGTATCAGTTTTATGAAATGAATATCTGAAAGTGTTTTATTAGATTCATGGATATATTATGTACAGTGTGTAAATAGTGTCCCTATGTCAACATTAAATATTAAAATTATAGCGATTAATTTAAACTTCTTTAAACTCAATAGATAATATCATAGTATCATACAAATAAATTGAATTAAAACAAGTATATACGGCCGTAAGTTCGGCCAGGCCGAATCTTATGTACCCTCCACCATGGATTGCGTATAAACTTCTACTAAAGACTGTCATCCACAATCGAATTAATTGGGTTGCGGTAACACATGCCGATGGCAAGGTATCTTAAAAAATCCTTAACACCGTCTTCTAAATTGTAAGTTAGTCCATACGGGGGATATATTAAACAAAAAAAGGCCGGTACGTATTTATATAATTCAGTTCGACAAAATTTTCTATAGAAATAAAATGTTGACATAATTTTCTATAGAAATAAAGTGTTGACTAAATTTTCTATAGAAATAAAATTTTGACAAAATTTTCTATATAAAAATAAAAATTTGACAAAATTATCTATAGAAATAACATTTTGATAAAATTTTCTATAGAAATAAAATTTTGACAAAACTTTCTATAGTAATAAAATTTTCACAAAATTTTCTATAGAAATAAAATTTTGGTAGATTAGTTTTGGCGAGATGGACCAATTTTTGTGTGATTGGATTGGATATATAACTATAGACCGATATGGACCAATTTTTGCATGGCTGTTAGCGGCCATATATGTTATATGGGGGCTATATATAATTATGGACCGATATGGACCAATTTTTGCATGGTTATTAGATACCATATACTAACACCACATACCAAATTTTAACCGGATCGGATTAAATTTGCTCTTCCAAGAGGCTCCGGAGTTCAAATCTGGGGATCGGTTTATATGGGGTCTATATATAATTATGGACCGATATGAACCAATTTTTGCATGGTTGTTAGAGACCATATACTAACACCACGTACCAAATTTCAACCGGATCGGATGAATTTTGCTCCTCTAAGAGGCTCCGGAGGTCAAATCTGGGGATCGGTTTATATGGGGGCGATATATAATTATGGACCGATATGGGCCAATTTTTGCATAGTTGTTATAGACCATATAATAACACCACACCGGAGCCACCGTGGTGCAATGGTTAGCATGCCCGCCTTGCATACACAAGGTCGTGGGTTCGATTCCTGCTTCGACCGAACACCAAAAAGTTTTTCAGCGGTGAATTATCCCACCTCAGTAATGCTGGTGACATTTCTGAGGGTTTCAAAGCTTCTCTAAGTGGTTTCACTGCAATGCACCCAGAAAAAAGTGCCTTCGAAACTAAAGGAAAAAATTTTCATCAATATAGTTTATCCATTTTATTTCCATTAAGGTAAATTTTTGTGAAAAATAATAAAATTTACTCGTTTCAGTAAAAAAATCCTAAACTGTAAGCAGTTAGGAATAGTTCATTAACTAGAATAAGGCATGGAATTTTACTCATACTATTTTCTTCGCTGGGTATAAGAATTTACAACTGAAAAAGAAAATTTTATTCACCGATAACAAAGCATTCGTAAAAATAAACAAAAACCGAACTAAAACCAAGTTTCCTCAAAATTAGTAAAATTTCTTATAAAATGATAATTGCGACTTCCTTTATAATAGAAAGTTTTTCATACATACGAACAACACTTGGTATAGAAAAATATTTTAGTTCATTCGTACTAAGAAGTATGCAATCCTTTCAAAACTTAAGGAAACACACTTGTTAGAATATAGGAAATTTTCCTAAATTTCTATTGTCTACCTGTAATCGATACCTGTCATCGTAATCGTTGTGTTTGCGCGTGGGTGTAATCGATATATTTGCGCGTCGGTTGTTTTTTTAGTTGGAATCGCGTTGTTTTGGTATACGGAGAGATTGTTAAAAAATAATATGGTAAAATAATATAATAAATAACAAATAAAATATATAAAATATTTGTTATTTTAAATTAGTGAGAAAAAATTTCGTTTTTTTTTAAATAAATCTATCAATGTTCGTGATAGTGTATAAAGAAAGAAAACACCAGCAGAATAACAACCCTTTCATTTGTCTTCATTTTGGAATCTTCAAATATCAGGTAATATTCAGTGACGCTAACCTTTTGCAACAAAAATGTTTTATGATTTTTTATATTTGTAGGTATTGAAATTGTAAAAGGAGGTCAAAATCGTTAGGCAGCAACTTATTAAAAGTGAAAAGTACAAGAAGAAGAAAAAGTGCGTTTTACACACTTATAATATCACACGGAAATTGGAAATAGTGGATTAATAAACTAATATTTCAAAGAGATTCGATGCTGTTGATTCTTAATAAATATATTCAATATATTAATAAAACATGTCTTTTATTGAAGATAAAATTGCTTATAGAAATAAATAAAATTGTATTTAAAAACGAAGGTAAGCAGTTCTAATTATGAAGTAAACGTTTTACCACAAATGTGTAAGATTTGTCGAAATGAATGAAAAAATTTCAATAAAATCATTCCATATATGAATTCAAATTAGTTAAATTTTTTCATTCTGTAGTATAGTGGTATATAAATATAGGAAAATGTTAACTAATATATGGAATGCATTATTCCTAATTTCTACGAAAATCACATCGTTCAAACAAATAAAAATGTCTTTGGCGCTATACGAAGTTCAACTTTCTTCACAATGAGTTCATTTTAACTTAAAGAAGGGGTCACTTTTTTCTGGGTGTGTGGAACGCCGTTCGGACTCGGCTATAAAAAGGTGGTACCTTGTCATTAAGCTTAACATAGAATCGGACAGCACTCAGTGATAAGAGAGAAGTTCACCACTGTGGTATCACAATGGACTGTATAGTCTAAGTGAGCCTGAAATATCGGGCTGCCACTATACCTAACCTAACCTTGTACGTGAGTACCTTTATTAATAAACCGCGAAAAGAGAGTGAAAATTTGATAAATGAGATATGTTTCCTAATTTTAATTTTATTGGTCCTAGATTTAAAGCCAGCCAGATCTAAAGCCAGGTCGCTAAAAATTTCTTTATTTTAAAGAATCCGCTTCTATTGCTCGGAGTCAATACCAAAATCCTTAAGGGAAGGTCAAAATCTTTGGATCCAAGTAAACTTTTTTTGAGTGTAAGCATAATAAATGAATTGGTTTCGGAAAAAATGTCCAAACGTTTTTTCCGTACATCCGCACGTTTCATATAAATGTATACCGATATGTGTGAAATGTTGTTGAAGATGAATATTAAGATCACATACTCCAGGAGGTCAAATCTGGGAATCGGTTTATTTATTTTTTATTAGGGTATAGTCCCAAATTACATGAGGAGACATAGTCGTACATTAAATTAATAAAACTAAACTAATATTCTAATTCTAATTCTTATACAATAGTTGTATTGTATTAAAATAAATAAATAAATATGTTAGCACATGGGTGTTTAACCTATTCATGGTACCCACACATGATTTTCAGATATTTCGAAAATGCTCCTGGAAAAAAAGTTTGTCAACTATTTGCCTTGTGTGACCATACCCTGACAAAGGTCTGCCGGATTCAGGCTTCCCTGCTTGAAAATATTTTTCTATTTTTCTCTATTTGTTTCCACTGTTGAATAGATTTGCATTTGCATATTGCTAACTGATCGTAATTGGTCGTGTGTTTGCCATAATCCATCTGGCGTTTCTTAGAGCGGTATATTTTATATCCATAACGGATTTTGGTCTTAAGTAAGTAATAAACTACAACTTAACCCAGATTCATTATATTTTTAATTCCGACAAGTTTTTAGTTTCTGCATGAAGCTCGTTTTTTTTTTTGCTTTTCATCGCTTTGAAGTTCATGACCGAGTCGATAAACAGACTAATTCATTGACTATTTTTATAGGCAAACGTGTGTGCTGCTTGTCTCTGTCATTCTGACTCTGGGCTGGCAGACCACTACAAAAAGTGTATTTAATTTATAAAGTGTTTCTTCTAAAAATCATTTAAAAGCTCATTAATCTTCCAATAAGTTAATTTATGGTCGGGGCGTTTTAATTGTTTAATGAATTGTTTATTTACTATTGGGTGATCAAATTTCGCAGAAACCTTTAAGGAACTATTAAACTATTTGGGTATTTCTAATTTTTTTTAAGTATGTACATTGCAATATTGAAGAAGGCAAGGTCAAATTTTATTGTACAAAGTATTGTATGTACATTAATACTTTTAATTTGAATATTTAAATTTGTCGATATTTTCTCACATTAAACTCTCTGTCGATATGCCTTAATGTACCACATCGAATAAGATTTGTTATTAATATAATAAAAAACATGACTGACCTTACAAATATTTCTTTCAATTAATTTTAGTAATAAGTTATCCGTGATCAACTACCAATAGTTATTGTTTTTAGTCGTTAAAATAAATAAATTTGAAGGTATGCTCTCTTACTGTATTGGTAGGAATCTTTATTTCCGGGTAAATAAATTTTGTTAGGAATAATTGATACAACATTTACAATCTTTTAAATAAAGAGTTCATTACTGTTTCACTGTGTTTAATAAATATATGTCATTCAACTTGTAGAGATAAAGAAAGCGGAAAAATTAAAGGAAGAAATCTTGCTGGGAAAAATGTCTAAAAAAAATTTGATTCAATTACGTTTTTAGTTGATCTTTTTCGCCACTTTCAATTAGTTTTTATACCCTTCACCACTACTGTGGTACAGGGTATAATAAGTTTGTGCATTTGTATGTAACGCCAAGAAGGAAAAGTCTGAGACCCATCGTTTAGAATACCGATCGTCTTAGAATTAAATTCTGAGTCGATTTAGCGATGTCCATCTGTCTGTCCGTCCGTCTGTCTGCATATGTAATTTTGTGTGCAAAGTACAGCTCGCAGTTTAAGTCTGATCGTCCTCAAATTTGGCACAGAGTTTTACATTGGCTGAAAGACAATCGCTATTGATTTTGAAAAAAATCGGTTCAGATTTAAATATAGCTGCCATACATATTTATCACCGATCTGGTCATAATTGACGTATTTATAAACGTATTTTCTCAAAATTTCGGGCAGTCAAATATTTTGGGGCTTTCGTAAGATATGCAAAATATCAGCCAAATCGGTTCAGATTTAGATATAGCGATATATCTTTTGTCCGATTTGCACTTATATGGCTTCAAAAGCCAGAGTTTTATTCTGATTTGCTTCAAATTTTACACAAGGAGTACGTTTAATAGTATCGTTATGTGTGTCAAATTTGGTTGAAATCGGTTCAGATTTAGATATAGCTCCCATATATATCTTTTCTCCGATTTGCACTTATATGGCTTCAAAAGCCAGAGTTTTGCCCTGGGTTGCTTCAAATTTTGCATAAGGAGTACGTTTAATAGTATCGTTAAGTTTGCCAAATTTGGTTGAAATCGGCTCAGATTTAGATATAGCTCCCATATATATCTTTCGCCCGATTTACACCCATATGATCACGGAGGCCAAAATTATTCTCCCATTTACGTTTTTTGCTGAGATAGCAGGATTATTATTCTAACAATGCATGTCAAATTTGGTCAAAATCTGTTCATATTTAGATATAGCTCCCATATATATGTACGCCAGAGTAGGGGAAATATGGTAGAATGTTTCATATTTTAGACCCATTTTCAATGGGAGTTTCCTCCAATTGACTCGATAGTTTCCACAGAGAATACATTTAATATGATATTTAAGTGTGTCATCTTAATATAATATGGCCAAAATACCCACATTTTACACAAAATTCTGTGATGATATTCCCATATCGTAGTCATATTCTACACACTGTAATGCCAAACTTTTCACAGAATGGTCGAATTTTAAATAAAGCTCCGGCTTGTGCAAATATCATCCGAATTGGCCAAATAATATATCACAACCCACATATCTTGGCGAGATTTGACCAATATCCTTGTAAAATCGCCACTGCTGAGTAGCAAAAACTTTAAATATTACTCAAATTGTCCTATATCTCGAATACATATGTGTATGTTTCATCCCAGGGTGTTAGCCATTTTAATTTTTAATTCTAGCGATTTTGTAGAAGTACAAAAAATTGTCTCCAAATCGTTTCAGATATAAATATTTGTATATACAAATATTGTCGTGAGGTCAAAGATTTCATGTCTTTAAAATACGAATGCAAATTTTGCTTAGCATAGAAGACGAATTTCTCTGGTATAAAGTTTTTTCCTTGACCAAAGGTCGATAAACTTTTCAATGAAGTCGTATTGTCCTTATAATTAAGTGATTTGATTTAAAAATGGATATCATAACATGAAAGAAAAAATGTTTGTGCTAAGGTCAACTTGACTTTAATAATTTTGAAATCATCTTTAAATTTAATGAAATTGTCTTTAAATTTGTTGTCTTTTTGCATCTTGACTACAAAGCAAAAAATCGTTCAAATATAGGTCATGTTTTTCAACACTTTATTTTAAAGACGTTTTTTACTTGAAACACAGCATAATTTCTACTAGAAGTCGAGTCTTAATTTGGAAAATAAAGTCGTCGTTAACTTGTTTTTAAAGGAGTTTGATAGCATATGAAGAAAAAAAGCTGCAAAAGCGAAAAATTAAAATTTGCTTCCTAGAAGCAAGTACACAAAACCCGATTTTAAAAGAGAATTGTGTCTTAAAAGTATCCTTACTTGTATTCTCCGCTTCTTTGGCTCGGAATCAATACCAAATTTTTTAAAGTAAAAACAAAATCTTTGGAACCGGGTACGCTTTTTTTTCAGTGTAGGAATATAAATTTTGATAATAACTCCCAACAAATTTGAAAGAGTTTAATTGAGGCAATCAATTATATATTGTATTATTTTATATATATTTTTGTGTTTTTTTACTTTAATTTAATGTGATTGTAATTCAATGTTATTTAGCACTTTGTAATTAATTTTGCGATTATAATTATATTTGAATTCCTCTTTGGAGTAGAGTCAATATATAATGAAATAGAATGTATATACAAAGCAATTATTTCCGAACAAACGTACAATTTTCAATCATGCTTTCAACTGCCCTTATTTTTATACCCTCTACCATAGAAAGGAGGGTATATTAACTTTATCATTCCGCTTGTTACACATATACATTTTGGTCTCAGACCTCATATTTTGGATCGTGGTGAAATTCGGGTCGATATCCGTCCTTCGGTCTATGGAAATAACGCTAACTTCCAATCGAAAGAAGCTTATCCGCTTTAAACTTGGTAGTTGTTATTGATGTAGGTCGGATGAAATTGCAAATGTGTCGTCTTGGTATAGCCGCCATATAATGCGATCCCCAAAAGAACATTTTTGTACGATTCTTTTAACAGTATTTGCTATCTGATTTGCCTGCAATTGGAAATCTAGAGGTATTTTAGGACCACAAATATGTGTGTCGAAAATGGTGAGTATCGGACCATGTTTTGGTATAGCCACCATATAGACCGATTCCCCGATTTAACTTCACGGCTACTAGAAACCGTATTTTCAATCCGATTTTCCTGAAATTTGAAATCTAGAGGTATATTAGGATCACAAATAGGTGAGCCGAAATTGGTGCCTATCGGCCCATGTTTTGGTACTCCCCATATAGACCGATTTTATTTGTTGGGTTTCTAGAAACCGTATTTTCAATCCGATTTTCCTGAAATTTGAAAGGGCCACAAATAGGTGTGGCGAAAATGGTGAGTATCGGACCATGGTTTGGTCCTTACTTCTTCGGAAAGCGTACTGGTTGAAATGATGGGCTTACACTAATAGAAAAAGTTTCGTTATATAAACGAAATGTGTCGTTAAAAGTCAGCCAACGAAACAAATTCGTTAATACAACGAATGTTTTCGTTAATATAACGAATTTTCTGCAAATCAACGTAACGTTTCGTACTATTAACGAATATTTTCATTGTATTAATGAAAATGTTTCGTTAATGAAAATCTTTCGTTGGCTGACTTTTAATGAAATTTTCTTTGTGTGTAGGAGAATATCTGTCATCAAACCCCCCTGAAATTCTATATATGTAAGACGAAGAGCTTCAAAGGAAACTATTATGTTTGTTTATGATGGTGTGGATTTAAGATGCGGCCCGGCCGAACTTACTGCTGTATATACTTGTTTCTTTTGTTAGAGTATGTAATTTCGTGAACTGCAGTTAAAAAGTACCACAGGTCATTAAATTTTCCGTTATTAACAACGCTTTGTTGAAATCTCAAAAAGGTGGAGTGTAATTTAGTTCAATTTTCGCACGACCTAGTTCATTCTTGTTAAGAAACAGTTAACTATTTTTCTGTGTAGTGTTACCACAACCCATATATGGTACATAAGATATGGTCTGGTTTAACTTACGGCTGTATATACTTGTTGAATTTGATTAAAAAGTTAATAGTATCAGTTAGTTTTTTAATTGATGACATATTTAACTTCAATCGAATTTTTAATTGAAAATATTTTTAGATTTAAGGCTGGATAGGTACCTAAAAACATCTTTATTTTAAGAAAGGTGTAATTTTGGATTGGAATCAATACCAAAATCATTAACCCATAAATGTACAAGGTCGCCGATTCGTCCGAAAAAATATATAATATGCAAAATGATAAATAAAGAACATCTGCATACCACATTTGTTTCAAAAAAATTAGCTTTTTTACCAACATTACTTTCATCTCTTCTAAATATTATTTAACTTTCAATTTGTAGTTTTTGGAATTTTTGTCATCCACAATTATCTCTTCTAAATATTATTTAACTTTCAATTTGTAGTTTTTGGAATTTTTGTCATCCACAATTAAATTACTTGGGTTGCGGCCGATGGCAAGGCATCTTAAAACTTCCTAACATCATCTTCTAAATTGTAAGTTAGTCCATGCGGGATATATTTTATTTATTTATTTAATATACATGTATTTATAAATTCAATTGCGATACGGATAATATAGATCGATACGGACCAATTTTGGCATGGATGTTATCAGCCATACACTAGCGAAATGTACCAAATTTCAACCGGATCGGATGAATTTTGCTCCTTCAAGAGGCTCCGGAGGTCAAATATGGAGATCGGTTTATATGGGGGCTATATATAATTATGAACCGATATGGACCAATTGTGGCATGGTTGTTAAGGACCATATACCAACCATGTACCAAATTTCAGACGGATAGGATGAAATTTGCTTCTCTTTTAGGCTTCGCAAGCGAAATCTGGGGATCGGTTTATATGGGGACTATATATAATTATGGACCGATGTGGACCAATTTTTGCAAAGTTGTTAAGGACCATATGCCAACAGCATGTACCAAATTTCAGCCGGATCGGATGAAATTTACTTCTCTTTGAGGCTCCGCAAGCCAAATCTTGGGATCGGTTTATTGAGGGCTATATATAATTATTGACCGATATGGACCAATTTTTGCATGGTTGTTAGAGACCATATACCAACAATGTACCAAATTTCAGACGGATCTGATGAAATTTGCTTCTCTTAGAGGCTCCGCAAGCCAAATCTGGGGATCGGTTTATATGGGGGCTATATATAATTATGAACCGATCTGGACTAATTTTTGCATGGTTGTTAGTGACTATATACCAACACCATGTTCGAAATTTCAGCTGGATCTCTTTGAGGCTCCGGAAGCCAAATCGGGGGATCGGTTTATATGGGGTCTATATATAATTATTGACCGATATGGACCAATTTTTGCATGGTTGTTAGAGACCATATGCCAATACCATGTACCAAATTTTAGCCATATCGGATGAAATTTGCTTCTCTTTGAGGCTCCGCAAGCCAAATCTGGGGATCGGTTTATATGGGGGCTATATATAATTATGGACCGATGTGGACCAATTTCTGCAAGGTTGTTCGAGACCATATACGTCCCATCCTATGGTGGAGGGTATAAAAAATCAATATGAACCTACTTATAATTAATTATCACTAGTGTGTTTTCTCGCACTTTCTCCGAGACGATGGAGATTTTTTTAAATTTCTCGATATTCCTCTCCAAGAAAAACTTTGTTTGATATGGTATTAATTGTAGACATTTGAACAAATTAAAAAACTTTATTTGAACCTCTTACAACAACCAAACCAAAAGAGTCTACATTTGAATAAATTATCCAATACATGTGAATAATTTATCCATATCAAGACGAAATATATTTTCTAATAAAAAAAAACCTTTAGCATAGTAAGAAGTGTCTCCCATAATATAGAGTTATCACATATTTCAAAAGAACATACTGCTGTTTCGAATGAGATTAGTTTTTCTAACTCTAACCCTATGGTGAAGATATGCAAATTATTCTTATATAATTATACGTATTCAATCAATATTACTTAATTCTACGTTCACACTAGGGACAATGTTTCGGGTGTTTATGCTAACAAAAATTGTGGGATTTGTTTACAATGAATTGAATATTGTTATATAGCATAAAATTAATTATTGAACTGTTGTTGTCTTATGAATTAGCTGAAGATCAATTTGGGTTCTTCCATTTTTGGTCAACATAAAGACTTCTCCAATACTTGAAAATGCAAAGTCATTGTACTAAAAATATTATTTTACAGTTTTTATAATAGTTTTTATAACAAAATAAAGAAATATCTAGAATTTAATTCCATGGAGTGCGGGAGCGAATATATAATAAAATCTCGAAAATTTTTGAAATCTCATTCCCGGGGAAAACCCCTACCAATGAAATACCCATTTAATTAGTAGTAGTGACGTCAATACTTATAAGTATAATGCTTATAAGTATAGTTCAGTTCAAAATTATAGCATATAAAACTATTGACACATTATCATTGGCTGATACGATCAAGCCTAGGCTAATTTGTCCACATAGTTGTTGTACGTGAGGTATTATTTTCGAACCTTATGAAAATTCAATATTGTCGTGAGGGCAAAGTTTCATGTCTTTAAAATACACTGAAAAAATAGTGAACCCACCAGGAAGAAAAATTTTGGTTAATTTTAGAAAATTTCGATTATTCGTTTTGTTTGTTATTGTTGGTTTCTTATCAATCATTGTTGTTGTTTTTGATCTCAGCTTAAAACCATGCATTGACTAAACTACAAGTGTAGCTTAACCAACAGAGGAAAAGTATGCTTGTCAAATTTATTTGGGCAAACAAAACAAACCCAGCCAACTACATTCAAATCGATGATTTGAGTTTGGTAAAGGAAACGAGATTTGCTTGCAAATTTGTTTAGGCAGTAGCTGACTATCAAACCTTTTTCGGAAGGTTCAAGTGTAGTTCACTTTGTGTTGAGTGAATTACCCGAATTTATTCTGATAATTGGTTGATAGTTTTGCTGCAAGTAGAGGATGCTGATGAGGAATGTGGTAATTCCGAAACAGCTATACATCCAACCATCTTGCAGTCTATAGGGCTTTGCCCAAATAAATTTGACAAGCATACTTTTCCTCTGTTGGTTAAGCTACACTTATAGTTTAGTCAATCCATGGTTTTAAGCTGAGATCAAAAACAACAATAATTTCGATTATTTTTAGAAAATTTTAACTAAACATTATTACAAACGTTGACATCACGCCGGTATCACAAAAATAAGTAAATATTTTTCGACAAATTCAAGACAATTTTTTAGACGTAATTAATTTTGTTCACTTGTTAAAAAAATTTTGTAGTTTGAAGTAAAAAATGGGTGTCCAAAATTGCAAAAATTTCTTTAGTGACATATGAAGTTCAAGATAGGCGCATTATTGTTAAAATTTACAAATTTTAAGAAATTCTGAACTAGTTTGTGGGAGACACGAATTTAGTTCATCTTTATGCTTCATTTGTGTATAATTTTTTCCTCTGTTTTAGTTAATTTAACTAGTGTACGCAAAAAAAAAAAAATTAAAGTCATGGAAACTTTCTTAAAAAGTTATAATTTCATGAACTAAAAGAGAGTTAAATCGGCTTTAGTGAAATATATGGTTCACTTTTGTTCAATGTACGAATCCGAAATTTGCATAGAAGACACATTTCTCTGATATAAAGTTTTTTTTCTTGTCCAAAAGTCGATAAACTTTTCAATGTAGTTGGTTTGTCCTTATAATTAAGTGATTCGACTTAAAAATTGGTATCACAACATGAAAGATTTTTTTGGACTAAGGTCAACTTGACTTTAATAATTCTGAAAGGAAGAAAATGTTGGCTTATTTAAGAAAATTTTAATTAAAATATTTTACTAATTGCAACATGATACAAACAAGTTGAAGAAAACTTATTAAAAATAATAAATTGTTTTCTGTTTTTTAGAAAATATAATATTTAAAAAAAAAAAAACGGAGTTACGGACTTTTAAAATGTCATTAGCGCAATATGAAATTCAAGAAATACACTATTTAAGAAAAATTTACTCATTTGAGAAACTCTACTTATTTGAGAAACATTTAAGTAAATTTCACCCTTTTTGTAAATTGTGAACTATTTTCCAATTTAGAAATATTGTGTACTTCATTTGTACATGCAGAGAAGAAATATGATCATCCCAAACATGTTTCAAGAGCAAAATGTTATTTTTAGACGGAGAAAATGGAACATGTTTGTCGCAAACATGTTGTTTTCTCGCCAAAAATGTACATGGTTCCGAAATCAGATACATGATTTCTGAGAAAATAACATGGTTGCGATAAACATGTTACGTGTTTCCCGTCCAAAAAAAAAAAAAAAAACATTTTGCTATTGAAAAATTTTTGAGGTGATCATATTCCTTCTCTGGGTGTATAAAACTATTTTCTCATTTTTAGTTCACGGTATTAAAGTAAGAAAAAACAAGTATATACGGCCGTAAGTTCGGCCAGGCCGAATCTTATGTACCCTCCACCATGGATTGCATAGAAACTTCTACGGAAGACTGTCATCCACAATCGAATTAATTGGGTTGCGGTATCCTAAAACTTCTTAACATCGTTTTCTAAATTGTGAGTTAGTCCATACGTGGTATATATTAGACAAAAAAGGTATGTATAGGTAAGTCTACAAATAATTACGAATCGATATGGACCACTTTTGGCATGGTTGTTAAATATCATATATTACCACCACGTACCAAATTTCAACCAGATCGGATGAATTTTGCTTCTCCAAAAGGCACCGGAGGTCAAATCTGGTGATCGGTTTATATGGGGGCTATATATAATTATGGACCGACGTGGACGAATTTTTGCATAGTTGTTAAGACCACATACCAAAACAATGTACCAAATTTCAACCGGATCGGATGAAATTTGCTTCTCTTATGTTAGAGGCTCCGCAAGCCAAATCGGGGGATCGGTTTATATGGAGGCTGTATATAATTATGGACCGATGTGGACCAATTTTTGCATGGTTGTTAGAGACCATATACCAACACCATATACGAAATTTCAGCCGGATCGGATGCAATTTGCTTCTCTTAGAGGCTCCGCAAGCCAAATCGGTGGGGGCTATATATAGTTATGAACCAATGTGGACCAATTTTTGCATGGTTGTTAGAGACCATATACTAACACCATGTACCAAATTTCAGCCGTATCGGATGAAATTTGCTTCTCTTAGAGGGTCTGCAAGCCAAATTTGGAGGTCCGTTTATATGGGAGCTATACGTAAAAGTGGACCGATATGGCCCATTTGCAATACCATCCGATATGGCCCATCCAATAGCAACTACTTGTGCCTAGTTTCAAGTCGATAGCTTGTTTCGTTCGGAAGTTAGCGTGCACGCAAAAAAATAATTCTTTCCTCCCAAACGAAATTTTAGACAAACAAAGTTCGTTTCTCATTTGCTTTTCGCTGTAAGGAAGTGTATTTGGAAGAAAAGTATATACTTTTTGTGATAAACGTTTATTCTTTTCCAGGATGTAAAAACAATTTCATAAAGACAAACTAAAAAAAAAAACATTGTTTTCTTGCTAATTGCATTTCCCTCACATCTTTCTCACATCCACGAGGTTTTTTAGTTCTTAACACCTTTTCCTGTAATACCAACAATGTAGAAGAAATTATACGATTTTATAAATATTTAAAATTTTTTTACCTTTCGCCTGGACGGAGAATCGAACCGCGGACCATGCACTTTGTAAGCCAACACACTAACCACTGAGCTATGTACCTGTTATGGTCATCAATAGATAAATATCCATATAAGTTATATTTATATAGCATAGCTTGCGGCGCCCACGAACCGAATAAACAAAGTTTATTTAACAGAAACAAACATTTAGTTTGGCACCGTGGAGCAGTGGTTGCTACGTCCGACTTGCATGCCAAGGGTCGTGGGTTCGATCCCTGCTTCGACCAAAGTTTTTTTTTTTTTTTACATATATTCAACATATGTTCGGAAGATTCCGAAAAATGTTCAACATTACATTGTACTATATTAAATTTTTTTTTCTTATTAAAGACCTAAAGTCAGAAAAGAACAGTGTTTGATATAAACGAAATGGACTGTGTTGTTATTTCAAAAATTTTATTGAAAAAATAAAAATTTTGTAACAAACGAATTTTTTTGGTGATAAAAGTTTAAAATTTTCGAAGAAATTCAAAAACTCTTAACAAAGAAAAACGTTTTCGGTACACGTTTTCCAAACGTTTTTTTTCTTTGCGTGTGATTTCAACAGACGGACATGCTCAGATCGACTCAGAATTTCACCACGACCCAGAATATGCATATACTTTATGGGGTCTTAGAGCAATATTTCGATGTGTTACAAACGGAATGACAAAGTTAATATACCCCCATCCTATGGTGGAGGGTATAAAAATAATTTAAATAGGAAAAATGTCCTCACGCTTGGCAACATTTAACTAAAATCAACTAATTTTCATGAACTAAAATAAAGTTAAATCTGCTATAAAAATTACGTTGACTTTTTTTATGAGTGTACACTAGTGCAATTACTAGAAATTACTAGATCCAAATTATTTAATACAGTTGAATTTTTTTAACAATGCAATTTATAATATGAAACAAAAACGTTCTTTAAAAAAATTATTGGAGTCATTTGGGAATTAATTTTCGTTTTGATTACAAAAACAATAATGGATTTAATTCAACTATTAATTAAATGTTTTCAAATTCATTTTTAATTGAACAAATTTTGTTAATATATTTTGTGTCAGCGTTAAAAGCAATATCAACTAATGTATGGTTATTTGACTTGGCGTACTGAAATTTTAACTTCATTAACAGCCTTTGCAAATGATAAACAAATATTTACTTATTTTCTATAGCATAATATATTAATAAAACATACGAAAATATTGTGTTTTTGATATATTTAAAATTCTTTTAAATTTTAAAGAGACAAATACAGTACGTGTCAGTACAACAAAAGAATTATCTTCGTTGCTTATACGAAAAAAGTTCATTTCTAAAAAAAATTATTTTTCTTGATGTTGCAAAGAAATTTTTACAAAATATTCTAAATTTACTTTTAAGGTCTTGCCAAAAAGCTTCGAATATAGGCTACCACTTATTTTGAGGATTTTGTCTCTTTGGTGAGGCAAATGAGTGCTTTCCGATTCAATGAGAAAGGACCTGCTTCTTATAGCCGAGTCCAAACGATGTTTCACATTACGGTGAAACCTCTTAGAGAAGTTTTGAAACACTCCGAAATGTTACTGAGAGGGGATAATCCGCCGTTTAAAAACTTTTTGGTGTTCTCGTCAAAAACTGAGATTGTCATGATGGTCAAAGATTTCATGTTCTTAGAATGCGAATTTTGCTTATCATAGAAGACGAATTTCTGTGATATGAAGTTTGTTTCCTTGCTTAAAAGTCAATAAACTTTTCTGTGAAGTCATTTTGTTCTTATAGTCAAGTGATTCTACTTAAAAATGTGTATATTTATATGAAAGAAAATTTCGTTTGACTAAAGACAACTTTAATAATTCTGAAAATTTCTTCAAGGTTAATGACATTGGCATTACATTTGTTGACTTTTTGTGTCTTGACTACAAAGTCAAAAAGGGTTCCAAAATTATGTTCTTCAATACTTTATTTTAAAGAGCCTGAATTCGGAAATTTAAGTTGTCGTTGATTCGTTTTTAAAGGACTTTGATGGAACAAGAAGAAAAAAATTAAAAAACGAATGAATAAAAAATTTGTACTTATAACACAAATGTAAGAGAATTGTAGCTTAAGCGTGTTCTTGAATTCTCCGCTTCTCTGGCTCGGAATCAATATCAAAATAATTTAAGTAAAAAACTTTGGAACCGGGCAAGCTTTTTGTTAGCACACATGAGGATATGCTGATCATTGTACCCCATTGGCTCCCAAAAAATTAATTGGTTCAATTAATTTCTCAGTATTGATTTGATTAGAAACTAAAATTTACTAAAATTTGACAAATCACAGTAAAACTATCATCTAATGTTCTCTAACTAAGATTTAAATTGAATTAAAAAAAAAACAAGTATATACAGCCATAAGTTCGGCCAGCCCGAATCGTATGTACCCTCCACCATGGATTGCGTAGAAACTTCTACGAAAGACTGTCATCCATAATCGAATTAATCTTAAAACTTCTTAACATCGTTTTCTGAATTGTTAGTTAGTCCATAAATGGTATATATTACACAAAAAAGTATGTATAGGTAAGTCTACAAATAATTACGAATCGATATAGACTTTTGCACGGTACGTAGAGAGCCAGAATTGAAATATGGGAGTCGCTTATATGTGGGCTATATACAATTATGAACTTGATATGGACCAATTTGTGTGTGTTTGGGGACCGATTTATCTGAGGGTTATATATAACTATAGACCGATTTAGTTAAGCATGGTTGTTAACGGCCATATACTAGCACAATGTACCAAATTTCAACTGGCTCGGATGAAATTTGCTCCTCCAAGTGGCTCCAAAACCAAATCTCAGGATCGGTTTGTATGGGGGCTATATATGATTATGGACTGATATAGACCACTTTTGGCATAGTTGTTAAATATCATATACTACCACCACATACCTAATTTCAACCAGATCGGTTGAATTTTTCTTCTCCGAAAGGCACCGGGGGTCAAATCTGGGGATCGGTTTATATGGGGGCTATATATAATTATCGACTGATATGAACCAATTCTTGCATGGTTTTTGGATAACATATACTAACATCACGTAGCAAACTTCAACCTAATCGGATGAATTTCGCTCTTCCAAGGGGCTCCGGAGGTCAAATCTGGGGATCGGTTTATATGGGGGCTATATACAATTATGGACCGCTGTGGACCAATTACAGCCAGATCGGATGAAATTTGCTTTCCTTAGAGGATTGGCAAGCCAAATTCGAGAGTCCGTTTATATGGGGCATATACGTAAAAGTGGACCAATATGGCCCATTTGCAATACCATCCGACTTACATCAATAAGAACTACTTGTGCCAAGTTTCAAGTCGATAGCTTGTTTCGTTCGGAAGGTAGCGTGATTTCAACAGACGGACGGACATGCTCAGATCGACTCAGAATTTCACCACGACCCAGAATATATATACTTTATGGGGTCTTAGAGCAATATTTCGATGTGTTACAAACGGAATGACAAAGTTAATATACCCCATCCTATGGTGGAGGGTATAAAAACAAGTAGGGAAATAAAGACGGGAGGGGCCGCCTATATTATAACCTGCACCACTTTGTAGATCCAAATTGGTTCTATATATACAGTTTATTTATTTTATAATTTAAGTCCGCTAATGCCTTGGTGCACACAAAAAAAAATTTTTCTGATTCAATCACTAAATTAATTGATCCAATTAATTTTTTAATTGAAATGTCTTCAATCACGAAAATGATAGTATCAATCACAGTTTTAATTGGGCATAGAAAAAAATTCTTGATTAAAAAATTAATTGATTTTTTCAGCAAATTTCAATTAATTTTTTAATTGATTCAATTAAAAATTTAATTGATGTTGATTGCAAAACTCAATTAATTTATTAATTAAAAAGGTAACTATTTTTAATTACTTTCTGAATTGGCTTAGAGGTTTTATTTGGATTAACAAATGATTGTTTGAAATACATTTTTAATTAAAAATTAAAAAAAAAAATCAGCGCTTTTTTTAACTGAATTAGTCTTAGTCCGAATTTGATTAAAAAGTTAATTGTATAAATTAATTATTTAATTAAAAATTTTAAAATTTTCAATCATTGACTTAATTAACTTAATGTTTCTATCATGATTAAAAAGTTAATTGTATCAATTAATTTATTAATTGAAAAGATTTTCAACTTCAATTAACTTTTTAATTGGAAATATTTTGGTGATATTTTTTTCTGTGTGTGGAGCAAAATGTTAGTAAAACAAGTATATACAGCAATAAGTTCGGCCGGGCCGAATCTTAAATACCCACCACCATGAACCAAATAATAGTGTTTCCTTTGAAATTTCAGGAGGGCTTGAGGACTTGAGGACACTTCCCGAAGATAGTTTAAAGATTTCACCTATGAGGACTATATCAGATTCTGGATTTATAAGAACCTTTTGTGTTTGAGTTTTAGAGGAATCATTAACATCTCTTGTAAGTGTGTACGAAAATTATAAAATAACGTCTTCATTTGAAATCTTAAATCTGTAGATTTTCACCCGTGAAGTAAAATCGGGATATCGGTATATATGGGGGCTATACCAAAACATGGACCGATACTCACCATTTGTGGCACACCTCTTTATGGTCCTAAAATACCTATAAATTTCCAATTTCAGATTGTATATAAATTGTATATAAACTACGGATTCTATAAACCCAAGATGTAAAATCGGGAGATCGGTCTATATGCGGGCTATACCAAAACATGGAACGATACGGACCATTTTCGGCACACCTTTTGATGGTCCTC
Organism: Haematobia irritans; assembly: GCF_050003625.1. Lineage (NCBI taxonomy): Eukaryota > Metazoa > Arthropoda > Insecta > Diptera > Muscidae > Haematobia > Haematobia irritans. The sequence continues at coordinate 138,925,022 of NC_134399.1, forward strand.
AAGTACCTCTAGATTTTCAATTTCAGGCAAATTGGATAAAAACTACGGTTTCTATAAGCCCAAGACCCCAAATCGGGAGGCCGGTTTATATGGGGACCATACCAAAACATGGACCGATGCTCACCATTTTTGGCACACCTCTTTACGGTTCTAAAGTACCTCTCGATTTCAAATTTCAGGTAAATTGGATAAAAACTGAGGTTTCTATAAGCCCAAGAAGTAAAATCGGGAGATTGGTCTATATGGGGGCTATACCAAAATATGGACCGATACTCACAATTTTTTTTATAAGAACCTTTTTTGTTTGAGTTTTAGAGGAATCATTAACATCTCTTGTAAGTGTGTAAGAAAATTATAAAATAACGTCTTGATTTGAAGTCTTAAATCTGTAGATTTTCACTCGAGAAGTAAATCGGGATATCGGTCTATATGGGGGCTATACCAAAACATAGACCGATACTCACCATTTGTGGCACAACTCTTTATGGTCCTAAAATACCTATAAATTTCCAATTTCAGATTGTATATAAATTGTATATAAACTACGGATTCTATAAACCCAAGATGTAAAATCGGGAGATCGGTCTATATGCGGGCTATACCAAAACATGGAACGATACGGACCATTTTCGGCACACCTTTTGATGGTCCTCAAGTACCTCTAGATTTTCAATTTCAGGCAAATTGGATAAAAACTACGGTTTCTATAAGCCCAAGACCCCAAATCGGGAGGTCGGTTTATATGGGGACCATACCAAAACATGGACCGATGCTCACCATTTTTGGCACACCTCTTTACGGTTCTAAAGTACCTCTCGATTTCAAATTTCAGGTAAATTGGATAAAAACTGAGGTTTCTATAAGCCCAAGAAGTAAAATCGGGAGATCGGTCTATATGGGGGCTATACCAAAATATGGACCGATACTCACAATTTTTGTCACACCTCTTTATGGTCATAAAATACCTCTAGATTTAAAATTGCAGGCAAATTGGATAAAAACTACGATTTCTATAAGCCCAAGACCCAAAATCGGGAGGTCGGTTTATATGGGGACTATATCAAAACCTGGACCGATATAGCCCATCTTCGAACTTGACCTGCCTGCAGACAAAAGACGAGTTTGTGCAAAATTTCAGCACGATTGCTTCATTATTGAAGACTGTAGCGTGATTACAACAGACAGACAGATGGCAGACAAAAAACAACAATTGTTCATAAAAATTACGAATCCTTTTCATAATAATCACGAAACATTTTCACAAAAAGCGAAACGAGATCCGTAGACAGTATTCATTACAAATATGAACGTTTTTTAATGAAAATTACGAAGAACTAATTTCGTTGGTTGACAAATATTTTAATATTTTCTTACGGTGTACTCGGGTCCTATGAATTCGTTTTCTATGTTAAAGACTCCTAAACTACACCATACCGCACTACCTTCCGATTGTGAATTTTACTCACCATATCAAATCCAACTTCATAATGTGTTCCTCTGGTGTAAAGGATTGGTATTGCCTGGCGACGTGGAATATTTTTGGCGGTCATATTGCTTTACTGTAGTTGCTTTACTTTTCAACAATGAAATTTATTTTGCTTTGATTTACCAATTTACAAGTTTCTTATCACTTCTTGAATATTCCAATTAAATATTTTTTTTATTTGTTTATATGATAATGATTTTATACTAACGTATATAAAAGGGAAGGTTTTATATAGGACTTCCAATAAAATTTTTTAGAAAAAATATTGGATGATTATTTTTTGAAACAAATTTAAATTTTTGACTATGGCAAAAAAAATGATATATTTTCACTTTCAATAAGATACGAATTTATATAATTTATAAGAATTTTAGTTTTAATGGGTTCATACGATTAATTTCTCCGCTTAAAAATTCTTATCGTTGCTAAGCCGTTAGCAGTAATTCTCAAACTAATTGACTTTGCATTCGCAGCCAACTAAGTGAGTTCGCTTTTCTTGGGTGTTTTTGTTTTGTTGTTGTTGGTTGGTTGCTTGGTCGGTGAATTTTTCGTAAGTTCTCTCTGTTTTGTTTTTAAACTGTTTTAACAACAACAATAGCGCCAACAGGGGTTCCAATATAACCACTAGAATCCAATACGATTTTGTTTACAATTTGGACACGAATCAACCACCAACAAGCATGGGGGTATATGGTTGTCTCTTTGACCGACAACATCGTTTTTATTGTTTCGGCGTTTTGGCTTTGCTGTTACTACGAGTTCGCACATTGTCGCCTTCGATGGTCTTCGGTATGCATATGTTCGTATCGATTCTCTGTAGAATAATAATTGAATATATCCCATTCACCAATTGATGGATTAGTGTGTTCGTAAATATTCGCATTTCGTTTTGTTTCTTATCGTTCATGTTTACCAAATTGTTGGGCATTTTTTTACTAGATCATCTCTTCCCCTTTTTTTATTGGGACATTGTTATATGATATTATTGTTGTTTTTAATATTTGCTAATAAATAAAGTGTTGCCATATTGTAGTTAATTGCTGGGATAATTTGGATTTTATTTGGAAATATTTAATTTTGCATTCAATTTTAATCCTCTAATTTTCTTGCCAGCTGATTACACTAGGTCACAAATAACAAAATTTTCTCTGTTATTTGCTTCTAGCATAATTTTTCTCATTGATTTTGACCTACTAAACACGAACATGAGTTTAAAAAATTTTTCTGTCGATTGGTTTTCGAGATACACATTTTTTAACTTTTTTTTAATTTTTGGAGGTACACTTACAATTTTTAGTATATCTTTCGTCTTCTTTGACCTATTTGATTCCACTACTACTCAAATTAAAGAAAATTGAGCCGCGTACAATTCATTCTCAGAAAATTTTCAAATCTGGTAAGTAGTTTTGATGTTGGCGGCTTAAAAAGGTTAAAAAACGGAGTTTTTTTAGTAAAAATGTGGCAGAAAAAAGCCATATAAAAATTCATATAAAATATAAAACACGATGGTAACAGCAATTTTAGTTTTTTTACGTATAGCTGGAATTTTTACAAAGACAATAAGCATTTACTTAACAAAATCTAACAAATTGGGGACTTATAATTTTTTTGGTAAAAGACCGAAAAGACCAAATCAACCAATCGACAGAAACATTTTAAAACTCATGTTCGTGTTTAGTAGGTCAAAATCAATGAGAAAAATTATGCTAGAATCAAATAACAAAACGACTGTTGGCTAGTGTTATATATTCAATGTTAACGACACAAAAGCAAGAAAATGAAACAACAAAAAATTATGCGGTTCAGTATATGCTGCAAAGCCTCTTGAACAGATTTTACTAAGTTTTCTTTTTATTTTACCCATTAAAAATGCCCAATTACCCAACTATGCTAAACTTGGCCCGATATGGGCCAAGTTTAGCATAGTTGTTAGCGGCCATATACTAGCACAATGTACCAAATATGAACCAAATCTAATGAATTTTGCTCCTCCAAGAGGCTCCGGAGGTCAAATCTGGGGTTCGAGGATTATATGGAGGCTATATATAATTATGGACCGATATAGACTAATTTTTGCATGGTTGTTAGTGTCCATATACTAGGACACTAACAACCTAACCTAGGTTAGGTGGCAGCCCGATGTATCAAGCTCACTTAGACTATTCAGTCCATTATGATACCACATTGGTGAACTTCTCTCTTATCACTGAGTGCTGCCCGATTCCATGTTAAGCTCAATGACAAGGGACCTCCTTTTTATAGCCGAGTCCGAACGGCGTTCCACATTGCAGTGAAACCACTTAGAGAAGCTTTGAAACCCTCAGAAATGTCACTAGCATTACTGAGGTGGGATAATCCACCGCTGAAAAACTTTTTGGTGTTTGGTGTATGCAAGGCGGGCATTCTAACCATTGCACCACGGTGACTCCCATATACTAACACAAAATACTAATTTTCGACTGAATCGGATGAAATTAGCTTATCAAAGATGCTCCAAAATGGACCGCATACTAACACAACTTACCAAATTTCAACCGGATCGGATGAAATTTGCTCCTCCAAGAAGCTCCGGATGTAAAATCTAGGGATCGACTTATTCGGGGCTCTATATAATTATGGACCGACATGGACCAATTTTTGCAAGGTTGTTAGAGACCATATAGTAACACCACGTACCAAATTTGAACCGGATCGGATAGAATTTGCTTCTCTAAGAGGCTCCACAACCTACATCAATATCAACTACTTGTACCAAGTTTCAAGTCGATAGCTTATTTCGTTCGGAAGTTAGTGTCATTGAGCTTAACATGGAATCGGGCAGCACTCAGTGATAAGAGAGAAGTTCACCAATGTGGTATCACAATGGACTGAATAGTCTAAGTGAGCCTGATACATCGGGCTGCCATCTAAACTAGTGCGATTTCAACAGACGGACGGACGGAAGTGGCTAGATCGACTCAGAATTTCTCCACCTCAGAGCAATATTTTGATATGTTTCCAACAGAATGACAAAGTTAATATACTCCCCATCCTATGCACAGAAAAAAATATCACCAAAATATTTCCAATTAAAAAGTTAATTGTATCAAGATATTAACATTAAGTTAATTAAGTCAATGATTGAAAATTTTAAAATTTTTAATTAAAAAATTAATTGATACAATTAACTTTTTAATCAAATTTGGAAGCCTAAGTCAGTTAAAAAAAGTGATGAAATTTTTTTTTTAATTTTTAATTAAATATATATTTCAAACAATCTATTGTTAATCCAAATAAAAACTCTAAGCAAATTTAGAAAGTAATTGAAAATAGTTACCTTTTTTAATTAAGAAATTAATTGATTTTACAATCAACATCAATTAAGTTTTTAATTGAATCAATTAAAAACTTAATTGAAACTTTCTAATGAAATCAATTAATTTTTTAATCAAGAATTTTTTCTATGCCCAATTAAAACTGTGATTGATACTATCATTTTCGTGATTGAAGACATTTCAATTAAAAAATTATTTGGATCAATTAATTTCGTGATTGAATTAGAAAAATTTTTTTTTTTTTGTGTGGTGGTGGGTATAAAAAAATTATGCAGAATATGTGAAATCTTATAATAACTCAAAAGTGCAAACATACACACACAAAAAGAGCTTCCAAAAAAGTAATTTGGATCCCTAACTTGCGATAAGGAAGTATTTCTGGATTATCTGGTAGCACGGAAGTGTTCCGTTTTCGGAAAAAATGTTACCAATTTTACTTTTTATTTTTATAATTTTTTTACTTTTTTAATCGACCAAACAGTGTTGGTATACAGAAAAAATTTCACGAAAATTTTTCCAATTAAAGTCTTAATTGAGTTTTAAAAAATATTCAATTAAAAATATACTTGATTCAATAAATTTTATAATTGGATCAATTAATTTTTAAATTGATACTATCACTTCTGTGATTTCAATTAATTAATTGAAATGCCTTCAATCAATTAATTTCGTGATTGAAGACAAAACATATTTTTTTGTGTGTAGAGGATACCGAGATGCGCTTAAAAGGAAATGATTTTGAAATAACATCCCATTGTTTTTGCAAGCCAATTGATTCAAAAAATATTTTAACGATTTTCATTATATATGGCATTTACAGGGAAGCTTACATGTTATCCAGTGTTACCAAGTTCACACATGTTTATTATTTTATTGCCCATAAGCCACCAAAAGCAAATAGTGTCACTCCATTTTGTTCCAAAAAAAAGTACAAAACAAGTATATACGGCCGTAAGTTCGGCCAGGCCGAATCTTATGTACACTCCACCATGGATTGCGTAGAAACTTCTACGAAAGACTGTCTTCCACAATCGAATTAATAGGCTTGTGGTATCTTAAAACTTCTTAACATCGTTTTCTAAATTGTTAGTTAGTCCATACGTGGTATATATTAGACAAAAAAAGGTATGTATAGGTAAGTCTACGAATAATTACGAATCGATATGGAATTTTGCATGGTGAGTAGAGGGGTCGCTTATATGTGGGCTATATACAATTATGAACTATGGAATTATGAATTATGGACCAATTTTTGTGTGATTGGGGATCGATTTATCTGAGGGCTATATATAACTATAGACCGATATGGACCTAGTTAGGCATGGCCATATTCTAGCACAATGTACCAAATTTCAGCCGAATCGAATGAAATTTGTTTCTCTTAGAGGCTCCGCAAGCCAAATCGGGGTATCGGTCTATATGGGGGCTATATATAATTATTTACCGATGTGGATCAATTTTTGCATAGTTGTTAGAAACCATATACCGACACCATGTACCAAATTTCAGCCGGATCGGATGAAATTTGCTTCTCTTAGAGGCTCTGCAAGCCAAATCGGGGGATCGGTCTATATGGGGGCTATATATAAATATTGACCGATGTGGACCAATTTTTGCATAGTTGTTAGAGACCGTATACCAACACCATGTGCCAAATTTCAACCGCATCAGATGAAATTTGCTTCTCTTAGAGGCTGCGCAAGCCAAATCTGAGGATCGGTTTATATGGGGGCTATATATAATTATGGACCGATGTGGACCAATTTTTGCATAGTTGTTAGAGACCATATACCAACACCATGTACCAAATTTCAGCCGGATCGGATGAAATTTGCTTCTCTTAGAGGCTCTGCAAGCCAAATCGGGGGATCGGTCTATATGGGGGCTATATATAATTATGGACCGATGTGGACCAATTTTTGCATAGTTGTTAGAGACCATATACCAACACCATGTACCAAATTTCAGCCGGATCGGATGAAATTTGTTTCTCTTAGAGGCTCCGCAAGCCAAATCGGGGTATCGGTATATATGGGGGCTATATATAATTATTGACCGATGTTGATCAATTTTTGCATAGTTGTTAGAGACCATATACCGACACCATGTACCAAATTTCAGCCGAATCGGATGAAATTTGTTTCTCTTGGACGCTCTGCAAGCCAAATCGGGGGATCAGTCTAGGTTAGGTTATGTGGCAGCCCGTTGTATCAGGCTCACTTAGACTATTAACTAACTAACTAACTAACTATTTTCTTTCATTGATAGGCTAAGAAGTTTCCTAACCGCCCTCGTACTTTGCTCGGCTTATGTTTTTGACTTTGCGAAAAACTGATTAACAAATATTTTTGTAATTGTTTAAATGACACTAATTAATCACATTCCGCTATTAGTTATTGTAATTGCAACATTGTAGACTATGATTGATATTTTATAACATAGGAAGCGAAATGATGCCAGACTAGAAATAATTTCAAGAAAAAATATTTTGATCAATTTAGTAAAATTTATTTTGAGTCATAAAAATATCTGTATTAAACAGAAATTTCCTATTAAAATTTAAACTAAATTGTATTCATCTGTTGTTAAAACCAACATTTACTAACAAATTAGAATTTTTAACTAACAAAATTCGTGCTTCCCATAAAAGCAAAAACTAACCAAAAGTAAAGGAAATATTATTTGCACCATAACATAGTTCATTCTTATTATTTTTGGGAATTGCAGGAAAATTTTTGTCTGCGTTAGTTTGCATTGAACTTATTTATATTATTATTATTATTTATATATAACCGTATACAGGATATACCATTTAGCCTTTGTCGGTTTTTTCTCCAATCACAATCACAAACTATCAGACTTATTATATATATTAAGGAGCTCACAAATACGCTAAAAAAGTAGCTCCCAAGTTGTTTTTACTAACATCCCTTGGGAGAGAAACTGCTTCCCTTTTCATCAAAATAGTCCAATTGAATCATTTAATTAAATGCATAGAAAATAATTATTTTTCTCAAACAGGGATAACCTTTCACACATTTGAAACTCATAGATCTGGCAACGTTGCCGTTGTCATATCCCTTGTAATAGCCCTTCAAGGGCTATTACGTATGTTCTAAAAATTTATGAAAGCACCTTTCAAAATCGATATTCATTTGGTTGTTATGGTAACATGTAAAGTATTTTCGAATCACGTGCATCAGACACGAAACCGTGAAACTGTTAGCAATTTAAATATTTCTTAAGAGCATGGAAATAGCGTTCGTTCATATGTTCAGTGGTGCCAAATTTAGAATTATTTTAAGAGAATAGAATGTTGTCGAAAAGATTGTACAGGTTTATGTGTTGTATTTTCTAAATCAAATTTTATGAAATTTATTCATTGGGAAAAATTCTATACACTGAAAAAAAAAATTGCCAAGTTCCAAAGATTTTGTCTTTACACTAATAATGTTGGTATTGATTCTGAGCCAAAGAAGCAGAGAAATGATGTAAGTATACATTTAAGACAGAATTCTCTTTTAAATGTAAGTTTTGCGTATTTGATTCTATGAAACAAATATTAATATATTCGTTTTTCAGCTTTTTAATGATTTAAATTTAAACATTTTTTTAACGAAAACTTAAATTTCCAAATTAACAGGTTGGCTGATAAGTCCCCGGTCTGACACATAGATGGCGTCGCTAGTATTAAATGCATATTATATTTATTCGTATCAAAATTTGACGTCTGTAAGTTAATTAGTTTGTGAGATAGAGCGTGACGCAACTTTTGTTATTGTGAAAAATATGAAAAAAAAGGAATTTCGTGTTTTGATAAAATACTGTTTTCTGAAGGGAAAAAATACGGTGGAAGCAAAAACTTGGCTTGATAATGAGTTTCCGGACTCTGCCCCAGGGAAAACAACAATAATTGATTGGTATGCAAAATTCAAGCGTGGTGAAATGAGCACGGAGGACGGTGAACGCAGTGGACGCCCAAAAGAGGTGGTTACCGACGAAAACATAAAAAAAATCCACAAAATAATTTTGAATGCCCGTAAAATGAAGTTGATCGAGATAGCAGAGGCCTTAAAGATATCAAAAGAACGTGTTGGTCATATCATTCATCAATATTTGGATATGCGGAAGCCCTGTGCAAAATGGGTGCCGCGCGAGCTCACATTTGATCAAAAACAACAACGTGTTGATGATTCTGAGCGGTGTTTGCAGGTGTTAACTCGTAATACACCCGAGTTTTTCCGTCGATATGTGACAATGGATGAAACATGGCTCCATCACTACACTCCTGAGTCCTATCGACATTCGGCTGAGTGGATAGCGACCGGTGAACCGTCTCCGAAGCGTGGATAGACTCAAAAGTCCGCAGGCAAAGTAATGGCCTCTGTTTTTTGGGATGCTCATGGAATAATTTTTATCGATTATCTTGAGAAGGGAAAAACCATCAACAGTGACTATTATATGGCGTTATTGGAGCGTTTGAAGGTCGAAATCGCGGCAAAACGGCCCCATATGAAGAAGAAAAAAGTGTTGTTCTACCAAGACAACGCACCGTGTCACAAGTCATTGAGAACGATGGCAAAAATACATGAATTGGGCTTCGAATTGCTTCCCCACCCACCGTATTCTCCAGATCTGGCCCCCAGCGACTTATTCTTGTTCTCAGACCTCAAAAGGATGCTCGCAGGGAAAAAAATTTGGCTGCAATGAAGAGTTGATCGCCGAAACTGAGGCCTGTTTTGAGGCAAAACCGAAGGAGTACTACCAAAATGGTATTAAAAAATTGGATGATCGTTATAATCGTTGTATCTCTCTTGAAGAGAACTATGTTGAATAATAAAAACGAATTTTGACAAAAAAAAAAATAGTTTTTCTTTGTTAGACCGAGGACTTATCATCCTACCTGTTACATTACAAATTTCGGTTCAGATTTATATATAGCTACCATACATATCTTTCACTCGATATGCACTTACTTGGCCCCATATGTTAGGCCAGAGTTTCACTTGATTTGCTTAAAGTTGTGCGCGAAGATGGCTCTACTATTCCTGTCAACAGCCCATGAGTACCGAAATTTCGGTACACATGATGTATCTGTCATTTGTGTTTCTTCCAGTTTTGATCAACTTGGTCGCAAATATTACAAGTTTTCTTAATTACTGATGCCACACAAGCTTACTTTACATTTCGCGAAAATTCGGAACATATCTAGTTACGAGACCAAAGGGATTCCGATCATATTGCAGTTAAAATATTACGAGTTGACAATTGTTAATTTTTTTTTATATTTTGAATTTTTTCATCGTAAGCCTGACGGTGCCCGATTTAAGCTTAGATCCACATGGAAGTACGCACAATAACCTTACTTCTCATACCAATATCTCTGTGAATACACGTAAATACAGAAAGTACTATTCCACGAAACACAAACATTAAATGAAAATTACAAGAAAAAACTTTTCACAACACATCGCGTTTTATACAACCACATATGGATTTTGAATATTTTTATCTTATTCTATGTATCTTTAGCAATATTTTCCATTTTATACAATATGGATTCGCTTATTACTTTCTTTTTTACGGCTAATTTTCTATAATGTGTTTTTTAGCTAATGTATCAACATTTAAACAAACTTAAAAGTGTCAACTTTGCCAGATGTTTTTATAAACAATGAGTTGCCACATGTTTCTCATATCTTGTATTTTGGGCTACTGGGATGTCTGAAACAAATTTACATTATCATTTTTCCAATTTCCACTATCAAAAAACTGAGTTTTTGTCGAAGAATCTGGTCATTGGCCCTATAGTGCAAAAGAAGAAAACAAGTGAATTGCGAATTTCTTCAATTTGGGTACTTTATTTCATTGATTGACGGAGATCTTACAAGTATCGAAGATCTTAAGAACCGAATCACTGATCGATATTGTTTTTTTTTGTTTTTCATTTATCCGAAATCCGCGGATCTTGGCAAATCTACTCGAGATGATAAAACAAACTATATTCACGCGCATTAACCATAGAGTTTTACCCGCGTTTATTCAAACTCGCGTGATCGACTTATGGTGCGGTTACACTGGGCAAATATTTGATAGAAATCAAAAAAGAATTCGTCGCCACCGTCATACCAACAAACGTTTTAAGCTCATATTTGATCTATTGCATCACGATAAGAGTATTTTCCAGAAAAGATTGACACTCAGTTTGGGCCAATATTTGCCTAGTGTGACCATACCCTTCCTTAGTTTAATTAATGCAGAATTTAATTAATGAGCGAAAGTAATATGAATATATTCTTGTCGCTTTACGATGAGAACTAAAACATATGTGATTAAAAATTTGAGAGAAAAATAGTGAGATTCGGCTACTTGATCTGTCGTCGAAATGTCTATAAAAACAACATTGTCTATATAACTAAAAATAAAAATTAATTATCTGGTGGTAGATGACGTCAATATGGGACACTCCATAATAAGGCTGTTGATATATTTATTTTATTATTAAAAAAAATTAAAATCATAATAAATTGTGATATTACATCGGGAAGGTGCTAACAACAAAGGTTTTCGACCTAAATTGTTGATATAAAATTGTAAGATTGTAGGAAAAAATAAAAAAAAAGCATACCAATTCAGATTGTGTCTTGGTGAAGTAAACCATCGTACTATCGAAAAAGTGAAAACAAAAATTAAAATGTCATATATTTTAATAATTTTATTGAGCCGTTAGAAAAATATCGGGTTGTGTTGGTTGTTGAATATCCCATAAACATCTTCTAGTGAGATGATTGACATGACTAATGAAATAATATTAATTTTTGTAAACAACAACACAATTAAAGATTTAGTTTCACGTTTCATGATACGACACCGGTCATATGATGACATATAATTATTTCTAACAATTATTCGCGTATTTTGTAGTACCTCACAATGTCTAGACTGACGCTTTAATTGTTGGGTGCTCTTCAAAAGGCTTTATATTAATTTACGACTGTATTCCATTTTATACTTAACATATTGTGTTGACTAAAATGTAAAATAGGTCTAGAAAAATTTGTTAAAATAAATAATATAATTATATTAAAATATATTAAGAAAATGGTTAGAAATTGTAGCAATTTTTCACTAATAACCGACTGTATACCCTAAACCCAAACACTCAAAAAAGTGAACCCAACCAATTTAATTATATTTTAGTTCTTGGAATTATTTTGTTTTAAGAAATTTTCCTAAACGTTTTTAGTTTTTTGTGTATGAAAAAGGGGGAATGAAGAATAATGATATTCTAAATTCGTGTCTCCCACAAAATAGTTTAGAATTTCTTAAAATTTGTAATGCGCCCATCTTAGGAAGTCTATGGTGCTGGTCTCGATATTGATAATTTCGTGGGAGATAGTGAAGGCTGTGGAATTGACCAAAATCTAAGTGAAGGTCTTGATAACTCATTGCAAACTGAAGAGATATTGGCAAGCAATAACTACGAAATTTAAGATCACCAGCAAGATAATATTCGAAGAAGTAGCCGACTCAGCAAAATGCCCCACAAGCTCTTAGATTATATAACTGGACTGAACGCTGAAAGAGTCAATAACTCCCAATCAGGGATGGAAAATACAATTTTTAAGAAAGTTCAAAAAAGGTATTTTTTTGAGCGAAAAAGTACTTTTCACAAAATTTCAACAAAAATTCCATTGGAAGATTATTGTCAAGAGCACCTTTAGAGTGAATTTTTAAGAAAATAAAATTTTGTTTGTCGAATCCACAATTTTAAATTTGTTTAGTTATATATCTGCTTACAAAGACTACAGTATTGTAATCACAGTTTGGTAGATTTATAGAATTAGTGGTATTTCATAAATTTTCTGTAGACAAATTGAAATAAATTTTTAACAAAATTTTCTATAGAAATAAAATTTTGACAAAATTTTCTATAGAAATAAAATTTTGACAAAATTTTTTATAGAAATAACATTTTTACAAAATTTTCTATAGAAATACATTTTTACAAAAATTTCTATAGAAATCAAAATTTTGACAAAATTTTCTATAGAAATAAAATTTTGACAAAATTTTCTATAGAAATAAAATTTTGACAAAATTTTCTATAGAAATAAAATTTTGACAAAATTTTGTATAGAAATAACATTTTTACAAAATTTTCTATAGAAATAAATTTTTACAAAATTTTCTAAAGATATCAAAATTTTGACAAAATTTTCTATAGAAATCAAAATTTTGACAAAATTTTCTATAGAAATAAATTTTTTACAAAATTTTCTATAGAAATTAAAATTTTGACAATAGTTTCTATAGAAATCAAAATTTTGACAACATTTTCTATTGAAATAAAATTTTGACAAAATTTTCTGTAAAAAAAATGTTTGACAAAAATTTTTATAAAAATAAAATTTTGACAAAATTTTCTATAGAAATATAATTTGACAAAATTTTCAATAGAAACAAAATTTTGACAACATTTTCAATAGAAACAAAATTTTAACAAAATTTTCTATAGACATCATAATTGTGACATTTTCTATAGAAATCAAAATTTTGACAAAAAAATAAAATAAAATTTTCAAAAAAAAATTACAACATTTTTTGTAGAAATAAAATTTTGACAACATTTACGAAATATTTTTTTGGTAATATTTTCTCCACATGTCGGTAGACTATTTTTGTCTCAAGTTTTGACCTTGAATGGTTCGCATTTTTTTTCTACGCGATCAATAACTTCTTATCTATAAAGTATTCGTGTGGAAGCGTAATATAGAATCACATGCTTTTTTCGACTAAAACATTATTGAAAGCCAGTTTGGTATTAAAACGCTACCTTCAAGAGTATGGAATTAATTATTTGGATACCTATGCGCCAGTGACAAAATTGTCTACCTTAAGAATAGTGCTGGCAGTCGGAGTACACCACGGTTACCAATTCCACCAACTGGATGTTAAAACGGCTTTCCTCCATGGTGATATGAAGGAAGACATATGCATGGAACTCCCAGAAGGCGTCAATAATAATATTGGTATGTGCTGTAAACTAGGGCTGTGGAGTCGAGCCAATTTTGCTCGACTCCTACTCCGACTCCAGCATTTTTCATCAGCTCGACTCCGACTCCGGGTAATATAACTAAATCTCATTTTAATACCACTAATTTGTAGTTCTATTGTGGGGGTACCGTAAGTGGACGATATAAAGTATCGTATATATTTATGTGTGCCAAAAAAGATCTTAATTTCACATTAGATGCCAATTGAATTCTATATTTCAAATTTATGGCAATGTTTAAAAAATAAAATAATGATATAAATACCCATCATAATATGAGAATATACCAACAGTATATGTATTTGTGGACCAAAATTATTGATACTATTTCAAATCCTTTAAATTTGTTGCGAGCTATATAAAGGTTTATATTTCCATATGCATGAATTTGAATCTGAAGACAAAATTGTATATACTTCTACAAAATCTATGTACTTAAAATTTAAATCTAACGTTATGGGACGTAACACAATTTTAACGAAAAATAAAAATGCAAGGAAAGTCTAAAGACGGGCGGGCCGATTATAATATACTCTGCACAACTTTGTATTTAGATCTACATTTTGATAAAATCTCAAATCAGACTTCTACAAAACTCGGGCAATATTTGGAAAATATTTATAATTGTTTAGACAATTTCGCAAAAATGCATTTATGATTCATTCATTGAAAAATTTGAAAATTTGAGTCATTTCTACAAGCTTTCGACTTAGCAGCAATTTTTCCAAAATTGTATGCTCACTGAATACAATTTTGGAAAAATTTTTGTCTAGTAAATAAAATTTTGCAAAATTTTATATAGATAAAATTTTGGAAAATTTTCTACAGTAACAAAATTTTGACTAAATTTTCTATAGAAATAAAATTTTGGCAACATTTTCTATAGAAATCAAATTTTGACCAAATATATAGAAATACAATTTTGAATAAAATTTTTGTAGAAATAGAATTTGGCAAAATTTTTTATAGAAAAAAAAGTTTTAAAAAAATATCAATAGAAATACAATTTACAAAAATTGTGTAGCAAACAAAATTTTGCAAAATTTTCTATAGAAATAAAATTTTGCAAAATATTCTATATAAACAAAATTTTGACTAAATTTTCTATAGAAGTAAAATTTTGACTAAATTTTATATAGAAAAAAATATTTCTATATTAATACAATTTTGAATACATTTTTATAGCAGTGAGTATCAGTGAGCATCAGTAAGAAAAAAAATTGAGAAAATTTGCTATAGAAATAAAATTTGACAATTTTTTCTTATAGAAATAATATTTTGAAAAAATTATCAATAAAAATACAATTTTAGAAAAATTTTTGTGTAGTAAATAAAATTCTGCAAAATATTCTACAGAAACAAAATTTTGACTAAATTTTCTATAGAAATAAAATTTTGACAAAATTTCCTATAGAAATAAAATGTTGACCAAATTTTCTGTAGAAATAAAATGTTGACCAAATTTTCTAATAAAAAAATCTATTACTATAAAATTTTGGCAAAATTTTCTATAGAAATACAATTTTGACTTAAATTTTTATAGAAATAAAATTATCAATAGAAATAAAATTTAAAAAAAAAAAATTGTGTAACAAACAAAATTTTGCAAAATTTTCTATAGAAATAAAATTTTGCAAAATATTCTATAGAAACTAAATTTTGACTCAATTTTCTATAGAAATAAAATTTTGACTAAATTTTCTATAGAAATAAAATTTTGACTAAATTTTCTATAGAAAACAAGTAAGGAAAGTCTAAAGTCGGGCGGGGCCGACTATATTATACCCTGCACCACTTTGTAGATCTAAATTTTCGATACCATATCACATCCGTCAAATGTGTTGGGGGCTATATATAAAGGTTTGTCCCAAATACATACATTTAACAAGTAAGGAAAGTCTAAAATTTTAAGGAAACTTCGCAATAGTTTATTTATGATTTATCGCTCGATATATATGTATTAGAAGTTTAGGAAAATTAGAGTCATTTGTACAACTTTTCGACTAGGCAGTGGCGATTGAACAAGGAAAATGTTGGTATTTTGACCATTTTTGTCGAAATCAGAAAAACATATATATGGAAGCTATATCTAAATCTGAACCGATGTCAACCAATTTTGGCACGCATAGCTACAATGCTAATTCTACTCCCTGTGCAAAATTTCTACTAAATCGGAGCAAAAAATTGGCCTCTGTGGTCATATGAGTGTAAATCGGGCGAAAGCTATATATGGGAGCTATATCTAAATCTGAACCGATTTCAACCAAATTTGGCACGCATAGCTATAATGCTAATTCTACTCCCTGTGCAAAATTTCAACCAAAGTGGGGTAAAACTCTGGCTTCTGGGACCGTATTAGTCCATATCGGGCGAAAGATATATATGGGAGCTATATCTAAATCTGAACCGATTTAAATAAAATTTGGCACACTTGACTATAGTACTAATTGTTCTTCTTGTGCAAAATTTTAAGCAAATAAGGGTAAAACTCTGGCTTCTGGGGCCATATAAGTCCATATCGGTCGAAATACATATATCGGAGCTATATCTAAATCTGAACCGATTTCTTCCAAAATCAATAGGGATCTATTCTGAGCCAAAACACATACTTGTACCAAATTTGAAGTCGATTGGACTAAAACTGCGACCTAGACTTTGATTACAAAAATGTGTTCACGGACAGACGGACATCGCTATATCGACTCAAGAGCCCACCCTGAGCATTTTTGCCAAAGACACCATGTATCTATCTCGTCTCCTTCTGGGTATTGCAAACATATGCACTAACTTATAATACCCTGTTCCACAGTGTGGAGCAGGGTATAAAAATATTTCTATAGTAATAAAATTTTGAATAAAATTTTTATAGAATTAAAGTTTTGACAAAATTTGCTATAGATATAAAATTTTGACAAAACTTTTTATAGAAATAACATTTTGACAAAATTTTCTATAAAAACAACTTTGAAAAATTTTTCTGCCAATATTCCACATATGCATATTGCCTTAAAATAAAATAAAAATAATATCGATTGTTCGAAACATTTCAAATAAATTGATATGGGCATTAAAATGGATCGATCCAGCCCATCTGCTAGTCAAACATTCTGGGAAACATAAAAAGATAGCCGTAATTGGAAGTTGATTTTCATTTACAATCATGCTGTACATTGATCGAACGAATAACGCAATGGAAACTAATTTGCGTAAAAACTTGCTTAGTTACAATTATGTGAAGTGTTTTAAAAAATTTGGTTTAGCCGGAGTCGGAGTCGAGCAAAATTTTTACGACTCCGACTCCAGCAAAATCTTCAGACTCCGACTCCGACTCCACAGCCCTGGCTGGAACGATAAGTTTAATGAATTCATAACTTCACTGGGATCTACACTTTCAAAACACGATTACTGTCTTTATGTTAAAGTAGACAAAAATGTTATATTATATTTAGTCTTACAAGTCGACGATTTACTCATTGTTGGGAATAATACGGAAAGTATTAATAATCTGAAAAGGAGACTTGCGAATAATTTAGAGATGTCTGATTGCGGTCCTTTGAAACATTTTCTCGTAATGAAGTTTGTATTTGAGAACCGGAAGCTTATAATATCGCAAAAACCCAGTATTAGAAAGTTACTTGAGAAATTTCGATTGGGTGAATGTAATCCTGTCAAGACGCCATTGGAGAAGAGGTTGCAACTTCAAGCAAGTGAGGAAGAGCAAAAACTAAATCAACCCTATCGCGAGCTATTGGGCAGCCTTATGTACTTGATGCTTTGCTCCAGGCCCGATATCTGCTATCAAGTTGGATATCTGGGCAGATTCCAACAAAATCCATCTGAACTACATTGGCAACATTTGAAGAGAATAGCCATATATCTAAAAGGAACGATCTCCACGAAGTTATTATTCACTATAGGAAATTCTGAGGCAGTTATTGGCTATGCGGATGCTGACTGGGCTTCAGATACAAATGTCAGGAAGTCAGTCAGTGGATACATTTTTAAAATTTATGGTTGTTCCGTCTCATGGTGTAGCAAGAAACAACAAACCGTTGCAACTTCGTCTTCAGAAGCAGAATACGTTGCTTTAAGCCTTGCGATTTGGATCAAGAGAATAATGCAAAACTTGCATGAAATAAATGAATCATATGCAGTAAAATTTTTCGAGAACAATAGGGGATGCATTGGAATAGCAAGCAACTTGGAAAGTAAATGTGCTAAACGCATAGACATAAAACACCACTTCGTAAGAGACAACGTACACGCAAAAAAATAATTCTTTCCTCCCAAACGAAATTTTTGACAAACAAAGTTCGCTTCTCATTTGCTTTTCGTTGAAAGGAAGTGTATTTGTATATACTGTTTGTCATAAACGTTTATTCTTTTCCAGGATGTAAAAACAATTTCATAAAGACAAACTCAAAAAAAAAAATGTTCTGGCAAATTGCATTTTCCCTCACACCTTTCTCACTTCCCCAAAGTTTTTTAGTTCTTAGCACCTTTTTCTGTAATACAAACAATGTAGAAGAAATTATACGATTTTATAAATTTTAAATTTTTTTTTTTGTACTTTTCGCCTGGACGGAAAATCGAACCGCGGACCATGCAATTTGTAAGCCAACACACTATCCACTGAGCTATGTAGCCGTTATTGTCATCAATAGACAATTACCCATATAAGTTATATTTATATACACGCAGAGAAGAAACATGATTGCCACAATCATATTCGAAGAGCAAAATAATATGATAGCAGCTATTTTTGCGGCGACCATGTAACATTTTAACCTGCAACCATGTTGGCTCAGTGAACATGGTTCTAAGAAAAATACAATTGTCCTCATCTAAAATGTTATTATATTGATAAAAATAATTTTGTTTCCATTAAAAGACAATGGTCACGATCTAAAATGTTATGTTATTCGTCAAAAATGTTTTTCTTCTAGTTAAAAGAACATGGTCACAACCTAAAATGTTTTGATTTTTATGAAAAAACTTTTTTCGTCGTCGAAAAAAGGACGCCACTTGAGAAAAGAAAACACAAAATCAACTTTATTTATTTGTTTTTATTTATTTATAAACTAATTCATTGTTTATTTGTATTTATAATGTTGTGCAAGCAAACTTCACATATTTTTACACGCTCTAGTTTGGTTCAATTTCAACAATAAGAAATCATTCCATATTTACTTCGTGCCCATCAAATGTACAAACACAGACATCATATAACTGCAAATAAAAATAAATTATACCATATGTCAAAATGCAGAACAAAAACCAGGTACATTTGTTTCAATTACACTTTCCTTTTTTGTATTCACATAAAACCACGTGCCATTTCTGAATAAATAAATTAACACAAAACACAATAATTCCGTATTCTCCGTCCATTCCAAGAAACAATCAACACACGACTGACGCGCAAAATGAAAATCGTGTGTACCTGCTCAATGTTTTTATAAAATTCTTGTCGCTGCAAAAAAATTAAAAAATTAAATGGTCACGAAAACAATGTACATGATCTTTATGGCCATGTAATGCTTGTAGACATATCTATACGTAAACTATAAAAATACTTTTTTCTTTGCAAAAAAGTAAAAAAAAATTGAATGGTCAGGTACATGATTTTCCTGACCATATAATGGTCTCAAATTCTATCATTTAAATAATAGAACATGTTTGCGGCATTTGAGAACCATTTAAATGCTTATTGCCAACATATATTTTTCTCCACTCGAAAATTATTTTTACAAAGACAAAATACATGGTTTTCGCGACAATTAAATACTCTAAATAAGCATTAAATGGATGCGGCAACCATGTCCAAACATGTTTTTTCTGTGCGTGTAGTATAGCTTGCGGCGCTCACGAGCCGATTAAACAAAGTTTATTTAACAGAAAAATACATTTAGTTGGGCACCGTGGAGCAGTGGTTGCTACGTCCGACTTGCATGCCAAAGGTCGTGGGTTCGATCCCTGCTTCGACCAAAGTTTTTTTTTACATATATTCCAGATATGGTCGGAAGATTCCGAAAAAATGTTCAACATTACATTCTACTATATTAAATTTTTACTATGAACTGTAAAATGTGTCTTATTAAAGACCTAAAGTCTTTCTGAGAACAGTGTTTGATATAAACGAAATGGACTGTGTTGTTGGTTCTAAAATAACTTTTTTTATTGAAAAAAATAAAAAAATTGTAACAAACAAATTTTTTTGGTGATAAAAGTGTATACTTTTCGAAGCAATTGAAAAAAACTCTAACAAAAGAAAAAAAAAAAGGAGTTGATTACATTAATATATGAATTTTAAATTACTATTTGATTTTTCGATATCTGGTTGTGGAAGGGGAATAGTGAAATAAACTTTGTCGATTGACTTCGATAGAATTTAACATATAGGGACCGTTGGGAAGTTTGTGAAATTAATATAGGGCACGTGATATTCCGATATCAGGTCGGAGTGGAGCGAAGGTGGGGAGAGGGTTCCCTTTTGTCCGATTTTTTGAAAATTGAAAGTAGAGGGTTGTCCGTAAATGGGAATTCGGTACATAATTTTATGATTTTAGCACAGGCTTCTGCCAGACTTCTTTTTAGTAAAGAACTTAAATGTACATGAAATTGGCAGCCAACGGAGAGAGTGCATCATTTTCCGGTATATGTTCGGGAAAGGCATGTTCTCCATTTCCAACATTTTAACAAATGCTAATGTGGTAAATTTTTTTTTTGCTACTTTTGCTCTTTCCGATTTATTGGACGGGAAACAGTCATTCTTTGTATGTTGTTGTAATATAGTTCTTAATTTTCCGGTATGTTGAGGAGAAGGATACCTTACCTTGACAAACCACACTTAAAATTCAGAAGAAATATAGAAGATTGTCCAACTGCTTGAATTAAGAACATTATTTAAAAACACGTATATACAGCAGTAAGTTCGGCCGGGCCGAACAAATCTTCTCCCAAGTAAATCAGTTCAACCAGTACGCTTCCCGAAGAAAAAATTTAAAGATTCTACCTATGAAGACCACACTGAAAAAAATATTGACGTGATATTAAAGACTACGCAACCTAAATTTTAGGATGCGAACTTTACCAAATATTAAGGACAAATTTCTTTAAAATAATGAAATTTTAATTAAAATAAAGTTTGTAATCTTTGCTTCAAATTTTTTTTTGCATTAAATTTAGGACACAAATTTTGTAAATTTGCATCCCTCCGTTAAAGTCGCATGTCTTTGAGCTAAGGCTAATTTTCCTTAAAGTAAAGAAACACATTTTTGATTTAAAGAAATTGTCCTTAAATTAACTGAAATATTGAAACTTTAGATTTAAGATAAAAACGCTTCAAATATAGGCTAAGACTTATTTTGAATGAAAATTTGATAAATGAGATCTGTAACCTAATTTTAATTTTATTGGTCCTAGATTTGAAGCCAGATAGGTCGCTAAAAAATTTCTTTATTTTAAAGAAGCCGCATCTTTGGCTCGGAATCAATGCCAAAATCCTTAAGGGAAGGTCAAAATCTTTTGATCCAAGTAAACCTTTTGTTTGAGTGCAGATCAGATTCTAGATTTATGAGAACCCGCTTTGTTTGAGTTTTAGAGAAATCATAAACTATCGTGTATATGATGAAATACGCCTTGATTTTAAATCTAAAATCTGTAGATTTTTTCCGCCATTATTTAAATGAATACGATGAGTAAAATCTGTAAATTAGTTTCAAGCAATTTTCATGATCAGTGCGCCTGCTATACCCAGAAAGAAGTGTTTGCTTTTCTGAGGAACGAAATTTTAGACAAGCAAAGTTTTCTTTTGACACAAATTTTAGAGACAATCGTTGAATCGCTTATCAAAAATTCGGATTAGTTTGCTCTAAACGAAAATACTTTATAAGAAAGGGGAATTTCGTTTGTCTAAAATTTCATAAATATTTGTGGTCAGCCGGATTCCAGAAGTCCTAGAAATAAATTCGGGAGTTAGGTCTATATGGGGGCTATACCAAAACATGGACCAATACTCACCACCTCTGAGGCTGAAGCTATATATGGGAGCTATATCTAAATCTGAACCAATTTCAACCAAATACGGTGTGGATATTTATAATGTTAATTCTACTCCCTGTGCAAAATTTCGCGTAAATCGGAACAAAAGACTGGCCTCTGAGGCCATAGGAGTGTAAATCGGGCGAAAGCTATATATGAGAGCTATATCTGAATCTGAACCGATTTGACTTATTTTTTGCAAAATTTACGAGACTCACAAAATATTCGATTATACGAAATTGGAAGAAGATCAGTTGATAAATACGTCATTTATGACCAGATCGGTTATAAATATATATGACAGCTATATCTAAGTCTGAACCGATTTTTTTCCAAAATCAATAGGGTTCGTCTTTGAGCCGAAAAAGGACCCTATGTCAAATTTGAGGACGATCGGACTTAAACTGCGAGCTGGACTTTGCACACAAAAATACATGAACAGACAGACGGACATCGCTAAATCGACTCAGAATTTAATTCTAAGCCGGTCAGTATACTAAAATATGGGTCTATGACTACTCCTTTTCGGTGTTACATACAAATGCTCAAACTTATTATACCCTGTACCACAGTAGTGGTGAAGGGTATAAATATAGAAAATATTCTTCCTAATTTCCACGAAAAAAAATCACAATTAAAAATGTCTTTAGCGCTATACAAAGTTCATTTTAGCATAAAGAAGGGGTCACCTTTTTTTGAGTGTATTTATTTTAATATAATTAAATTATAGACAATTCAAATTAAATTTCATTTAGATTAATGTTATTGTGAATTTTGAGTCTTATTGAATTTTTGTATTTACAACTTTGTAATTTATGTTAATTTAATTTAATGTAAGTTAAAGAAATTTCGGTAGTTTTGATTTAAGTTGAATGTTATTTTATTTCAACTCGAAAAGCTAAGAATCTACTTTTTTATTTTAATTTAATATCTATAGTTTACTGCAATTAGGTGCAATTTAATTTGACTAACCCCCATTTTCTTGAAGCTCCGTTAATGCTACGTTAGCTTACTAACTTTTAAATCAATCTATGGACATATCTGTCATCTTGTCTATACATTCTATATGCCAGTTAGGAGCTTAACTGCTAGATATTTTTCAGTTAATGTTAACTGGAGAAAAGATATTTGCAATTCACTTTCTGTTAACAGGCAGTTAAAGCCTAACGGAGCTACATGAAAATGGCCGTAAATGTAATTCAATTAAATTTAAAGGAAATTGGATTTTTGTTTTTTAATTTAGTAAAAATATTAACGTGTCTTGAACATAATCCCAATTGAAGATAATTGCTTACATGAAAACAAAATGGTTACTGCAATGTTAACGCCCTTTTTTATCAAATCGAAAACAATCGAATGTATTAGTACATAATTATCACAACAAATAAGTTATTGTAATAATAATAGGGCTTACAAAACAAAAAAAAATAGTTGTAAAGGTCATATTTTTTTTATTAAATGTGGTAACACTCTTAAAATACTCGTAATGCCCCCATCGATGAAAATACAGACAAATCGTCATGCATACTTATAAAATAATAAAAAAAAGTTAAACAAATAAATTATTAAACATTTCTCCATAACAGCATCTTCTTTTCTTGCATATCATAAATTCAACGCTGGTTGACAATAGCTGAAGAAGTGATTATTATTTGATTAATTTCTATGAAGTTACGTTGAAAGCTTCCGTCATAACAAAAGGTAAAATTAATATCGTATTTGATTGAATGTTTTCATGTTTTCGTAGGTCAGTTTAAATTGGCCTGTGGGTTTAAACATTAAGCTATAAAATGACTAGGCAAATACGAATATGAGGTTTAAACAAATGTGAAGCGTGAAACTATCAACAAGTTTAAGACAACACGTAACATTTCTCTAGTTTTGCAAACGGAAAATAATAGTGTGCTTGTGACAACAATGGTGGTTTCAAAAATTATAATAGTTAGTATAACAGTTTAAATTTTTTTAGAAAAATTTCATTACACATAAGCTGCTTGAAAAAAAATTATAAACATTTTTTGTCAAAAGTTTACTGTAGTGTCTAAATGGCTGCAAGTGTACAAAATTCATGTTAAAGCTAAAATATAACAATTATTAAAAATACAAAATTGTTTACTAAAGAACTGCAATAATGCCAAAAGTATATTCTATCAAACACATTTTATAATAGTTACATTGAGTATACAACAAAATATACAAGTCAACATTAAGGCGGAATTTATTGTTAACAGAATAAGCCTAGTATTAAAATCACGTTTTGGTTCGAAAAACTGTTATACTCCGTACAAAAAATGTTTGTGCAGAATAACTGCGAAATCTTTGTTTTGAGTTTTTTTTCGAACAGATAGCGATACAACTGTTTTATTATTATTTCCCAAAAATAAGTTAATAACTCTGTGTGAGACCCCATTCACTTTGATAAATCCTGATAATCGTTTTACGCGGAAACAATTTTAGCACTAAGCATATTTCAAACGGGAAGAAATCCTTACACTGAAAAAAAAACATGGCCGGTTCCAAAGATTTTGTCTTTACTTTAATAATTTTGGTATTTATTCCGATTAAGACACAATTCTCTTTTAAATTTGGGTTTTGTGTACTTGCTTCTAGGAAGCAAATTTTAATTTTTCTTTTTTAAGCTTTTTGTTTTAATATGATATCAATGTCCTTTAAAAACGAGTTAACGACAACTTTATTTTGCAAATTCAGAGTCAACATCCAGTAGAATTATGCTATGTTTCAGGTAAAAAACGTCTTTAAAATAAAATTTTGAAAAACATGTCCTATATTTGAACGATTTTTTGCTTTGTTGTCCAGATGCAAAAAGACAACAAATTTAAAGACAATTTCATTAATTATAAAGAATTTTTTTCTGAATTATTAAAGTCAAGTTGACCTTAATCCAAAAAATTTTTCTTTCATCTTATGATACTCATTTTTAAGTCAAATCGCTTAATTATACGGACAACACGACTTCATTGAAAAGTGTATCGACTTTTGGATAAGGAAAAAACTTTGTTTTAGATAAATGCATCTTCTATGCTAAGCAAAATTTGCATTCGTAGTTTAAGGACATGAAACTTTTAGCCTCACGACAATATTTTTTTTTTCAGTGTAGTGTCACATCCTTAGTGTAACAGTTGACTAACGAAATCGTTCTAATAAATTACAGAACTTTTCCTTCATAAAATAAATACAAATAAATAAATACAAAGTAAATTACTCATAATTCGTGAGTCACAATATTTTTCGTGAATCACAGCATTTTTCGTGAGTCACGACATTTTCGTGCGTGAGTACAAATTTTCTTTTCATGAGTGTGCGTGAGTCCTACTAAACAATATCGTGCGTGAGTACAAATTTTCTTTTAATTTTTCGTGAATCGCAGCATTTTTCGTGAATCACGACATTTTCGTGCGTGAGTACAAATTTTCTTTTCATGAGTGTGCGTGAGTCCTACCAAACAATATCGTGCATGAGTAAGATTTTCCCGTCGTGGGTGTGCGTGTGCTTGAGTAAAATATTACTCACGTGCACACCTCTAACACAAAATCTACACTGCAAAATAGCATGCCCGGTTCCAAAGATTTTGTCTTTACACTCATAATTTTGGTATTGATTCCGAGCCAAAGGAGCGTAGAACTCAAGTAAGCAAATGTTTAGGACACATTTAAATTTTAAATTTAAGTCTTGCGTATTTGATTCCAGGAAACACATTTTAATTCATTCGTTTTTTCATCTTTTTTCTTCACGTGCTGTCAAAGTCCTTTAAAATCGTGTTAACGGCTTCTTAATTTACCAAATGCAGATTCGACTTCAAGTAGAAATTGTGCTATGTTTCAGGTAAAAACGTCTTGAAAATAAAATATTGAAACAAGTATATACTACTGTAAGTTCGGCCAGGCCGAATCTTATGTACCCTCCACCATGGATTGCATAGAAACTTCTGCTAAACACTGTCATCGGCAATCGAATTACTTGGGTTGCGGTAACACTTGCCGATGGCAAGGTATCTTAAAACTTCTTCACAACGTCTTCTCAATTGAAAGTTAGTCCATACGGGGTATATATAAAAAAGCCGATTAAATACGTACACTTTGACAAAATTTTCTATAGAAATAATATTTTGAAAAAAATTTCTGTAAAAATAAAATTTTTACAAAATTTTCTATAGAAATAACATTTTGACAAAATTTTCTATAGAAATACAATTTTGACAAAATTTTCTATAGAAATAAAATCGTGACAAAATTTTGTATAGTAATAAAATGTTGACAAAATTTTGTATAGTAATAAAATGTTGACAATATTTTCTATAGAAATAAAATTTTGACAATATTTGATACAGAAATAAAATTTTGACAAAATTTTCTGTAGAAATAAAATCTTGACAAAATTTTGTATAATAATAAAATGTTAACAAAATTTTCTATAGTAATAAAATTTTGACAAAATTTTCTATTGAAATAAAATTTTGACAAAATTTTCTATAGAAATAAAATTTTGACAAAATTTTCTGTAGAAATAAAATCTTGACAAAATTTTCTGTAGAAATAAAATCTTGACAAAATTTTGTATAGTAATAAAATTGTGACAAAATTTTCTATAGAAATAAAATTTTGACAAAATTTTCTATAGAAATAAAATTTGGACAATATTTTCTATAGAAATAAAATCTTGACAAAATTTTTTATAGTAATAACATTTTGACAATATTTTCTATAGTAATAAAATTTTGACAATATTTTCTATAGTAATAAAATTTTGACAAAATTTTCTATAGTAATAAAATCTTGACAAAATTTTGTATAGTAATAAAATGTTGACAATATTTGATATAGAAATAAAATTTTGACAAAATTTTCTGTAGAAATAAAATCTTGACAAAATTTTGTATAATAATAAAATTCTGACAAAATTTTCTATAGTAATAAAATTTTGACAAAATTTTCTATTGAAATAAAATGTTGACAAAATTTTCTATAGAAATAAAATTTTGACAATATTTTCTATAGAAATAAAATTTTGACAAAATTTTCTGTAGAAATAAAATCTTGACAAAATATTCTGTAGAAATAAAATCTTGACAAAATTTTGTACAGTAATAAAATGTTGACAAAATTTTCTATAGAAATAAAATTTTGACAAAATTTTCTATAGAAATAAAATTTGGACAATATTTTCTATAGAAATAACATTTTGACAAAATTTTCTATTGAAATAAAATTTTGACAAAATTTTCTATAGAAATAAAGTTTTGACAATATTTTCTATAGTAATAAAATTTTGACAAAATTTTCTATAGTAATAAAAATTTTGTATAGTAATAAAATTTTGACAATATTTGATATAGAAATAAAATTTTGACAAAATTTTCTGTAGAAATAAAATCCTGACAAAATTTTGTATAATAATAAAATTCTGACAAAATTTTCTATAGTAATAAAATTTTGACAAAATTTTCTATTGAAATAAAATTTTGACAAAATTTTCTATAGAAATAAAATTTTGACAATATTTTCTATAGAAATAAAATTTTGACAAAATTTTCTGTAGAAATAAAATCTTGACAAAATTTTCTGTAGAAATAAAATCTTGCTAAAATTTTGTATAGTAATAAAATTTTGACAAAATTTTCTATAGAAATAAAATTTTGACAAAATTTTCTATAGAAATAAAATTTGGACAATATTTTCTATAGAAATAAAATCTTGACAAAATTTTTTATAGTAATAACATTTTGACAATATTTTCTATAGTAATAAAATTTTGACAATATTTTCTATAGTAATAAAATTTTGACAAAATTTTCAATATTAATAAAATCTTGACAAAATTTTGTATAGTAATAAAATTTTGACAATATTTGATATAGAAATAAAATTTTGACAAAATTTTCTGTAGAAATAAAATCTTTACAAAATTTTGTATAATAATAAAATTCTGACAAAATTTTCTATAGTAATAAAATTTTGACAAAATTTTCTATTGAAATAAAATTTTGACAAAATTTTCTATAGAAATAAAATTTTGACAATATTTTCTATAGAAATAAAATTTTGACAAAATTTTCTGTAGAAATAAAATCTTGACAAAATTTTCTGTAGAAATAAAATCTTGACAAAATTTTGTATAGTAATAAAATTTTGACAAAATTTTCTATAGAAATAAAATTTTGACAAAATTTTCTATAGAAGTAAAATTTTGACAAAATTTTCTATAGAAATAAAATTTTGACAAAATTTTCTGTAGAAATAAAATCTTGACAAAATTTTCTGTAGAAATAAAATCTTGACAAAATTTTGTATAGTAATAAAATTTTGACAAAATTTTCTATAGTAATAAAATTTTGACAAAATTTTCTATAGTAATAAAATTTTGACAATATTTTCTATAGAAATAAAATTTTGACAAAATTTTGTATAGAAATAAAATTTTGACAAAATTTTCTATAGAAATAAAATTTTGGCAAAATTTTTTATAGTAATAAAATTTTGACAATATTTTCTATAGTAATAAAATTTTGACAATATTTTCTATAGTAATAAAATTTTGACAAAATTTTCTATAGAAATAAAATTTTAACAAAATTTTCTATGGAAATAAAATTTTGACAATATTTTCTATAGAAATAAAATTTTGACAAAATTTTCTATAGTAATAAAATCTTGACAAAATTTTGTATAGTAATAAAATTTTGACAACATTTTCTGTAGTAATAATATTTTGACAATATTTTCTATAGTAATAAAATTTTGACAATATTTTCTATAGTAATAAAATTTTGACAAAACAAAAATTTTATATAGAAATAAAATTTTGACAATATTTTCTATAGAAATAAAATTTTGACAAAATTTTCTATAGTAATAAAATTTTGACAAAATTTTCTATAGTAATAACATTTTGACAATATTTTCTATAGAAATAAAATTTTGAAAAAATTTTCTGTAGAAATAAAATCTTGACAAAATTTTGTATAGTAATACAATTTTGACAAAATTTTCTGTAGAAATAAAATTTTGACAAAATTTTCTATAGAAATAAAATTTTGGTAGATTATTTTTGTGGATCGGCTATATATAACTATAGACCGATATGGACCAATTTTTGCATGGTTGTTAGAGACCATATACTAACACCACGTACCAAATTTCAACCGGATCGGATGAATTTTGCTCATCCTCGAGGCTCCGGAGCTCAAATATGGGGATCGGTTTATATGGGGGCTATATATAATTATGGACCGATGGGAACCAATTTTTGCATGGTTGTTAGAGACCATATACTAACACCATGTACCAAATTTCAATCGGATCGGATGAATTTTGCTCCTCCAAGAGGCTCCGCAAGCCAAGTCTGAGCGTCGGTTTATATACATAAAAGTAGTGCGATATAGCCCATTTGCAATACCATCCGACTTACATCAATAACAACTACTTGTGCCAAGTCGATAGCTTGTTTCGTTCGGAAGTTAGCGTGATTTCAAAAGACGGACAGACGGAAGGACGGACATGCTTAATCGACTCCGAATTTCACCACGACCCAGAATATACACACTTTATGGGGTCTTAGAGCAATATTTCGATGTGCTACAAACGGAATGGCAAAGTTAATATACCCCCCATCCTATGGTGGAGGGTATAAAAGGTGTATCGTTGTATGGCTTTATATCAGAGAAATGCCTCATTTATGCTAAGCAAAATTCACATTCGTATTTTAAGGGCATGAAATCTTTAGCCTCACGACAATATTGTTTTCAGTGTAAGCCACTGTTTCAACTACTCCTCGGTCACAGATGTGTAATGTGGTTCAATGTTTCGTCTATAACGAAGCGATACTACCTGGAATTATGCTTAAACAGTCTCAAATGATGAAACGCCTACAGGTCCAGCTCCCGCATTCACATTCAGTTACCAGATCTTTGCCACTTTATCATTCATGGCACGGGCACCCGATGTGGGTCATTATAACCCGACATGCGTTGAAATTTGTTTCAAAAAATCTAACGGTAGTGAGTAATATTTTGCTCACGCTCACTTACGACGGCAAAATCTTTTTCACGCACGATATTTTTGGTATTGCGTGAGTCCTACGAAAAATTTCGTGACTAAAGAAGAATCACCTCATTGAAGAAAATGCGATCACTCACAATTGAGTCGAATGTTACGTTTGAAGTTTATTTTGAGAGTGCTTAAACGAGAATAATAGTTAAAAACAGCGTACGAAAACAAACAAAACAAAACGTTTCCAATTGTTTCGTTTCGTACAATCCACATGTCAAAAACGAAACAAAACGAAAACCTGACATAACGGCACTTGCCTTTCGTTTTGTATTGTTTTTGTTCGTGAGTGGAAACTAAACCTAAACTGAAAAGTACTGTGGTGCTTAGTAAAATATAGGAAACAAAACGGTACACATTAAATGCAAACGTTTCGCAAACGTTTGCTCATTCGTTAAGTCCTTACAAGAAGAAAAATCTTGAATTTTATTTTTATACCCCTCACCACTACTGTGGCATAGGGTATAATAAGTTTGTGCATTTTTATGTAACGCTTTGGTAACGATTGGTCTCAGAAAAGTCTGAAACCAATCGTTTAGTATACCGATCGTCTTAGAATGAAATTCTGAGTCGATATATCGATGTCCGTCTGTATATCCGTCCGTCTGACTGTATATGTAATTTTGTGTGCAAAGTACAGCTCGCAATTTAAGTCGGGTCGTTCTCAAATTTGGCACAGAATTTCACTTTGGCTCAAAAACAATCGCTATTGATTTTGAAAAAAAAAAATCGGTTCATATTTAGATATAGCTGCCATATATATTTTTCACCGATCTGGTCATAATTGACGTACTTATCATCGTCTTTTCTTAAAATTTCGGACAGCCAATTGGTTTGCGGCTCTCGTAAAATATGCAAAATATCAGCTAAATCGATACCGATTTAGATATAGCTCCCATATATATCTTTCGTCCGATTTGCACTTATGTAGCATCAAAAGCCAGAGTCTTGCCCTGATTTGCTTCAAATTTTACTCAGGGCGTACGGTTAATAGTTCCGATTTAGATATAGCTCCCATATATATCTTTCGCCCGATATGGACTTATATGGCCGCAGAAGCCAAAGTGTTATTCTAATTTGCTTGAACTAGGAATACAATTAGTAGTGTAGTCAAGTGTGATAAATTTTACTTAAATCGGCTCAGACTTAGATATAACTCCCATATATCGAATTCGCCCAATTTGGATTAGTATGACTACAGAGGCAAAAGTTTTACTCTGATTTACGTGAAATTTTGCAGAGGGAGTAAAATTAACATTCTAACTACGCTTGCTAAGTTTTGTTTAAGTCGGTTCAGATTTTGATATATCTCCCGAATATATCTTTCGACCGATTTAGACGTTTTACCCCTATTTACTTGAAACTTTGTATAGGGAGTAAAATTAAGGTTCTGGATATGCATGCTTATTTTGGTTGAAATCGGTTCAGATTTTGATGTAGCTCCCATACATGATGTTGATATAGCTCCCGTACATGTAACTTTTAAAGAATTTCTGTTCACATTCTTCTTCTGTTTACATTCATATCAGGGTGCGTATTTTTAAGATGACGCTCCAAATTACCGGCATGCCCACATAAAGTTTTATGGCAGTCTTCATTGTTACATATAAATGTTTTATTTTGATTGTCATACTCAAATAGTTGTCGTAATATATCATTTTTTGGATGCGGCATGATCGTACGAAGACACGGAGTACACTGATTTCACGTATTGGTTATGTCCCGTTGTTGTCATCGTTTCGCTCAGCAAACGTTTGCAAACGTTTTATTGCCGTTTCGTTACCGAACGAAACAACAAAACGACACAAATCCAAAGAGCACTAAAGCAATCGTTCCGTTTCGTCTCTTTTGCTTTTGAAATGTTTGTTGTTTTGTTTGTGACTACGTACAAAACGATTGACGAAAATTGAAAAGTTTGTGACTTTAAATGATACGTACCTCAATCGTTTCGTTTGTTTTCGTACACTGGTTAAAAACATTCGTCAACGAGAATAATATAGTAGTAGTACCTAGGGGTAAATGTATATTTGGTTTAAAGTTTTTTTGTTTTTTTGAAATTAAGAAAACCTTTTTTGCTTTGAAGTATCTGTTGTTGGACCGACGATCTATGTCCCAATCTTTAGCGTAGCTAGACAAACTTCCTAGGGGTGGCTATAGCCCCCTAGCTAAAAATTTATAGACTGAACTTATAGGTTCAATTAATGTTTTATTTCATAAAAATTAATAAAAAATTAGACATCAAATAACTCGACAATTAATTTATAATAAAGCAACTAAAAGTAGTTCCACACTTTTCCCAGCAAAAAAAATTGGGAGTTGTTCTAAAAGCACTTCGAAAAATGTCCTCACAAAGAAGTTAATTATTTTAACTACACAGGAAGCGTTTTACTTAATTTTTTTCATATTTTAATGTGTAATTTTTTGTTTTCTTTTTTCAAAAAGTTTAAAAAAGAATAAGAATAAATAAAATGGTACAAATTATTCAAATTTTGCCACAAAAATGATCAATTCATTATAGAAAACTCGATCATTTTTGAAGATATTCGAGGGAAAACGTTTCAAACAAGCTTTAGAATGCATTAAAAATTATAAAAAAATATAAAAATTATATAGTTGGGAAAATATCACAAAATTTTTTAATTCACATTCAAAACACTGAATTCGGATCACACCTTAAGAAGTGATGCAAACCCATTGCAACGGCTGTTGAAATGGTGTACATTCATCCTATGGCAAGTTCATATAACATTCATCGTTTCTCCGCCAATTTTTCACTTCCGTACCCAAAAATAAAATTTTCACTTCTTTTTTGGTGACGCTTTTTTTGCAGCATTATTAAGATATTAATTTATGAAAGAATAGTTTTAATATCAATTACTATTTTTTTAATTAAATTGACTAAACTAAACAAAATAATAAAGGAGCTTTAGTTATTAAACAAACTCGTAAGTTCAACCACAGCTTTATTTCATAAATATCAGACTTCAAACATTGCCATCGGCAACTGCTACCACAACCCAAGTAATTCGATTGTGCATGAAAGTCTTTAGCGGAACTTTGTGCGGTTGTATATACTTCATTAATTTTTATAAAAATGGAAAATCGTAAATAGGTTTTCAAATTCTGGGGAGCCTCCTCCCCAGAGGCCTTCCTACGCTTATGGTCCCAATTTTAATTCAAAGAAGCAGCATTTTTGACTGAGAATCAATACCAAAATCCCTAAGGGAAGGTCAAAATTTTTGAATTCAAGTAAACGTGTTTTGAAGTGTACGTGAATATATCGCAGAGAAGAAAATAAAAAGTCGATCAATAATATCTGTATCCTAACTTTAATTTTATATATCCTAGAATGTCTATATTTCAAACATTCCGAAGGTTTGACTTGAAATTAATACCAAAATCCTTAAGGAGACGTCAAAATCTTTGGACCCAAGTAAATGTTTTTGAGTGTACATATATATAAAATGGAAACGTTTATTTATTGACTTTTCGCCTTTATTTATTAATTTTTGAATTTTCTTTCAGCACAATTTTTTATTTTCCCTTTGAAATATAATTTATTTGCTGAATCCTTTAATATTTTCTATTTCAGGCTACCTATGTTTGTTTAATTTCTATTAATTTCCTGGAAAGCGCACCCACCTTTGCAGGGGATGAGTTTGTTCATATTAAAGTTCATGTGCCGGAAAATTTCGCACCTCCTCAAATAAATCCAATTGAAAATCACAACATTCACCATCATAATAATCATCGCAAGAAACTCCATAATCCTGCGTCTCATTTGGACACAGGACCGATATTGGAAAATGTGATATTATCTGAATTGGATAATCCTGAAAGTGGTTACGAAGACGACGATGAGGAAGATGAGAACACTAACACTTATAGAGTTATTGAGGAAAAATCAAGGAAGTCCCAAGGAGGACGTTATAGTTCCAGATCACATAATTCAGTGGGAAAGATTCGTATAATTCCAAGTCACTCTCAGGCTCATGGTGTGACAGTTAAAGTGGTGGGGAATTCACGGTCACCCCATAGAAGACATAAAACAAAAAAACCAAAGGATGGAATTATAAAGGTAGTGCATGCTGATGATGATAACCATCAGCATTATAGTGCACATGAGGATTATGGAAATCAACCAAGTGGTTACTTAAAACACAAGCCTCACGATAGTCGTCATCACTATCATAAATATCAGGTTAAAGAGAACACACATGATTCTGAGTCAGAAGATTACAATGACTCTGATTCCGACTCTGAGATAAATCGCGATCATCACCATAGTGGCTATGAAAATTCTCATGGCAAATATTTCTATGAAAAACCAAAGACTCACTATGATTACAGTCCTCCACCACAACACAAGGAAAGACTACGAATTGAACCCAAAGGTTATCCCCGATATAAACCGAAATATTCAGATTATTCGTCAACAGAACCTCATCATGTTGGTTATCGTCAATCTTCAACATCGTATACAGATAATGTTGATTGGGATAATGACCTGGAATATAAGAGATTTTTGCCAGAGTACTCCAAATATGCGGAATATGTGACACAGGAAAATTCCAAAAATTCATATGCTTCAAATCCACCGGATAATCGCTATAATGACTTTTATCAATATAATTCGCAGAACACTCGATCTGGATATGGTGGTCAAGCTCCATCATTGTATGCAAATGCAGCATCACTTCAATCTCCCATTTCATCATCGAATGGACCTTTCTTTCCACCTGAAGATTTATATGAACAAAATCTTCCCACCACAGATCATGCTCCTGAATTCCATGGATCTCCTTTATCAGTACATAAAAATACCCTCTTCGATGATTTGCCACCGGAAACAGTATCCAATATAAATTCTAAATTAAAATCTAATATTGATTGGCCGGAGGGAATAGGCAAAGCATATACTACAGAAACATATACTGGCTACGATAGCTACAGTGCTGATCATGTTCAGGGTTTGAATAGTGGTGGCTATCAATATCATTCGCCATACAAATGAAGTCGTATAGTCTATGCATTGACTATGATTCGAAAGCTGTTTTCTTTGAAGAGTACAAACTTACAAAATAAGCCAATTAATATTATTGTTTTTTAAATGAAAATAACAAACTTTGTAATTTGTTAAAATCTTAACTATTAGTATATTTATTTAATTGCTATAAATTTTATTTATTTAAAGACTAAGGCAATCTAAAAAAAAAAGAAAAACAAAACATATTCCAATTTATTTTGGTTGGCTACATCAGATAAATGACCCTGCATGAATTACATTCTCCCAACTACACTTTATAGCTTCATTACTAAACCATTATTACTTAATAATTATTTTGGAAGATGATGTGCTGATTAGCCATGATTGAAACCATTATAAATCCTACATTAAATTGTTGATAGTAATAATAAGTAACTTAATTAGATCGTTTGGCCAGGCCGAATCTTAGTAAGCAACCCCATTATACAAAAAAAAACTTTTCTCTGTTGCCTTTGATGCCAATAGTCGGTATATCTTCGGTTGGCGAACGAATATTTATTACTATCGAATTTTTTACCGAACACAACATTTTTCGTTATCAATTTGTAATAGACCACATAATTTTTATATCCTCCACCATAGGATGGGGGGGTATATTAACTTTGTCATTCCGTTTGCAACACATAGAAATATTGCTCTAAGACCCCATAATCGATATGAGCATGTCCGTCCGTACGTCCGTCTGTTGAAATGACGCTAACTTCCGAACGAAACAAGCTATCGACTTGAAACTTGGCACAAGTAGTTGTTATTGATGTAGGTCGGATGGTATAGCAAATGGGCCATATCGGTCCACTTTTACGTATAGCCCCCATATAAACGGACCCCCAAATTTGGCTTGCCGATCCTCTAAGAGAAGCAAATTTCATCCGATCCGGCTGAAATTTTGTACATGGTATTAGTACATGGTCTCTACTAACCATGCAAAAATTGGTCCACATCGGTCCATAATTATATATAGCCCCCCATATAAACCGATCCCCAGATTTGGCTTGCGGAGCCTCTAAGAGAAGCAAATTTCATCCGATCCGGTTGAAATTAGGTACATGGTTTCAGCATACGATCTCTAACAACCATGCAAAAATTGGTCCACATCGGTCCATAATTATATATAGCCCCCATATAAACCGATCCCCAGATTTTGCTTGCGGAGCCTCTAAGAGAAGCAAATTTCATCCGATCCGGCTGAAATTTGGTACAAGGTGTTGGTATATGGTCTCTAAAAACTATGCAAAAATTGGTTCACATCGGTCCATAATTATATATAGCCCCCATATAAACCGATCACCAGATTTGACCTCCGCAGCCTCTTGGAAGACCAAAATTCATCTGATTCATTTGAAATTTGGTACGTGGTGTTAATATATGGCCTCAAATACCAGTGTAAAAATTGGTCGAAATCGGTCCATAATTATATATAGCCACCATATAAACCTATCCCCAGACTTGACCTCCGGAGCCCCTTGGAAGGGCAAAATTCATCCGATTCAGTTGAAATTTGGTACGTGATGTTAGTATAAGTTATCCAACAACCATGCACGAATTGGTTCATATCAGTCCATAATTATATATAGCCCCCATATAAACCGATCCCGAGATTTGGTTTTCGAGCCACTTGGAGGAGCAAATTTCTTCCGAGTCAGTTGAAATTTGGTACATTGTGCTAGGAAATCGCCGTTAACAACCATGCCTAACTAAATCGGTCTATAGTTATATATAGCCTTCAGATGAATCGATCCGCAATCACACAAAAATTGGTCCATATCAAGTTCATAATTGTATATAGCTCATATATAAACGACCGCCATATTTCAATTCTGGCTCTCCACGTACCGTGCAAAAGTCCATATCGATTCGTAATTATTTGTAGACTTATCTATACATACCTTTTTTGTCTAATATATACCACGTATGGACTAAAGGGTGATACGGTCAAAATTTGGTCAATATAAACTTGACTTATTTCTTTCAATTTTGCATTTAAAAAACACCCCTCTGAACACCCCTCATTTTGAAGGTGTGTGTGTGTAGAATGTTGCTCCTATTTTGATTTTGGAATTCACTCTTCAGTTGTCAAAATGCCGTCCAAGCAAGAAGAGCAGCGTATCAAAATTTTGCTCGCGCATCGCGAAAATCGGAGCTAGTCGCACGCAAAGCTGGCAAAATCGCTAAAAGTTGCCAAATCAACCGTTACAAATGTAATTAAAGTGTTTGGGGAACGTTTGTCGACAGCCAGGAAGTCTGGATCGGGGGGAAATCGAAAACCGGAAGCCGCTGAGACGACAAAGAGAGTTGCCGCCGGTAGTTTCAAGCGAAACCCTAACCTCTCTCTCCGAGATGCCGCAAATAAGCTGGGTGTATCGTCTACAACCGTGCATCGAGCCAAAAAACGAGCCGGACTATCGACTTACAAGAAGGTAGTGACTCCAAATCGCGATGATAAACAAAATACGACGGCCAAAGCGCGATCCCGGAGGCTGTACACGA
Source organism: Haematobia irritans (assembly GCF_050003625.1). Lineage (NCBI taxonomy): Eukaryota > Metazoa > Arthropoda > Insecta > Diptera > Muscidae > Haematobia > Haematobia irritans. Next base: position 138,962,517 of record NC_134399.1, read on the forward strand.
CGATGCTGACGAAGTTTGACTGCGTGGTAATGGACGACGAAACCTACGTCAAAGCCGACTACAAGCAGTCGGAGTCTTATACGGCAAAAGGAAGGGGAAAGGTAGCAGATATTTTCAAGCACATAAAACTGTCAAAGTTCGCAAAGAAATATCTGGATTGGCATGCAATCTATACCTGTGGCTTGAAAATCAGCATTTTCATAGCTTCCGGGACTGTCAACCAAGAAATTTACGTGAAAGAGTGTTTGAATAAACGTTGTTCCGTACTGTTTTGGCCGGATTTGGCATCTTGCCATTACGGTACAAAGGCCATGGAGTGGTACGCCGCCAACAACGTGCAGGTGGTTCCCAAGGACAAGAACCCTCCCAACACGCCAGAGCTCTGAGAAATACTGGGCTATTGTCAAGCGGAACGTAAAGAAGACCAAAAAAAACTGCTAAGGACGAGCCGCAGTTCAAGGTAAATTGGCTGTCTGCGGCGAAGAAGGTGGACAAGGTGGCTGTACAAAATCTGATGGCAGGTGTCAAGCGTGAGGCCCGCCAATTCGGATTTGGAAAAGCGAAAGCCTAACTGAATATTTTTCCTGAATTTTATACTAATTGAACTTGAAAAAGAAATTTAATTTGATTTTTTAAATAAACGATTTCACCGATCTACACTCGTTTTCCCTTGACCAAATTTTGACCGTATCACTAACAATTTAGAAAACGATGTTAAGAAGTTTTAAGATACCACAACCCAAGTAATTCAGTTGTGGATGACAGTCTTTCGTAGAAGTTTCTACGCATCCATGGTGGAGGGTACATAAGATTCGGCCTGGCCGAACTTACGGCCGTATATACTTGTTTTTATTGCAGTATGACAAATGACATTTTCAAAACCAAAATTTGACTATGGATTTAAGTCCAGTTGCACATTCAATTAGAATACTCAAGACCTTAAACCAAACTTTGATAACCATATGCAATATTTGGGATTTTTTGTGTGATAAGAGACAACATTGCAGTGAATGTACTTAACATACGTACGTACCTATTTAATATATCCATATAAGGTTAATAAAGTCATAAAAGTGATGTAAATTATATGTTTCCAACTTGAGTCCATTGCAAAATGATATCCTTGAAAATAAACCCGATTTGCAAAAGCTGAAGACATACTCGACAAAAATACTTTCCTCCCAAACGAAATGGTTAGGAAATTTATTTTCGTAGTAAAAAAGTTTGTATGGAAAAATATTATATTACTATTATTATATTTCATAATGTAAGAACAAATTAATAACTACTAGCTCAATTGTTTTCTTTTAATTTTCTGGCTAATTTTATATTTTCCCTGTCGCTCTCACTTCCACATAATATATTTAACTCGCACCACTTTCTACTCTGTAATAGAGAGAATGTAAAACAAATATCCGATTTCATAAATAAGTTTTATACCCTCCGTCATAGGATGGAGGTATTCTAACTATGCCATTCGTTTTGTAGCACATCGAAATATTTGTCTCAGACCCAATTGAGTATTATGCACCCAGAGAAGGAATATGATCACCTCAAACATGTTTTAAGAGCAAAATGTTATTTTTGGGTGGTGACGATGAGGGAGCATGTTTTTGCCTTTTGCAATCTTTATTAAATAGAAAATTTCTTGTTAGGCCCACAAAGATTGGACTGTTGCTGACTGGAAATAAGTTATATGATCAGATGAAACAAAAATAAATCGCTTTCTATCCGATGCACAAGAACATTACTGGTAACGACCTCAGAATATTACAAAGTCTCCAAAACCACCACGCCAAGCAAACCGTTAAATATAGAGGGGGAACCCTCATGGTATGGCAAACTTGGTCGCTGGTTAAAATTGATGAAATCATGAAAAAAAGGAGACTACATAAAAAAAAATTCTGATTCAATCACGAAATTAATTGATCCAATTAATTTTTAATTGAAATGTCTTCAATTACAGAAATGGTAAGGTCAATTAAAAAATTAATTGATTCAATTAAAAAATTAATTGATACTATTAATTTTCATGATTGATTTTTGTTTCAATTAAAAAATTGTTTGATTCAATTAAATTTTTAATTGAATATTTTTTAAAACTCAATTAAAATTTTAATTGGAAAATTTTTCGTGAAATTTTTTTCTGTGTACAGTGATATTTTGCAATCAAATTTGTCTAAGTTTGTGGAGGTTTGCACCTACTTTGAGGAGCAAGTTATTTTTCAAGAAGACGGCAATCCCAAGCATACTTTCAAAACAGTAAAGAAACAATTGTCGGAGGAAAGTTTTCAAATGCTCGAATGGCCACCACAAAGTCTTGATCTCAATCCCATTGAGAATTTATGGTCTCTGGTTAAAAGGCGCTTGGAATTATACCAAAGACCACCAATTAGTCAGATGTTCCTACAGAATTAATAAAAAAAACTTGGTAGAAAGTATGTCAATACCAGTTAAAACCGTAATTACACGCAGAGAAGGAATATGATCACCTCAAACATGTTTCAAGAGCAAAATGTTATTTTTGTACGGTGACCATGTAACATGTTTGTCACTAAAATGTTATTTTCTAGTCAAATATATCCTGCTTGCCGAAATCAGACACATGATTTTCGAGAAAATAGCATGGTTGCGAAAACCATGTTACATGGTCACCACCCAAAAATAACATTTTGCTCTTAAAACATGTTTGAGGTGATCATATTCCTTCCCTGGGTGTAGAAACAAAGGACTATGGGCTAATTAATAAAACATTTGATTTTAATTTATTATGCATAAAGTGCAAAACTGAATACATGCTTACTTGTACTTTATTTCAATAAATGCTATTGTGTAGGAACGTAAGTTATCTAAATGTACAGTTTTGTTTGTCAGAATACATTTTGTAACAAATAAGGTATAGTCGTAAGTGGTAAAAATGCACTCGGGTTTGCTACCCACTGTATGTATATTCAGGATCGTGGTGAAATTCAGAGTCGATCTAGCGATATTCATCCTTCCGTCTGTTGAAATCACTCCAAAGGAAAAGTGCTATCGACATGAAATTTGGTACAAGAAGTTGTTATTGATGATCGAATGATATTGTAAATGGACCATAATCCGAACCCCAGAATTGATTTGATCTCTGGGGTCTCTTGGAAGACCAAATTTTTCATCGATCCGGGTGAAATTTGATACGTGATGTTAGTATGCTTTCCAACAACCATGCCAAATTATATGCCCTATAACAACCATTGGTCGGTATCAGTTCATAATTATTTATAGTATATATATCGATCCGCAGTTTTGACCTCCAGAGCCTCTTAGGAGTAATTTTTTATGCAATTACCCAGCAAAAAAATTTGGAAGTTCTTCTAAAGGCACGACTTTAAAAGCACTTCCAAAGTGTCCTCCAAAAGATGTTCTTTATTTTAACTACACAGGAAGTTCTTTTAATTCAATTTTTTATAACTTGGTTTTTTCATATTCTTGATGGGAAATTTTAATTTTTTTGTTTCAAATAGATCAAAAACAGGGTAAGAATTAATAAAATGGGACAAATTATTAAAATTTTGTCAATAAAAATTCTAAATCCATTCTAGAAAAATTGAGAATTTTTGAAAATATTGGAAGTCAAACGTTTCAGACAGGCGTTAGAATGCATTAAAAAAAAGCTATAAAAATTATTTATTTGGCAAAATATCACAAAATTTTTAAATTAACATTCAAAACACTGAAATCAGATCACACCCTAAAAAGTGATTGAAATTCAGTGCAACGGCTATTGAAATGGTGGACATTCGTCCTATGACAAGCCCCTGTTAAATTCATTGTTTCTGCGCCAATTTTGCACCACTTCCGGATCCAAAAAGAACATTTTCACTACTTTTGGGGCGACGCTTTTTTTGTTGGGTAGTCCATATCGATTCGTAATTATGATTACTTAATAATTGCTGGATCCTCTTGGAGGGAAAGTTTCATCCGATTAGGTTGAAAGTTGGTGCGTGATGTTAATCTATGTCTTCCTATGGTTTGAGTGTCGTGAAGGAACAAATTACATCAAATCTGGTTGACGTTTGATGTACGATGTCAGTATATGGTCTCTAACTAGCATGCATAAAAGGGTCGATCAAGAACTCCTTCTTATAAGCCGATCAAGGATATCATTTTGCAAGTGGCATATAGTTATTTAATCTATCTTTATTTATCTACTTTAACTTTAGGGTGTCCAAAACCGAAACAGGTTAACCGATTAATACGATTCAATTACATAAACCGAAGGCAGTTAGTGAAAAAATTTACATTTTCGGTTAATCGCGAGAACCGGTTTTTGACCATCGTTTAACCGGTTTTCTGAATTTAAATGAAATTTCTATTTACTTTGGCATACAATTCTTCCGAAAGTCGAACTGACGACTTAAAACACGTTTTCATTAAGTGCATTAAGTACCACAAAATAATCTTTTATTACACCACGATATCACATTCTTCGATAAAACTGAAGACATAAATTGGGTGTCTTGCACCCAAAAGAAAAAATATATTTTCCTACGGAACGAAATTCTAATCAAACGAAATCACGAAACGAATCCTCAAAAGTAAATAAGTATTATCATAAAAGAATAAACAAAAATATCACTTGGAAAGTGAGCCTTTACGGAATTAATTTTTTTTCTGTTACACTAGACATGGATTATTAGTTTATTTTTAAGAATAAAATGAGTATTTAAGACTTATTTTCACTAATTCCTATTTTTTGGTTTTAACCGGTTTTGAGCAAAATAAGAAACCGAAAAGAGGTTCTTAAAAAATTGAGATTTGCGAATGAACAGAAATTTTAAATAAACCGGTAATTTGGACACCCTAACTAATATATAATTTAGAAGCCAATGTAAAGAAATTTTAAAATTCGTACCCATAGGCTGTCTATTAATGACAACATGGCCGAACTTTCGTCCGTATATACTTGTTAAATTTTACCATTTGTCCGAACGAAGATTCGTACTAAGGACCATTCGTTTTGTAATCCAACACACTATCCACAGGGCCATGCATGTTTATACTCATCAACAAACAAACAATAAATTTAGTTGCAAACGTTTGATGCTCCGGAAACGGAAAGGATACATTTACGATGCGTAATACGATAGTACTCTTAAATAATAATAAACAGTAATATTAAATTCTTATTACATAACATCACTACGTGTCACGTTTGCGGCGTAAGCCATTCGTTCTTGAGAAAAGAATAGTGCTTGATATAAACGAAAATGGATGTGGTTTTAAAATAAAAATAAAAAAAAGTTTGTTATAATCAAAAAATACGTTTGCTACAACCGCTTTCCAAACGTTTTTTTTCTATATTATAACAATGTCATTGACATTGGCATAATTGGAACATTTAAGATATAACTAATGGAACATTTGTCATAGCATTCCAGATGTTTATCTTAAACACCTCAACATGGGTGGGTGTGCAATCTGTTCCATTCGTTTTTTTTGTTTTGTTCTAACATTAATCCAGGCGTGGCCGTGAGTCGAGATTTGCATTTCCATTTCATTTTAATTGTAAAACAATATGAAAAGGAAACCAAATTAACAACCATGCTAAACCATGATGTAGTGGACATTTGTAGCAGCCACTCCATTAATTATCTTAGGAGCTATGGAGCTTTTCTCGTTCCACATACCGGAGCTGTCTATAGTGAACCTAAGATCATGTGACTAATGGCCATACATTAGCATATAATTTCAATTTCAACCATATGATTATGGGACATTGTATCCTTACTTTGGAAAAGAGCGAAGAAACTTCACATTCAGTGTACGATTGTAGGAGGCATGGCAAAGAGGTGCCTTAGGTGATTGAACTGATCACCAACAATAAACATAAATTATAATCCATAGTAACAAAGATTGATGGAAAGATGATAGAAATTAATACCACGGATGTTTTCCCTTATGATGTCAATAAAGTAGGTATTGTTACTGCAAGTTCTTTCTACCTGTGACACATTGCAATTAATTTAATCGTGTATTAATGGCTGTAAATTGTTATTAGGGAATTTATTAGATTTTTTTTTATTATATATACCTAAAAGCTATTCTATCCCAGCAAACAAAGCGTAGCGAAAAAGACAATGAAAAATGTTCTTGTTGGATTCGGAAGTCATGTTTTTAAGCATCCGTTTCATTCATTTCGCATCAGTTCTTCAGATGTGATTTTAATTTAGTATTTCCGATTTAATTTTAAAAGAATTAGGATGAACTTAAAAAAGTTATTTTAGTTAGATTTTTTAATTTTTATTTCTATATAAAAACGTTTTGAATTTCACGCCTGCCGAAATATAAATCGGTACACTTTTCAAATATTTTTTTAGAAATTTCCATTATACACAGTAAAATTCAGAAATTTTAAATTTATTGTGAAAATTGCGTACAATAATAATTTTAGATAATAATAATAATTTTACAATAATAATTTTTATATAGCACCTCAAAAGAACTTCTTGTGAAGTGAAAATAAAGTCCGTCTCAACACTGAAAAAAATATTTACGTGATATTAAAGATTACGCAACCTTAGTTTTAGGATGCGCAATTTATAAAATATTAAGGGTAAATTTCTTTAAAATAATGAAATTTTAATTAGAATAAAGTTTATAATCTTTGCTTCAAAAAATTTTTTTTAAATTTGGAATACAAACTTTGTAAATTTGCGTTCCTCTGCTAAAGACGCATGTCTTTGAACTAAGGCAAATTTTCCTTAAAGTAAAGAAACACGTTTTTGATTTGAAGGAATCGTCCTTAAATTAACTGAAATATTGAACCTTTAGATTTAAGATAAAAACGCTTCAAATATACACTAAGACTTATTTTGAGGATTTAGTATCTTTAGGTTAAATTTTTTTACAATTAAGAAAAAAAAATTACTTTGAAGTATCCGTTATAATTTGGTAGTTTAAACTGGCATTTGTCTGTACGAGAATAGCTTTATTAATATACATAGTATCTCGAAAAGAGAATGAAAATTCGATAAATGAAATCTGTATCGTATCAACTGAATCAGATGAAATTTCCTCCTCCACGAGGGTCCAAAACCAAATCTGGGGATCGGTTTATATGGGGGCTATAAGATTATGGACCGATATGGACCAATTTTGGCATGGTGGTTAAAGACCATATACTAACACCACGTACTAAATTTCAACCGGATCGGATGAATTTTGCTTCTCTAAAAGGCTCCGGAGGTCAAATCTGGGGATCGGTTTATAAGGGGTCTATATATAATTATGGACCGATATGGACCTATTTTTGCATGGTTATTAGAGACTATATACGTACACCACGTACCAAGGTTAGGTTTGGTTAGGTGGCAGCCCGATGTGTCAGGCTCACTTAGACTATTCAGTCCAGTAATACCACATTGGTGAGCCTCTCTATCACTGAGTGTTGCCCGATTCCATGTTAAACTCAAAGACAAGGGACCTCCTTTTTAAAAAGTCCGAACGGCGTTCCACATTGCAGTGAACCACTTAGCGGAGCTTTGAAACCCTCAGAAATGTCACCAGCATTACTGAGGTGGGATAATCCACCATCGGTCGAAGCGGAATTGAACCCACGATCTTGTGTATGCAAGGCGGGCATGCTAACCATTGCACCACGTATCAAATTTCAATCGGAACGGATGAAATTTGCTCCTCCAAGAGGGTCCGGAGTTCAAATCTGGGGATCAGTTTATATGGGGGGATATATACAATTATGAACCGATATGGACCAGTTTTTGCATGGTTATTAGAGTCTATATACGTACACCACATACCAAATTTCAATAGGAACGGATGAAATTTGCTCCTCCAAGAGGGTCCGGAGTTCAAATCTGGGGATCAGTTTATATGGGGGGCTATACGTAAAAGTGGTCCAATATGGCCCATTTGCAATACCATCCGACCTACATCAATAACAACTACTTATGCCAAGTTTCGTGTCGATAGCTTGTTTCGTTTCAGAAGTTAGCGTGATTTCTACAGACGGACGGACAGACATGCTTAGATCGACTCAGAATTTCACCACAACCCAGAATATATATACTTTATGGGGTCTTAGAGCAATATTTTGATGTGTTACAAACGGAATGACAAAGTTAATATACCCTCTCCCGCCCCATACTATGGTGGAGGGTATAAAAATATGAGGCCTCGGCAGATTTCGAATGATGCATTTCGGCTATTAGTAAATTTGTTAATGCTGAAGAAACATTTTTGTTAATTTTTGAAAATTTTAATTAGTTTTAGAAAATTTTAACTAAACAGTATTACCAACGCTGACATCACGTCGATATCACAAAAATAAGTAAATGTTTTAATTTTTTCACTTGTTAAAGAAAATTTTGTAGTTTGAAGAAAAAAATTGGAGTTCAAAATTGCCAGGATGTCTTTAGTACCATCGAAGTTCAAGATAGGCGCATTTGTAGTAAAATTTACAAATTTAATGAAATAATGAACTATGTTGTGAGAAGTACGAATTTAGTAAATTTGTATACTTCATTTGCGTATAATTTCCCCGTTTTTTAATTAAATTAACTAACGTATGTAAAAAATTATTATTGTCCACAAAACATTCTCCAAACAAACTAATACTATGAACTAAAATAATGTTAAATTGGCTTTAGTGAAATAGAGGGTTGAGTGTAAAATTTTGATTACTGGTATTGATAAAAGTTAAGTTATTATTTTTAAATCGCCGGTAATACTAACATACAAGTATAAAAGTTTTGGATTGTCGGTAATGTTGTATGAATCACCGAATCTTGCCAAGTTTTTGTTGAGGGGATGGTCACGAAATAAGCTCTCGAATTAATCTCGTTTTATCTTTAATCCAAGGATTCAATATCTCAATAAATTTAGAGATTATTTCTTTAAATTAAAAAAAAAATTCTTTACTTTAAGGGAAATTTGCCTTATGTCAAAGACATACGGCTTTAACGGAAGGACGCAAATTTCCTAGATTAGTGTCCTAAATTTAAAGAAAACAATTTTTAAAGCAAAGATTTTGAACTTTCTTTTAATTAAAATTTCTTCTTTTAAAGAGGTTTGTCCTTAATATTGTGTAAATCGCCTATCCCAATATAGATTGCATAATCTTTCAAATTAGGTCCATATTCTTTTAATATACTACGTTCAAAGTACGTCGTACAACAGAGTCTTGAATGCACATCATGGATGATAACTACTTTTACAATTTGTAACCCTTGGGACACTGTGCAGTACCTCTATAAGTGGTGTTATTGTACGTTTGAAAATACTTATTAATATTTGAGAACCCATATTAAATGAAGCCGGAGCTGTCCAGACAAATGCATTGCATTTTAAACATTCTACATGTGTCTCCTCCATTTAACGAGTGTTGGACCCTCAATGCGTTGCCTAAAGCTTGGCAAAAGTATTAGGGAATATAATTGGCAAATCTCCACAAAATGTAATTTTTAAGGAGGAGAAATAACAACTTATCCATGCATACATATGATTTTTTATGTTCTAAATGAGATAAGAGGACTTTGACTTTATTGTTTTTTTATATGCAATAATATCATAAATTATTGGTACGTGGGTTAGTTAATGATTACAGTTGGCTTAAGCCACAGGACGATATATGACCGTAGGGAGGTAAAGAAATTAATGTTCTTGAGGGCAATGATCGACAGTATAGGTTTCATTTTTATCATATCTTAAATGAAACAACGTCAATATTTAAATATTTGGTGTGCGGTCTTATAAGTAATTTTGATTTTATAATTAGACAAAAAAAAAAAAACATATTACATGATAACAAAACTTTTAATCAAAATAAAACTTGTTTTTAAATATTCTTATCTTATTATACCCTAAACCACATAGTGGTCGGTGTATAATAACTTTGATCCGCCAAAAAATTTGCCTACCAGAATTATTGATATAAAGTTCAAGATAGACAATTTCATAACATGTGCAAATTTGTTTAGGCAAAGCCGACTATCAAAAACCTTTTTTCGGGAGGTTCAAGTTTGGTTCACTTTGGGTTTAGTGAATTACCCGAATATATTCTGATAATTGGTAGATACACCCTCAACAAAAATCGCTTCTCTAACATATGTTCCAAACATATTTTGCAGGAAGCATATATATTATTGGATATTGCCGAAACATTATTATATTTGTTTTATGTGAACATATTATATGTTTGGAAGCATTTTGAGCCCAAAAATATTATACGCTTGGAAGAATTTTCTCCCCAAGAAGATTGTGCTGATTCCCTCGCATAATTTTCACTTCCACGAAATTTTTAGTTCTCGGCACCTTTTTCTGTAATACAAATAATGTTGAAGAAATTATTCAATTTTATAATTTTTTTAAATTTTACCTTTCGTCTGGAGAGAGAATTGAACCGGGAACCATGCAATTTGTAAGCCAACACACTACCACTGGGCTACGTAGCTGTTATAGCCACCAATAGACAATTATCGTTATAAGTTACATTTATATAGCATAGCTTGCAACGCCCACGAGCCCATGCAAACATAACATTATTTAACAGAAACATACATTTGTTGGCCACGTGGAGTTGTGGTTAGCATACGTTCCGATTTCTTTTAACGAACCAACAAAAAAAATTTGCCCATAATGCCAAAATGATAAACAAAACACATGCCCACACATACATAAAATGCTGCTCTCAAGGCGAAAACACATGCGGTTTTTTTTTCAAATGTCTATTCTCTTGGTTCCGAATTACTCTTTACTCCGAATACTCATTCTAATATTTAAATTAAATAATTTTTAGACTTAAGCATATAAAATTTGTGGACTTATCATAAAACAGTTTTTCGAAACAACATACAAGCGGTTTCACAGAAATTGCTCTCTTTTCATTCTCTCACTGTGTTATGTTGATATCTTTCGTCAACCCTCCCGGTTTCCATCTCTATTTCTTTCTCTATACTCTCTCTCCCTGTCGCTCTCTGAATAAAATATCACAACATATATATGTTTACTCGAAATTTGTAAATGTATATGTTTACATTCACACACATTATTTTTATAAAACATTCATGCCCCAAACATAATATATTCTAACATATTAACATATGTGTCCCAAACATTTAGTGTTAGTTTAGGAACATTACATGTTTGCACTTAAATATATTGTGTTTAAAAATTGTGCCCGAAACACATTTTGATTATATCGGAACATATGAAAAACATATTTTTCTAACAGTGTAGTTTTGCTGCAAGCAGAGGATGCTGATGAGGAATGTGATAATTCCGAAACAGCTGTCCATCCAACCGTCTTGCAGTTTATAGGACTTTGCCCAAATAAATATGACAAGCATACTTTTCCTCTGTTGGTTAAAGCTAAACTTGTAGTTTAGTTAATGCATGGTATTAAGCGGAAATCAAAACAAGTAAGTAAAGTACCAAGTCGGGCGGGGCCGACTATATCATACCCTAAACCACCCCTACTGAATTAGTAAACATTAGCATTTATGGTATTGCTTTTGGAGATAAACCGCATTTCCATATTTAAGAACATATTTATGGGAGTCTTGTCACAAACTGAGCAGCAATGTCTGATAAAAGAGTTAGTATTAATTAATTAATATTGAGTCATTATTAAAAAAGAGGAAATCGCTCAATTAGATGTGTGTAATAAATCCAATTTTTTAAAAATAGGGCAATATTATTATGTGTTAAGAGCTAAATGTAAGTTAAAATACGATCGGCTAGTACATCTAAATTTGGAATTTGGGTATCATTGTTTAATAAATAAGAGTATGGGAGCTATATATAAATCTGAACCATGATACCACAGAAGGATACCTTGTGCAAAATTTGATTACGATTATGATGAAATTTTGCGCATATTAGTACTATAGAAGATTACATTACAGGCGGTACATAACGGTTGGAACGATGATTTTTTGCACATATTGTTAGTACTATAGAAGATTATAGTAAGCCAACTTTGAGTAAGTCGGTTGATAAATAAGGGTTTTATGGCCAAATTTGGGAAAATCGGGCGATACATAACGGTTGGCTGATAAGTCCCCGGTCTGACACATAGATGGCGTCGCTAGTATTAAATGCATATTATTTTTATATAGTACCAACCTTCAAATGATTCGTGTCAAAATTTGACGTCTGTAAGTAAATTAGTTTGTGAGATAGAGCGTCTTTTGTGAAGCAACTTTTGTTATTGTGAAAAAAAATAGAAACAAGTATAAACGGCCGTAAGTTCGGCCAGGCCGAATCTTATGTACCCTCCACCATAGATTGCGTAGAAACTTCTACGAAAGACTGTCATCCACAATCGAATTACTTGGGTTGTGGTATCTTAAATCGTTTTCTAAATTGTGAGTTAGTCCATACGTGGTATATATTAGACAAAGAAAAGTATGTGTAGGTAAGTCTACAAATAATTACGAATCGATATGGACTTTTGCACGGTACGTAGGGAGCCAGAATTGAAATATGGGGGTCGCTTATATGGGGGCTATATACAATTATTGATATGGACCAATTTTTGTGTGATTGGGGATCGATTTATCTGAGGGCTATATATAACTATAGACCGATATGGACCTAGTTAGGCATGGTTGTTAACGGCCATATACTAGCACAATGTACCAAATTTCAACTGACTCAGATGAAATTTGCTCCTACAAGAGGCTCCAAAACCAAATCTCGGGATCGGTTTATATAGGGGCTATATGTGATATGGACCACTTTTGGCATGGTTGTTAAATATCATATACTACCACCACATACAAAATTTCAACCAAATCGGATGAATTTCGCTTCTCCAAAAGGCACCGGAGGTCAAATCTGGGGATCGGTTTATATGGGTGCTATATATAATTATGGACTGATATGAACCAATTCTTGCATGGTTGTTGGATACCAAATACTAACATCACGTACCGAATTTCAACCGAATCGGATGAATTTTGCTCTTCCAAGGGGGTCCGGAGGTCAAATCTGGGGATCGGTTTATATGGGGGCTATATATAATTATGAACCGATTTCGACCAATTTTTGCATGGGAGTTTGAGGCCATGTATTAACACCACATACCAAATTTCAACTGAATCAGATGAATTTTGGTCTTCCAAGAGGCTCCGGAGTTCAAATCTGGTGATCGGTTTATATGGGGGCTATATATAATTATGGACCGATGTGGACCAATTTTTGCATGGTTGTTAGAGACCATATACTAATACCATGTAACAAATTTCAGCCGGATCGGATGAAATTTGCTTCTCTTAGAGGCCTCGCAAGCCAAATCGGGGGATCGGTTTATATGGGAGCTATATATAATTATGGACCGATGTGGACCAATTTTTGCATGGTTGTTAGAGACCATATACTAACACCATGTACCAAATTTCAGCCGGATCGGATGAAATTTGCCTCTCTTAGAGGCCTCGCAAGCCAAATCGGGGGATCGGTTTATATGGGGGCTATATATAATTATTGACCAATGTGGACCAATTTTGGCATGGTTGTTAGAGACCATATACTAACACCATGTACCAAATTTCAGCCGGATCGGATGAAATTTGCTTCTCTTAGAGGCCTCGCAAGCCAAATTTGGGGGTCCATTTATATGGGGGCTATACGTAAAAGTGGACCGATATGGCCCATTTGCAATACCATCCGACCTATATCAATAAAAACAACTTGTGCCAAGTTTCAAGTCGATAGCTTGTTTCGTTCGGAAGTTAGCGTGATTTCAACAGACGGACGGACGGACGGACGGACATGCTCAGATCGACTCAGAATGTCACCACGACCCAGAATATATATACTTTATGGGGTCTTAGAGCAATATTTCGATGTGTTACAAACGGAATGACAAAGTTAATATACCCCCCATCCTATGGTGGAGGGTATAAAAAGGAATTTCGTGTTTTGATAAAATACTGTTTTCTGAAGGGAAAAAATACGGTGGAAGCAAAAACTTGGCTTGATAATGAGTTTCCAGACTCTGCCCCAGGGAAATCAACAATAATTGATTGGTATGCAAAATTCAAGCGTGGTAAAATGAGCACGGCGGACGGTGAACGCAGTGGACGCCCGAAAGAGGTCGGTAACCATCAAAAAAATCCACAAAATGATTTTGAATGACCGTAAAATGAAGTTGATCGAGATAGCAGAGGCCGTAAAGATATCAAAGGAACGTGTTAGTCATATCATTAATCAATATTTGGATATGCGGAAGCTCTGTGCAAAATGGGTGCCGCGCGAGCTCACATTTGGCCAAAAACAACAACGTGTTGATGATTCTGAGCGGTGTTTGCAGCTTAACTTAACTCCTAATACACCCGAGTTTTTTCGTCGATATGTGACAATGGATGAAACATGGCTCCATCACTACACTCCTGAGTCCAATCGACAGTCGGCTGAGTGGACAGCGACCGGTGATCCGTCTCCGAAGCGTGGAAAGACTCAAAAGTCCGCTGGCAAAGTAATGGCCTCTGTTTTTGGGATGCGCATGGAATAATTTTTATCGATTATCTTGAGAAGGGAAAAACTATCAACAGTGACTCTTATATGGCGTTATTGGAGCGTTTGAAGGTCGAAATCGCGGCAAAACGGCCCCACATGAAGAAGAAAAAAAGTGCTGTACCACCAGGACAACGCACCGTGCCACAAGTCATTGAGAATGATGGCAAAAATTCATGAATTGGGCTTCGAATTGCTTCCCCACCCACCGTATTCTCCAGATCTGGCCCCCAGCGACTTTTTCTTGTTCTCAGACCTAAAAAAGGATGCTCGCAGGGAAAAAATTTGGCTGCAATTGAAGAGGTGATCGCCGAAACTGAGGCCTATTTTGAGGCAAAACCGAAGGAGTACTACCAAAATGGTAGCAAAAAATTGGAAGGTCGTTATAATCGTTGTATCGCTCTTGAAGGGAACTATGTTGAATAACAAAAACGAATTTTGACAAAAAATGTGTTTTTCTTTGTTAGACCGGGACTTATCAGCCAACCTGTTAGATTTTGGTAAACATTGGTACCTTTTTTTCTCATGAATAGGGTTGCCAAGTTGTAAATTAACTTTTGATTAGTACTTTCCAAGATGTTCTAAAGTGTTTTCAATTGGAACATCCAATAATTTTTCATTTTGAAAATTTGACTTTTTGCCGCTGTTTTGCGATTTCCGTCCATAGTGGAAAATCACCGATTCCAAAGAAAACTAGGTTAGCGCGGCTTCAATTTTCACAAAAATACCTTAAATGGCCTCAGGATCAATAGATTTGGACTTGCATGGATCGGTTAGTATAACATAATTTAGTACGAAGGCTGCAAGGAAAGCTTTAATCCAAGAAATACAAATGGCTACGTCAATCATGGTGGGGCCAATATTAGGGTCTGGGGTATTTTTCTGGACAAGTTATTGGTCCGATTTATAGTGTGAGGGTATTATGCTGTCGGAAGTCTACAAAAAAAATTGGTCCATGTGATATTGCCGTAAGCATTCCGAGAAATGCCGTCTGCATGGATTATTCAGCGCGATCATGACCTCTAGTACACGTGAAACGTGGTAAAACAATGGATTTCCGATGAAAAATTGCGGGTGCTTGATTAGACTGTTCAGTCGCCTAAAAGTCATAAAACAAGCTTTGGAAACGAAAAACTTGTACGAATTTTTTGCAAAAGGCTTACGAAATCTATTTGAAACTGAACCATAGGATATCATTGACCATTTGATCCTAACCAATGGCCAAAAGTTACGCAGAAGTAATCAACTATTAAAATTTATCGTTAAAAGTTACAAAAACTTTAATTATTTTTAAATATATGTGACACTTAACATTAGTTGCAAATGTTTTGAATTATCAAAAAAATTTTATCATTATTTCCGTTATTTCCTTCAATCTTTAAAATTGGCATAGTAAGCAACAACATTGCATTAAAATTTTGGCTTTAATATTTTTAAATTCATTATAATTATGGCTTATTTTCAACAGGGAATGTGGTTGCGAAATTCTTTTTTAGTTTTGATACCATTTCTGTTAGTTCCGCAACCTGCTTCTGAAGACTCTCCAATTGTGGGGGAAATTCAGTTACGGATATAATTGCATCGATACTGGAAGACTCGAAAATACGATCTGTCATTTCCTCTAATTCATTCAATGGAGCTGACGATGCCGCAAGGATGCTTTGCATCTGAGGTGGAAGACGTCTAACCCAGATGGTAGTTGTGACGTTTTTTTTTTGTCACCGAGCTCGTCATTTGAAAGCAATTCCTGGATGCGATGTTCGGATGAAACAGTGAAATAATCCACCAGCCGTTTTTTTTGACCTACTGCCTCGTTGGGCGCGTCTGCGAATCTTTTTGTTGGCGGTGACCCCGACGTTTGAATATGCCGAAATTGATTGTTTATTTAAAAAAGTATTTTTTAGGAGACAATTATATTTTTTCAGTTGATAGAATATTCATAGAATGAATTACAAAATCTTGTTTTTCATAACAAAAAAGTTTCAGGCAACTCAAGCGGATTAATGACATCACGTAGCTTTCTTCTTTCTATCCTTTGGGCGTTGTTACGTTGATGCGCCTCTTTCTCAGCTACTATCATAAACACGCCACTAAACATTTTTCACTTCTTCGCTTTTAACTCAACTTTTACATCAATTTAACCCAATTTCAATTCAAAATGTGTATTAAAATAAAACAGTGGGGTACTCTGAATACTCGAATATTATTATTTCTCCCCAACTAATTAGAATAGGATTGTAAAAAAAGTAAAAAAAAATGTTTGACGAAGGCATGTGCGTGAAGATAAATTGTAAATTTAACTAGTCGAGACACAAACCAGGTAGTTTTTGCCTGCGCACCTAATGGGTTAATTACAATTTGGGGAGATAAAATATTTAATGAAATTCAGCACTTTCCAACATATTTGCGCAAAATATTTTGGTATTAAACGAAAGATCTTGAAAAGTACTATAAATGCAAGTGGTTGTCATGTTCGAAAGCGTCCCATAAATGTTAGTTTTGCAGCTATATTTTAAAAGTCAGTTTGTCCAACTTGAAATAAAGCTAAACTACGCCCACTGTGCAATACCTGCTCTAGATTTTTTGGTATCAAATGAAAGCTCTTGAGGAGTACTATAAATCCAAGTGGTTGTTATATTCGAAAGCATCATAAAAATATCGATTTTTATCAAAAAGAAAATTACTTTTTTAGAATTTCAAAAAAAGTGCACATTGGCCCACTGTGCAACACCTGCTCTACAGTGTTTGGTATCAAATGAAAACTCTTGATGAGTACTATAAATGCAAGTGGTTTTTATTTTCGAAAGTTTCCCAAAAAAAATGGTTTTAAGCAAAAGTAAAATTAATTTGCGAAATTTTAGAAAATATCGCACCAGCGCCCACTGTGCAAAACATGCTCTAGATTTTTTGGTATCAAATGAAAGCTCTTGACGAGTACTATAAACGCAAGTGGTTGTCATGTTCGAAAGCATCATAGAAATGTGCACTTTTTTTGAAATTCTAAAAAAAGTAATTTTCTTTTTGATAAAAATCGACATTTTTTTGATGCTTTCGAATATAACAACCACTTGGATTTATAGTACTCATCAAGAGCTTTCATTTGATACCAAAAAATCTAGAGCAGGTATTGCACAGTGGGCGTAGTTTAGCTTTATTTCAAGTTGGACAAACTGACTTTTAAAATATAGCTACAAAACTAACATTTATGGGACGCTTTCGAACATGACATCTACTTGCATTTATAGTACTTTTCTAGATCTTTCGTTTAGTATCAAAATATTTTGCGCAAATATGTTGGAAAGTGCTGAATTTCATTAAATATTTTATCTCCCCAAATTGTAATTAACCCATTAGGTGCGCGGGCAAAAACTACCTGGTTTGTGTCTCGACTAGTTAAATTTACAATTTATCTTCACGCACATGACGAAGGCAACTTTGCGATCGAAAAAATGTTGATCAATAAAACTCGATATCGATTCCGGTAATTCGAAAAATGTAGATTTCGATCAAAAAATTTCGATATCAAAAGCCGTTAATAATTATCAGTGGTTATTTTGAAACGTTGAAATGAGTTTAATGAGCATTTACTTACCTGGCTTATATGCGACCATCTCCAAGATCTACATAGTATTTGTATTTCTTTCATTCTCAAAATATTTATGTATTCTCAAAGTAGTACACTTTTTCTCTTTCTATGATCTTGCAAAATTCTTCTTCTTTTGAAATTTTTTGTTGTTGTTTGATTTTGGAAATCATGTTTTTGAGCATACCTTATAAAATAAATAAATAAAATAAAATTATATTAAAATAAAAATTAAAAAGTATATAAACAATATATATACACAATATTCTAAATCAAATTCTAAATTTTTTTGTGATTCTTTACATTTTAAAGGTCCAAAATTGCAAATTTTACATGAAGAAATCTGCATTAACGGCATTGGAATAACTCGTATGGATGGTTATATGTTAACCAGATTAAGTGGTTTTGATTCGACCGACACCTTTATAATCCAATGTAATTTCATAACGATATTGAAATATGTGTTATTTTCCAGCTCATTGGATCTATTACGACCTATATGAACTTTTTCATACAATTTATGTCAAAATTTACTAACACTGGTTATTTAAATTAATATTATTTTTATGTCGATTTTTGTGAATTTTTTTAATTTAAGCTAATTTTGAATTTTTTTTTGATAAATGCTATAGTTAATTGGTTTACATACGCATTATTATTAAGTAGCAAAGAAAAGATGGAATAACAAATAAGTAAAGCAGAAAGTCGGGCGGGACCGACTATATCATACCCTAAACCACCCCTACTGATTTAATACAAATGGTTTTTGGGGTATCAATGATATATGTTTGGGAGATAAACCTCATTTCCATATTTAAGAACATTAAGGGGTACATGGTTATGGGTGTTTTATCACAATCTGAACAGAAATGTTTTATATTAGGAGCTATAATTGACTCTGAACCTACAGAGTTAGTATGCCACTAATATTGAGTCCATTATTAAAATAAGAGGAAATCACCCAATTAGTGTGGGTAATAAATCTACATTTCTGAAAATAGGGCAATAGATTTATGTAAGAGATGCATGTGAGTCTAAATACGATCAGCTAATACATGTACATTTGAAATTTGAGCAACATTGGATAATAAATAAAAGTATTATGGCCAAATTTGGGAAAATCGATCGAAGCATATATATGGGAACCAATGTGGATGCCTTGTGCTAAATTAGAGTAAGATCTGACCATTATGGTCAGAAATAAAGTTATAAGGGGTAAATTTTTCAAAAACCGGCGATATATATGGGAGCTATATCTAAATCTGAACCGATTTGTATTATATTTTGCAGGTTTTGTTGATATTATAGATTACCCTGAGCTAAATTTGAGTAATATCGGTTAATAAATGAGGCCAATATGGTCAAAAATACAATTATAAGGGGGAAATTTTCGAATATTGGGCGCTACATATACATATATGGGAGCTATATCTAAATCTGAACTGATTTGGATGATATTTTGCACGTATAGTCAGTACTGTAGAAGATTACAGTAAGCCAAATTTGAGTACGATCGGTTGATAAATAAGGGTTTTATTCCCAAATCGGGCGAAACATATATATGGGAGCCATAGCTAAATCTGAACCGATTTCGATGATTTTTGGCACATATAGTTAGTGATATAGAAAATTAGATTTGACCAACTTTGAGTATGATCGGTTGATAAATAAGGGTTTTATTCCCAAATTTGACAAAATCGGGCGATACATACATATAGGGGCTCTAGCTAAATCTGACGCCGATCGTTTAGTAAATGAACGCAATTTGACCCCATTTATCGAAATCGGGAGATAGATATATAAGAGCTATATCTAAATATGATCCGATTTTATCCAAATTCAATACCGTTCGTCCTTGTGCCACTCAAACGCCATATACTAAATTTAATCAAAGTCGAACGAAATACTGCAAACAACAAATACATGGACGCACGGAAAGACACCAAGCGTTAGATAGACACAGGAGTCGATCGGTATATATTTTATGGGGTCTAAAGTCAATATTTCTGGTAGTCACATTTTTGGCAGATCAAAGTTATTATACTCTGACCACTATGTGGTTTAGGGTATAAAAATAGGGTTTTTTTCCATTGGACCAATTAAGGACGGCACTGCTAACGACAAAGTCAAATGAAACCCAAAAATATAGTATATGACAGCGAAAATGCATACCGCGGAGATAAACCAACTCCACGATCTCTTATTCGCTCACCGATTGAAGTTGGGTGACATAGTTGAGGGAGTGGGCATGGGGTGGCGTGTTTGTTGTTCACTTAAGAGAAAAACCGGCACCGTGAGACTTTTTCAGAACATTTTTTGACGCTATATGATCACCATACGGCTGAAGTTTCATTGTCGCTTTGATTTGACGAAGTATGGATCCCTTATTATACACCTGAGATCAAGGATTTGCCGAAACAGTAGACTGTACCCAATGAACATATTCCGAAGAAGAAGATGACCGGTACTGTATTCAGCGATTCACAAACTGTGAACCACATCCCTAGTTTGGTCGAGGAAAAGTGAGCGCAGGGATGTACAAATTCGAATCGGCCCAAATTTTATTGGGCCGATTCGAATTTACGAAAAACTGGCCCGGGCGGCAAATGAAAACAGTTTAGCGCACATGAGTGACGTCAATGTCAAATTTGGTCCCAAGCATGAACAATTCACTTACTGGCCACAAATATCAATCGTATGAGGCCATCGCCACAACTGAACTTTTTAATATACACTTAATGACTAGAACGAGTATATTTTTTACAATCTACGTTTAAAATGACCAATCACTACTACACTCATAGAAAAAAGTCTGCTGAAAACAGCAGTCGATGTCTGCTGTTATATTTTTGTACTTCAGGGCCTAATGAACAACAATTTATAAAATTTTAGGTCATAAATTTTTCTCCAAATCATATTTAAGAACCAAAAGTACTTTTTGGTATATAAAACATGTTTTGGTGTAATCGAGCTTAAAAAATAGAAGGAAATGTTTGCTATTTCAGCAAACAGTGTCTGCTGTCCCTTTTTCAGCAAACTTTCTGCTGTTTTAGCAGACTTTTCTGCTGTCCCTACTAACAAATTTCTTTGGGTGTAAGAATCGTTTTCAGAGTTGGGTAAGAATTACAATCGACTCTGTTCTGATTTTCCATTTCACAAAACCCAAAAATGATCGCATCCCTATATAATTCGAACTTTTGAAGGGCTCTCAAAGAAAAAGTGTGGCCAAAAAGAGGTGCAAATTCAATCAAAAGTGTTTTGGAAACATCCATTTTCTTATTTGATTTTTATACCCAAAAAAATCAGAAAATTTTAATCCTCAAAGAGCTTTTTGCGAATTGAAAAAATTAAGTCCATGTCTAGAAGAACATTCAATTTTGTTTGCTGGGGCTAGATATTAAGGTGAGTATTAAGTTCGAGTTTAGCCGCTAAAATCGTTAAAGTGAAAACTAAATCAGTAAGAAAAATGCATGAAATTATACGTATTTGTTGCAAATTTTATTATAACTTGAAGGGGAAAAGCCCAAAGCAAATTTTCACAAAGTTTGTATTCCTTAAAATTGATTATTAAAGAAAAGTAATCGTGAAAAAATGACGTTTTTAGCGGCTAAACTCGAACTTAATACCCACCTTTAATCAAAAACTGTTGAGAATGAATGAAAAATGATGTATGCAACACTTTTTTCTCCTGTACTTCTTAACGTACCACAGCTTGTACATAGATTTACAACTCTGCCTAACATATTAGTACTAACACATTTACAGTGTAACTTGAAGAGTCGTTCAATAAACCTTAATTTAAACACAACAGGTTATGGGCCGCATGACACGCGTTTTTTAAACCGTTTATGTAAAGTATTTAAAAAAATAGATCGGGCAAGATGGCAAATCTTCCTCAAGGATTTTCGCTGGAGCGCTTAAGAGGGCGCGAGAATTTCGATG
Organism: Haematobia irritans; assembly: GCF_050003625.1. Lineage (NCBI taxonomy): Eukaryota > Metazoa > Arthropoda > Insecta > Diptera > Muscidae > Haematobia > Haematobia irritans. Next base: position 138,984,559 of record NC_134399.1, read on the forward strand.
CTTGGAAGAGACAGGCAAAATCGTTGCTGATCATTAAAGGCTGCTGGAAGGTGGTGACTTCCGGTGCAAGCGTTGACGCGGATGTGGGTTTGGATGAGCGGGCTCTGGCAGAAATAACGCTGATGGTGGATCCAAGCAACTACGGACATATTGCTACAGCAAAATCGGCAAAAGAAGCATGGGACGCTTTAATGAACACCTACGAGGACACAGGACTTACAAGAAAAGTGGAGTTGCTAAAGCAACTAGTAAATATGAAGCTTCAAAATTACAGTTCTGTGCAGGAGTATGTCAATGAGTTGGTGATTATTGCTTTGAAAGTGAAAAATGCTGGTCTCAATATAGATGAGGAATTAACAGCCTCTTTAATGTTGGCCGGACTGTCGGATGAGTTTAAACCACTTGTTATGGCCGTCGAGGGATCTAAAGAAAAATTGACAGTGGATATGGTTAAAAATCTCCTCCTTCAGGACGCCAAATTTGACCATCAAAGCAGTGAAAAAGAGGCAGCATTTTACACAAAGAAAGCCCAAAAGAAGAAAAAATTGGTACAATGCTATGGTTGCAAAGAATTTGGACATATTCAAAGAAATTGTCACAACAACAAAAACAATGGAAACGGTAAATCGAATAAGAAATTTGAAAAAAAAGAAACATCATCTACTCTTATTGCATCTAGTCAACTTCTTCATGCTTATACAAACACAGTTGCAACATGCGGTGATACAGATAACGGAAAAAATATTTTGCATTGGTATGTTGACAGCGGCGCTACCAACTATATGGTGAGCAGCAAAAAGTTTCTGTACAACACCCGCGCAGTTGAGAATAAAAAGGTTGTCGTTGCTGACAAAAATGAGCTTGACGTTGAATGTGCTGGCGACGTCGACGTAACTATTATGGCAGAGAAAATTATAACAGTCAAAAATGTCGAGTATGTACCCAACTTATGCGCCAATCTTCTCTCTGTTAGACAGATGACAAGCGACGGCAAGAGAGTGATATTTGAAGGTGACAGCTGCAAAATTTATGATCAAAACAAAAAACTTATTACTTCAGCTAATCTATGCAATGGTTTGTACCAAATAAACTGTGAAGCTCGTGTTAAAGACAAAAAAGTTTTGTTGGTAAAGAAAGATTTTGATCTTTGGCATAGAAGAATGGGCCATATTTGTGACAGGAATTTGGATCTTGTGAAGAAATCGTTTGGTATAAATACCTGTACAAGAAATGAGAGCCCATGTGTAGTTTGTATCAAAGGTAAACAAACAAGAAAACCAATAAGAGAAGACGGTACAAGAGCCAGAAAATTACTGGAGTTGGTACATTCTGATGTCGTTGGCCCCTTCAATGTAACATCTTTTTCGGGAGCACGATTTTTCGTTACTTTTGTTGATGATTTCTCGAGAAAAATTTTCGTTTATCCCATAAAGAGAAAATCAGATGTTTTTGATACATTCGTTTCGTTCCAGAAAATGGTAGAAAATCAGTGTTCTGCAAAAATAAAAATTCTACGGACAGACAACGGTGGTGAATATGTAAATGGAAAATTTCAAGTACATTTAAAAAATAGCGGCATTATACACCAAAAAACATGTCCATATTCCCCCGAGCAAAACGGCGTTGCCGAAAGGCTAAACCGTACATTGATGGAACGAGTTCGATGTATGCTAATCGACAGTGGGCTGGATCACAGATTTTGGGCCGAAGCTGCCAACACAGCTTGTTATTTAATCAACAGAATTCCATGTAGGAACGAAGAACGCAGTCCGGAGGAAATTTATTCTGGTAGACGACCGATTTTGAAGTATTTACGGGTTTTTGGATGTCCTGCTCTTGTACATAAGCCAAAAGAAAAACGAAGTAAGTTAGATCAAAAGTCAACAGAATGCATTATGATGGGCTATAGTAGTGAGAGCAAAGCCTACAGGCTATTTAATCCAGAAAACGAAGGCATCATAATCAGTCGTGACGTAGTGTTTTTAGAAAACAGCAAAATGAATTTCGACAGTAAGAAAGACTTTTACTACACCGATCTGGTGCACTTGGAAGATGCAGTCAATTCAGGGGAGAGTGTTGCCAATGATGAATTGACTTCAAATGCCGATCCAATAACAGATGATAACCAAAATGAAGAGAATAATGCTGAAAGCGATTCTGAATACAGTGAATCGGTTGGCTGGCCACCCGATCCACCTCAAGCTGAAGAAGATAATGGTGCAGAATGGACTCCAAATAGGTATCAGGCGAGAAATATTATAGCTGATACAAATATTCGTCGTTCTAATCGTATTGCCAATAGGAGTCAACATGGACATAGTTTTTGTGCAATGGACTATGTTTCGAATGATCCAGTGAGCGTTGAAGAAGCAATTTCGTCGAATTATTCAACTGAATGGAAGGCCAGCATGAAAGAAGAAATTGAATCGTTACGAGCAAACCAAACTTGGACCCTTACAAACTTACCACCTGGTGAAAAAGCTATAGATTCTAAATGGGTATTTAGAACAAAAAGAGACAGCGATGGCAATGTTATTCAACGAAAGGCAAGATTGGTAGCGAAAGGTTTTTCGCAAAGAGAAGGGATAGATTATTCGGAAACCTTCGCACCAGTTGTTCGGTATACATCACTGAGGTATTTGATAGCATTGGCCGTGAAACATGATTTACAAATACACCAAATGGATGCGGTAAGTGCCTATTTAAATGGAACCCTTAAAGAAAATGTTTTTATGATCCAACCCGAATTGTTTAATGATGGCTCTCAAAGAGTGTGTAAACTCAAAAAGTCGATTTATGGGTTGAAGCAGTCGGGAAAAGTTTGGAACGACACGATCAATAATGAGCTATTAAAAATGGGACTTACCAGAGGCGACGTAGACCAATGTATTTATTTTAAAATCACAGATAGCGAGATGCTATACATCGCAATCTATGTCGACGATGTTTTGATTTTTTGTAATAATTTGGATACGATTAAATCAACAAAAGCAAAACTGGCGAGCAAGTTCAAAATGAAAGATATTGGGGAAGTCTCATCTGTACTTGGGATGAAAATAACTAGAGAAGACAACTCAATAAAAATCGACCAGTCACAATATATATCGAATGTTTTAACTCGTTTTGGTATGGCGAACTGTAACCCTGTTTCGACACCTACAGATTGTAATCAAAAATTAACATCGAATATGTCTCCAAAAGATGGTGAAGAGAAAAACGAAATGTCTAAAATCCCTTACATGCAAGCCATAGGTTGTTTGTTATTTGCTGCCCAAGTTTCACGTCCAGACATTTGCTATGCTGTCAATTTATTAAGTCGATTTGGTTCCAATCCTGGAAAGCCGCATTGGGAAGCTGTAAAAAGAATATTTCGATACCTGAAAGGCACGAATGATAAAGGAATTGTTTTCAAGAAGCTGAGATATGATGAGATCAAAGGCTATTGCGATGCTGATTGGGCCGGAGATATGGACGATCGTCACTCTACAACCGGCTATATATTCATTTATCAATCCGGTGCCATATCATGGTCAACGAAAAAGCAAAAGACAGTGGCATTGTCTTCGACGGAAGCCGAATTCATGTCAGTGACTTCTGCAATACAAGAGTCAGTTTGGCTTAAACGTTTAGAAGCTGAACTCAACCCTCCAAATAGTAAAACCATGAAGCTGTTTTGTGATAATAAAGGAGCTATCCAGGTAGCCCTAAACAACAACTATTCTCCAAGAACCAAACATGTGGATATTAAAGCCAAATTTATCCGCCAGGGACACTTACAAGATGAATCTGAGAGAATATAAACGAGAACTGAGAAGGTCTCAACAAAACTCTTGGGATGATTACTGTAGCAGTATTGAGAATACGTCAGAGGCTTCCAGACTACGGAAGGTACTAGCATCCACTAACACCGCTCCAGGTTTCATTAAAACATCGGAGGGAAATTGGACAACGTCCAGTGAGGAGACGTTGGAGGTACTTTTGGACACACACTTCCCTGGAAATCAGACGGTTGAACCATGTTCCGGCGGTGTAACAGAGGCTCAGCGATCATTTCCTATCGAGGAAATTGTGTCGGAATCTAGAATAAAATGGGCTTTAAATAGCTTTGGACCATTCAAATCCCCCGGACCTGATGGAATTACTCCGGCGGAGTTACAGGCAGTGGCTGGAAGAATTATCCCCTGGTTGACGGTGATATATAAACAATGTGTAAACTTAGCATATATTCCAGAAAAGTGGAGGGAAACAAAAGTCGTCTTCATACCTAAAGCAGGAAAAGCCTCTCACTCGAGTGCGAAGGATTTCCGACCAATCAGCTTATCCTCATTCCTACTTAAGACCCTGGAGAGGATGATAGACATGTATCTTAGAACTACCGTGGATTCAGGTTTGCTCTCGAAACGACAGCATGCATACTCGAAGGGCAGGTCTACTGAGACCGCATTGCATGAACTGGTCAGCTTTATTGAAAGCTCACTATCTGTCAAAGAATACACAATCGTGGCGTTTCTAGACATCGAAGGGGCGTTCAATAATATCTATCCGAGCTCGATATTAAATGGACTTACAACTCTGAATGTTGATCCAGGTATTCTTAGGCTGTTAGACGAACTTCTAATGAAGAGACGTATTTCAGCCACACTAGGGCAAGCAAACATACAAAGGTATGTGAACAGAGGCACTCCCCAAGGAGGAGTTCTATCACCTCTTCTTTGGAATGTTGCTATAAACAACCTTCTGGTTTCTCTAGAAAAAGAAAGGATAAAAGTGGTGGCATACGCAGATGATGTGGCGCTAGCAGTCAGGGGAAAATTCCCATCCACAATCAGAGATATTATACAGAGAGCTCTCTGGATGACTGAGAAATGGGCGAAAGATAATGGTCTTGGTGTAAATCCAGCAAAGACAGAAATAGTCATGTACTGCAAAGATCGCAAAACTCCCACGGTTAGGCCCATTTCCTTAGAGGGTACTGAAATTCCCTTTGGTGAGTGTGCAAAATACCTTGGCGTTATTTTGGACAGGAAGCTGAATTTTAGGCTTAATATTGAAGAGAGGACGAGAAAAGCCACGGTAGCTTTGTACTCGTGCAAAAAGGCAATAGGGAAAAAGTGGGGACTAAGACCAAAAATTGTGCATTGGCTATACACGGCAGTGGTTAGACCTATAATGCTATATGGTGTTGTAGTCTGGTGGCCGGCACTTCAGAAACCGACTTGTTTAGATAAAGTTCAGCGTATGGCGAGCTTATGTATCTCAGGCGCATTTAGTAAGACAGGAACAGACTCCCTTAATGTCATGCTACATCTATTGCCTTTAGACATTTTGGCCAAACAGTCAGCTGCAACAACGGCTGTGCGGTTGCGCGAGCTATCGCTGTGGTCGGAAAAAATGTACGGTCATAGTTCGGTCCTCAAAGTAATGCCAGATGTGCCTAACGTAGTGGATTACACCCTGGCAAAACCACTTTTCGACAAAAAGTTTGAAACTCTAATTCCCAACAGTGAGGCGTGGTGTACACAGACCCCGGGGAATAAAAGATATAAAGATTTCTATACTGATGGCTCCAAATTGAATGGACAAGTGGGGTTCGGAGTATATTCTAAAGATCTGGAAATTCGAATAGCGAAGAGATTACCTAATCACTGTAGTGTTTTTCAGGCTGAAATATTAGCAATAAGAGAGGTGGTGAATTGGCTGAGAAGTAATGTTCCAACAAATATTGGCATTAATATATACTCAGACAGTCAACCTGCAATAAAATCCTTGGACTCTGTGTTCCTTAACTCAAAAACGGCCATAGACTGCCGCAAATCTCTCAACGAGATGGCTGAGCAGTACAATATTCACCTAATATGGGTGCCTGGTCATAGGAACATACCGGGGAACTGTGAAGCAGATGTGTTAGCAAGGCTAGGAACTACCTTACATATTCCAGGGGAACTAGAATCTGTTGGTATGCCTCTGGCCACCTGCAAGCTCTTACTGCGTGAGAAGGCTGTTATGATGGCCAATATTCGATGGGAAAATTGCAAGGGTTGTAACGACACCAAGCAAATATGGCCCCATTTAAACTTAAACCGCACACTAGATATGCTAGTGTTCTCAAGGCGTCAGATAGCACTCCTAATATCTGCTATAACGGGTCGCTGCCTGATAGGCGAATTTGCAAAAACTATAGGTGCGAAGTATAATGACTATTGTATAAGCTGTCATGACGTGGAGGAAAAGGAATCAATTAAACACCTCTTGTGTGAGTGTCCTGCTTTTTGTGTAAGGCGTAAGCGAATTTTAGGAGCATATAGCTTTAGATTACTGGCTGACCTGGAAAACGTTAACTTAAGCAGTTTGTTAATGTTTTTGGAGCAATCTGGTTGGTTCCACAAAAGTTAATAATAGAGAAGGTTCAGTGGTTAAGACTAGAAGTGCCCATATGTAATAGGTACTTTTAGTTAAATGTGGTATCACAATGGACTGAATAGTCTAAGTGAGCCTGAAATTTAATCGGGCTGCCACTTTAACCTAACCTAACCTAACCTTATCCGCCAGAAAGTAGATGAAAAAGAAGTCGTTATTGAATATCTTTGTACCAAGGAGATGATCGCTGACGTCTTCACTAAGGCTGTTACCCCTCAAAAACTTATGTATTTTACAGAAAAATTTGGACTTTACTAACAAATCAAAAATTTAATTGAAATCATAATACTTTGCATTTGTAATTTAAATTGGAATTTAATTTATGAATACATTTTGTAAAGGGTACATGAGAAATTTAAACTTAAAATAAGGAAATTCTTCATTCAGGGAGAGTGTTGAGAATGAATGAAAAATGATGTATGCAACACTTTTTTCTCCTGTACTTCTTAACGTACCACAGCTTGTACATAGATTTACAACTCTGCCTAACATATTAGTACTAACACATTTACAGTGTAACTTGAAGAGTCGTTCAATAAACCTTAATTTAAACACAACAAAAACAAGGAAGTGTTTACGAGTTTAAGGAAGACAAAAGTTTGCGTTGTGCGAATACCAGAATAAGGGGAATAAAGAAAAATATCTCTCTCCCTCAAGAACTATCAAAAAGGTTGTGTTAGGTCTTTGCGAAGGTAATTAATGTAATGTTTTGTTTCTTTAATGTAGTCTACATTATCTTGATATTTAAAATAAAGTTTATAAACGATCACATATAATATAAAATCATTGTAAACAAAAAAATAATAAATTAAAACGTCTGCATAATATTATTTATGGTTTTGCTTCATTTAGTATTTTTGTTCAGTCAGTCTGATTATTATTATTTTTTCTCGTTTTTTTAAGAAAATTATAAGGTGTAAACCTCAAAGGTAGATATATGTGTAATTTTAAACTAAATTATTATATAATAAAAACATACAATCTAAAAAAAGTTTCTTTAGTTTTCATTTAATCATATTCATGACTGGATTCACGTTTCGATATTAAATTCTCCTTTTCCTCATCATTACCCTCAATGATGATGGTATTCGAAACAATATTGCGATTTTGGGCCTTTGTACGATGTATGGTATTATGGGTTAGGCCTGACTCGGTTAGAACCTCAACCTCATCATCGTCATCATCATCATCTACAGCAAAATAGGGATGTGACGATGTTGGACGGAATTTATAACCCGTCAATACGAAAAATACATAAGTGGCCATTTCACGGAACATTTCATCTAGCCATGCATATTGGAATGCCACTGTCATCTTTAGCAAATAAACAATGATGCGTGTAAAGTAGATGTAACAAACGATCATAATATAAAATTGGCGGAATAGTTTCAGTTTACGTAGATTAATGGCCGCTTTGCCATCTGTAGCTGATGCCTCGTGCAAGTGGCGTATTGACCAGACAATGGGGAATAATATGGCGCCACAGCATAATAAATCAACAAATATGAAAATATTATGCCATGTTCGGAATTCTACATCACTTTCCTCAGATTCTTCAATAATGATTTCTGCAACATTGGCCAAGACCTAGAGAGATTATGTTAAAATCTAATCTACAGGAGTTTTAATTTCATTGCATTTATTTACCTGTAAGGGTATGACAACCATAAATATCTTTTTATCCTTATCCGATAGAATGTGTTTGATAAAAGTCCAACCGGTACCAATTAGCACAATTGTTATGAATAATACGGCACCTTTAAGTCTGAAAATAAAAAAAAGTACAATATATTTTTAAAATTTTACCAAATTTAGCAAAAAAAAAAAACAAGTAAGGAAAGTCTAAAGTCGGGCGGGGCCGACTATATTATACCCTGCACCACTTTGTAGATCTAAATTTTCGATACCATATCACATCCGTCAAATGTATTGGGGGCTATATATAAAGGTTTGTCCCAAATACACATATTTAAATATCACTCGATCTGGACAGAATTTGATAGACTTCTACAAAATGTATAGACTCAAAATTTAAGTCGGCTAATGTACTAGGGTGGAACACAATGTTAGTAAAATAATATGGGAAAATATTTAAATCTGAAGCAATTTGAAGGAAACTACGCAAAAGTTTATTTATGATTTATCGCTCGATATATATGTATTAGAAGCTTAGGAAAATTAGAGTCAGTTTTACAACTTTTCGACTAAGCAGCGGCGATTTTACAAGGAAAATGTTGGTATTTTGACCATTTTTGTCGAAATCAGAAAAACACATATATGGGAGCTATATCTGTATCTCAACCGATTTCAACCAAATTTGGCACGCCAAAACTCTGGCTATTAGAACCATATTAGTCCATATCGGGCGAAAGATATATATGGGAGCTATATCTAAATCTGAACCGATTTCAATCAAATTTTGCACACTTAGGTTAGGTTAGGTTAGGTTAGGTGGCAGCCTGATGTATCAGGCTCACTTAGACTATTCAGTCCATTGTGATACCACATTGGTGAACTTCTCTCTTATCACTGAGTGCTGCACGATTCCATGTTAAGCTCAATGGCAAGGGAACACACACTTAACTGCACTACTAATTGTACTCCTAGTGCAAAATTTCAAACAAATTGGGCCAAAACTCTGGCTTCTAGGACCATATTAGACCATATCGGGCGAAAGATATATATGGGAGCTATATCTAAATCTGAATCGATTTCAATCAAATTTGGCACGCATAGCTACAATGCTAAATATACTCCCTGTGCAAAAGTTCAACCAAATTGGGCCAAAACTCTGGCTTTTAGGACCATATTAGTTCATATCGGGCGAAAGATATATATGGGAGCTATATCTAAATCTGAACCGATTTCAATCAAATTTTGCACGCTTGACTATACGACTAATGGCGTTTTCTTTTCTTGTAAAAAATGCGCACTTTTTTTTGCATTTTTCCCGGAAAATGTACTTTTTAGGTTCTTTTCTAAAAAAACAGGCAAAAGTGCGAAAAGGCTTCGAATTCTGTTGTTAAAATAGCGCCACGCATAGAGGCAAATTACGGGCATTTTCAGCACTGCCAACAAACGAGTGTTGCGATTGCCCTGCCTCCTTCTTTGAATTCTTTTCTGCCCGCTGAAATGATAGCATTGTTTTTTTAGGTTGCTGGTAACATTTTAAAAATGCGCATTCTGTACAGACAAAATGAAGGCAAAGCACCTTTTTCAGAAAAGAAAACACCATAAGTGTTATGTTTGTACAGAATTTCAAGCAAATCGGTATAAAACTCTGGCTGCTGGGTCCATATTAGTGCATATCGGGCGAAAGATATATATGGGAGCTATAACTAAATCTGAACCGATTTCTGCCAAAATCAATAGGGTTCTAGACCCAAATTAGGAAAATTTGCCAAATTTGAAGGCGATTGGACTTAAATTGCGACCTAGACTTTGATCACAAAAATGTGTTCACAGACAGACGGACAGACGGACATGGTTATATCGATTCAGGGACCCACCCTGAGCATTATTGCCAAAGACACCATGTGTCTATCTCGTCTCCTTCTGGGTGTTGCAAACATATGCACTAACTTATAATACCCTGTTCCACAGTGTGACGCATGGTATAATTATGAAAAAACGCAGAACTCCAAAGGAAATGTAAAAATTTTAAAACCAACTAACAAAAATTAATTAAAAAAGGCCAGTTTGAAAAATTTCGAAACTCTAAATATTGGAAATTGGAATTTTTAAATTTATAGAATGGCGAATGTTTCGATTTTAACATTTGGGGGAATTGTTTTTTTTTTGCTGTGATCGCAAATTAGCCTCATGAAGTTGCAGGCCGTTTGATGTTAAAGTTAAATGGAAAAAATTTAATTTTGAGCCTAAATCAAAATTCTGCGATTATGATTTTCGGATCTTAGTGGATTGTTTCTGAGTAATGAATTTTCTATATAATGAACAAATTTTCTAGTCCCGTCAAGATTCAGTAAAGCGAAGTATGTTTGTATTGACATGCTGACATTTTAATATCCACTTTTGATTTTTACGATTATTGGAAAGTTGATTAGCCAAAAACAGTCGATTTTCGATTTTTGCATACCTAGCACACCGGCCTAGCGAAAAAGGTTTATAGCAACGATTTATGATTCCACATTCTTCAACACAAAGAGTGTCACGCAGTTCGGTAAATTCGGTAATTGGATACGGTGATAGAAACCTAATTTATCACCTATGTGTTGAGATCATAAACATTTCGAACTATGGTGGTCCTCTGACCAGGGGCAGATTTTGCGACTAAATATAAAACCTAAGATTTGCCCCAAATTTATGTTTTTTAAATTCTGTTTAATACTTACAAATGCGCAATATAGTACAAAATGGCCCAAGCTTCAACATGTTCTCCGCGAATTTCAATAAAATGATAATTTATTGAATGGAACATAAGTGAAAGTGACTTTAGAAATACCAATACGGCCATAATATAGTGAATTTTGTATACAGTGTGTCTAGAAAGAAATCACAGATATAAATAAGTATTAATATTTGCAAAAAACAAAAAAAAAAAAAGAATCTTTACATACTTGCTCTTTTTCAAAATGAAAACCCAAAATAGGCCAGACAAGAAAAATAATAAAGACATCATAAGATATAAGGCAGGTAGAGGCATTTCACCAGCTGACAAAAAATTGCCATTATTGTTTTCTTCGATATCAACCTGAAAACAAGAGTAATTATTTTATATAAAAAACGTAAACAATTTAAAATCCTTGCAGCTTACCACAAATGAAACCTGTTTCTGATTACCATGATAATTGTCACAATTGTGGAAATATAGATTGTATAGACCCTCTTCATGCAAAGTGGCAACAAACATAGAAAACTTTAAAGAAATAACTCGCATCAGTAAAATGTTGACTAAAAAGCTTTTGAGCATAAATTACTCACCGACATATTGTAATTATTTACACCATTAATGACAGTCTTTGTCAAAGGCAATGCTAAATTCGAACAAAATTCATGAGTTTGTATACCATTTTCATTTGAAAATAATGATGGATCTTGAGCAACATAGGCTGGTGAAGTTGGCACAGGTTTTATAAGTTTTTCTTGTGAGCTTTTTTCTTCCACTTTCGATGGTGATTTATTAAGATCTCCTACTAGGTTATTTTGTGCTGGAGGCAAAACTTTTTGCTCATCTAATCTATCTTCAGATATAACATTATCTTCATCTTTCTTTTCGGGCACCTGAGCTTTTGAAGGTATCACCGGAATTTCATAAGAAACATCTTCATCTAAACCATCTAAAGCAGCAGCAACCGCTCCAGTATCATCTGCATTGGCTACACCTTCATGTGGTGCAGTATCACGTCTTCTCCGACGTGGTCCCAAAACTAAATTGTCATCATGTGTTTTGAGCGCCGATTGTCGTTTGTTACGATACATCGGAAACATCGAACTGTCCTTATAGATATGCTGATTACGCCATTCGGGAGAACATTTTACATGGACCCTGTAAGAATACAAAGATTATTAAGAAAAAATAAACTTATTGGACTTTCGTTTTGTATGGTTGAACTTTTTTCGAAGCAGAGATAAATGCATTTTTTATTCCAAATATTTTACTATTGTGATTTCAAAACATTTGATAGAAAAGAATCCGGTAATGAGCAAGAAACAACAAAATCCAACATCACTCTTTTAGACAGCCGTTTATCATAGCATTTGAAGTGACATACTGAAGTAGATAACACCAAACTATTAATTATCTGTGGAGCAATGTTTAATGATTCATAATGCAGATAATATGAAATAATTGCTATAAAACAAACATTTTCTATATCAAAGAGAAATTCCACATTGCCTTCTTCACATAAACTAGATTTATTAAAATGAAGTCCGACATTATAGAGTCTACTGAGCACAATCGAAGTCGGACATCAAGCAACAGAACTCATATCTACTAATTTCCTATCTTACCAACATTGACCACATACTGTAATTTGAAAATATATATATCTTGTAGTATACGAATGAATAAATAAGATAAAAATAAAACAATAATTAGTGACAGCAGCGGCGAGCCACCGTGGTACAATGGTTAACATGCCCGCCTTGCATACACAAGGTCGTAGGTTCGATTCCTGCTTCGACCGAACACCAAAAAGTTTTTCAGCGGTGTTTTATCCCACCTCAGTAATGCTGGTGAAATTTCTGAACGTTTCAAAGCTTCTCTAAGTGGTTTCACTGCAATGTGGAACGCCGTTCGGACTCGGCTATAAAAAGGAGGTCCCTTGTCATTGAGCTTAACATGGAATCGGGCAGCACTCAGTGATAAGAGAGAAGTTCACCAATGTGGTATCACAATGGACTGAATAGTCTAAGTGAGCCTGATACATCGGAATGCCACCTAACCTAACCTACTGACAGCAGCTTGGAGCTCCATCGTTTGTAATGAGAATAAAATATTTTACTTTTCGAAATTTAATAACTTTTTTTACAAGATTTTCATAAATTTCAATATCAAAGTTTTGATAAAGTCGATTATCGACAGTTGCGATTCTAAAAGAGTGAATATTTGACGTCTCTACTGCCTATTTTCACATCATTTACCGTTTAATTCAAATTCAACATTTCGATAGTAGTAAAAAGTAAATTAGTCGATTTCGACACAATATTTTTTTATAATGGTTTTCAATGCTTGAATCAAATTCTTCATTTATTCCGTTTGAGTTTGTTGACTCCCATAATGATGCCCAAATAGAGATCATTGGCACAACGTCTACGAGTCCAGAACTCCCCACTGGTAAAAATGGAAAGGTGGTTCTGACGACATCTTGGAAGTTTATCCCAACAACATGAAGGTGGAAGCGTGGTGCATATTTAGGCGTCAGTGATTGATGTACTCTCCTTTATCTTTTAGAGTTTATTAAATGGGACAACCCATAATACTGGTGGGTTCCCCTCACATAAATTGTGAACATACTCCGAAGAAAGTTTTTGACCATTACTTAGGAGTGAATGCTATGTTATACTCAAAAAAATTCTTAGTAGACAATGCAGAATAAACTACAAAAACACGGAAAAGATTGCTGAAAATAATGAGTTACTGTTTCCCACTAGGAGATTTGAAATCTCATTTTATAAAGCAAATTTTTTAAAGTGGATTTTGGAAGTATAATTTGAATTCCGTAAAAAAGTGCAAATTCTAATCTACTACTCTTTAAATCTAATTATTGTTTTTTTCTTTGGCTGATTCTCACATTAAAGCATAAGAGCAAGTAAATGTTTTGCTGATTGCATTTAGAAGCTTTTAAGAGTATTACATGAATAAACAGAATATTTGCTTCTTGAAAACCATTGGGAAGCTCTAAAAATTTTACAAAATTCTGTTACTTGGCATAGAAATTCAAAAATATTACAGCAGTCGTCGACAGCGAACATTTTTGCTGAGTGATTCGTAAATCCCATGTTTTGGTTTACGAATTTACAAAACTAAAAATTTTGTATTGTCCATATGATTATCCTTAACCGTTGCATGTTTTACTTTGAATAACTGGCTCATCGAAACACCGTCTCAAAATTTAGAATTTGCGAATTCGTAAACCAGAAGAGAGGGAATTGTATTACTCTGTCTGGCTAAAACCCTATATATAAAGTTCTGGCTGATACCATAGGTTACGATGATTTTGATTTTTAAATATACAGTGAAGCCTCTCAGAAGTGGACACTCACGATCGCCTAAATTATGGCCACATCCAGTTATGAAACGTTAATTTTAATGCGTTAATATAGAAAAGGTCTTACGACAATTGTCCACTTTTGAGGTGTCCGGTTTTCGGGGTGTCCAAGTTTGAGAGATTTCACTGTATACAAAATTTTACGTTAAATACAAGATTTCAAACGTAGCTCAACTTCGCAACCGACCCTCGTTATTAGATGTTAGCCAACTGTTTTTTTTTTTGCAAAATGGCATTACTTTTTAACAAACTTTTTTTTAATACATATATAAACAAAGTATTGTCGTCGTCAAAGAGACGAAATGCCCAACCCTATTGCCGCACACATGAAATCCTGCATAAAAAACAAAATTAATTTTTTAAGACTTACTGCAGCTTCTTCAAATCAAATAAGAAGAACAAAATAGGACCACTTCTTTGCAATCCTGATGATTCCTCGAGCAAACATTTATTCTGATGGGAATCCAAATAGGGATTCATTTGGTCAATTGTAGTTTTGTCCAGAGATAATCCGATCTTGAAAGGGAAATACATAAGATGTTTAAATCTCCATTAACTTATCTCTAACGTTAAATGGATACTTACATTTTCATTTCCATTTTCATCGGACAAAATTAGATTGCTTAGTTTCACATTCAAATGGCCATGGGTATAGAAACCAAAAGTCGAAAGGGCGATATATGGGCGACTGTCAGTCTGCAAAAAAAAAAAAATAGGCAAGCATTTTGAAAAATAGTCCTGAAAGTGAAAAATGACTGAAGGTTTCCTAATTTACCTGTACTTCCAAATGATGTTTACGTCCCTCCACCAATTTGGAATGAAAGAATGCGGCTATTACGCTAAAAACAAATATTGATTTGGCCAACGTCATTGGACCGCACAACATTCTTCTTCCGACCAAGAATGTTCGTCCCCTGTCTATTGCTTTTGTCATCAGTGGATGATGGTGTATTTTACAGTATCACTTAAAGCCTTTTTGCTACCGTTGGAAATATTTTTAGTTAATCTAACAAAATTCTTATAAACTCTTGTGGTAGATGATTTTCCTGAACTGCTGAGATCGAAGTCAATACAAAAGTGTTGTTAATGACGGCGTTAAAAAAACAACGGCAGAGAATTTCTTGTATGTTGTTCGTGTTATCTGACGTTCGCTGTCAATTCATGACTTTCGTTTGAGTGGTTGTACCAATTTTAAAGGCGGTCTTAAGAGGTAGTCCGTCAATGTTGTACTCACATTCTAAAATAAATTGTACGATATGCTATAATAATTTGTGGACAGAGAATGAAGCCGACCCATTTTTGTCGGCGGCGGCTGACACTAAATTTTTGCCTCCGGCGGCGGCGGCTTGACGGCTAAGCCGATATAAATTTGTCCATTCGGCGGTGGATAATTATCCATTATAAAATCAATTTGAAGTTATTCGAATGGTAAGAGATTAGTTGTACAACCAATCATACAATCAAATTTACATTGAATTCAAATTTTCTGAGCAAATTTTTTTGCAAAGTTATTATAGCAGCGTGAAATTGATTGATTGTGGGTGGAAGGTTCAAAATTTTGGAATAAAATACGACAATTAGTAATACATTTTTCTGATTTAAATCGAGATTTTTGATTAATTGGCGCTAAATTTGAGTCGAGATGAGTCGACATATTCGGCGGCGGCGTCGACTGGTCAAAAATCGTCGGCGGCGACTGAAATCGGCGGCGCGACTCGGCGGCTTCATTCTCTGTTTGTGGATCAGTATCAGAGAATGAATTCGACCCATTTTTGTCGGCAGTGGCTCAATTATTTATTAAGCCTAGTGCTAAGATCATGTTTTCGCAGGAAAAACTGTTATAATCTATTTAAAAAACGTTAAGCCTAGTACTAAGATCACGTTTTCGCACGAAAAACTGTTATACTCCATATAAAAAAACGTTAGCGCGGAATAAATGCGAAATCTTTGTTTTGAACATTTTTAAACACATATTTATACAACCCTGGATTTTTCGCACGAAAAAATAGGCAGACATATTATTTCGCATAAATAATTTATAAAATCAATTTGAAGTTATCCAAATGGTAATGAGATTAGTTGTACAACCCAATTTAAATTTCAATCAAATTTTCTAAGCTATTTTTTTACAAAATGATTGCAGCAGCTTGATATTGATTTATTGTGTGTGGAATGTACAAAATTTTGGTGAAAAATACAGCATCTGGTAACACTGGGAGTTGAGTACTTGATCATACTCCTTAATTTCTCCTTGGAATTATTCATTATACCGATGCACATTGGGGTTTTTGATACCAAAAATGGGAATTAATTGAAAAATGAAATTTAGGAGAACCGAAAAGTCGGTAAAAGTACACAAAATTCCACATCACCAGCGCAAAAATTGTGTCTTTGACAAGTACCGTTGTGTCACTATATATGTTTGAAGTTGGAGTTATTTTACGTTTTCCTTGCGTGCGATATAAATGTAAATTATTGGTGTCTTAAAAATTAGTTTTGAGTGTTTTCTAAAGCGATAATTAAAAAAATAATAATAGAACCTTTATCCTCAGGTTAATAAGATTATTTTTGTGTTTTTTATTTTTATATTTGACTTGTGTTATTATATGAAATTTAGTTTCGCTCGTAAGTCTTTAAATTAGAGGATATCGAGAAATATGTCGACAAATAGTTGTGAATAAAGCCAAATTAAGTAAAAAAGTTTATTTTTTCTAAAACAATAAACTCTTTTGAAAGCATAGATGAAAAAGTTGTCTGCACTTTTTTGCACATTTTGAAATTAAATGGAAATACATTTTTCAACCCCTGGTACTATATGTCCCCAACTGTTCACAAATATTTATTACTTGGAGCAGAAATAATTAACCACGCTTTACTTCCAATTGGACAGTTGTCGGAAGAAGCGCAAGAAGCTAGAAACAAAGATTTTAAAAATTTTAGAGAGCATTTTTTGCGAAAATGTTCTATGGAAAAGTCAAATGAAGAGATATTTAAAAGACTGTTAATTAACATACTTCGGATCCAGTTATATCAGAAATGAGAAATTAAAAGAGAAGAAACCCCACAATTTGCCTATGGAAGCAATTCAAATGTTGATATTTGAGTCAAATCTTGATGGTGATCAAAATGCCAGTGTTGATGATAATGATACATATAGTAATTTTACTGACGATGATGATAATAATTGTTAAGAATCAGATCAAAAAGCAGATATTCATTCTCTTTTTTTTTTGTTGCAAATTAACTAATGGAAAACAAATAAAATGTGGACTAAAAAATATTTAAAATTTGATTGGTTTTATGTCTTTTAGTGAATTTGGCCGAAAAAGTTAAAACTATAAACAGGGAAAGCTACTTCGAATTAATTCCTATTTTTGACATCAAAAACCCCACTGTGCGATGTCTGGAAAATGGGTAAGTTGATTCCAAAAGTAAGGGTGATTCCTACAGTTTTGCATGTCATTTCAGCATACATAAATAGGGGACTCAACCGGTCCAAGCTGTGTCAGAGGACGGTCGACGTCAGATTATCCAAGGTATCGAGAACACGCGCCTACTGGCAGGAATTTCCATACACTACTGTGTGTGTGCCAGTGCTATATGGAAATTATGGATGCAAAGTAGAGACTCCGTAGAGTGAAACAGGGAGTTCCCAAAGGTGGGTGATATCTCTGGAACTGACGACGTTGTGATTGTATCATATTCGGACTGTATAATCATGACATTCGGCTCATTGTTGACGACATATTCGTTCGATTAAGCATCAACGTTGCTGATCTTAACTATTTCACTGCTAGAAATTGGAGGATATCCGCTACAATATCCTCGGGCACAATATTCACTCCATGGACGATAGAAGTACGCAGGCAGTTGAATGTTAGAGTCGACGACGAGATAATTCCGATGTCAAATTACTTCCAAGATTATCGGGATTATATTCGAAAGCCTCTTCAAACCGTCTGCTATGCCACTGTAATTTGTGGTACGGACAAAGAATGCTTGGTAAGGTCATTGTCCGGTCAGTGGTAAACTACGCAGCGCCAGTGTGGACACCTTCAACAATCGACACGCAGTGGAATAACATACAGATCTGTCGGAACGCTGACCTCAGAATTACACCCCTGTATCACCTTTATGTTGCACCTCTGTATCACCGGCGCCCATAGAACCAGTGGAAAGAAACCCCACGCGGTAAACCAGAGCAGGATTGGCCCAACTAAGAGCAAACAAGTGCAGCCAGCTCAATTTCCACCCATGTACCAATAATTTATAGCAGCGTATATGAATGTAATAAAAAAATGTTACAACAACTATCGATTTTATTTGGCGACACCCCATTGGCATTAGGTTAGGTTAGGTTATGTGGCCGCCCGATGCATCAGGCTCACTTAGACTATTCAGTCCATTGTGATACCACAGTGGTGAACTTCTCTCTTATCACTGAGTGCTGCCCGATTCCATGTTAAGCTCAATGACAAGGGACCTCCTTTTTATAGCCGAGTCCGAACGGCGTTCCACATTCCAGTGAAACCACTTAGAGAAGCTTTGAAACCCTCAGAAATGTCACCAGCATTACTGAGGTGGGATAATCCACCGCTGAAAAACTTTTTGGTGTTCGGTCGTAGCAGGAATCGAACCCACGACCTTGTGTATGCAAGGCGGGCATGCTAACCATTGCACCACGGTGGCTCCCAATTGGCATTCCTTCGCGTATTTTGGGCTTCCCATAAAAGGTGAGTACTACGTTCGGTTTCTGCCCCGAAAAAATGTGTAATCAAAGTTAAAAAAAAAATATTTATAATTTATTGGAAAATGGTACACATTAAGCCTATTTGCAATTCGTCTTCACAGTGTATTATCTTGTCTATCACAAAATGTAATTGGTATACACTCGTTGTGATCATTTCGAGCAAATCCCTTGCGACAGAAACAACCGGTGCGATGGGGTTCTCCTTTTTTCAAGCATGGTTCATTTAAAGTTTTGCAATGATGGTCACAGTTTGGTCCCAAATGCAAAAACACTTCATTTTTTCCAACCTCGCATAGATGGCCATTTATATGATCCGAGTGGGCAATTGGACCTAAAATTAAATGAGAATATTGTCATTAAAAATTTGCAATCTAAAAAATAATAATAAAATAATAATAAAAGGTTGGCTGATAAGTCCTAGTATTAAATGCATATTATTTTTATACCCTGCGCCACACTGTGGAACAGGGTATTATAAGTTAGTGCATATGTTTGTAACACCCAGAAGGAGACGAGATAGACACATGGTGTCTTTGGCAATAATGCTCAGGGTGGGTCCCTGAGTCGATTTAACCATGTCCGTCTGTCCGTCCGTCTGTCTGTGAACACATTTTTGTGATCAAAGTCTAGGTCGCAATTTAAGTGCAATCGCCTTCAAATTTGGCACATGTTCCTAATTTGGGTCAGAATAGAACCCTATTGATTTTGGAAGAAATCGATACAGATTTAGATATAGCTTCCATATATATCTTTCGGCCGATATGCACTAATACGGACCCAGCAACCAGAGTTTTATATCTATTTGCTTCAAATGTTGTACGAACATAACACTTAGTCGTATAGTCAAGTGTGCAAAATTTGATTGAAATCGGTTCAGATTTAGATATAGCTCCCATATATATATTTCGCCCGATATGGACTAATATGGTCCTAAAAGCCAGAGTTTTGGCCCGATTTGGTTGAAATTTTGCACAGGGAGTAGATTTAGCATTGTAGCTATGCGTTCCAAATTTGGTAGAAATCGATGCAGATTTAGATATAGATCCCATATATCTCTTTCGCCCGATATGCACTTATAAAGACCCAGAAGCCAGAGTTTTATCCCGAATAGCTTGAAATTTTGCACAAGGAGTACAATTGGTAGTACAGGCACGTGTGTCAAATTTGATTGAAATCGGTTCAGATTTAGATATAGCTTCCATATATATTTTTCGCCCGATATGGACTTATATGGCCCAGAAGCCAGAGTTTTGGCCCAATTTGGTTGAAATTTTGCACTAGGAGTACAATTAGTAATATAGTCATGTGTGCCAAATTTGATTGAAATCGGTTCAGATTTAGATATAGCTCCCATATATATGTTTTTCTGATTTCGACAAAAATGGTCAAAATACCAACATTTTCCTTGTTAAATCGCCACTGCTTAGCGAAAAGTTGTAAAAATGACTCTAATTTTCCTAAACTTCTTATACATATATATCGAGCGATGAATCATAAATAAACTTTTGCGAAGTTTCCTTAAAATTGCTTCAGATTTAAATGTTTCCCATATTTTTTTACTAAAATTGTGTTCCACCCTAGTGCATTAGCCAACTTAAATTTTGAGTCTATAGATTTTGTAAAAGTCTATCAAATTCTGTCCAAATCGAGTGATATTTAAATGTATGTATTTGGGACAAGCTTTTATATATAGCACCCAACACATTTGACGGATGTGATATGGTATCGAAAATTTAGATCTACAAAGTGGTGCAGGGTATAATATAGTCGGCCCCGCCCGACTTTAGACTTTCCTTACTTGTTAGGTAGTACCAACCTTCGAATGATTCGTGTCAAAATTTGACGTCTGTAAGTCAATTAGTTTGTGAGATAGAGCGTCTTTTGTGAAGGAACTTTTGTTAACATATTGTAAAAAATGGAAATAAAAGGAATTTATTTGATAAAATAACATACTGTTTTCTGAAGGGAAAAAATACGGCGGAAGCAAAAACTTGGCTCGATAATGAGTTTCCGGACTCTGCCCCAGGGAAATCAACAATAATTGATTGGTATGCAAAATTCAAGCGTGGTGAAATGAGCACGGAGGACGGTGGACGCCCGAAAGAGGTGGTTACCGACGAAAACATCAAAAAAATCCATAAAATGATTTTGAATGACCGTAAAATGAAGTTGATCGAAATAGCAGAGGCCTTAAAGATATCAAAGGAACGTGTTGGTCATATCATTCATCAATATTTGGATATGCGGAAGCTCTATGCAAAATGGGTGCCGCGCGAGCTCACATTTGACCAAAAACAACAACGTGTTGATGATTTTGAGCGGTGTTTGCAGCTGTTAACTCGTAATACACCCGAGTTTTTCCGTCGATATGTGACAATGGATGAAACATGGCTCCATCACTACACTCCTGAGTCTAATCGACAGTCGGCTGAGTGGTCAGCGACCGGTGAACCGTCTCCGAAGCGTGGAAAGACGCAAAAGTCCGCTGGCAAAGTAATGGCCTCTGTTTTTTGGGATGCGCATGGAATATTTTTTATCAATTATCTTGAGAAGGGAAAAACCATCAACAGTGACTATTATATGGCGTTATTGGAGCGCTTGAAGGTCGCGGCAAAACGGCCCCATATGAAGAATAAAAAAGTGTTGTTCCACCAAGACAACAAACCGTGCCACAAGTCATTGAGAAAGATGGCAAAAATTCATGAATTGGGCTTCGAATTGCTTCCCCACCCACCGTATTCTCCAGATCTGGCCCCCCAGCGACTTTTTCTTGTTCTCAGACCTCAAAAGGATGCTCGCAGGGAAAAACTTTGGCTGCAATGAAGAGGTGATCGCCGAAACTGAGGCCTATTTTGAGGCAAAACCGAAGGAGTACTTCCAAAATGGTATCAAAAAATTGGAATGTCGTTATAATCGTTGTATCGCTATTGAAGGGAACTATGTTGAATAATAAAAACGAATTTTGACAAAAAAATGTGTTTTTCTTTGTTAGACCGGGGACTTATCAGCCAACCTGTTAAAATAACATTTTAAAGAAAAATGTTAAGGTACGAGCAAATATTTGACCGAATTCAAAAAGAATTCCTCGTCACATTGAAACCAGTAAACATTTTTAACTCGTATTGGGTATAAAGCGTCACGATAGGAGTATTTCCCAAAAAAACGATATCCATATATTTCGTAAATGGAAAAATGTTTGGCACCCATTTTGGTCAAATATTTGGTTAGTGTGACCAGCATTATTTATTTGAGAAGTTTACCTGCCAGCATTTCAAAGTTCAATTTCATCCTCATCGCTACCACAGACTCGTAAGTGACACTACAGCAATCGCCAACTGTGATGGGGGAAACGTATCAAAAAGTACGAAATGTACATGAAAGTATTTTGCCATCACTATTGTTACAAGAGTCATTTTATATTTTGTGAAACACCAAACGCAGCTATCTTATTATAAAATATTTAAATAAAAATGAAAATGAAGTGCTGAAAACATAGTTATTACGCTTAAAATTGTGAAAGGTATATTTGTGAAAATTTTTCGACTTTCCAAATGGAATAAAGAGTTTTTCAGATATTTTTCCAAACACGCTGCCTCCATCGAGAATAAAAACTCTGGCTGATAGATGCTGCAACATGTAACTTGCTACTTGTAACTCAACACCATTCTTTTATTAATGCAATAAAGTATGTTAAATGTAATGTGATAGTCGTAAATGTTATTCCCCATATTCATTAAAGTCAATGTAAACTTTAAACCTACTATTACCCTACAAATTCCTTCGATAAACTGTGAGTAAATTATTATGAATATGGGCATATATTTATAAGAATTTATAAATGTTTAATCAAATTAATAAACATCTAAACAATCGTGTTTTACTTGACCACAATGATTCGTTTACAACTATCTAAAAATTCACTTTTTCTGATAGTTTGAAGGGGCTCTTATTGGGGTCGTTCTAAATTTTTCTAAAAGGCACTTAATAATTGCACTCATGCGATACTTTTTTGTAGTAACTTGGCGTGGTACACCTTCTCAATAGTGACGGCGATTTTGCGAGGAATTTTGGATATCGTATATGACTGGTGGGAATTCTCAGAAGCGCCGTTAAATTCAAAAAATGTTGCCAGGGTAAGTATATTTTTCTATTTTTGTATCATACTCTGAAATGGTTTAATATTAAAATTAGTTATATTATTTTCTTTATTATTAAAACTAGTTATCGACAATTTTATATGATGAAAATCATGTACTTTCAATGGGGTTTCAATGTCTTGGTATTATTTATCGTGTCGATAAAACTGTTGAATGCATACAAATTTTTTTCTAACCGGTGGATTATCCTCCAGTTAAGTACGGATCAGAGGGTGGAACTTTGTCCTGTTGTGCAGGTAAACATTAAATAAATTAATTATTAAATTAAACCAATAATTACTACTGGATTTACTTAAATTCATGTGAACTTAATATTCTTCCAATTTGGAATAAATGGTTTCATTATAACTTTCCTTAAATAGAAAATTGTCAGTTATGCTGATATACACTTAGAAAAACTTAATACCAAAATTTTACTGACCGGAGGATTATCCTTCGTTTAAGTACGAAACCGGTCCTTCGTCCCTGCCAGCATTTCAAAGTTCCATTTCATCCTCATCGCTACCATGGACGCGTAAGTGGCACTACAACAATCGCCAACAGTGATGGGGAAATGTATCAAAAAGTACGAAATGTACATGAAAGTATTTTGTCATCACTATTATCACAAGAGCCATTTTATATTTTGTGAAACATCAAGCGCAACTATTTTAAATTGTTTAAATAAAAACGAAAATTTGCTGAAAACATGGTTATTACGCTTAAAATTGTGAAAGGTATATTGATGAACAATTTTTTCATATATTTTTCAAGGCACGCTGCCTGATAAACTCTGATAGACGCTGGAGCATCAGACGAATATAGCAGAAATCCTTTATTTATACATTATGTTCAATGTGTTGTTATTCGTAAAAATGTTCTACCTAGAACAATTTATACATTTTTATTCAAATTAATAAACATCTATACAATCGTATTTTACTTGACCACAATTATTCTTCTACAACTATCTTAAAATGCACTTTGTTTAATAGTTTATTGGCGTGGTTCTAAATTTATCTAAAAAGGCACCTAATAATTGTACTCATGCCATACTTTTTGGTAGTAACTTGGCGTGGTACAACTTCTCAGTATTGACGACACCTTTTGCGATGAGTTTTGGATATCGTATACAACTGTTTTCGACGTGGTGGGGATTCTCAGAAGCGCCGTCAAATTGAAAAAATATTGGCAGGCAAATTATTATTTATTTATTATTGGATTTATTTAAATTCATTTAAACCTAATATCCTATTTGTTCATAATTCTCCTTAAATAGAGTCAACTATGCCGAAACATATTCGAACACAACTTCCACATACGCATCGTCCGATTTTCACAAATATGGTCGTACTATTGACCTCTTTTATTATATTGCATTTTTTTTTTTAATATTGCACAGAGTTAATGTAAAACTTACAATTTAAAGCTAAAAGCATAAAACAAAATGCTACGAAGAATATCTTCATTTTATTGGGGTTAAAATTGTATCACCGCTTATGTTCACCGTACGAATGTTTACTCAAGTGTTTTTAGACTGAATAAAACGGAGCTTCTTCATCGAATAAGTGAAGATGATTGGATGGGGAATATAAAATTCCCTGATGCTTTAGTCTATTAAAGTGACATGAATAATAACTGATAACCAAATGCACTTTGAAATGTATTCAATGATGCTCTATGCTTATTTCTTTATAAGAAATATCGCCTCCAATGCCATAGACAAATGTGTATTTAAGTATAGTCTTTTTTGTGGATATTATCACGTACGAGGATTGTTTTGTATACATTTTTGAATAACATCACAGAGCAAAAATACGATCGGAATACTAACAATAACAAGAATATACAGCCGTAAGTTCGCGCGACCTAATCTTAAATATCCATCACCATGAATCAAATATAATAGTTTCCTCTGGAAGCCACTCGTCGTAGTGGATAACTTGAAAATATATGGAATTTCAAAACTACGGTTTTAGTAGTTCAAGAAGTCAAATCGGGATATCGGTCTATATGGGGGCTATACCAAAACATCGACCAATAAACACCATATTCGGCACAGCTATTTGTGGTGCTAAAAAACATCCAGATTTCCAATTTTAGGCAAATCGTATAACAACTATGGTTTACTACGAGAAATCAATTTGAGAGATCGCTCTATATGGGGGCTATAGCGAAACATGGGCCGATACACTCCATATTCAAACAGAATTGTTTATCTGACTCAATTACGAAATTAATTGAACCAATTAATTTGCTTTATTGAAATTGCTTCAGTCACGAAAATGATAGTATCAATCACAGAATTAATTAGAAATAAATAAGTATATACGGTCCTAAGTTCGGCCAGGCTGAATCCTATGTATCCTCTACCATGGATTGCGTAGAAACTTCTACGAAAGACTGGGATCCACAATCGAATTACTGGGGTTGTGGTAATACTTACTGATGGGTAAGTCTACAAATAATTACAAACCGATATGAACTTTTGCGCGGTAATTAGAGAGCCAGAATTGAAATATGGGGGTCGCTTTATATAGGGGCTATATACAATTATGAACCGATATGGACCAATTTTTGTGTGATTGGGGATCGGTTTATCTGAGGGCTATATATAACTATAGACCGATATGGATGAATTTTGCTCCTCCAAAAGGCTCCGGAGGTCAAATCTGGGGACCGGTTTATATGGGGGCTATAATAATTATGGACTGACATGGACCAATTCTTGCATGATTGTTAGCGACCATATACTAACACCACGTACCAAAATTCAACCGGATCGGATGAATTTTGCTCCTCCAAGAGGCTCCGGAGTTCAAATCTGGGGATCGGTTTATATGGGGGGCTGTATATAATTATGGACCAATTTTAGCGTGAATGTTAGAGACCATATACTAACACCACGTACCAAAATTCAACCGGATCGGATGAAATATGCTTCTCTAAGGGGCTCCGCAAGCTAAATCTGGGGGTCCGTCTATATGGGGGCTATTCGTAAAAGTGGTTCGATATTGCCCTTTTGCAATACCATCCGACAACTAATTGTGTCAAGTTTCAAGTCGATAGCTTGTTTCGT
The DNA here is from genome assembly GCF_050003625.1 of Haematobia irritans. Taxonomy (NCBI): domain Eukaryota; kingdom Metazoa; phylum Arthropoda; class Insecta; order Diptera; family Muscidae; genus Haematobia; species Haematobia irritans. Next base: position 139,010,674 of record NC_134399.1, read on the forward strand.
TCGGTAGTTAGCGTGATTTCCATAGACGGACGGACGGACACAGCTAGATGGACTCAGAATTTTATCACGACCCACAATATATATACTTTATGGAGTCTTAGACAAATACTTCGATGTGTTACAAACGGAATAACAAAGTTAATATACCCCCCATCCTATGGTTCATTAAAACTTTAATTGATTTTGGTCAATTAATTATTATATTTATATATATTTATTTACAAATATTTAATCTTGAAATAAGGTTCTCTTAATTTTCATACCTTATGAATTTTTCGATTAAATAATAATTCGATTTTTCCTTGGATTTGAGTCAACATTTAATGAACCAATGTATGTCTGTAGAATAACAACATGTTCACATATATTTGTAATTGGAAATTTAATTAAAATATTAATTGAGATAATTTAATTAAAAACGTAAAAATTTTCAAACATTTTCTCACTGTCTTTATTTTAAATTTGTTTAATTGTATCCGTTAAGTTTTCAATTACAATCAACTTTTTAATCGGAAATATTTTGGGTATATTCTCCAAATAGACTAATTATAATTATATAGAGTGGGTCGACCGAAATTCAAGAATTTCTTAAACAATCTGAAAAATAGGTTGCTGGAAGCTGCAAAATATCTCTTCGCCGCGGAGATAACCTTCTAATTCGACAGATATTTGTCCCCAGCGAGTAACTTGAATGGAGGAGCCGTAGAGCCATTAATTGTCATTGTGTACTACCATTGCCAACGGAACTACTGGACTGGGGTATTCTGAATAGAAAAATATCTCTACTCGATTCCTTTTATTGAAAATATTGGGATTTTGAAGCTCGACCTTAAAAAATGAATATCTACTTTGCCAAAATTATCTAATAATTGTAATGATTAAATCGTCCTATCAAGGAAACTGATTAGTATGTGGTTAAACCGAAAAAATTTCACCAATATTTTTTTCAATTAAAATTTTAATTGAATTTCAATTTAAATATTTAATTGTCTTATTTTATAGTGAATATTGTTTGGTAGGTATCAATCACAGATTTAATTGGGAAAGAAAAATAGGCATGACTATTCATTTAATTGATTTTTTTGATAAATTTCAAATAATGTTTTAATTGATTCGTTAAAAATGTATTATATTTCGATAACAGAACTCATTTAATTTTTTATTGAGGCTATCAATTATTTATTTTATTATTATATTTTTATAATTATTTTACATTTTTAATCCATTTTTATTGTAATTTTATACGAGTTAATATACACCCAGAAAAAAGTGACCCCTTCTTTAAGTTAAAATGAACTCATTGTGAAGAAAGTTGAACTTCGTATAGCGCCAAAGACATTTTTATTTGTTTGAACGATGTGATTTTCGTAGAAATTAGGAATAATGCATTCCATATATTAGTTAACATTTTCCTATATTTATATACCACTATACTACAGAATGAAAAAATTTAACTAATTTGAATTCATATATGGAATGATTTTATTGAAATTATTTCATTCATTTCGACAAATCTTACACATTTGTGGTAAAACTTTTACTTCATAATTAGAACTGCTTACCTTCGTTTTTAAATACAATTTTATTTATTTCTATAAGCAATTTTATCTTCAATAAAAGACATGTTTTATTAATATATTGAATATATTTATTAAGAATCAACAGCATCGAATCTCTTTGAAATATTAGTTTATTATTCCACTATTTCCAATTTCCGTGTGATATTATCAACTGTAAAACGCACTTTTTCTTCTTCTTGTACTTTTCACTTTTAATAAGTTGCTGCCTAACGATTTTGTCCTCCTTTTACAATTTCAATACCTACAAATATAAAAAAATCATAAAACATTTTTGTTGCAAAAGGTTAGCGTCACTGAATATTACCTGATAATTGAAGATTCCAAAATGAAGACAAATGAAAGGGTTGTTATTCTGCTGGTGTTTTCTTTCTTTATATACTATCACGAACATTGATAGATTTATTTAAAAAACGAAAATTTTTCTCACTAATTTAAAATAACAAATATTTTATATATTTTATTTGTTATTTATTATATTATTTTACCATATTATTTTTTAACAATCTCTCCGTATACCAAAACAACGCGATTCCAACTAAAAAAACAACCGACGCGCAAATATATCGATTACACCCACGCGCAAACACATCGATTACGATGACAGGTATCGATTACAGGTAGACAATAGAAATTTAGGAAAATTTCCTATATTCTAACAAGTGTGTTTCATTAAGTTTTGAAAGGATTGCATACTTCTTAGTACGAATGAACTAAAATATTTTTCTATGCCAAGTGTTGTTCGTATGTATGAAAAACTTTATATTATAAAGGAAGTCGCAATTATCATTTTATAAGAAATTTTACTAATTTTGAGGAAACTTGGTTTTAGTTCGGTTTTTGTTTATTTTTACGAATGCTTTGTTATCGGTGAATAAAATTTTCTTTTTCAGTAGTAAATTCTTATACCCAGCGAAGAAAATAGTATGAGTAAAATTCCATGCCTTATTCTAGTTAATGAACTAATCCTTACTGCTTACAGTTTAGGATTTTTTTACTGAAACGAGTAAATTTTATTATTTTTCACAAAAATTTACCTTAATGGAAATAAAATGGATAAACTATATTGATGAAAATTTTTTCCTTTAGTTTCGAAGGCACTTTTTTCTGGGTGTATTTTTATGAATTTTCGATTATAATTATAATTGGATATTTCGTTGTATTTGAGTGAACATTTTAGGAAAATTATTATTTCCGAATAAATATTTCAATCAATTAACGTAAACATCCCAACAAAAAAATTTGATAGTTGTTCTAAAGGCACAACTCCAAAAGCATTTCCAAAAATTTCTCCCAAAGATGTTCTCTATTTTAACATCCATAGGAAGTGCTTTTCGTAAAACACACGGTTCTAGAGGCTTTGCAGTATATACTGAATTTTACCGTATAAATTTTTCTTGTTTCGTTTTTTATACCCACCACCATAGAATGGTGATGCGGGTATAATAAGTTTGTTATTCCGTATGTAACACATCGAAATATCGATTTCCGACAATATAAAGTAATATATTCTTGATAAGGGAGAAATTCTAAGACGATATAAGCATTTCCGTCTGTCTCTCTGTCTGTTGTAATCACGCTACAGGCTTCAATAATGGCGTCCTGAAATTTGGCACATATTCGTTTTTTGTTTGCAGGCAGGTCAAGTTCGAAGATGGGCTATATCGGTCCAAGTTTTGATATAGTCCCCATATAAACCGACTTCCCGATTTGGGGTCTTGGGTTTATAAAAACCGTAGTCTTTATCCAATTTGCCTAAATTTAAAATCTAGAGGTACTTGAGGACCATAAAAAGATGTGCCGAAAATGGTGCCCATCGGCCCATATTTTGGTATAGCTTTGCTTCTTGGGCTTCTAGAAACTGTATTTACTATCCGATTTGCCTGAAATTGGAAATCTAGAGGTATTTTGGGAACATAAAGAGGTGTGTCGAAAATGGTCCGTATCGGTTCATGTTTTGATATAGCCGCCATATAGACCGATCTCCCGATTTTTATTCTTGGGCTTCTATAAACTGTATTTATTATCCGATTTGCCTGAAATTGGAAATCTAGAGGTATTTTGGGACCATAATAGGTGTGCCGAAATTAAGGTGTATCGGTACATTTTTTGGTATAACCCCCATATAGGCCGATCTCCCGATTTTACTTCTTGGGCGTCTAGAGACTATATTTTCTAGCCCATTTGCTTGAAATTGAAAATCTAGAGGTATTTTAAGATCACAAATATGTGTGGCAAATGGTGTCTATCGGTTAATGTTTTGGTATAGCCCCCATATAGACCTATCTCCCGACTTTATTCTTGTTGTTCTCTCTTCTAGAATCCGTAGTTTTTGTCCAATTTGCCAGAAATTAGAAATCTAGAGGTATTTTAGGACCATGGTCACCATCCAAAAATAACATTTTGCTCTTGAAACCTGTTTGAGGTGATCATATTCCTTTTCTGGGCGTTGTTCTGAAGAAAAACTAATTTGGCTATGGCTACTTTGATTCTGTAGTGGAAGGGTTAAGAAGTAATGCAAATTCAGTGCAACGGCTGCTGAAATGGTGGACATCCGTCCTATGACAAGCCCATGTTAAATTCATCGCTTCTACGCCAATTTTGCACAACTTCCGGATCAAAAACGAACATTTTCACTACTTTTTAGTGACGCTTTTTTTTGATGGGATGTTAGTTTTCTTGATTAGCTTTATTTTTAATTTGATGAAAAGGTTAGATAAGTAAGTAAATTTTTAAATTAATTTCTTTTTAAACTTAAATCCAATTTTTGATTAAAACTATTTTGGTAATATGCCATGGTAGCTGTATTCGGGGCACCTGGAGATGGTTAATCAAAAATCGCCATGCGAACACGTTGGAAGTCGTTAAACTAATTAAACGATCTATGATATCGGTGCTATTAAAAATAAACAACTTATAAAATATTTGAAAAATACACTTTTTAGCCTATTTACCTTCTAATTGAATTTATTTCCGAATTATATCTTATTTTTATTTTTTAAATAATCTGTATAGCTTTTATACAACATTATTTAAAAATATATATTTATTAGTTCTTAGTTAATAAATAAGTCTATAATTATCTATATTGCAAAGTATAGTTGCCACACACTCGTTATAGTCATCGCGAGCAAAACCTGAGCGACAAAAGCAGCCTGTACGTCGAGGTTCTCCATAATTTGCACAATCTCGATTTAAATTTGAACAACGACGATCACAATTTGGTCCCTTAACTAGAAAGATTTCATTCTTACCAATGGGACATCGATTAAAAGCGTATGCGATGATATCAGGAACTGGAATCAGAGCATTTAAAGAATTCAAATTAATCACACTAGAGCACCGAAAAGGACCAAAATAATAAATCATACCCTTTGATGATAATATCACATAGCAAACGATTAGAAATTTTATTTTCATTTTTTTCTCTTCTTTATCTGATGACTACGATTAAAAGACTGCGCTATTGTTTACCAAAAAATCCTAGCTTTCTATTGAAACTGTTGCTGTTTTTTTTCAACTGATCAATCAAAAATAATACAAATCTGGTTCTAGACAATGCCATAAATAACAATAACAATAGTCAAATGCATTTGGCCGATTGAGGCAGGTTAATTCCAAACGTGGATATCGAACATCAAACTCAAACGGGTAAACAAGGTTTTCACACTTTAGTACTAGATTATCTCAAAACAAGTACACTCAGCTGAGTTCGAATGGGCCGAAGCTCACATACCCTCCACAATGGATTTGAATTATAAGGTTCTGCTGACATGCTATTTCGATTTTAAATAATTTCAAATTCGAACAAAAACAAAAAGCAAGCTTCGGGCGTACCAAGTGTAACACGTGTATAAAAACTATGACAAATTCAATAAAAAAAGCAAGCTTGGGGTGTACAAAGTGTAATACGTGTATAAAAACTATGCCAAAAACACAACTACTACATTTGCTTTCATAACATCCCAGCAGAAAAATAGTTTCCAAAAAAGTAATTTGGATCCCCACTTTATTATCCGGAAGTAGTGCAAACTTGGATCATCTCCAATGAATTTTACATGGGCTTGTCATAGGATGGAAGTACTCCATTTTTGGATCCTTTGGATTGCTTTAGAAGTTGTGCCTTGGAAGTTCATTTGGATGAAGAAATTTAAAAAACTAAACAAGTATATACGGCCTTAAGTTCGGCCAGGCCGAAGCTTATATACCATCCACCATTGATTGCGTAGAAACTTATTCTAAACACTTCCATCCACAATCGAATTACTTGAGTTGCGGTAACGCTTGCCGATGGCAAGGTATGGTTAACCTCCTAACACCGTTTTCTAAATTGTAAGTAAGCCTATACGTGGTATATATTAAATTAAAAAAGACCGATTAAATAGGTATATAATTCAGTTTGACAAAATTTTCTATAGAAATAAAATTTTGATAAAATTTTCTATCGAAATAAAATTTTAACAAAATTTTTTATAGAAATAAAATGTTGACAAAATTTTCTATAGAAATAAAATTTTGGTAGATTATTTTTGGCTCGAGTGGCAACCATGATTATGAACCGATATGGACCAATTTTTGTGTGATTGGGGATCGGCTATATAACTTTAGACAGATATGGACCAATTTTGGTATGGTTGTTAGCGGTCATATACTAACACCACGTTCCAAATTTGAACCGGATCGTATGAATTTTGCTCCTCCAAAAGGCTCCGGAGTTCAAATCTGGAGAACGGTTTATATGTGGGTTTTATATAGTTATGGATTCATATGGACCAATTCTCGCACGGTTGTTAGATACCATATAATAACACCATGTTCCAAATTTCAACCGGATCGGATGAAATTTGCTTAGAGGGGGGATCGGTTTATATGGGGGCTATATATAATTATGGACCGATGTGGACCAATTTTGGCGTGGTTGTTAGAGACCATATAACATACCAACACCATGTACCAAATTTCAGCCGGATCGGATGAAATTTGCTTAACTTTGAGGCTCCGCAAGCCAAATATGGGGACCGGTTTATATGGGGGCTATACGTAAAAGTGGACCGATATTGCCCATTTGCAATACCATCCAACCTACATCAATAACAGCTACTTGTGCCAAGTTTCAAGTCGATAGCTTGTTTCGTTCGGAAGTTAGCGTGACTTCAACAGAACTCAGAACTTCACCACGACCCAGAATATATATACTTTATGGGGTCTTAGAGCAATATTTCGATGTGTTACAAACAAAATGACAAAGTTAATATACCCCCCATCCTATGGTGGAGGGTATAATAACATTTTTTTCCAATTTTACTTTTTATTTTATCAGTATTTTTTGTTAAATTTTTTTTTCTGATTCAATCACGAAATTCATTGATCCAATTAAGTTTTTAATTGAAATGTCTTCAATCACAGAAATGATAGTATCAATAAAAAAATTTATTGAAAGTCAATTAAAAAATAATTGATACCATTAAAAAATTAATTGATACTATTAATTTTATGATTGATTTTTATTTCCATTAAAAATTTTTTTGAATCAATAAAATTTTTAATTGAATACCCAGCAAAAAAAGCGTCGCCAAAAAAGTAATGAAAATGTTCTTTTTGGATCCAGAAGTGGTGCAAAATTGACGCAGAAACGATAAATTTAACATGGGCTTGTCGTAGGACGGGAGTCCTCCATTTCAACAACCGTTGCACTGAATTTGCATCACTTCTTTAGGTGTGCTCCGAATTCAATATTTTGGATGTAAATTAAAAAATTCTGTAATATTTTGTCAAATAAACAATTTTTTTATATTACATGTTAGCCTGATACCGAAACAGGCAATTGACGTTCAAATGCATTATATCTAATTATACAATTATTATTCGAGCTTTATTAATTTTTTATAATTTTTAATGGATTCTAACGCTTCTCGGAAACGTTTGACCTCAAATATTTTCAAAAATTCACAATTTTTTCAGATTGGATTTAGTATTTTTTTCGACAAAATTTAAATAATTTGTACCATTTTATGAATTCTTACTTTGTTTTTAACATACTTGAAACAAAACAAGTAAGAAAAGTCTAAAGTCGGGCGGGGCCGACTATATTATACCCTGCACCACTTTGTAGATCTAAATTTTCGATACCATATCACATCCGTCAAATGTGTTGGGTGCTATATATAAAGGTTTGTTCCAAATACATACATTTAAATATCATTCGATCTGGACAGAATTTGATAGACTTCTACAAAATCTATAGACTCAAAATTTAAGTCGGCTAATGCACTAGGGTGGAACAAAATGTTACTAAAAAAATATGGGAAACGCTTTAATCTGAAGCAATTTTAAGGAAACTTCGAAAAAGTTCATTTATGATTTATCGCTCGATATATATGTATCAGAAGTTTAGGAAAATAAGAGTCATTTTTACAACTTTTCGACTAAGCAGTGGCGATTTTACAAGGAAAATGTTGGTATTGTGACCATTTTTGTCGAAATAAGAAAAACATATATATGGGAGCTATATCTAAATCTGAACCGATTTCAACCAAATTTGGCACACATAGCAACAATGCTAATTCTACTCCTTGTGCAAAATTTCAACTAAATCGGAGTTAAAAATTGGCCTCTGTGGTCATATGAGTGTAAATCGGGCGGAGCTATATCTAAATCTGAACCTATTTCAACCAAATTTGGCACGCATAGCAACAATGCTAATTCTACTCCCTGTGCAAAATTTCAAATAAATCGGAGCAAAAAATAGGCCTCTGTGGTCATATGAGTGTAAATCGGCCGAAAGCTATATATTGGAGCTATATCTAAATCTGAACCGATTTCAACCAAATTTGGCAAGCATAGCTACAATGCTAATTCTACTCCCTGTGCAAAATTTCAACTAAATCGGAGCAAAAAGTTGGCCTCTGTGGTCATATGAGTGTAAATCGGGCGAAAGCTATATATGGGAGCTATATCTAAATCTGAACCGATTTCAACCAAATTTGGCAGGCATAGCTACAATGCTAATTCTACTCCCTGTGCAAAATTTCAACCAAATTGGGGTAAAACTCTGGCTTCTGGGGCCGTATTAGTCCATATCGGGCGAAAGATATATATGGGAGCTATATCTAAATCTGAACCGATTTCAATAAAATTTGGCACACTTGACTATAGTACTAATTGTTCTTCTTGTGCAAAATTTTAAGCAAATTAGGGTAAAACTCTGGCTTCTGGGGCCATATAAGTCCATATCGGGCGAAATATATATATATGGGAGCTATATCTAAATCTGAACCGATTTCTTCCAAAATCAATAGGGATCTATTATGAGCCAAAACACATACTTGTGCCAAATTTGGAGGCGATTGGACTAAAACTGCGACCTAGACTTTGATTACAAAAATGTGTTCATGGACAGACGGACATGGCTATATCGACTCAGGAACCCACCCTGAGCATTTTTGCCAAAGACACCATGTGTCTATCTCGTCTCCTTCTGGGTGTTGCACTAACTTATTACCCTGTTCCACAGTGTGGAACAGGGTATAAAAAGTAAAATTACCCATTAAAAGTATGAAAAAAACAAGTTATAAAATATTGAATTAAAATAACTTCCTGGGTAGTTAAAATAAAGAACATCATTGGGAGCGCATCTTCCGGAAGTGCTTTTAAAGTTGTGCCTTTGGAAGAACTTCCAAATTTTTTGCTGGGTATTTTTTAAAACTCAATTAAGACTTTAATTGGAAAAATTTTTGTAAATTTTTTTTTAATTGGAAAAATATTTGTGAAAAATTTTTCTGTGTATTATCTAATTTTTGCAAATTGAAAAACTTTTTCGTTCACACCGGCGGTTGAACCTGGATTTGTTGGCACTATAACAGAACGCCTTAGCAAACTCAGGAACAAACGCCATTTACCACGATGCATCAAATCGTTCATTCAAATGTTTGCGATATGAACCTAATATGACATCACGGCATGACATTCCAACTACTTCCTGAGATGTTCTTTATTATTATGGATGAAAAAATAAAGAACGCTGGTTCAAAAATCACCAGCGGCAATTTTTTTATTAAATATTATTTTATATATCGTTTTTATTTTTACGGCGTATATTTTTGTATAAATATATTTTTTCCATTAAAAATCCAAAAAAAAAAAAGAAATTAAAAATTATCGTAATTTGTAAAACCTTCTGAAAAGAACTTCCATGGATGTGGAAAAGTCAAACGGCACAGGTTCAAATTCTACCGCAGATGTTTTTTTCTTATTTTTTTACTTTTTCATTGATTTTCTGTTCTTTTTTGCGAAATTTCGCAAATTTTTAACTCCAATTTTTTCTTTTACAAGTGAAAATAAATAACTATGTTTAAAACATTTTCTTTAAGTTGTAGAAAAATATTTACTTATTTTTACTTATGCGTAATACAGTTTAATTGTAATACAGTTTATTTGAAATTTTCTAAAATTACTGGTAGGTTCACTGTTTTTTGATTGTACATCGACTTAGATCTCTTGGTCTGAGACCAATATTTTGATGTTTTACAAACGGAATGGAAAAGTCAGTATACCCGTCTTATGTCATAGGGTATAAAAATTGATTTTCGCTGTTCTCACAATAAATTCAAATTTTCTCAATTCTATCAGGTATACAACACAGTTAGGACAAAAACAAAAATACTTGATATTTCCAAAAAAGTATTTTAAAAGATTCATTTCTCTGTAGATGTGAAATTTTCAATAAAATATGGGTTAGTATTGTGCATAATGCTTTTAAATATACACGCAAAAAAATAATTCTTTCCTCCCAAACGAAATTTTAGACAAACAAAGTTCGTTTCTCATTTGCTTTTCGTTGACAGGAAGTGTATTTAGAAGAAAAGTATATTTTTTTGTGATAAACGTTTATTCTTTTCCAGGATGTAAAAACAATTTCATAAAGACTAACTCAAAAAATTTTTTTTCTGGCTAATTGCCAGAAAAAAATTTTTCTCACTTCCACGAAGTTTTTTAGTTCTTAGCTCCTTTTTCTGTAACACAAACAATGTAGAAGAAATTATACGATTTTATAAATTTTTAAATTTTTTTTTTACCTTTCGCCTGGACGGAGAATCGAACCGCGGACCATGCAATTTGTAAGCCAACACACTATCCACTGAGCCATGTAGCCGTTATTGTCATCAATAGACAATTACCCATATAACTAAGTTATATTTATATAGCATAGCTTGCGGCGAACGAAATGGACTGTGTTGTTGGTTCAAAAATATTTTTTTTTTATTGAAAAAATAAAAATTTTGTTACAAACGAATTTTTTTGGTGATAAAAGTGTATACTTTTCGAAGAAATTCAAAAAACTCTAACAAAAGAAAAACGTTTTCGGTACACATTTTTCAAACGTTTTTTTTCTTTGCGTGTAGATAGAAAATAAAATATTGTTTTTAAAATACTCGAAAAGCATCACTTCTGAAGAACTAATGATAAATCAATGGATCGGATGGTTAAATAGATGACTTCCATCCTATGACAAGCTAGTGTAGAATTCATTACATCTGATACGAATTTTTTGCTCGGAATCGGCCTATAATATACTAAAATTTTAATATTATTAGATGGTTATAAAACAAAAATTCTATAATTAGATTATCATTAAAAGACGATTTGATGTGATTTTGAAACATATCGAAAGTCATTAATGAAATTTGAACTTAACCAAAAGTAAACTTTGACTTTTTGATTTTTTTTTGACAAAATATCGATTATTCGAAGTTTCGATTTTCGTCTTTTGTATCCCTATGCTGAAAAAATAATCTAATATGAAAGTATATGCAACCTAAATTTTAGGACACGTATTTGTTTTTAATTAAAAGGCATTTTTAATGTTTTTCCTTAGATTTAGGTCACTAACCCAGCAAAAAACCTGCTGAATTTTCAGCAGCTTTGTAAGGGAAGTCAAAGTCAATCACCAGAATAGCGGTAATATACAGCCTTTAAAAATTATGAAATGAACACACATTTGTAACAGTCTTCCTTTTTTATACCCTCCACCATAGGATGGGGGGTATATTAACTTTGTCATTCCGTTTGTAACCCATCGAAATATTGCTCTAAAACCCCATAAAGTATATATATTCTGGGTCGTGGTGAAATTCTAAGTCGATTTGAGCATGTCCGTCCGTCTGTTGAAATCACGCTAACTTCCAAACGAAAGAAGCTATGGACTTGAAACTTGGCATAAGTAGTTGTTATTGATGTAGGTCGGATGGTATTGAAAATGGGCCGTATCGGACCACTTTTACGTATAGCCCCCATATAAACCGATCCCCAGATTTGACCTCCGGAGCCTCTTAGAGGAGCAAAATTCATCCGATCCGGTTGAAATTTGGTATGGTCTCTAAAAATTATGCAAAAATTGGTTCATATCGGTCCATAATTATATATAGACCCCATATAAACCGATCCCCAGATTTTAACTCGGGCGCCTCCTTGAAGAACAAATTTAATCCGATCCGGTTAAAATTTGGTATGTGGTGTTAGTATATGGTATCTAACAACCATGCAAAAATTGGTCCATATCGGTCTATAATTATATATAGCCCCCATATAAATCGATCCCCAGACTCGGTTGAAATTTGGTATATTGCGCTAGTATATGGCCGCTAACAGCCATGCAAAAATTGGTCCATATCGGTCTATATAGCCAATGGCCAATCACACAAAAATTGGTGCATATCGCCAAAACTATTCTATAGAAAATTTTGTCAAAATTTAATTACTATAGAAAGTTTTGTCAAAATTTTATTTCTATAGAAAATTTTATTTCTATAGATAATTTTGTTAAATTTTTATTTCTATAGAAAATTTTGTCAAAATTTTATTTCTATAGAACATTTTGTCAAAATTTTATTTCTATAGAAAATTTTGTCAAAATTTTATTTCTATAGAAAATTTTTTCAACATTTTATTTCTATAGAATTTTATGTCAACATTTTATTTCTATAAAAAATTTTGTCGAACTGAATTATATACGTATTTAATCGGCCTTTATTTTTTGTTTAATATATCCCACGTATGGACTAACCTACAAGTTAGAAGACGGTGTTAAGGATTTTTTAAGATACCTTGCCATCGCCAAGTGTTACCGCAACCCAAGTAATTCGATTGTGGATGACAGTCTTTAGTAGAAGTTTCTACGCAATTCATGGTGGAGGGTACATAAGATTCGGCCTGGTCGAACTTACGGCCGTATATACTTGTTATAATTATACTAGCTGGAACTTTTCCGCATTGCTGACCGCAGGCGTTATTCTTGCCTTGAATAAAATTCAATAATACAAGAGAACACAAATAAATTGAATGGTCCGCAAAACACGTCCGTTTCCTTCAAACACAATATATCATCTGAATTTTTTTACTAATATCTCTTCGCACAAAAGCTTTCGTTCGTAAGAAGTCGTGATAAAAACACACAAAAAGCAATTGCTTACAGAAGTGCAACGTGGTAAGCGAAGAAGGAAGCACCCGCTTACTCTAGTGCAACGAAATTGGGCTAATTTCAGCACTTTCATATTTTAACAAATTTTTGTCGGGCGTTCAATAACAAAATTATTAAATGCGTCGCCCGCTATAAACGAAGAACTAACTTACTCCTTTAGAAGAAGTAGCGCTGAATTCCCCACTTACAACTTTGCGCAGAATAGAATACAGTGAGAACACTAATATCTAAGTGCTTCCAATTTTATAATTATTTTTTTGCTGGGAATCCTTAAATTTCAAAGATCGCATGTCTTTGATGTTAGGAATATTTTCACCAATGTAAAGGAACAAATTTTAATTTAAAGAAATACCCCCATATTCATAAAAGTAAGCATAAACTTTAAACCTACTATTACCATACAAATTCCTTCGATAAACTGTTAGTAAATTTTTATGAATATGGGCAATAATCTTTAAATTAATTGATTTACTAAATTTTTGGTTTAAATATAAAAAAACTTTAAATATTACAATGATTATTTTGAGGATTTTGTATAAAAAAGTGTTTACTTGGAATTGTCGATTATAATTGGGATTTTTTAACTTCCATTTATATTTATGTTATGTAAATAGCTTTGTTAATATATCCCAAAAAGATAATGCAAATTGGATAAATAAGATCTGTATCCTAATTCTAATTATAAAACTAAATAATTCCCCTAAAATATGACTTTATTTTAATGAAGCAATATCTCTGTCTTGGAATCAATACCGAAATATTTAAAAAGATAAAGGTCCAAATTTTTGGATTTAAGTAAACTTTTTTTTTGAGTTTTGGATATTTTCGCTTTCTCGATTTTTTACGATTATTTTCTCTACCATTTTAATTACCACATCTTTTCATCTCTGCGTATATATCAATTTTAATGGACTGCACATACAGGTGTTAAATGCGTCCTACTTTTTAATTCAGTATACGCGTGTATATAAATTTCAGTTAAATAATGAAATCAGGTACAGCCGAAAATTGGTTATAATGAAATTGTACGGCATTTCTATAATAATTATATTATCCAGTTTATCGTTGGTATATGGTAAGCCTTAATTAGTATCTTTGTTCGGAACTATCAATATTTCTCCACCAAAATTAAATACAAACTAATTTACAGTTCATTATTTTTTATTCATCGTTTCTTTTATCTACGATGAGCTCAAGATGTGTTGTGAAAATGTACATACAGGATGGCTGATATGTAATACAACAAATCAAAGCCGACTATTCTTTTCAATTTTTTGTTTGCATTTTGAAATGTTGTACTACACATAATATTGAATTCATCTGTGATAAAATAAACAGTTTTGACTAGAATTGTGCCACCTTTTGCCAATATATGTATGTCGTCGTTATTGTGGATTAGCTGGTGGTAGATCGCAGACAATTTGCAGAATATCGTTAGGTGAAAATCTTATGAGAAATTGCCCACCCGGATGCTGTTACGACGGCTATGGGTGTCGTAGTGATGACTTACTTATAATAATAAACGATCGAAAATAAAAATGTTTTATTCATTTTTTTATACCCTCCACCATAGCGTATATTAAATTTGTCATTCCGTATGCAACACATCGAAATATTGTTCTAAGACCCCATAAAGTATATATATTCTGGGTCGTGGTGAAATTCTGAATTGCAAATGGGCCATATCGGTCCACTTTTAGGTATAGCCCCCATATAAACGGCCCCCCAGATTTGCCTTGCGGATCCTCTAAGAGAAGCAAATTTCATCCGATCCGGCTGAAATTTGGTACATGGTGTTAGTATATGGTCTCTAACAACCATGCATGCAAATTGGTCCACATCGGTCATAATTATATGTAGGCCCATATAAACCGATCCCCAGATTTGGCTTGCGTAGCCTCTGAAGGAAGCAATTTTCATCCGATCCGGCTGAAATTTGGTACAAGGTGTTAGTATATGGTCTCAAACAACCATGAAAAAATTTGGTCCATATCGGTCCATAATTATATATAGCCCCCATATAAACCGATCCGCAGATTTGACCTCCGGTGCCTTTTGGATAAGCAAAATGCATCCGATCTGATTGAAATTTAGTACGTGGTGTTATTATGTTATGTGGTCTCTAACAACCATGTAGGTATTGGTCCATATCAGTCCATAATTATATATAGCGCCCATATAAACCGATCACGAGATTTGGTCTTGGAGCCTCTTGGAGGAGCAAATCATCCGAGTCAGTTGAAATTTGGTACATTGTGCTAGTATATAATTTTTAATTATAATTAATTAATTAATTTAATATAATTTTTATAATTTTTAATGCATTCTAAAGCTTGTTTGAAACGTTTTCCCTGGAATATTTTCAAAAATTATCGAGTTTTCTATAATGAATTGATCATTATTGTGGCAAAATTATTATAATAATTTGTACCATTTTATTTAATTTTACTCTTTTTTAAACTTTTTGAAAAAAGAAAATAAAAAATTACACATTAAAATATGAAAAAAATTAAGTAAAAAAACTTCCTGTGTAGTTAAAATAATTAACTTCTTTGTGACATTTTTGGAAGTGCTTTTAGAATCCGTTTGTTGCACATCGAAATATTGCTCTATGTTAGCCCTCAGATAAATCGATCCCCAATCACAAAAAAATTGGTCCATATTAAGTTCATAATTGTATATAGCCCCCATATAAGCGACCCCCATATTTCAATTTTGGCTCTCTACGTATCGTGCAAACAGTCCATATCGATTCGTAATTATTTGTAGACTTACCTATACATAACTTTTTTGTCTAATATATACCACGTATGGACTAACTCACAATTTAGAAAACGATGTTAAGAAGTTTTAAGATACCACAACCCAAGTAATTCGATTGTGGATGACAGTCTTTCATAAATAGAAGTTTCTACACAATCCATGGAGGGTACATAAGATTCGGCCTGGCCGAACTTACGGCCGTATATACTTGTTACTACATCATGTCTACATATTTATTTTATTGCTGGTACTTTCAGATTTCAAAAAATATTTGAAATTTACCAATTTTACGACATTTTCTCTTTTTCTTCGAATTTTGTCGGCAAAAGTTCTCTTTGAAATTGCAAATACAAACAGGATGTGTAACACTACGACAAATTAGAAATTTTAATTGCTCTGCTGGACCACATTCATATTCGCAGGCTGTAGAATTATCGGATAAAATTTCTCCATGGCGAGATGTACAATTGGTTGTTGTCGTACTGGGTTCTGTAGGGCACATAATAATATTAACGTTGTATTTTTTAATAATGTGAAAATATTACTTGGTTTTGACTTAAGACAGTAACTCATCGAGACAAAAAGAATTATTGCAAATAAGCGCATACTGACTCCATGACTAGGTAAGTTTTAACTGGCATTTAAAAATTTTAAAACGTGCGTTTTTATCAATAATTCGTATCGAAATATACGAGGGTGGTCTGATAAGTAAAAGGCTGTTATTGAAATTTCACCTGGCTTGTATATTTTTTTTTTGACGAGCTAAATTTGGTAAACTTGCATTCACGTGGTCGAATGTTGGATTTCGATAGGTCACTTACACGCGTCTTGAAAATGTCTACCACAGAGGAAAAAATAGTAAAAATTCACGTTATCATATTGGGACCGCTGTGGCCACTCGAGCCAAAAAAAAAAAATCTAACAATTTGAAGAAATTGCTACCCAAAAACTACCAAATAAACCAAATCCTATTTTGCATTGTTTAATCAATTTGTTTTTTTTTAAATTATTATGAAAACAAAATGTTTTTTCGAAAGAAATCTTTTTTATTTTATTATTTTAGAAATTTAATTATTATTGCATGATCACTCCTAATAGCGATACTTTATATGGGTGTATAGATATCCTTGGAATTGTAAATGTGTGGTAGTTTTAAATATTTTTAGCTTGTACCAACAAGAAAAACTATAGTATGACCTAAACCGAAAATTATTTTTTAAGATGTAGGCTTAATATGAACTTTTTGAAAATGGTATCAAAATTTTATCCTACAGAAAATTTTGTAAAAATTTTATTTTTATAGAAAATGTTGTAAAATTTTATAGAAAATGTTGTTCAAACTTTTATTTCTATAGAAAATTTTGTCCAAAATGTTAATTCTATAGAAAATTTTGTCCAAAGTTTTATTCATATGGAAAATTTTTCAAAATTTTATTTCTATAGAAAATTTTGTCAAAATTTTATTTCTTTAAAAAATTTGTCAAAATTTATTTTTTATAGAAAACTTTTTCCAATTTTATTTCTACAGAAAATTTTTTAAAAATTTTATTTGTATGGAAAATTTGTCAAAATTTTATTTCTATAGAAATTTTGACAACTTTTTATTTTTGTAGAAAATTTTGTCAAAATTGTATTTCTATAGAAAATGATGTCAAAATATTTTTATACCCTGCGCTACACTGTGGAACAGGGTATTATAAGTTAGTGCATATGTTTGTAACACCCAGAAGGAGACGAGATAGACACATGGTGTCTTTGGCAATAATGCTCAGGGTGGGTCCCTGAGTCGATATAACCATGACCGTCTGTCCGTCTATCTGTGAACACATTTTTGTGATCAAAGTCTAGGTCGCAATTTAAGTCCAATCGCCTTCACATTTGGTAGATGTTCCTAATTTGGGTTAGAATAGAACCCTATTGATTTTGGAAGAAATCGGTTCAGATTTAGATATAGCTCCCATGTATATCTTTCGTCCGATATGCACTAATATGGACCCAGCAGCCAAAGTTTTATACCGATTTGCTTAAAATTTTGTACAAACATAACACTTAGTCGTATAGTCAAGTGTGTAAAATTTGATTGAAATCGGTTTAGATTTAGATATAGCTCCCATATATATCTTTCGCCCGATATGGGCTTATATGGCCCCAGAAGCCAAATTTTTGGCCGAATTTGGTTGAAATTTTGCACTAGGAGACAATTAGTAGTATAATCAAGTGTGCAAAATTTGATTGAAATCGGTTCAGATTTAGATATAGCTCCCATATATATCTTTCGCCCGATATGGACTAATATGGTCCTAAAACCCAGAGTTTTGGCCCAATTTGGTTGAAATTGTGCACAGGTAGTGGATTTGGCATTGTAGCTATGCGTGCCAAATTTGGTTGAAATCGATTCAGATTTAGATATAGCTCCCATATATATCTTTCGCCCGGTATGCACTTATATGGACCCAGAAGCGAGAGTTTTATCCCGATTAGCTTGAAATTTTGCACAAGGAGTAAAATTGGTAGTATAGTCATGTGTGCCAAATTTGATTGAAATCGGTTCAGATTTAGATATAGCTTCCATATATATTTTTCGCCCGATATGGACTTTTATGGCCCCAGAAGCCAGGGTTTTGGCCCAATTTGGTTGAAATTTTGTACTAGGAGTACAATTAGTAATATAGTCATGTGTGCCAAATTTGATTGAAATCGCTTCAGATTTAGATATAGCTCCCATATATATGTTTTTCTGATTTCGAAAAAAATGGTACAAATACCAAAATTTTCCTTGTTAAATCGCCACTGCTTAGTCGAAAAGTTGTAAAAATGACTCTAATTTTCCTAAACTTCTAATACATATATATCGAGCGATAAATCATAAATACACTTTTGCGAAGTTTCCTTAAAATTGCTTCAGATTTAAATATTTCCCATATTTTTTTACTAAAATTGTGTTCCACCCTAGTGCATTAGCCAACTTAAATTTTGAGTCTATAGATTTTGTAAAAGTCTATCAAATTCTGTCCAAATCGAGTGATATTTAAATGTATGTATTTGGGACAAACCTTTATATATAGCAACACATTTGACGGATGTGATGTGGTATCGAAAATTTAGATCTACAAATTGGTGCAGGGTATAATATAGTCGGCCCCGCCCGACTTTAGACTTTCCTTACTTGTTTTTTTTTTTTTTTTAATTTTCGTTCTACAGAAAATTTGTCAAAATATTATTTCTATAGAAAATGTTGTCAAAAGTTTATTAATTTTATCACAACTTTATTTCTATAGAAAATTTCGTCAAAATTGTATTTAAAAAAAAATTTAATTCTATTGAAAATTTTGTCAAAATGTTATTGAAATATTCTTTATTTCTATTGAAAATTTTGTCAAAACTTCATTTCTATGGAAAATGTTGTAAAAATTTTATTTCTATAGAAATTTTCGTCATCCATTCTCAGTAGGAAGGCTTCTCTGGGGAGGGCTTAGCCCCCTCTAGAATATATATTTAGCTCCACTCCCAGAATTTCCCACTACACCCAGAGAGGGAATATGATCACCTAAAACATGTTTTAAGAGCAAAATGTTATTTTTGGGTGGTGACCATGTAACATGATTTCCGCAACCATGTTATTTTCTCGGAAATCGTGTATCTGATTTCGGCAAGCAGGTTATATTTGACTATAAAATAACGTTTCAGTGACAAAACATGTTACGTGGTCACCATACAAAAATAACATTTTGCTCTTGAAACATGTTTGAGGTGATCGTATTCCTTCTCTGCGTGTATATATAGCCTAGCCTGGTACGCAAAGGTTTCAAAGTAATTTATGAAATCTGAAAATTGCTTCGACATTATTTTGTTACAAAACAGAAAGTGGTGAGAGTTAAATAAATCATTTGGAAGTGAGAGATATATAGAGAAGATAAAAGTCACCAGAAAAAATATTTTTCGTCCAACCAAAATTTTTTGCTGCGAAAATAAAATTCGAAATGATGGTCGTTGATCTAAAATTTTGTCGAAAGTTTTTTTTTTACGTCTAGTAATAAATCAAACAATGAACATATTTAACCCATTTATATTCTTTTCCCATACCCATTTAAATACTTCATCCCTATACAATATCTTCTATTGAAATATAGAATAATAAATATGAATAATTAAAAGCACCTGTAACCCAGAAGACTTTAATATGCGCACACACACA
Source organism: Haematobia irritans (assembly GCF_050003625.1). Taxonomy (NCBI): domain Eukaryota; kingdom Metazoa; phylum Arthropoda; class Insecta; order Diptera; family Muscidae; genus Haematobia; species Haematobia irritans. The sequence continues at coordinate 139,030,685 of NC_134399.1, forward strand.
CACATACACTCTGAAGTCATATGCACATTAAATCATTTAATTTAACGACTTACTTCAAGATAAAATGATCTCAATATTAATTGTAGCATCTGTTGTAAATTTCAATCAAATAATCCCAGTAAATGGTTCGTAAGGATTGAAGAGCTTTATTCTTTCATTAAGCAATGGAATTTTATTTTATTTTTTTTTTAACAAAACATTCGTATTACACATTTAATTATCATCCTTTAATTACATTTCAATGTCCATCGTATGAAATATATTACAATTCATCCTTAACGCCCATGTGTGATATTAACTGCCAGGATTTACAATGTGAATGCCCAAAGTCCAAAGAGTAACTCAAGCAGGATGGTATTGTCAACCAAATTATGCGCGAAATTTGCAGCAGAAATGTATTCCAATGTCAGAATGATGTAAGTTTAATTTTACTTTATTATAATGCAAAGAGGCTGTTGTACAGGACGATGGCAACTAAGCAATGATTTTCATTGCTGAGTAGGTCACAAACGTCGCCACTATGAGTGGCAGGTAATTTAGTCCACATGCAGTCTATGTTGAATAAAAAAGTCAGATTAAATACCGATATAATATCAGTTCATGATCGTTTTATGTAGAGGCGTGTAAAAATAATTATGAACCGATATGAACCAATTTTCACACGAGTCAAATTTTAAGCAGAAATCAAATTTGAGGATCCTTTTCTATGGAGGCCATATAAATTACGGACCGTTATTGACCAATATTTTCATGATTATTAAAAAAAAAATTCACGAAAATTTTTCCAATTAAAATCTTAATTGAGTTTTAAAAAATATTCAATTAAAAAATGCAAAGTTTTGCTTTCTCACTTTGTGTTGGAATAATATTTTGTATATTCTGTTGAACACTAGGATAATCTATTTTTAACTAAACTGTTCGCAAACGCCGATATCACAAAAACAAGTAAATATATTTTGACATATTCTAGAAAATTTATTACAAATATTTTTTCATTAGCGCCATCTGAATTTCACAATTCTCCCCTCGAGAACCAAAAAAAATCAAATTTTGATATGAAAAACTTCTTTCGGCCATATCTCCCAAACTAAGCGTCCTAGAGCGAAAAGGACGTTAACTCGTGACCACACCCAAAAATTGGAAAAATTCACCCAAATCCTAAAAAAAATTAAATTTTTATATGAAAAAAATGAGCTTAATTCATGACCACCACCAAAAAATTGAAAATTCCATCCAAATCCTGAAAAAATTGAAATTTTCATATGAAAAACTTGTTTTGCTCATATCTCCTAAACTATGCGTCCTAGAGCGAAAACGAGCTTAATCCATGACCACCCCCAAAAAACTGAAATTCCATCCAAATCCTGAAAAAATTGAAATTTTTATATGAAAAACTTGTTTTGCTCATATCTCCTAAACTATGCGTCCTAGAGCGAAAATGAGCTTAATGCATAACCTACTCTAAAAAATCGAAAATTCCATCCAAATCCTAAAAAAATTGAAATTTTTATATGAAAAATTTGTTTTGCTCATATCTCCTAACAATGCGTCCTAGAGCGAAAAGGAGCTTAATTCATGACCTACTCTAAAAAATCGAAAATTCCATCAAAATTCTGAAAACAAAAATTTTTATATGAAAAACTTGTTTTGTTCATATCTCCTAAATTATGCGTCCTAGAGCGAAAAAAATTAAATTTTTGTAAAAAAAAATTGTTTAACTATGCGTCCTAGAGCGAAAAGGAGCTCAATTCTTGACCACCCCAAAAAATCGAAAATTCTGAAAAAATGAAATTTTTATATGAAAAACTTGTTTTGCTCATATCTCCTAAACTATGCGTCCTAAAGCGAAAAGGAGCTTAATTCATGACCTACGCCACAAAATCGAAAATTCCATCAAAATTCAGAAAAAAATGAAATTTTTATATGAAAAACTTGTTTTGCTCATATCTCCTAAACTATGCGTCCTAGAGCGAAAAGAAGCTTAATTCATGACCTACCCCACAAAATAGAAAATTCCATAAAAATTCTGAAAAAAATTAAATTTTTAAATGAAAAACTTGTTTTGCTCATATCTTCTAAAATATGCGTCATAGAGCGAAAAGGAACTTAATTCATGACCTACCCCAAAAAATCGAAAATTCCATCAAAATTCTGAAAAAAATGAAATTTTTATATGAAAAACTTGTGTTGCTCATATCTCCTAAACTATGTGTTCTAGAGCGAAAAGGAGCTTAATTCATGACCACCCCCAAAAAATCAAAAATTCCTTCCAAATCCTAAAAAAATTGAAATTTTTATATGAAAAACTTGTTTTGCTCATATCTCCTAAACTATGCGTCCTAGAGCGAAAAGGAGCTTAATTCATGACCACCCCCAACAAATCGAAAATTCCTTCCAAATCCTGAAAAATTGAAATTTTAATGTGAAAAACTTGTTTTGCTCATATCTCCTAAACTATGCGTCCTAGAGCGAAAAGGAGCTTAGTTCATGATCACCCACAAAAAATCGAAAATTCCATCCAAATCCTGAAAAACTTGTTTTGCTCATATCTCCTAAACTATGCGTCCTAGAGCGAAAAGGAGCTTAATTCATGACCACCCCCAAAAAATCGAAAATTCCTTAAAAATCCTGAAAAAATTGAAAATGAAAAACTTGTTTTGCTCATATCTCCTAAACTATGCATCCTAGAGCGAAAAGGAGCTTAATTCATGACCACCCCCAAAAAATCAAAAATTCCTTCTTATCCTGAAAAAATTGACATTTTTATATGAAAAACTTGTTTTGCTCATATCTCCTAAACTATGCGTCCTAGAGCGAAAAGGAGCTTAATTCATGACCACCCGCAAAAAATCTAAAATTCCTTCCAAATCCTGAAAAAATTGAAATTTTTATATGAAAAACTTGTTTTGCTCATATCTCCTAAACTATGCGTCCTAGAGCGAAAAAGAGCTTAATTCATGACCACCCCCAAAAAACCGAAAATTCCATCCAAATCCTGAAAAACTTTAAGTTTTTATATGAAAAACTTTAAGTTTTTATATGAAAAACTTTAAGTTTTTATATGAAAAACTTGTTTTGATCATATCTCCTAAACTATGCGTCCTAGAGTGAAAAGGAGATTAATTCATGACCACCCTCAAAAAATCGAAAATTCCATTCAAATCCTGAAAAATTTTAAATTTTTATATGAAAAACTTGATTTGCTCATATCTCCTAAACTATGCGTCCTAGAACGAAGCCACCGTAGTGCAATGGTTAGCATGCCCGCCTTGCATACACAAGGTCGTATGTTCGATTCCTGCTACGACAGAACACCAAAAAGTTTTTCAGCGGTGGATTATCCCACCTCAGTAATGCTGGTGACATTTCTGAGGGTTTCAAAGCTTCTCTTAGTGGTTTCACTGGAATGTGGAACGCCGTTCGGACTCGGCTATAAAAAGGAGGTCCCTTGTCATTGAGCTTAACATGGAATCGGGCAGCACTCAGTGATAAGAGAGAAGTTCACCACTGTGGTATCACAATGGACTGAATAGTCAAAGTGAGCCTGATACATCGGGCTGCCACATAACCTAACCTAACCTAACCTAGAGCGAAAAGGAGCTTAATTCATGACCACCCTCAAAAAATTGCAAATTCCATCCAAATCATGGAAACATTAAAATTTTTGTGTGAACAACTTGTTTTGCTCATATCTCCTAAACTGTGCGTCCTAGAGCGAAAAGGAGCTTAATTCATGACCACCCCCAAAAAATCGAAAATTCCATCCAAATCCTGAAAAATTTGAAATTTTTAAATGAAAAACTTGTTTTTCTCATATCTCCTAAACTATGCGTCCTAGAGCGAAAAGGAGCTTAATTTATGACCACCCCCAAAAAATCGAAAATTCCTTCCAAATCCTGAAAAAATTTAAATTTTTATATGAAAAACTTGTTGTGCTCATTTCTCCTCAACTATGTGTCCTAGAGCGAAAAGGAGCTTAATTCATGACCACCCCCAAAAAATCGTAAATTCCATCCAAATCCTGAAAAAATTGAAATTTTTATATGAAAAACTTGTGTTGCTCATATCTCCTAAACTATGCGTCCTAGAGCGAAAAGGAGCCTAATTCATGACCTACCCCAAAAAATCGAAAATTCCATCAAAATTCTGAAAAAAATTGAAATTTTTATATGAAAAACTTGTTTTGCTCATATCTCCTAAACTATGCGTCCTAGAGCGAAAAGGAGTTTAATTCACGACCACCCTCAAAAAATTGAAAATTCCATCCAAATCCTGAAAAATTGTAAATTTTTATATGAAAAACTTGTTTTGCTCATATCTTCTAAACTATGCGTCCTAGAGCGAAAAGGAGCTTAATTCATGATCACCCTCAAAAAATCGAAAATTCCTTCCAAATCCTGAAAAATTGTAAATTTTTATATGAAAAACTTGTTTTGCTCATATCTCCTAAACTATGCGTCCTAGAGCGAAAAGGACCTTAATTCATGACCACCCCCAAACAATTGAAAATTCCATTAAAATCATGGAAAAATTGAAATTTTTATATGAAAAACTTGTTTTGCTCATATCTCCTAAACTATGCGTCCTAGAGCGAAAAGGACCTTAATTCATGACCACCCCCAAACAATTGAAAATTCCATTCAAATCATGGAAAAATTGAAATTTTTATATGAAAAACTTGTTTTGCTCATATTTCCTAAACTATGCGTCCTAGGGCGAAAAGGAGCTTAATTCATGACCACCCCCAAAAAATTTAAAATTCTATTCAAACCATGGAAAAATTGAAAAACTTGTTTTGCTCATATCTCCTAAACTATGCGTCCTAGAGCGAAAAGGACCTTAATTCATGACCACCCCCAAACAATTGAAAATTCCATTCAAATCATGGAAAAATTGAAATTTTTATATGTTTTGCTTGTTTTGCTCATATCTCCTAAACTATGCGTCCTAGAGCGAAAAGGAGCTTAATTCATGACCACCCCCAAAAAATCGAAAATTCCTTCCAAATCCTGAAAAAATTGAAATTTTTATATGAAAAACTTGTTTTGCTCATATCTCCTAAACTATGCGTCCTAGAGCGAAAAGGAGCTTAATTCATGACCACCCCCAAAAAATCGAAAATTCCTTCCAAATCCTGAAAAAATTTAAATTTTTATATGAAAAACTTGTTGTGCTCATTTCTCCTCAACTATGTGTCCTAGAGCGAAAAGGAGCTTAGTTCATGATCACCCACAAAAAATCGAAAATTCCATCCAAATCCTGAAAAACTTGTTTTGCTCATATCTCCTAAACTATGCGTCCTAGAGCGAAAAGGAGCTTAATTCATGACCACCCCCAAAAAATCGAAAATTCCTTAAAAATCCTGAAAAAATTGAAAATGAAAAACTTGTTTTGCTCATATCTCCTAAACTATGCATCCTAGAGCGAAAAGGAGCTTAATTCATGACCACCCCCAAAAAATCAAAAATTCCTTCTTATCCTGAAAAAATTGACATTTTTATATGAAAAACTTGTTTTGCTCATATCTCCTAAACTATGCGTCCTAGAGCGAAAAGGAGCTTAATTCATGACCACCCGCAAAAAATCTAAAATTCCTTCCAAATCCTGAAAAAATTGAAATTTTTATATGAAAAACTTGTTTTGCTCATATCTCCTAAACTATGCGTCCTAGAGCGAAAAAGAGCTTAATTCATGACCACCCCCAAAAAACCGAAAATTCCATCCAAATCCTGAAAAACTTTAAGTTTTTATATGAAAAACTTTAAGTTTTTATATGAAAAACTTTAAGTTTTTATATGAAAAACTTGTTTTGATCATATCTCCTAAACTATGCGTCCTAGAGTGAAAAGGAGATTAATTCATGACCACCCTCAAAAAATCGAAAATTCCATTCAAATCCTGAAAAATTTTAAATTTTTATATGAAAAACTTGATTTGCTCATATCTCCTAAACTATGCGTCCTAGAACGAAGCCACCGTAGTGCAATGGTTAGCATGCCCGCCTTGCATACACAAGGTCGTATGTTCGATTCCTGCTACGACAGAACACCAAAAAGTTTTTCAGCGGTGGATTATCCCACCTCAGTAATGCTGGTGACATTTCTGAGGGTTTCAAAGCTTCTCTTAGTGGTTTCACTGGAATGTGGAACGCCGTTCGGACTCGGCTATAAAAAGGAGGTCCCTTGTCATTGAGCTTAACATGGAATCGGGCAGCACTCAGTGATAAGAGAGAAGTTCACCACTGTGGTATCACAATGGACTGAATAGTCAAAGTGAGCCTGATACATCGGGCTGCCACATAACCTAACCTAACCTAACCTAGAGCGAAAAGGAGCTTAATTCATGACCACCCTCAAAAAATTGCAAATTCCATCCAAATCATGGAAACATTAAAATTTTTGTGTGAACAACTTGTTTTGCTCATATCTCCTAAACTGTGCGTCCTAGAGCGAAAAGGAGCTTAATTCATGACCACCCCCAAAAAATCGAAAATTCCATCCAAATCCTGAAAAATTTGAAATTTTTAAATGAAAAACTTGTTTTTCTCATATCTCCTAAACTATGCGTCCTAGAGCGAAAAGGAGCTTAATTTATGACCACCCCCAAAAAATCGAAAATTCCTTCCAAATCCTGAAAAAATTTAAATTTTTATATGAAAAACTTGTTGTGCTCATTTCTCCTCAACTATGTGTCCTAGAGCGAAAAGGAGCTTAATTCATGACCACCCCCAAAAAATCGTAAATTCCATCCAAATCCTGAAAAAATTGAAATTTTTATATGAAAAACTTGTGTTGCTCATATCTCCTAAACTATGCGTCCTAGAGCGAAAAGGAGCCTAATTCATGACCTACCCCAAAAAATCGAAAATTCCATCAAAATTCTGAAAAAAATTGAAATTTTTATATGAAAAACTTGTTTTGCTCATATCTCCTAAACTATGCGTCCTAGAGCGAAAAGGAGTTTAATTCACGACCACCCTCAAAAAATTGAAAATTCCATCCAAATCCTGAAAAATTGTAAATTTTTATATGAAAAACTTGTTTTGCTCATATCTTCTAAACTATGCGTCCTAGAGCGAAAAGGAGCTTAATTCATGATCACCCTCAAAAAATCGAAAATTCCTTCCAAATCCTGAAAAATTGTAAATTTTTATATGAAAAACTTGTTTTGCTCATATCTCCTAAACTATGCGTCCTAGAGCGAAAAGGACCTTAATTCATGACCACCCCCAAACAATTGAAAATTCCATTAAAATCATGGAAAAATTGAAATTTTTATATGAAAAACTTGTTTTGCTCATATCTCCTAAACTATGCGTCCTAGAGCGAAAAGGACCTTAATTCATGACCACCCCCAAACAATTGAAAATTCCATTCAAATCATGGAAAAATTGAAATTTTTATATGAAAAACTTGTTTTGCTCATATTTCCTAAACTATGCGTCCTAGGGCGAAAAGGAGCTTAATTCATGACCACCCCCAAAAAATTTAAAATTCTATTCAAACCATGGAAAAATTGAAAAACTTGTTTTGCTCATATCTCCTAAACTATGCGTCCTAGAGCGAAAAGGACCTTAATTCATGACCACCCCCAAACAATTGAAAATTCCATTCAAATCATGGAAAAATTGAAATTTTTATATGTTTTGCTTGTTTTGCTCATATCTCCTAAACTATGCGTCCTAGAGCGAAAAGGAGCTTAATTCATGACCACCCCCAAAAAATCGAAAATTCCTTCCAAATCCTGAAAAAATTGAAATTTTTATATGAAAAACTTGTTTTGCTCATATCTCCTAAACTATGCGTCCTAGAGCGAAAAGGAGCTTAATTCATGACCACCCCCAAAAAATCGAAAATTCCTTCCAAATCCTGAAAAAATTGAAATTTTTATATGAAAAACTTGTTTTGCTCATATCTCCTACACTATGCGTCCTAGAGCGAAAAGAAGCCTAATTCATGCCCACCCCCAAAAAATCGAAAATTCCATCCAAATCCTGAAAAAATTGAAATTTTTATATGAAAAACTTGTTTTGCTCATATCTCCTAAACTATGCGTCCTAGAGCGAAAAGGAGCTTAATTTATGACCACCCTCAAAAAATTTAAAATTCCATCCAAATCATGGAAAAATTAAAATTTTTATATGAAAAACTTGTTTTGCTCATATCTCCTAAACTATGCGTCCTAGAGCGAAAAGGAGCTTAATTCATGACCACCCCAAGAAAATCGAAAATTCCTTCCAAATCCTGAAAAAATTTAAATTTTTATATGAAAAACTTGTTTTGCTCATATCTCCTAAACTATGCGTCCTAGAGCGAAAAGGAGCTTAATTCATGACCACCCCCAAAAAATCGAAAATTCCATCCAAATCCTGAAAAAAATTAAATTTTTATATGAAAAACTTGTTTTGCTCATATCTCCTAAACTATGCGTCCTAGAGCGAAAAGGAGCTTAATTCATGATCACCCCCAAAAAATCGAAAATTCCTTCCAAATCCTGAAAAAATTGAAATTTTTATATGAAAAACTTGTTTTGCTCATATCTCCTAAACTATGCGTCCTAGAGCGAAAAGGAGCTTAATTCATGACCACCCCCAAAAAATCGAAAATTCCTTCCAAATCCTGAAAAAATTTAAATTTTTATATGAAAAACTTGTTTTGCTCATATCTCCTAAACTATGCGTCCTAGAGCGAAAAGGAGCTTAATTCATGACCACCCCCAAAAAATCGAAAATTCCATCCAAACCCTGAAAAAATTTAAATTTTTATATGAAAAACTTGTTTTGCTCATATCTCCTAAACTATGCGTCCTAGAGCGAAAAGGAGCTTAATTCATGACCACCCCCAAAAAATCGAAAATTCCATCCAAATCCTGAAAAAATTGAAATTTTTATATGAAAAACTTATTTTTCTCATATCTCCTAAACTATGCGTCCTAGAGCGAAAAGGAGCTTAATTCATGACCACCCCCAAAAAATCGAAAATTCCATACAAATCCTGAAAAAATTTAATTTTTTACATGAAAAACTTGTTTTGCTCATATCTCCTAAACTATGCGTCCTAGAGCGAAAAGGAGCATAATTCATGACCACCCCCCAAAAAATCGAAAATTCCATCCAAATCCTGAAAAAATTTAAATTTTTATATGAAAAACTTGTTTTGCTCATATCTCCTAAACTATGCGTCCTAGAGCGAAAAGGAGCTTAATTCATGACCACCCCCTAAAAATCGAAAATTCCATCCAAATCCTGAAAAAATTGAAATTTTTATATGAAAAACTTGTTTTGCTCATATCTCCTAAACTATGCGTCCTAGAGCGAAAAGGAGCTTAATTCATGACCACCCCGAAAAAATCGAAAATTCCATCCAAATCCTGAAAAAATTTAAATTTTTATATGAAAAACTTGTTTTGCTCATATCTCCTAAACTATGCGTCCTAGAGCGAAAAGGAGCTTAATTCATGACCACCTCCAAAAAATCGAAAATTCCTTCCAAGTCCTGAAAAAATTGAAATTTTTATATGAAAAACTTGTTTTGCTCATATCTCCTAAACTATGCGTCCTAGAGCGAAAAGGAGCTTAATTCATGACCACCCCCAAAAAATCGAAAATTCCATCCAAATCCTGAACAAGTATATACGGCCGTAAGTTCGGCCAGGCCGAATCTTATGTACCCTCCACCATGGATTGCGTAGGAACTTCTACAAAAGGCTGTCATCCACAAACGAATTACTTGGGTTGCGATAACACTTGCCGATGGCAAGGTATCGTAAAACTTTTTAACACTGTCTGCTAAATTGTAAGTTAGTCCATAAGGGGTATATATTAAACAAAAAAAAGGCCGATTAAATACGTATATAATTCAGTTTGACAAAATTTTCTATAGAAATAAAATTTTGACAAAATTTTCTATAGAAATAAAATTTTGACAAAATTTTCTATAGAAATAAAAACTTGACAAAATTTTCTATAGAAATAAAATGTTGACAAAATTTTCTATGGAATTAAAATGTTGACAAAATTTTCTATAGCAATAAAATTTTGACAAAATTTTCTATAGAAATAAAATGTTGACAAATTTTTCTATAGAAATAAAATGTTGACAAAATGTTCTATAGAAATAAAATGTTGACAAAATTGTCTATAGAAATAAAATGTTGAAAAAATTTTCTACAGAAATAAATTTTTTACAAAATTTTCTATAGAAATAAAATTTTGACAAAATTTTCTATGGAAATAAAATGTTGACAAACATTGCTATAGAAATAAACTTTTTACAAAACTTTCTATAGAAATGAAATTTTGACAAAACTTTCTATAGTAATAAATTTTTACATGGCTGTTAGAGGCCATATACTAATATATACTATATACAAATACTATACCAAATTTCAACCGCATCGGATGACTTTTGCTCCTCCAAGAGGCTCCGGAGGTCATATCTGGGGATCGGTTTATATGGGGGCTATATATAATTATGGACCGATATGGACCAATTTTTGCATGGTTATTAGAGGCCGTAAACTAACATCAGGTACCAAATTTCAACCGAATCGGATGAATTTTGCCCCTCCAAGAGGCTCCGGAGGTCAAATCTGGGGATCGGTTTATATGGGGGCTATATATAATTATGGACCGATATGGACCAATTTTTGTATGGTTGTTAAAAACCGTATACTAACACCACGTACTAAATTTCAACCGGATCGGATGAATTTTGCCCCTCCAAAAGTCTCCGGAGGTCAAATCTGGGGATCGGTTTATATGGGGGCTATATATAATTATGGACCGATATGGACCAATTTTTGCATGGTTGTTAGAGACCATATACTAACATCAGGTTCCAAATTTCAATCGGATCGGATGAATTTTGCCCCTCCAAGAGGCTCCGGAGGTCAAATCTGGGGATCGGTTTATATGGGGGCTATATATAATTATGGACCGATATGGACCAATTTTTGCATGGTTGTTAGAGACCGTATACTAAGACCACGTACCAAATTTCAACCGGATCGGATGAATTTTGCTGCTCCGGGAGGCTCCCCAAGCCAAATTTGGGGATCGGTTTATATGGGGGCTATACGTAAACGTGGTCCGATATGGCCCATTTTCAATACCATCCGACCTACATCAATAACAACTACTAGTGCCAAGTTTCAAGTCGATAGCTTGTTTCGTTCGGAAGTTAGCGTGATTTCCACAGACGGACGGACAGCCGGACAGACGGACAGACGGATGGACGGACAGACGGACAGACGGACGGACGGACGGACATGCTTAGATCGACTCAGAATTTCACGACGACCCAGAATATATATACTTTATGGGGTCTTAGAGCAATATTTCGATGTGTTACAAACGGAATGACAAAGTTAATATACCCCCATCCTATGGTGGAGGGTATAAAAAATTGAAATTTTTATATGAAAAACTTGTTTTGCTCATATCTCCTAAACTATGCGTCCTAGAGCGAAAAGGAGCTTAATTCATGACCACCCCCAAAAAATCGAAAATTCCATCCAAATCCTGAAAAAATTTAAATTTTTATATGAAAAACTTATTTTTCTCATATCTCCTAAACTATGCGTCCTAGAGCGAAAAGGAGCTTAATTCATGACCACCCCCAAAAAATCGAAAATTCCATACAAATCCTGAAAAAATTTAATTTTTTACATGAAAAACTTGTTTTGCTCATATCTCCTAAACTATGCGTCCTAGAGCGAAAAGGAGCTTAATTCATGACCACCCCCAAAAAATCGAAAATTCCATCCAAATCCTGAAAAAATTTTAATTTTTATATGAAAAACTTGTTTTGCTCATATCTCCTAAACTATGCGTCCTAGAGCGAAAAGGAGCTTAATTCATGACCACCCCCAAAAAATCGAAAATTCCATACAAATCCTGAAAAAATTTAATTTTTTACATGAAAAACTTGTTTTGCTCATATCTCCTAAACTATGCGTCCTAGAGCGAAAAGGAGCTTAATTCATGACCACCCCCAAAAAATCGAAAATTCCATCCAAATCCTGAAAAAATTTAAATTTTTATATGAAAAACTTATTTTTCTCATATCTCCTAAACTAAAAGCGAAAAGGAGCTTAATTCATGACCACCCCCAAAAAATCGAAAATTCCATACAAATCCTGAAAAAATTTAATTTTTTACATGAAAAGCTTGTTTTGCTCATATCTCCTAAACTATGCGTCCTAGAGCGAAAAGGAGCTTAATTCATGACCAACCCCAAAAAATCGAAAATTCCTTCCAAATCCTGAAAAAATGGAAATTTTTATATGAAAAACTTGTTTTGCTCATATCTCCTAAACTATGCGTCCTAGAGCGAAAAGGAGCTTAATTCATGACCACCCTCAAACAATTTAAAATTCCATCCAAATCATGGAAATATTAAAATTTTTATATGAAGAACTTGTTTTGCTCATATCTCCTAAACTATGCGTCTTAGAGCGAAAAAGAGCATAATTCATGCCCACCCCCAAAAAATCGAAAATTCCATCCAAATCCTGAAAAAATTGAAATTTTTATACGAAAAACTTGTTTTGCTCATATCTCCTAAACTATGCGTCCTAGAGCGAAAAGGAGCTTAATTCATGACCACCCCCAAAAAATCGAAAATTCCATCCAAATCCTGAAAAAATTTAAATTTTTATATGAAAAATGTGTTTTGTTCATATCTCCTAAACTATGCGTCCTAGAGCGAAAAGGAGCTTAATTCATGACCACCCCCCAAAAAATCGGAAATTCCTTCCAAATCCTGAAAAAATTGAAATTTTTATATGAAAAACTTGTTGTGCGTCCTAGAGCGAAAAGGAGCTTAATTCATGACCACCCCCAAAAAATCGAAAATTCCATCCAAATCCTGAAAAAATTGAAATTTTTATATGAAAAACTTGTTTTGCTCATATCTCCTAAACTATGCGTCCTAGAGCGAAAAGGAGCTTAATTCATGACCAACCCCAAAAAATCGAAAATTCCTTCCAAATCCTGAAAAGATTGAAATTTTTATATGAAAAACTTGTTTTGCTCATATCTCCTAAACTATGCGTCCTAGAGCGAAAAGGAGCTTAATTCATGACCACCCCCAAAAAATCGAAAATTTCTTCCAAATCCTGAAAAAATTGAAATTTTTATATGAAAAACTTGTTTTGCTCATATCTCCTAAACTATGCGTCCTAGAGCGAAAAGGAGCTTAATTCATGACCACCCCCTAAAAATCGAAAATTCCATCCAAATCCTGAAAAAATTAAAATTTTTATATGAAAAATATGTTTTGCTCATATCTCCTAAACTATGCGTCCTAGAGCGAAAAGGAGCTTAATTCATGACCACCCTCAAACAATTTAAAATTCCATCCAAATCATGGAAAAATTAAAATTTTTATATGAAAAACTTGTTTTGCTCATATCTCCTAAACTATGCGTCCTAGAGCGAAAAGGAGCTTAATTCATGCCCACCCCCAAAAAATCGAAAATTCATGCCCACCCCCAAAAAATCGAAAATTCCATCCAAATCCTGAAAAAATTGAAATTTTTATATGAAAAACTTGTTTTGCTCATATCTCCTAAACTATGCGTCCTAGAGCGAAAAGGAGCTTAATTCATGACCACCCCCAAAAAATCGAAAATTCCATCCAAATCCTGAAAAAATTGAAATTTTTATATGAAAAACTTGTTTTGCTCATATCTCCTAAACTATGCGTCCTAGAGCGAAAAGGAGCTTAATTCATGCCCACCCCCATAAAATCGAAAATTCCATCCAAATCCTGAAAAAATTGAAATTTTTATATGAAAAACTTGTTTTGCTCATATCTCCTAAACTATGCGTCCTAGAGCGAAAAGGAGCATAATTCATGACCACCCCCAAAAAATCGAAAATTCCTTCCAAATCCTGAAAAAATTTAAATTTTTATATGAAAAACTTATTTTTCTCATATCTCCTAAACTATGCGTCCTGGAGCGAAAAGGAGCTTAATTCATGACCACCCCCAAAAAATCGAAAATTCCATCCAAATCCTGAAAAAATTTAAATTTTTATATGAAAAACTTGTTTTGCTCATATCTCCTAAACTATGCGTCCTAGAGCGAAAAGGAGCTTAATTCATGACCACCCCCCAAAAAATCGAAAATTCCATCCAAATCCCGAAAATTCCTTCCAAATCCTGAAAAAATTTAAATTTTTATATGAAAAACTTGTTTTGCTCATATCTCCTAAACTATGCGTCCTAGAGCGAAAAGGAGCTTAATTCATGACCACCCCCTAAAAATCGAAAATTCCATCCAAATCCTGAAAAAATTGAAATTTTATATGAAAAACTTGTTTTGCTCATATCTCCTAAACTATGCGTCCTAGAGCGAAAAGGAGCTTAATTCATGATCACCCCCAAAAAATCGAAAATTCCTTCCAAATCCTGAAAAAATTTAAATTTTTATATGAAAAACTTGTTTTGCTCATATCTCCTAAACTATGCGTCCTAGAGCGAAAAGTAGCTTAATTCATGACCACCCCCAAAAAATCGAAAATTCCATCCAAATCCTGAAAAAATATCGCTTTTTATATGAAAAACTTGTTTTGCTCATATCTCCTAAACTATGCGTCCTAGAGCGTAAAGGAGCTTAATTCATGACCACCTGCAAAAAATCGAAAATCCCTTCCACATCCTGAAAAAATTTAAATTTTTATATGAAAAACTTGTTTTTCTCATATCTCCTAAACTATGCGTCATAGAGCAAAAAGGAGTTTAATTCATGACCACCCCCCAAAAAATCGAAAATTCCTTCCAAATCCTGAAAAAATTTAAATTTTTATATGAAAAACTTGTTTTGCTCATATCTCCTAAACTATGCGTCCTAGAGCGAAGAGGAGCTTAATTCATGACCACCCCCAAAAAATCGAAAATTCCTTCCAAATCCTGAAAAAATTTAAATTTTTACATGAAAAACTTGTTTTGCTCATATCTCCTAAACTATGCGTCCTAGAGCGAAAAGGAGCTTAATTCATGACCACCCCCTAAAAATCGAAAATTCCATCCAAATCCTGAAAAAATTTAAATTTTTATATGAAAAACTTGTTTTGCTCATATCTCCTAAACTATGCGTCCTAGAGCGAAAAGGAGCTTAATTCATGACCACCCCCAAAAAATCGAAAATTCCTTCCAAATCCTGAAAAAATTGAAATTTTTATATGAAAAACTTGTTTTGCTCATATCTCCTAAACTATGCGTCCTAGAGCGAAAAGGAGCTTAATTCATGACCACCCCCTAAAAATCGAAAATTCCATCCAAATCCTGAAAAAATTGAAATTTTTATATGAAAAACTTGTTTTGCTCATATCTCCTAAACTATGCGTCCTAGAGCGAAAAGGAGCTTAATTCATGACCACCCCCAAAAAATCGAAAATTCCATACAAATCCTGAAAAAATTTAATTTTTTACACGAAAAACTTGTTTTGCTCATATCTCCTAAACTATGCGTCCTAGAGCGAAAAGGAGCTTAATTCATGACCACCCC
Source organism: Haematobia irritans (assembly GCF_050003625.1). Classification (NCBI taxonomy): domain Eukaryota; kingdom Metazoa; phylum Arthropoda; class Insecta; order Diptera; family Muscidae; genus Haematobia; species Haematobia irritans. The sequence continues at coordinate 139,046,201 of NC_134399.1, forward strand.
CAAAAAATCGAAAATTCCATCCAAATCCTGAAAAAATTGAAATTTTTATATGAAAAACTTGTTTTGCTCATATCTCCTAAACTATGCGTCCTAGAGCGAAAAGGAGCTTAATTCATGACAACCCCCAAAAAATCGAAAATTCCTTCCAAATCCTAGAAAAATTGAAATTTTTATATGAAAAACTTGTTTTGCTCATATCTCCTAAACTATGCGTCCTAGAGCGAAAAGGAGCTTAATTCATGACCACCCCCAAAATCGAAAATGCCATACAAATCCTGAAAAAATTTAATTTTTTATATGAAAAACTTGTTTTGCTCATATCTCCTAAACTATGCGTCCTAGAGCGAAAAGGAGCTTAATTCATGACCACCCCCAAAAAATCGAAAATTCCATCCAAATCCTGAAAAAATTTAAGTTTTTATATGAAAAACTTGTTTTGCTCATATCTCCTAAACTATGCGTCCTAGAGCGAAAAGGAGCTTAATTCATGACCACCCCCAAAAAATCGAAAATTCCATCCAAATCCTGAAAAAATTGAAATTTTTATATGAAAAACTTATTTTTCTCATATCTCCTAAACTATGCGTCCTAGAGCGAAAAGGAGCTTAATTCATGACCACCCCCAAAAAATCGAAAATTCCATCCAAATCCTGAAAAAATTTAAATTTTTATATGAAAAACTTGTTTTGCTCATATCTCCTAAACTATGCGTCCTAGAGCGAAAAGGAGCTTAATTCATGACCACCCCCAAAAAATCGAAAATTCCTTCCAAATCCTGGAAAAATTGAAATTTTTATATGAAAAACTTGTTTTGCTCATATCTCCTAAACTATGCGTCCTAGAGCGAAAAGGAGCTTAATTCATAACCACCCCCAAAAAATCGAAAATTCCTTCCAAATCCTGAAAAAATTTAAATTTTTATATGAAAAACTTGTTTTGCTCATATCTCCTAAACTATGCGTCCTAGAGCGAAAAGGAGCTTAATTCATGACCACCCCCTAAAAATCGAAAATTCCATCCAAATCCTGAAAAAATTTAAATTTTTATATGAAAAACTTGTTTTGCTCATATCTCCTAAACTATGCGTCCTAGAGCGAAAAGGAGCTAAATTCATGATCACCCCCAAAAAATCGAAAATTTCTTCCAAATCCTGAAAAAATTGAAATTTTTATATGAAAAACTTGTTTTGCTCATATCTCCTAAACTATGCGTCCTAGAGCGAAAAGGAGCTTAATTCATGACCACCCCCAAAATCGAAAATTCCATACAAATCCTGAAAATTTTTAATTTTTTATATGAAAAACTTGTTTTGCTCATATCTCCTAAACTATGCGTCCTAGAGCGAAAAGGAGCTTAATTCATGACCACCCCCAAAAAATCGAAAATTCCATCCAAATCCTGAAAAAATTTAAGTTTTTATATGAAAAACTTGTTTTGCTCATATCTCCTAAACTATGCGTCCTAGAGCGAAAAGGAGCTTAATTCATGACCACCCCCAAAAAATCGAAAATTCCATCCAAATCCTGAAAAAATTGAAATTTTTATATGAAAAACTTATTTTTCTCATATCTCCTAAACTATGCGTCCTAGAGCGAAAAGGAGCTTAATTCATGACCACCCCCAAAAAATCGAAAATTCCATCCAAATCCTGAAAAAATTTAAATTTTTATATGAAAAACTTGTTTTGCTCATATCTCCTAAACTATGCGTCCTAGAGCGAAAAGGAGCTTAATTCATGACCACCCCCTAAAAATCGAAAATTCCATCCAAATCCTGAAAAAATTTAAATTTTTATATGAAAAACTTGTTTTGCTCATATCTCCTAAACTATGCGTCCTAGAGCGAAAAGGAGCTTAATTCATGACCACCCCCAAAAAATCGAAAATTCCCCCAAAAAATCGAAAATTCCATCCAAATCCTGAAAAAATTTAAATTTTTATATGAAAAACTTGTTTTGCTCATATCTCCTAAACTATGCGTCCTAGAGCGAAAAGGAGCTTAATTCATGACCACCCCCAAAAAATCGAAAATTCCTTCCAAATCCTGAAAAAAATTGAAATTTTTATATGAAAAACTTGTTTTGCTCATATCTCCTAAACTATGCGTCCTAGAGCGAAAAGGAGCTTAATTCATGACCACCCCCTAAAAATCGAAAATTCCATCCAAATCCTGAAAAAATTTAAATTTTTATATGAAAAACTTGTTTTGCTCATATCTCCTAAACTATGCGTCCTAGAGCGAAAAGGAGCTAAATTCATGATCACCCCCAAAAAATCGAAAATTTCTTCCAAATCCTGAAAAAATTGAAATTTTTATATGAAAAATTTATTTTTCTCATATCTCCTAAACTATGCGTCCTAGAGCGAAAAGGAGCATAATTCATGACCACCCCCAAAAAATCGAAGATTCCATACAAATCCTGAAAAAATTTAATTTTTTACATGAAAAACTTGTTTTGCTCATATCTCCTAAACTATGCGTCCTAGAGCGAAAAGGAGCTTAATTCATGACCACCCCCAAAAAATCGAAAATTCCATCCAAATCCTGAAAAAATTTAAATTTTTATATGAAAAACTTGTTTTGCTCATATCTCCTAAACTATGCGTCCTAGAGCGAAAAGTAGCTTAATTCATGACCACCCCCAAAAAATCGAAAATTCCATCCAAATCCTGAAAAAATATCGCTTTTTATATGAAAAACTTGTTTTGCTCATATCTCCTAAACTATGCGTCCTAGAGCGTAAAGGAGCTTAATTCATGACCACCTGCAAAAAATCGAAAATCCCTTCCACATCCTGAAAAAATTTAAATTTTTATATGAAAAACTTGTTTTTCTCATATCTCCTAAACTATGCGTCATAGAGCAAAAAGGAGTTTAATTCATGACCACCCCCCAAAAAATCGAAAATTCCTTCCAAATCCTGAAAAAATTTAAATTTTTATATGAAAAACTTGTTTTGCTCATATCTCCTAAACTATGCGTCCTAGAGCGAAGAGGAGCTTAATTCATGACCACCCCCAAAAAATCGAAAATTCCTTCCAAATCCTGAAAAAATTTAAATTTTTACATGAAAAACTTGTTTTGCTCATATCTCCTAAACTATGCGTCCTAGAGCGAAAAGGAGCTTAATTCATGACCACCCCCTAAAAATCGAAAATTCCATCCAAATCCTGAAAAAATTTAAATTTTTATATGAAAAACTTGTTTTGCTCATATCTCCTAAACTATGCGTCCTAGAGCGAAAAGGAGCTTAATTCATGACCACCCCCAAAAAATCGAAAATTCCTTCCAAATCCTGAAAAAATTGAAATTTTTATATGAAAAACTTGTTTTGCTCATATCTCCTAAACTATGCGTCCTAGAGCGAAAAGGAGCTTAATTCATGACCACCCCCTAAAAATCGAAAATTCCATCCAAATCCTGAAAAAATTGAAATTTTTATATGAAAAACTTGTTTTGCTCATATCTCCTAAACTATGCGTCCTAGAGCGAAAAGGAGCTTAATTCATGACCACCCCCAAAAAATCGAAAATTCCATACAAATCCTGAAAAAATTTAATTTTTTACACGAAAAACTTGTTTTGCTCATATCTCCTAAACTATGCGTCCTAGAGCGAAAAGGAGCTTAATTCATGACCACCCCCAAAAAATCGAAAATTCCATCCAAATCCTGAAAAATTTAAATTTTTATATGAAAAACTTGTTTTGCTCATATCTCCTAAACTATGCGTCCTAGAGCGAAAAGGAGCTTAATTCATGACAACCCCCAAAAAATCGAAAATTCCTTCCAAATCCTAGAAAAATTGAAATTTTTATATGAAAAACTTGTTTTGCTCATATCTCCTAAACTATGCGTCCTAGAGCGAAAAGGAGCTTAATTCATGACCACCCCCAAAATCGAAAATTCCATACAAATCCTGAAAAAATTTAATTTTTTATATGAAAAACTTGTTTTGCTCATATCTCCTAAACTATGCGTCCTAGAGCGAAAAGGAGCTTAATTCATGACCACCCCCAAAAAATCGAAAATTCCATCCAAATCCTGAAAAAATTTAAGTTTTTATATGAAAAACTTGTTTTGCTCATATCTCCTAAACTATGCGTCCTAGAGCGAAAAGGAGCTTAATTCATGACCACCCCCAAAAAATCGAAAATTCCATCCAAATCCTGAAAAAATTGAAATTTTTATATGAAAAACTTATTTTTCTCATATCTCCTAAACTATGCGTCCTAGAGCGAAAAGGAGCTTAATTCATGACCACCCCCAAAAAATCGAAAATTCCATCCAAATCCTGAAAAAATTTAAATTTTTATATGAAAAACTTGTTTTGCTCATATCTCCTAAACTATGCGTCCTAGAGCGAAAAGGAGCTTAATTCATGACCACCCCCAAAAAATCGAAAATTCCTTCCAAATCCTGGAAAAATTGAAATTTTTATATGAAAAACTTGTTTTGCTCATATCTCCTAAACTATGCGTCCTAGAGCGAAAAGGAGCTTAATTCATAACCACCCCCAAAAAATCGAAAATTCCTTCCAAATCCTGAAAAAATTTAAATTTTTATATGAAAAACTTGTTTTGCTCATATCTCCTAAACTATGCGTCCTAGAGCGAAAAGGAGCTTAATTCATGACCACCCCCTAAAAATCGAAAATTCCATCCAAATCCTGAAAAAATTTAAATTTTTATATGAAAAACTTGTTTTGCTCATATCTCCTAAACTATGCGTCCTAGAGCGAAAAGGAGCTAAATTCATGATCACCCCCAAAAAATCGAAAATTTCTTCCAAATCCTGAAAAAATTGAAATTTTTATATGAAAAACTTGTTTTGCTCATATCTCCTAAACTATACGTCCTAGAGCGAAAAGGAGCTTAATTCATGACCACCCCCAAAATCGAAAATTCCATACAAATCCTGAAAATTTTTAATTTTTTATATGAAAAACTTGTTTTGCTCATATCTCCTAAACTATGCGTCCTAGAGCGAAAAGGAGCTTAATTCATGACCACCCCCAAAAAATCGAAAATTCCATCCAAATCCTGAAAAAATTTAAGTTTTTATATGAAAAACTTGTTTTGCTCATATCTCCTAAACTATGCGTCCTAGAGCGAAAAGGAGCTTAATTCATGACCACCCCCAAAAAATCGAAAATTCCATCCAAATCCTGAAAAAATTGAAATTTTTATATGAAAAACTTATTTTTCTCATATCTCCTAAACTAAGCGTCCTAGAGCGAAAAGGAGATTAATTCATGACCACCCCCAAAAAATCGAAAATTCCATCCAAATCCTGAAAAAATTTAAATTTTTATATGAAAAACTTGTTTTGCTCATATCTCCTAAACTATGCGTCCTAGAGCGAAAAGGAGCTTAATTCATGACCACCCCCTAAAAATCGAAAATTCCATCCAAATCCTGAAAAAATTTAAATTTTTATATGAAAAACTTGTTTTGCTCATATCTCCTAAACTATGCGTCCTAGAGCGAAAAGGAGCTTAATTCATGACCACCCCCAAAAAATCGAAAATTCCCCCAAAAAATCGAAAATTCCATCCAAATCCTGAAAAAATTTAAATTTTTATATGAAAAACTTGTTTTGCTCATATCTCCTAAACTATGCGTCCTAGAGCGAAAAGGAGCTTAATTCATGACCACCCCCAAAAAATCGAAAATTCCTTCCAAATCCTGAAAAAAATTGAAATTTTTATATGAAAAACTTGTTTTGCTCATATCTCCTAAACTATGCGTCCTAGAGCGAAAAGGAGCTTAATTCATGACCACCCCCTAAAAATCGAAAATTCCATCCAAATCCTGAAAAAATTTAAATTTTTATATGAAAAACTTGTTTTGCTCATATCTCCTAAACTATGCGTCCTAGAGCGAAAAGGAGCTAAATTCATGATCACCCCCAAAAAATCGAAAATTTCTTCCAAATCCTGAAAAAATTGAAATTTTTATATGAAAAATTTATTTTTCTCATATCTCCTAAACTATGCGTCCTAGAGCGAAAAGGAGCATAATTCATGACCACCCCCAAAAAATCGAAGATTCCATACAAATCCTGAAAAAATTTAATTTTTTACATGAAAAACTTGTTTTGCTCATATCTCCTAAACTATGCGTCCTAGAGCGAAAAGGAGCTTAATTCATGACCACCCCCAAAAAATCGAAAATTCCATCCAAATCCTGAAAAAATTTAAATTTTTATATGAAAAACTTGTTTTGCTCATATCTCCTAAACTATGCGTCCTAGAGCGAAAAGGAGCTTAATTCATGACCACCCCCAAAAAATCGAAAATTCCTTCCAAATCCTGAAAAAATTTAAATTTTTATATAAAAAACTTGTTTTGCTCATATCTCCTAAACTATGCGTCCTAGAGCGAAAAGGAGCTTAATTCATGACCACCCCCAAAAAATCGAAAATTCCATCCAAATCCTGAAAAAATTTAAATTTTTATATGAAAAACTTGTTTTGCTCATATCTCCTAAACTATGCGTCCTAGAGCGAAAAGGAGCTAAATTCATGATCACCCCCAAAAAGTCGAAAATTCCTTCCAAATCCTGAAAAAATTGAAATTTTTATATGAAAAATTTATTTTGCGTCCTAGAGCGAAAAGGAGCTTAATTCATGACCACCCCAAAAAATCGAAAATTCCAACCAAATCCCGAAAATTCCTTCCAAATCCTGAAAAAATTTAAATTTTTATATGAAAAACTTGTTTTGGAAAGGAGCTTAATTCATGACCACCCCAAAAAATCGAAAATTCCATCCAAATCCTGAAAAAATTGAAATTTTTATATGAAAAACTTGTTTTGCTCATATCTCCTAAACTATGCGTCCTAGAGCGAAAAGGAGCTTAATTCATGACCACCACCAAAAAAATCGAAAAATGAAAAAATTGAAAGTTTTATATGAAAAACTTGTTTTGCTCATATCTCCTAAACTATGCATCCTAGAGCGAAAAAGAGCATAATTCATGCCCACCCCCAAAAAATCGAAAATTCCATCCAAATCCTGAAAAATATCACTTTTTATATGAAAAACTTGTTTTGCTCATATCTCCTAAACTATGCGTCCTAGAGCGTAAAGGAGCTTAAGTCATGACCACCCCCAACAAATCGGAAATCCCTTCCAAATCCTGAAAAAATTGAAATTTTTATATGAAAAACTTGTTTTGCTCATATCTCCTAAACTATGCGTCCTAGAGCGAAAAGGAGCTTAATTCATGACCACCCCCAAAAAATCGAAAATTCCTTCCAAATCCTGAAAAAATTGAAATTTTTATATGAAAAACTTATTTTTCTCATATCTCCTAAACTATGCGTCCTAGAGCGAAAAGGAGCTTAATTCATGACCACCCCCAAAATCGAAAATTCCATACAAATCCTGAAAAAATTTAATTTTTTACATGAAAAACTTGTTTTGCTCATATCTCCTAAACTATGCGTCCTAGAGCGAAAAGGAGCTTAATTCATGACCACCACCAAAAAATCGAAAATTCCCCCAAAAACTCGAAAATTCCATCCAAATCCTGAAAAAATTTAAATTTTTATATGAAAAACTTGTTTTGCTCATATCTCCTAAACTATGCGTCCTAGAGCGAAAAGGAGCTTAATTCATGACCACCCCCAAAAAATCGAAAATTCCATCCAAATCCTGAAAAAATTTAAATTTTTATATGAAAAACTTGTTTTGCTCATATCTCCTAAACTATGCGTCCTAGAGCGAAAAGGAGCTTAATTCATGACCACCCCCAAAAAATCGAAAATTCCTTCCAAATCCTGAAAAAAATTGAAATTTTTATATGAAAAACTTGTTTTGCTCATATCTCCTAAACTATGCGTCCTAGAGCGAAAAGGAGCTTAATTCATGACCACCCCCTAAAAATCGAAAATTCCATCCAAATCCTGAAAAAATTTAAATTTTTATATGAAAAACTTGTTTTGCTCATATCTCCTAAACTATGCGTCCTAGAGCGAAAAGGAGCTAAATTCATGATCACCCCCAAAAAATCGAAAATTTCTTCCAAATCCTGAAAAAATTGAAATTTTTATATGAAAAATTTATTTTTCTCATATCTCCTAAACTATGCGTCCTAGAGCGAAAAGGAGCATAATTCATGACCACCCCCAAAAAATCGATGATTCCATACAAATCCTGAAAAAATTTAATTTTTTACATGAAAAACTTGTTTTGCTCATATCTCCTAAACTATGCGTCCTAGAGCGAAAAGGAGCTTAATTCATGACCACCACCAAAAAAATCGAAAATTCCATCCAAATCCTGAAAAAATTGAAATTTTTATATGAAAAACTTTATTTGGTCATATCTCCTAAACTATGCGTCCTAGAGCGAAAAAGAGCATAATTCATGCCCACCCCCAAAAAATCGAAAATTCCACCCAAATCCTGAAAAATATCACTTTTTATATGAAAAACTTGTTTTGCTCATATCTCCTAAACTATGCGTCCTAGAGCGTAAAGGAGCTTAATTCATGACCACCCCCAACAAATCGAAAATCCCTTCCAAATCCTGAAAAAATTGAAATTTTTATATGAAAAACTTGTTTTGCTCATATCTCCTAAACTATGCGTCCTAGAGCGAAAAGGAGCTTAATTCATGACCACCCCCAAAATCGAAAATTCCATACAAATCCTGAAAAAATTTAAATTTTTACATGAAAAACTTGTTTTGCTCATATCTCCTAAACTATGCGTCCTAGAGCGAAAAGGAGCTTAATTCATGAAAATTCCATCCAAATCCTGAAAAAATTTAAATTTTTATATGAAAAACTTGTTTTGCTCATATCTCCTAAACTATGCGTCCTAGAGCGAAAAGGAGCTTAATTCATGATCGAAAATTCCATCCAAATCCTGAAAAAATTTAAATTTTTATATGAAAAACTTGTTTTGCTCATATCTCCTAAACTATGCGTCCTAGAGCGAAAAGGAGCTTAATTCATGACCACCCCCAAAAAATCGAAAATTCCTTCCAAATCCTGAAAAAAATTGAAATTTTTATATGAAAAACTTGTTTTGCTCATATCTCCTAAACTATGCGTCCTAGAGCGAAAAGGAGCTAAATTCATGATCACCCCCAAAAAATCGAAAATTTCTTCCAAATCCTAAAAAAATTGAAATTTTTATATGAAAAATTTATTTTTCTCATATCTCCTAAACTATGCGTCCTAGAGCGAAAAGGAGCATAATTCATGACCACCCCCAAAAAATCGAAGATTCCATACAAATCCTGAAAAAATTTAATTTTTTACATGAATAACTTGTTTTGCTCATATCTCCTAAACTATGCGTCCTAGAGCGAAAAGGAGCTTAATTCATGACCACCCCCAAAAAATCGAAAAATTTTTATATGAAAAATTTATTTTGCGTCCTAGAGCGAAAAGGAGCTTAATTCATGACCACCCCAAAAAATCGAAAATTCCTTCCAAATCCTGAAAAAATTTAAATTTTTATATGAAAAATTTGTTTTGCTCATATCACCTAAACTATGCGTCCTAGAGCGAAAAGGAGCTTAATTCATGATCGAAAATTCCATCCAAATCCTGAAAAAATTTAAATTTTTATATGAAAAACTTGTTTTGCTCATATCTCCTAAACTATGCGTCCTAGAGCGAAAAGGAGCTTAATTCATGACCACCCCCAAAAAATCGAAAATTCCTTCCAAATCCTGAAAAAATTGAAATTTTTATATGAAAAACTTGTTTTGCTCATATCTCCTAAACTATGCGTCCTAGAGCGAAAAGGAGCTAAATTCATGATCACCCCCAAAAAATCGAAAATTTCTTCCAAATCCTGAAAAAATTGAAATTTTTATATGAAAAATTTATTTTTCTCATATCTCCTAAACTATGCGTCCTAGAGCGAAAAGGAGCATAATTCATGACCACCCCCAAAAAATCGAAGATTCCATACAAATCCTGAAAAAATTTAATTTTTTACATGAATAACTTGTTTTGCTCATATCTCCTAAACTATGCGTCCTAGAGCGAAAAGGAGCTTAATTCATGACCACCCCCAAAAAATCGAAAAATTTTTATATGAAAAATTTATTTTGCGTCCTAGAGCGAAAAGGAGCTTAATTCATGACCACCCCAAAAAAATCGAAAATTCCATCCAAATCCTGAGAAAATTGAAATTTTTATATGAAAAACTTGTTGTGCTCATATCTCCTAAACTATGCGTCCTAGAGCGAAAAGGAGCTTAATTCATGACCACCCCCAAAAAATCGAAAATTCCATCCAAATCCCGAAAATTCCTTCCAAATCCTGAAAAAATTTAAATTTTTATATGAAAAATTTGTTTTGCTCATATCTCCTAAACTATGCGTCCTAGAGCGAAAAGGAGCTTAATTCATGACCACCCCCTAAAAATCGAAAATTCCATCCAAATCCTGAAAAAATTGAAATTTTTATATGAAAAACTTGTTTTGCTCATATCTCCTAAACTATGCGTCCTAGAGCGAAAAGGAGCTTAATTCATGACCACCACCAAAAAAATCGAAAATTCCTTCCAATCCTGAAAAAATTGAAAGTTTTATATGAAAAACTTTATTTGGTCATATCTCCTAAACTATGCGTCCTAGAGCGAAAAAGAGCATAATTCATGCCCACCCCCAAAAAATCGAAAATTCCATCCAAATCCTGAAAAATATCACTTTTTATATGAAAAACTTGTTTTGCTCATATCTCCTAAACTATGCGTCCTAGAGCGTAAAGGAGCTTAATTCATGACCACCCCCAACAAATCGAAAATCCCTTCCAAATCCTGAAAAAATTGAAATTTTTATATGAAAAACTTGTTTTGCTCATATCTCCTAAACTATGCGTCCTACAGCGAAAAGGAGCTTAATTCATGACCACCCCCAAAAAATCGAAAATTCCTTCCAAATCCTGAAAAATTGAAATTTTTATATGAAAAACTTGTTTTGCTCATATCTCCTAAACTATGCGTCCTAGAGCGAAAAGGAGCTTAATTCATGACCACCCCCAAAATCGAAAATTGCATACAAATCCTGAAAAAATTTAATTTTTTACATGAAAAACTTGTTTTGCTCATATCTCCTAAACTATGCGTCCTAGAGCGAAAAGGAGCTTAATTCATGACCACCCCCAATAAATCGTAAATTCCTTCCAAATCCTGAAAAAATTTAAATTTTTATATGAAAAACTTGTTTTGCTCATATCTCCTAAACTATGCGTCCTAGAGCGAAAAGGAGCTTAATTCATGACCACCCCCAATAAATCGAAAATTCCTTCCAAATCCTGAAAAAATTTAAATTTTTATATGAAAAACTTGTTTTGCTCATATCTCCTAAACTATGCGTCCTAGAGCGAAAAGGAGCTTAATTCATGATCGAAAATTCCATCCAAATCCTGAAAAAATTTAAATTTTTATATGAAAAACTTGTTTTGCTCATATCTCCTAAACTATGCGTCCTAGAGCGAAAAGGAGCTTAATTCATGACCACCCCCAAAAAATCGAAAATTCCTTCCAAATCCTGAAAAAATTGAAATTTTTATATGAAAAACTTGTTTTGCTCATATCTCCTAAACTATGCGTCCTAGAGCGAAAAGGAGCTAAATTCATGACCACCCCCAAAAAATCGAAAATTCCATCCAAATCCCGAAAATTCCTTCCAAATCCTGAAAAAATTTAAATTTTTATATGAAAAACTTGTTTTGCTCATATCTCCTAAACTATGCGTCCTAGAGCGAAAAGGAGCTTAATTCATGACCACCCCCAAAAAATCGAAAAATTTTTATACGAAAAATTTATTTTGCGTCCTAGAGCGAAAAGGAGCTTAATTCATGACCACCCCAAAAAATCGAAAATTCCATCCAAATCCTGAGAAAATTGAAATTTTTATATGAAAAACTTGTTTTGCTCATATCTCCTAAACTATGCGTCCTAGAGCGAAAAGGAGCTTAATTCATGACCACCCCCAAAAAATCGAAAATTCAATCCAAATCCCGAAAATTCCTTCCAAATCCTGAAAAAATTTAAATTTTTATATGAAAAACTTGTTTTGCTCATATCTCCTAAACTATGCGTCCTAGAGCGAAAAGGAGCTTAATTCATGACCACCCCCTAAAAATCGAAAATTCCATCCAAATCCTGAAAAAATTGAAATTTTTATATGAAAAACTTGTTTTGCTCATATCTCCTAAACTATGCGTCCTAGAGCGAAAAGGAGCTTAATTCATGACCACCACCAAAAAAATCGAAAATTCCTTCCAATCCTGAAAAAATTGAAAGTTTTATATGAAAAACTTTATTTGGTCATATCTCCTAAACTATGCGTCCTAGAGCGAAAAAGAGCATAATTCATGCCCACCCCCAAAAAATCGAAAATTCCATCCAAATCCTGAAAAATATCACTTTTTATATGAAAAACTTGTTTTGCTCATATCTCCTAAACTATGCGTCCTAGAGCGTAAAGGAGCTTAATTCATGACCACCCCCAACAAATCGAAAATCCCTTCCAAATCCTGAAAAAATTGAAATTTTTATATGAAAAACTTGTTTTGCTCATATCTCCTAAACTATGCGTCCTAGAGCGAAAAGGAGCTTAATTCATGACCACCCCCAAAATCGAAAATTCCATACAAATCCTGAAAAAATTTAATTTTTTACATGAAAAACTTGTTTTGCTCATATCTCCTAAACTATGCGTCCTAGAGCGAAAAGGAGCTTAATTCATGACCACCCCCAAAAAATCGAAAATTCCATCCAAATCCTGAAAAAATTTAAATTTTTATATGAAAAACTTGTTTTGCTCATATCTCCTAAACTATGCGTCCTAGAGCGAAAAGGAGCTTAATTCATGACCACCCCCAAAAAATCGAAAATTCCTTCCAAATCCTGAAAAAATTGAAATTTTTATATGAAAAACTTGTTTTGCTCATATCTCCTAAACTATGCGTCCTAGAGCGAAAAGGAGTTTAATTCATGACCACCCCCAATAAATCGAAAATTCCTTCCAAATCCTGAAAAAATTTAAATTTTTATATGAAAAACTTGTTTTGCTCATATCTCCTAAACTATGCGTCCTAGAGCGAAAAGGAGCTTAATTCATGACCACCCCCAAAAAATCGAAAGTTCCATCCAAATCCTGAAAAAATTTAAATTTTTATATGAAAAACTTGTTTTGCTCATATCTCCTAAACTATACGTCCTAGAGCGAAAAGGAGCTTAATTCATGACCACCCCCAAAAAATCGAAAATTCCATCCAAATCCTGAAAAAATTTAAATTTTTATATGAAAAACTTGTTTTGCTCATATCTCCTAAACTATGCGTCCTAGAGCGAAAAGGAGCTTAATTCATGACCACCCCCAAAAAATCGAAAATTCCATCCAAATCCTGAAAAAATTGAAATTTTTATATGAAAAACTTGTTTTGCTCATATCTCCTAAACTATGCGTCCTAGAGCGAAAAGGAGCTTAATTCATGACCACCCCCAAAAAATCGAAAATTCCTTCCAAATCCTGAAAAAATTGAAATTTTTATATGAAAAACTTGTTTTGCTCATATCTCCTAAACTATGCGTCCTAGAGCGAAAAGGAGCTTAATTCATGACCACCCCCAAAAAATCGAAAATTCCATCCAAATCCTGAAAAAATTTAAATTTTTATATGAAAAACTTGTTTTGCTCATATCTCCTAAACTATGCGTCCTAGAGCGAAAAGGAGCTTAATTCATGACCACCCCCAATAAATCGAAAATTCCTTCCAAATCCTGAAAAAATTTAAATTTTTATATGAAAAACTTGTTTTGCTCATATCTCCTAAACTATGCGTCCTAGAGCGAAAAGGAGCTTAATTCATGACCACCCCAAAAAATCGAAAATTCCATCCAAATCCTGAAAAAATTTAAATTTTTATATGAAAAACTTGTTTTGCTCATATCTCCTAAACTATGCGTCCTAGAGCGAAAAGGAGCTTAATTCATGACCACCCCCAAAAAATCGAAAATTCCTTCCAAATCCTGAAAAAATTGAAATTTTTATATGAAAAACTTGTTTTGCTCATATCTCCTAAACTATGCGTCCTAGAGCGAAAAGGAGCTAAATTCATGATCACCCCCAAAAAATCGAAAATTTCTTCCAAATCCTGAAAAAATTGAAATTTTTATATGAAAAATTTATTTTTCTCATATCTCCTAAACTATGCGTCCTAGAGCGAAAAGGAGCATAATTCATGACCACCCCCAAAAAATCGAAGATTCCATACAAATCCTGAAAAAATTTAATTTTTTACATGAAAAACTTGTTTTGCTCATATCTCCTAAACTATGCGTCCTAGAGCGAAAAGGAGCTTAATTCATGACCACCCCCAAAAAATCGAAAATTCCATCCAAATCCTGAAAAAATTTAAATTTTTATACGAAAAACTTGTTTTGCTCATATCTCCTAAACTATGCGTCCTAGAGCGAAAAGGAGCTTAATTCATGACCACCCCCAAAAAATCGAAAATTCCTTCCAAATCCTGAAAAAATTGAAATTTTTATATGCAATACTTGTTTTGCTCATATCTCCTAAACTATGCGTCCTAGAGCGAAAAGGAGCTAAATTCATGATCACCCCCAAAAAATCGAAAATTTCTTCCAAATCCTGAAAAAATTGAAATTTTTATATGAAAAATTTATTTTTCTCATATCTCCTAAACTATGCGTCCTAGAGCGAAAAGGAGCATAATTCATGACCACCCCCAAAAAATCGAAGATTCCATACAAATCCTGAAAAAATTTAATTTTTTACATGAAAAACTTGTTTTGCTCATATCTCCTAAACTATGCGTCCTAGAGCGAAAAGGAGCTTAATTCATGACCACCCCCAAAAAATCGAAAATTCCATCCAAATCCTGAAAAAATTTAAATTTTTATATGAAAAACTTGTTTTGCTCATATCTCCTAAACTATGCGTCCTAGAGCGAAAAGGAGCTTAATTCATGACCACCCCCAAAAAATCGAAAGTTCCATCCAAATCCTGAAAAAATTTAAATTTTTATATGAAAAACTTGTTTTGCTCATATCTCCTAAACTATACGTCCTAGAGCGAAAAGGAGCTTAATTCATGACCACCCCCAAAAAATCGAAAATTCCTTCCAAATCCTGAAAAAATTTAAATTTTTATATGAAAAACTTGTTTTGCTCATATCTCCTAAACTATGCGTCCTAGAGCGAAAAGGAGCTTAATTCATGACCACCCCCAAAAAATCGAAAATTCCATCCAAATCCTGAAAAAATTGAAATTTTTATATGAAAAACTTGTTTTGCTCATATCTCCTAAACTATGCGTCCTAGAGCGAAAAGGAGCTTAATTCATGACCACCCCCAAAAAATCGAAAATTCCTTCCAAATCCTGAAAAAATTGAAATTTTTATATGAAAAACTTGTTTTGCTCATATCTCCTAAACTATGCGTCCTAGAGCGAAAAGGAGCTTAATTCATGACCACCCCCAAAAAATCGAAAATTCCATCCAAATCCTGAAAAAATTTAAATTTTTATATGAAAAACTTGTTTTGCTCATATCTCCTAAACTATGCGTCCTAGAGCGAAAAGGAGCTTAATTCATGACCACCCCCAATAAATCGAAAATTCCTTCCAAATCCTGAAAAAATTTAAATTTTTATATGAAAAACTTGTTTTGCTCATATCTCCTAAACTATGCGTCCTAGAGCGAAAAGGAGCTTAATTCATGACCACCCCAAAAAATCGAAAATTCCATCCAAATCCTGAAAAAATTTAAATTTTTATATGAAAAACTTGTTTTGCTCATATCTCCTAAACTATGCGTCCTAGAGCGAAAAGGAGCTTAATTCATGACCACCCCCAAAAAATCGAAAATTCCTTCCAAATCCTGAAAAAATTGAAATTTTTATATGAAAAACTTGTTTTGCTCATATCTCCTAAACTATGCGTCCTAGAGCGAAAAGGAGCTAAATTCATGATCACCCCCAAAAAATCGAAAATTTCTTCCAAATCCTGAAAAAATTGAAATTTTTATATGAAAAATTTATTTTTCTCATATCTCCTAAACTATGCGTCCTAGAGCGAAAAGGAGCATAATTCATGACCACCCCCAAAAAATCGAAGATTCCATACAAATCCTGAAAAAATTTAATTTTTTACATGAAAAACTTGTTTTGCTCATATCTCCTAAACTATGCGTCCTAGAGCGAAAAGGAGCTTAATTCATGACCACCCCCAAAAAATCGAAAATTCCATCCAAATCCTGAAAAAATTTAAATTTTTATACGAAAAACTTGTTTTGCTCATATCTCCTAAACTATGCGTCCTAGAGCGAAAAGGAGCTTAATTCATGACCACCCCCAAAAAATCGAAAATTCCTTCCAAATCCTGAAAAAATTGAAATTTTTATATGCAATACTTGTTTTGCTCATATCTCCTAAACTATGCGTCCTAGAGCGAAAAGGAGCTAAATTCATGATCACCCCCAAAAAATCGAAAATTTCTTCCAAATCCTGAAAAAATTGAAATTTTTATATGAAAAATTTATTTTTCTCATATCTCCTAAACTATGCGTCCTAGAGCGAAAAGGAGCATAATTCATGACCACCCCCAAAAAATCGAAGATTCCATACAAATCCTGAAAAAATTTAATTTTTTACATGAAAAACTTGTTTTGCTCATATCTCCTAAACTATGCGTCCTAGAGCGAAAAGGAGCTTAATTCATGACCACCCCCAAAAAATCGAAAATTCCATCCAAATCCTGAAAAAATTTAAATTTTTATATGAAAAACTTGTTTTGCTCATATCTCCTAAACTATGCGTCCTAGAGCGAAAAGGAGCATAATTCATGACCACCCCCAAAAAATCGAAAATTCCATACAAATCCTGAAAAAATTTAATTTTTTACATGAAAAACTTGTTTTGCTCATATCTCCTAAACTATGCGTCCTAGAGCGAAAAGGAGCTTAATTCATGACCACCCCCAAAAAATCGAAAATTCCATCCAAATCCTGAAAAAATTGAAATTTTTATATGAAAAACTTGTTTTGCTCATATCTCCTAAACTATGCGTCCTAGAGCGAAAAGGAGCTTAATTCATGACCACTCCCAAAAAATCGAAAATTCCATCCAAATCCCGAAAATTCCTTCCAAATCCTGAAAAAATTTATATTTTTATATGAAAAATTTTTTTGCTCATATCTCCTAAACTATGCGTCCTAGAGCGAAAAGGAGCTTAATTCATGACCACCCCCTAAAAATCGAAAATTCCATCCAAATCCTGAAAAAATTGAAATTTTTATATGAAAAACTTGTTTTGCTCATATCTCCTAAACTATGCGTCCTAGAGCGAAAAGGAGCTTAATTCATGACCACCCCCAAAAAATCGAAAATTCCTTCCAAATCCTGAAAAAATGTAAATTTTTATATGAAAAATTTATTTTGCGTCCTAGAGCGAAAAGGAGCTTAATTCATGATCACCCCAAAAAAATCGAAAATTCCATCCAAATCCTGAAAAAATTGAAATTTTTATATGAAAAACTTGTTTTGCTCATATCTCCTAAACTATGCGTCCTAGAGCGAAAAGGAGCTTAATTCATGACCACCACCAAAAAAATCGAAAATTACTTCCAATCCTGAAAAAATTGAAAGTTTTATAAGAAAAACTTGTTTTGCTCATATCTCCTAAACTATGCGTCCTAGAGCGAAAAAGAGCATAATTCATGCCCACCCCCAAAAAATCGAAAATTCCATCCAAATCCTGAAACATATCACTTTTTATATGAAAAGCTTGTTTTGCTCATATCTCCTAAACTATGCGTCCAGAGCGTAAAGGAGCTTAATTCATGACCACCCCCAACAAATCGAAAATCCCTTCCAAATCCTGCAAAAATTGAAATTTTTATATGAAAAACTTGTTTTGCTCATATCTCCTAAACTATGCGTCCTAGAGCGAAAAGGAGCATAATTCATGACCACCCCCAAAAAATCGAAAATTCCATACAAATCCTGAAAAAATTTAATTTTTTACATGAAAAACTTGTTTTGCTCATATCTCCTAAACTATGCGTCCTAGAGCGAAAAGGAGCTTAATTCATGACCACCCCCAAAAAATCGAAAATTCCATCCAAATCCTGAAAAAATTGAAATTTTTATATGAAAAACTTATTTTTCTCATATCTCCTAAACTATGCGTCCTAGAGCGAAAAGGAGCATAATTCATGACCACCCCCAAAAAATCGAAAATTCCATACAAATCCTGAAAAAATATAATTTTTTACATGAAAAACTTGTTTTGCTCATATCTCCTAAACTATGCGTCCTAGAGCGAAAAAGAGCATAATTCATGCCCACCCCCAAAAAATCGAAAATTCCATCCAAATCCTGAAAAATATCACTTTTTATATGAAAAACTTGTTTTGCTCATATCTCCTAAACTATGCGTCCTAGAGCGTAAAGGAGCTTAATTCATGACCACCCCCAACAAATCGAAAATCCCTTCCAAATCCTGAAAAAATTGAAATTTTTATATGAAAAACTTGTTTTGCTCATATCTCCTAAACTATGCGTCCTAGAGCGAAAAGGAGCTTAATTCATGACCACCCCCAAAATCGAAAATTCCATACAAATCCTGAAAAAATTTAATTTTTTACATGAAAAACTTGTTTTGCTCATATCTCCTAAACTATGCGTCCTAGAGCGAAAAGGAGCTTAATTCATGAAAATTCCATCCAAATCCTGAAAAAATTTAAATTTTTATATGAAAAACTTGTTTTGCTCATATCTCCTAAACTATGCGTCCTAGAGCGAAAAGGAGCTTAATTCATGACCACCCCCAAAAAATCGAAAATTCCTTCCAAATCCTGAAAAAATTTAAATTTTTATATGAAAAACTTGTTTTGCTCATATCTCCTAAACTATGCGTCCTAGAGCGAAAAGGAGCTTAATTCATGACCACCCCCAAAAAATCGAAAATTCCATCCAAATCCTGAAAAAATTTAAATTTTTATATGAAAAACTTGTTTTGCTCATATCTCCTAAACTATGCGTCCTAGAGCGAAAAGGAGCTTAATTCATGACCACCCCCAAAAAATCGAAAATTCCTTCCAAATCCTGAAAAAATTGAAATTTTTATATGAAAAACTTGTATTGCTCATATCTCCTAAACTATGCGTCCTAGAGCGAAAAGGAGCTAAATTCATGATCACCCCCAAAAAATCGAAAATTTCTTCCAAATCCTGAAAAAATTGAAATTTTTATATGAAAAATTTATTTTTCTCATATCTCCTAAACTATGCGTCCTAGAGCGAAAAGGAGCATAATTCATGACCACCCCCAAAAAATCGAAGATTCCATACAAATCCTGAAAAAATTTAATTTTTTACATGAAAAACTTGTTTTGCTCATATCTCCTAAACTATGCGTCCTAGAGCGAAAAGGAGCTTAATTCATGACCACCCCCAAAAAATCGAAAATACCATCCAAATCCTGAAAAAATTTAAATTTTTATATGAAAAACTTGTTTTGCTCATATCTCCTAAACTATGCGTCCTAGAGCGAAAAGGAGCTTAATTCATGACCACCCCCAAAAAATCGAAAATTCCTTCCAAATCCTGAAAAAATTGAAATTTTTATATGAAAAACTTGTTTTGCTCATATCTCCTAAACTATGCGTCCTAGAGCGAAAAGGAGCTAAATTCATGATCACCCCCAAAAAATCGAAAATTTCTTCCAAATCCTGAAAAAATTGAAATTTTTATATGAAAAATTTATTTTTCTCATATCTCCTAAACTATGCGTCCTAGAGCGAAAAGGAGCATAATTCATGACCACCCCCAAAAAATCGAAGATTCCATACAAATCCTGAAAAAGGAGCTTAATTCATGACCACCCCCAAAAAATCGAAAATTCCTTCCAAATCCTGAAAAAATGTAAATTTTTATATGAAAAATTTATTTTGCGTCCTAGAGCGAAAAGGAGCTTAATTCATGATCACCCCAAAAAAATCGAAAATTCCATCCAAATCCTGAAAAAATTGAAATTTTTATATGAAAAACTTGTTTTGCTCATATCTCCTAAACTATGCGTCCTAGAGCGAAAAGGAGCTTAATTCATGACCACCACCAAAAAAATCGAAAATTCCTTCCAATCCTGAAAAAATTGAAAGTTTTATAAGAAAAACTTGTTTTGCTCATATCTCCTAAACTATGCGTCCTAGAGCGAAAAAGAGCATAATTCATGCCCACCCCCAAAAAATCGAAAATTCCATCCAAATCCTGAAACATATCACTTTTTATATGAAAAGCTTGTTTTGCTCATATCTCCTAAACTATGCGTCCAGAGCGTAAAGGAGCTTAATTCATGACCACCCCCAACAAATCGAAAATCCCTTCCAAATCCTGCAAAAATTGAAATTTTTATATGAAAAACTTGTTTTGCTCATATCTCCTAAACTATGCGTCCTAGAGCGAAAAGGAGCATAATTCATGACCACCCCCAAAAAATCGAAAATTCCATACAAATCCTGAAAAAATTTAATTTTTTACATGAAAAACTTGTTTTGCTCATATCTCCTAAACTATGCGTCCTAGAGCGAAAAGGAGCTTAATTCATGACCACCCCCAAAAAATCGAAAATTCCATCCAAATCCTGAAAAAATTGAAATTTTTATATGAAAAACTTATTTTTCTCATATCTCCTAAACTATGCGTCCTAGAGCGAAAAGGAGCATAATTCATGACCACCCCCAAAAAATCGAAAATTCCATACAAATCCTGAAAAAATATAATTTTTTACATGAAAAACTTGTTTTGCTCATATCTCCTAAACTATGCGTCCTAGAGCGAAAAAGAGCATAATTCATGCCCACCCCCAAAAAATCGAAAATTCCATCCAAATCCTGAAAAATATCACTTTTTATATGAAAAACTTGTTTTGCTCATATCTCCTAAACTATGCGTCCTAGAGCGTAAAGGAGCTTAATTCATGACCACCCCCAACAAATCGAAAATCCCTTCCAAATCCTGAAAAAATTGAAATTTTTATATGAAAAACTTGTTTTGCTCATATCTCCTAAACTATGCGTCCTAGAGCGAAAAGGAGCTTAATTCATGACCACCCCCAAAATCGAAAATTCCATACAAATCCTGAAAAAATTTAATTTTTTACATGAAAAACTTGTTTTGCTCATATCTCCTAAACTATGCGTCCTAGAGCGAAAAGGAGCTTAATTCATGAAAATTCCATCCAAATCCTGAAAAAATTTAAATTTTTATATGAAAAACTTGTTTTGCTCATATCTCCTAAACTATGCGTCCTAGAGCGAAAAGGAGCTTAATTCATGACCACCCCCAAAAAATCGAAAATTCCTTCCAAATCCTGAAAAAATTTTAATTTTTATATGAAAAACTTGTTTTGCTCATATCTCCTAAACTATGCGTCCTAGAGCGAAAAGGAGCTTAATTCATGACCACCCCCAAAAAATCGAAAATTCCATCCAAATCCTGAAAAAATTTAAATTTTTATATGAAAAACTTGTTTTGCTCATATCTCCTAAACTATGCGTCCTAGAGCGAAAAGGAGCTTAATTCATGACCACCCCCAAAAAATCGAAAATTCCTTCCAAATCCTGAAAAAATTGAAATTTTTATATGAAAAACTTGTATTGCTCATATCTCCTAAACTATGCGTCCTAGAGCGAAAAGGAGCTAAATTCATGATCACCCCCAAAAAATCGAAAATTTCTTCCAAATCCTGAAAAAATTGAAATTTTTATATGAAAAATTTATTTTTCTCATATCTCCTAAACTATGCGTCCTAGAGCGAAAAGGAGCATAATTCATGACCACCCCCAAAAAATCGAAGATTCCATACAAATCCTGAAAAAATTTAATTTTTTACATGAAAAACTTGTTTTGCTCATATCTCCTAAACTATGCGTCCTAGAGCGAAAAGGAGCTTAATTCATGACCACCCCCAAAAAATCGAAAATACCATCCAAATCCTGAAAAAATTTAAATTTTTATATGAAAAACTTGTTTTGCTCATATCTCCTAAACTATGCGTCCTAGAGCGAAAAGGAGCTTAATTCATGACCACCCCCAAAAAATCGAAAATTCCTTCCAAATCCTGAAAAAATTGAAATTTTTATATGAAAAACTTGTTTTGCTCATATCTCCTAAACTATGCGTCCTAGAGCGAAAAGGAGCTAAATTCATGATCACCCCCAAAAAATCGAAAATTTCTTCCAAATCCTGAAAAAATTGAAATTTTTATATGAAAAATTTATTTTTCTCATATCTCCTAAACTATGCGTCCTAGAGCGAAAAGGAGCATAATTCATGACCACCCCCAAAAAATCGAAGATTCCATACAAATCCTGAAAAAATTTAATTTTTTACATGAAAAACTTGTTTTGCTCATATCTCCTAAACTATGCGTCCTAGAGCGAAAAGGAGCTTCATTCATGACCACCCCCAAAAAATCGAAAATTCCATCCAAATCCTGAAAAAATTTAAATTTTTATATGAAAAACTTGTTTTGCTCATATCTCCTAAACTATGCGTCCTAGAGCGAAAAGGAGCTTAATTCATGACCACCCCCAAAAAATCGAAAATTCCTTCCAAATCCTGAAAAAATTGAAATTTTTATATGAAAAACTTGTTTTGCTCATATCTCCTAAACTATGCGTCCTAGAGCGAAAAGGAGCTTAATTCATGACCACCCCCAAAAAATCGAAAATTCCATCCAAATCCTGAAAAAATTGAAATTTTTATATGAAAAACTTATTTTTCTCATATCTCCTAAACTATGCGTCCTAGAGCGAAAAGGAGCATAATTCATGACCACCCCCAAAAAATCGAAAATTCCATACAAATCCTGAAAAAATTTAATTTTTTACATGAAAAACTTGTTTTGCTCATATCTCCTAAACTATGCGTCCTAGAGCGAAAAGGAGCTTAATTCATGACCACCCCCTAAAAATCGAAAATTCCATCCAAATCCTGAAAAAATTGAAATTTTTATATGAAAAACTTGTTTTGCTCATATCTCCTAAACTATGCGTCCTAGAGCGAAAAGGAGCTTAATTCATGATCACCCCCAAAAAATCGAAAATTCCTTCCAAATCCTGAAAAAATTTAAATTTTTATATGAAAAATTTATTTTGCGTCCTAGAGCGAAAAGGAGCTTAATTCATGATCACCCCAAAAAAATCGAAAATTCCATCCAAATCCTGAAAAAATTGAAATTTTTATATGAAAAACTTGTTTTGCTAATATCTCCTAAACTATGCGTCCTAGAGCGAAAAAGAGCATAATTCATGCCCACCCCCAAAAAATCGAAAATTCCATCCAAATCCTGAAAAAATTGAAATTTTTATATGAAAAACTTGTTTTGCTCATATCTCCTAAACTATGCGTCCTACAGCGAAAAGGAGCTTAATTCATGACCACCCCCAAAAAATCGAAAATTCCTTCCAAATCCTGAAAAAATTGAAATTTTTATATGAAAAACTTGTGTTGCTCATATCTCCTAAACTATGCGTCCTAGAGCGAAAAGGAGCTTAATTCATGACCACCCCCAAAAAATCGAAAATTCCATCCAAATCCTGAAAAAATTTAAATTTTTATATGAAAAACTTATTTTTCTCATATCTCCTAAACTATGCGTCCTAGAGCGAAAAGGAGCATAATTCATGACCACCCCCAAAAAATCGAAAATTCCATACAAATCCTGAAAAAATTTAATTTTTTACATGAAAAACTTGTTTTGCTCATATCTCCTAAACTATGCGTCCTAGAGCGAAAAGGAGCTTAATTCATGACCACCCCCAAAAAATCGAAAATTCCATCCAAATCCTGAAAAAATTTAAATTTTTATATGAAAAACTTGTTTTGCTCATATCTCCTAAACTATGCGTCCTAGAGCGAAAAGGAGATTAATTCATGACCACCCCCTAAAAATCGAAAATTCCATCCAAATCCTGAAAAAATTGAAATTTTTATATGAAAAACTTGTTTTGCTCATATCTCCTAAACTATGCGTCCTAGAGCGAAAAGGAGCTTAATTCATGATCACCCCCAAAAAATCGAAAATTCCTTCCAAATCCTGAAAAAATTTAAATTTTTATATGAAAAATTTATTTTGCGTCCTAGAGCGAAAAGGAGCTTAATTCATGATCACCCCAAAAAAATCGAAAATTCCATCCAAATCCTGAAAAAATTGAAATTTTTATATGAAAAACTTGTTTTGCTCATATCTCCTAAACTATGCGTCCTAGAGCGAAAAGGAGCTTAATTCATGACCACCACCAAAAAAATCGAAAATTCCTTCCAATCCTGAAAAAATTGAAAGTTTTATAAGAAAAACTTGTTTTGCTCATATCTCCTAAACTATGCGTCCTAGAGCGAAAAAGAGCTTAATTATTGCCCACCCCCAAAAAATCGAAAATTCCTTCCAAATCCTGAAAAAATTTAAATTTTTATATGAAAAATTTATTTTGCGTCCTAGAGCGAAAAGGAGCTTAATTCATGACCACCCCCAAAAAATCGAAAATTCCGTCCAAATCCTGAAAAAATTTAAATTTTTATATGAAAAACTTGTTTTGCTCATATCTCCTAAACTATGCGTCCTAGAGCGAAAAGGAGCTTAATTCATGACCACCCCCAAAATCGAAAATTCCATACAAATCCTGAAAAAATTTAATTTTTTACATGAAAAACTTGTTTTGCTCATATCTCCTAAACTATGCGTCCTAGAGCGAAAAGGAGCTTAATTCATGAAAATTCCATCCAAATCCTGAAAAAATTTAAATTTTTATATGAAAAACTTGTTTTGCTCATATCTCCTAAACTATGCGTCCTAGAGCGAAAAGGAGCTTAATTCATGACCACCCCCAAAAAATCGAAAATTCCTTCCAAATCCTGAAAAAATTTAAATTTTTATATGAAAAACTTGTTTTGCTCATATCTCCTAAACTATGCGTCCTAGAGCGAAAAGGAGCTTAATTCATGACCACCCCCAAAAAATCGAAAATTCCATCCAAATCCTGAAAAAATTTAAATTTTTATATGAAAAACTTGTTTTGCTCATATCTCCTAAACTATGCGTCCTAGAGCGAAAAGGAGCTTAATTCATGACCACCCCCAAAAAATCGAAAATTCCTTCCAAATCCTGAAAAAATTGAAATTTTTATATGAAAAACTTGTATTGCTCATATCTCCTAAACTATGCGTCCTAGAGCGAAAAGGAGCTAAATTCATGATCACCCCCAAAAAATCGAAAATTTCTTCCAAATCCTGAAAAAATTGAAATTTTTATATGAAAAATTTATTTTTCTCATATCTCCTAAACTATGCGTCCTAGAGCGAAAAGGAGCATAATTCATGACCACCCCCAAAAAATCGAAGATTCCATACAAATCCTGAAAAAATTTAATTTTTTACATGAAAAACTTGTTTTGCTCATATCTCCTAAACTATGCGTCCTAGAGCGAAAAGGAGCTTAATTCATGACCACCCCCAAAAAATCGAAAATACCATCCAAATCCTGAAAAAATTTAAATTTTTATATGAAAAACTTGTTTTGCTCATATCTCCTAAACTATGCGTCCTAGAGCGAAAACGAGCTTAATTCATGACCACCCCCAAAAAATCGAAAATTCCTTCCAAATCCTGAAAAAATTGAAATTTTTATATGAAAAACTTGTTTTGCTCATATCTCCTAAACTATGCGTCCTAGAGCGAAAAGGAGCTAAATTCATGATCACCCCCAAAAAATCGAAAATTTCTTCCAAATCCTGAAAAAATTGAAATTTTTATATGAAAAATTTATTTTTCTCATATCTCCTAAACTATGCGTCCTAGAGCGAAAAGGAGCATAATTCATGACCACCCCCAAAAAATCGAAGATTCCATACAAATCCTGAAAAAATTTAATTTTTTACATGAAAAACTTGTTTTGCTCATATCTCCTAAACTATGCGTCCTAGAGCGAAAAGGAGCTTAATTCATGACCACCCCCAAAAAATCGAAAATTCCATCCAAATCCTGAAAAAATTTAAATTTTTATATGAAAAACTTGTTTTGCTCATATCTCCTAAACTATGCGTCCTAGAGCGAAAAGGAGCTTAATTCATGACCACCCCCAAAAAATCGAAAATTCCTTCCAAATCCTGAAAAAATTGAAATTTTTATATGAAAAACTTGTATTGCTCATATCTCCTAAACTATGCGTCCTAGAGCGAAAAGGAGCTAAATTCATGATCACCCCCAAAAAATCGAAAATTTCTTCCAAATCCTGAAAAAATTGAAATTTTTATATGAAAAATTTATTTTTCTCATATCTCCTAAACTATGCGTCCTAGAGCGAAAAGGAGCATAATTCATGACCACCCCCAAAAAATCGAAGATTCCATACAAATCCTGAAAAAATTTAATTTTTTACATGAAAAACTTGTTTTGCTCATATCTCCTAAACTATGCGTCCTAGAGCGAAAAGGAGCTTAATTCATGACCACCCCCAAAAAATCGAAAATACCATCCAAATCCTGAAAAAATTTAAATTTTTATATGAAAAACTTGTTTTGCTCATATCTCCTAAACTATGCGTCCTAGAGCGAAAACGAGCTTAATTCATGACCACCCCCAAAAAATCGAAAATTCCTTCCAAATCCTGAAAAAATTGAAATTTTTATATGAAAAACTTGTTTTGCTCATATCTCCTAAACTATGCGTCCTAGAGCGAAAAGGAGCTAAATTCATGATCACCCCCAAAAAATCGAAAATTTCTTCCAAATCCTGAAAAAATTGAAATTTTTATATGAAAAATTTATTTTTCTCATATCTCCTAAACTATGCGTCCTAGAGCGAAAAGGAGCATAATTCATGACCACCCCCAAAAAATCGAAGATTCCATACAAATCCTGAAAAAATTTAATTTTTTACATGAAAAACTTGTTTTGCTCATATCTCCTAAACTATGCGTCCTAGAGCGAAAAGGAGCTTCATTCATGACCACCCCCAAAAAATCGAAAATTCATTCCAAATCCTGAAAAAATTTAAATTTTTATATGAAAAACTTGTTTTGCTCATATCTCCTAAACTATGCGTCCTAGAGCGAAAAGGAGCTTAATTCATGACCACCCCCAAAAAATCGAAAATTCCTTCCAAATCCTGAAAAAATTTAAATTTTTATATGAAAAACTTGTTTTGCTCATATCTCCTAAACTATGCGTCCTAGAGCGAAAAGGAGCTTAATTCATGACCACCCCCAAAAAATCGAAAATTCCATCCAAATCCTGAAAAAATTTAAATTTTTATATGAAAAACTTGTTTTGCTCATATCTCCTAAACTATGCGTCCTAGAGCGAAAAGGAGCTTAATTCATGACCACCCCCAAAAAATCGAAAATTCCTTCCAAATCCTGAAAAAATTGAAATTTTTATATGAAAAACTTGTATTGCTCATATCTCCTAAACTATGCGTCCTAGAGCGAAAAGGAGCTAAATTCATGATCACCCCCAAAAAATCGAAAATTTCTTCCAAATCCTGAAAAAATTGAAATTTTTATATGAAAAATTTATTTTTCTCATATCTCCTAAACTATGCGTCCTAGAGCGAAAAGGAGCATAATTCATGACCACCCCCAAAAAATCGAAGATTCCATACAAATCCTGAAAAAATTTAATTTTTTACATGAAAAACTTGTTTTGCTCATATCTCCTAAACTATGCGTCCTAGAGCGAAAAGGAGCTTAATTCATGACCACCCCCAAAAAATCGAAAATACCATCCAAATCCTGAAAAAATTTAAATTTTTATATGAAAAACTTGTTTTGCTCATATCTCCTAAACTATGCGTCCTAGAGCGAAAACGAGCTTAATTCATGACCACCCCCAAAAAATCGAAAATTCCTTCCAAATCCTGAAAAAATTGAAATTTTTATATGAAAAACTTGTTTTGCTCATATCTCCTAAACTATGCGTCCTAGAGCGAAAAGGAGCTAAATTCATGATCACCCCCAAAAAATCGAAAATTTCTTCCAAATCCTGAAAAAATTGAAATTTTTATATGAAAAATTTATTTTTCTCATATCTCCTAAACTATGCGTCCTAGAGCGAAAAGGAGCATAATTCATGACCACCCCCAAAAAATCGAAGATTCCATACAAATCCTGAAAAAATTTAATTTTTTACATGAAAAACTTGTTTTGCTCATATCTCCTAAACTATGCGTCCTAGAGCGAAAAGGAGCTTCATTCATGACCACCCCCAAAAAATCGAAAATTCATTCCAAATCCTGAAAAAATTTAAATTTTTATATGAAAAACTTGTTTTGCTCATATCTCCTAAACTATGCGTCCTAGAGCGAAAAGGAGCTTAATTCATGACCACCCCCAAAAAATCGAAAATTCCTTCCAAATCCTGAAAAAATTGAAATTTTTATATGAAAAACTTGTTTTGCTCATATCTCCTAAACTATGCGTCCTAGAGCGAAAAGGAGCTTAATTCATGACCACCCCCAAAAAATCGAAAATTCCATCCAAATCCTGAAAAAATTGAAATTTTTATATGAAAAACTTATTTTTCTCATATCTCCTAAACTATGCGTCCTAGAGCGAAAAGGAGCATAATTCATGACCACCCCCAAAAAATCGAAAATTCCATACAAATCCTGAAAAAATTGAAATTTTTATATGAAAAACTTGTTTTGCTCATATCTCCTAAACTATGCGTCCTAGAGCGAAAAGGAGCTTAATTCATGATCACCCCCAAAAAATCGAAAATTCCTTCCAAATCCTGAAAAAATTTAAATTTTTATATGAAAAATTTATTTTGCGTCCTAGAGCGAAAAGGAGCTTAATTCATGATCACCCCAAAAAAATCGAAAATTCCATCCAAATCCTGAAAAAATTTAAATTTTTATAAGAAAAACTTGTATTGCTCATATCTCCTAAACTATGCGTCCTAGAGCGAAAAAGAGCATAATTCATGACCACCCCCAAAAAATCGAAAATTCCATCCAAATCCTGAAAAAATTGAAATTTTTATATGAAAAACTTGTTTTGCTCATATCTCCTAAACTATGCGTCCTACAGCGAAAAGGAGCTTAATTCATGACCACCCCCAAAAAATCGAAAATTCCTTCCAAATCCTGAAAAAATTGAAATTTTTATATGAAAAACTTGTTTTGCTCATATCTCCTAAACTATGCGTCCTAGAGCGAAAAGGAGCTTACTTCATGACCACCCCCAAAAAATCGAAAATTCCATCCAACTCCTGAAAAAATTGAAATTTTTATATGAAAAACTTATTTTTCTCATATCTCCTAAACTATGCGTCCTAGAGCGAAAAGGAGCATAATTCATGACCACCCCCAAAAAATCGAAAATTCCATACAAATCCTGAAAAAATTTAATTTTTTACATGAAAACCTTGTTTTGCTCATATCTCCTAAACTATGCGTCCTAGAGCGAAAAGGAGCTTAATTCATGACCACCCCCAAAAAATCGAAAATTCCATCCAAATCCTGAAAAAATTTAAATTTTTATATGAAAAACTTGTTTTGCTCATATCTCCTAAACTATGCGTCCTAGAGCGAAAAGGAGCTTAATTCATGACCACCCCCTAAAAATCGAAAATTCCATCCAAATCCTGAAAAAATTGAAATTTTTATATGAAAAACTTGTTTTGCTCATATCTCCTAAACTATGCGTCCTAGAGCGAAAAGGAGCTTAATTCATGATCACCCCCAAAAAATCGAAAATTCCTTCCAAATCCTGAAAAAATTTAAATTTTTATATGAAAAATTTATTTTGCGTCCTAGAGCGAAAAGGAGCTTAATTCATGATCACCCCAAAAAAATCGAAAATTCCATCCAAATCCTGAAAAAATTGAAATTTTTATATGAAAAACTTGTTTTGCTCATATCTCCTAAACTATGCGTCCTAGAGCGAAAAGGAGCTTAATTCATGACCACCACCAAAAAAATCGAAAATTCCTTCCAATCCTGAAAAAATTGAAAGTTTTATAAGAAAAACTTGTTTTGCTCATATCTCCTAAACTATGCGTCCTAGAGCGAAAAAGAGCTTAATTATTGCCCACCCCCAAAAAATCGAAAATTCCTTCCAAATCCTGAAAAAATTTAAATTTTTATATGAAAAATTTATTTTGCGTCCTAGAGCGAAAAGGAGCTTAATTCATGACCACCCCCAAAAAATCGAAAATTCCATCCAAATCCTGAAAAAATTTAAATTTTTATATGAAAAACTTGTTTTGCTCATATCTCCTAAACTATGCGTCCTAGAGCGAAAAGGAGCTTAATTCATGACCACCCCCAAAAAATCGAAAATTCCATCCAAATCCTGAAAAAGTTTAATTTTTTACATGAAAAACTTGTTTTGCTCATATCTCCTAAACTATGCGTCCTAGAGTGAAAAGGAGCTTAATTCATGACCACCCCCAAAAAATCGAAAATTCCTTCCAAATCCTGAAAAAATTGAAATTTTTATATGAAAAACTTGTTTTGCTCATATCTCCTAAACTATGCGTCCTAGAGCGAAAAGGAGCTAAATTCATGATCACCCCCAAAAAATCGAAAATTCCTTCCAAATCCTGAAAAAATTGAAATTTTTATATGAAAAATTTATTTTGCGTCCTAGAGCGAAAAGGAGCTTAATTCATGACCACCCCAAAAAATCGAAAATTCCATCCAAATCCTGAAAAAATTGAATATTTTATGTGAAAAACTTGTTTTGCTCATATCTCCTAAACTATGCGTCCTACAGCGAAAAGGAGCTTAATTCATGACCACCCCCAAAAAATCGAAAATTCCATCCAAATCCTGAAAAAATTTAAATTTTTATATGAAAAACTTGTTTTGCTCATATCTCCTAAACTATGCGTCCTAGAGCGAAAAGGAGCCTAATTCATGACCACCCCCAAAAAATCGAAAATTTCTTCCAAATCCTGAAAAAATTGAAATTTTTATATGAAAAATTTATTTTTCTCATATCTCCTAAACTATGCGTCCTAGAGCGAAAAGGAGCATAATTCATGACCACCCCCAAAAAATCGAAGATTCCATACAAATCCTGAAAAAATTTAATTTTTTACATGAAAAACTTGTTTTGCTCATATCTCCTAAACTATGCGTCCTAGAGCGAAAAGGAGCTTAATTCATGACCACCCCCAAAAAATCGAAAATTCCATCCAAATCCTGAAAAAATTGAAATTTTTATATGAAAAACTTGTTTTGCTCATATCTCCTAAACTATGCGTCCTAGAGCGAAAAGGAGCTTAATTCATGACCACCCCCAAAAAATCGAAAATTCCTTCCAAATCCTGAAAAAATTGAAATTTTTATATGAAAAACTTGTTTTGCTCATATCTCCTAAACTATGCGTCCTAGAGCGAAAAGGAGCTAAATTCATGATCACCCCCAAAAAGTCGAAAATTCCTTCCAAATCCTGAAAAAATTTAAATTTTTATATGAAAAACTTGTTTTGCTCATATCTCCTAAACTATGCGTCCTAGAGCGAAAAGGCGCTTAATTCATGACCACCCCCTAAAAATCGAAAATTCGATCCAAATCCTGAAAAAATTTAAATTTTTATATGAAAAACTTGTTTTACTCATATCTCCTAAACTATGCGTCCTAGAGCGAAAAGGAGCTAAATTCATGATCACCCCCAAAAAATCGAAAATTCCTTCCAAATCCTGAAAAAATTGAAATTTTTATATGAAAAATTTATTTTGCGTCCTAGAGCGAAAAGGAGCTTAATTCATGATCACCCCAAAAAAATCGAAAATTCCATCCAAATCCTGAAAAAATTGAAATTTTTATATGAAAAACTTGTTTTGCTCATATCTCCTAAACTATGCGTCCTAGAGCGAAAAGGAGCTTAATTCATGACCACCACCAAAAAATCGAAAATTCCATCCAAATCCTGAAAAAATTGAAATTTTTATATGAAAAACTTGTTTTGCTCATATCTCCTAAACTATGCGTCCTAGAGCGAAAAGGAGCTTAATTCATGACCACCCCCAAAAAATCTAAAATTCCTTCCGAATCCTGAAAAAAATTGAAATTTTTATATGAAAAATTTATTTTGCGTCCTAGAGCGAAAAGGAGCTTAATTCATGACCACCCCCAAAAAATCGAAAATTCCTTCCGAATCCTGAAAAAATTGAAATTTTTATATGAAAAACTTGTTTTGCTCATATCTCCTAAACTATGCGTCCTAGAGCGAAAAGGAGCTTAATTCATGACCACCCCCAAAAAATCGAAAATTCCATCCAAATCCCGAAAATTCCTTCCAAATCCTGAAAAAATTTAAATTTTTATATGAAAAACTTGTTTTGCTCATATCTCCTAAACTATGCGTCCTAGAGCGAAAAGGAGCTTAATTCATGACCACCCCCTAAAAATCGAAAATTCCATCCAAATCCTGAAAAAATTGAAATTTTTATATGAAAAACTTGTTTTGCTCATATCTCCTAAACTATGCGTCCTAGAGCGAAAAGGAGCTTAATTCATGATCACCCCCAAAAAATCGAAAATTCCTTCCAAATCCTGAAAAAATTTAAATTTTTATATGAAAAATTTATTTTGCGTCCTAGAGCGAAAAGGAGCTTAATTCATGATCACCCCAAAAAAATCGAAAATTCCATCCAAATCCTGAAAAAATTGAAATTTTTATATGAAAAACTTGTTTTGCTCATATCTCCTAAACTATGCGTCCTAGAGCGAAAAGGAGCTTAATTCATGACCACCACCAAAAAAATCGAAAATTCCTTCCAATCCTGAAAAAATTGAAAGTTTTATAAGAAAAACTTGTTTTGCTCATATCTCCTAAACTATGCGTCCTAGAGCGAAAAGGAGCATAATTCATGCCCACCCCCAAAAAATCGAAAATTCCATCCAAATCCTGAAACATATCACTTTTTATATGAAAAACTTGTTTTGCTCATATCTCCTAAACTATGCGTCCTAGAGCGTAAAGGAATTCATGACCACCCCCAACAAATCGAAAATCCCTTCCAAATCCTGAAAAAATTGAAATTTTTATATGAAAAACTTGTTTTGCTCATATCTCCTAAACTATGCGTCCTAGAGCGAAAAGGAGCTTAATTCATGACCACCCCCAAAAAATCGAAAACTCCTTCCAAATCCTGAAAAGATTGAAATTTTTATATGAAAAACTTGTTTTGCTCATATCTCCTAAACTATGCGTCCTAGAGCGAAAAGGAGCTTAATTCATGACCACCCCCAAAAAATCGAAAATTCCATCCAAATCCTGAAAAAATTGAAATTTTTATATGAAAAACTTATTTTTCTCATATCTCCTAAACTATGCGTCCTAGAGCGAAAAGGAGCATAATTCATGACCACCCCCAAAAAATCGAAAATTCCATACAAATCCTGAAAAAATTTAATTTTTTACATGAAAAACTTGTTTTGCTCATATCTCCTAAACTATGCGTCCTAGAGCGAAAAGGAGCTTAATTCATGACCACCCCCAAAAAATCGAAAATTCCATCCAAATCCTGAAAAAATTTAAATTTTTATATGAAAAACTTGTTTTGCTCATATCTCCTAAACTATGCGTCCTAGAGTGAAAAGGAGCTTAATTCATGACCACCCCCAAAAAATCGAAAATTCCTTCCAAATCCTGAAAAAATTGAAATTTTTATATGAAAAACTTGTTTTGCTCATATCTCCTAAACTATGCGTCCTAGAGCGAAAAGGGGCTTAATTCATGACCACCCCCTAAAAATCGAAAATTCCATCCAAATCCTGAAAAAATTTAAATTTTTATATGAAAAACTTGTTTTGCTCATATCTCCTAAACTATGCGTCCTAGAGCGAAAAGGAGCTAAATTCATGATCACCCCCAAAAAATCGAAAATTCCTTCCAAATCCTGAAAAAATTGAAATTTTTATATGAAAAATTTATTTTGCGTCCTAGAGCGAAAAGGAGCTTAATTCATGACCACCCCAAAAAATCGAAAATTCCATCCAAATCCTGAAAAAATTGAATATTTTATGTGAAAAACTTGTTTTGCTCATATCTCCTAAACTATGCGTCCTAGAGCGAAAAGGAGCTTAATTCATGACCACCCCCAAAAAATCGAAAATTACATCCAAATCCCGAAAATTCCTTCCAAATCCTGAAAAAATTAAAATTTTTATATGAAAAACTTGTTTTGCTCATATCTCCTAAACTATGCGTCCTAGAGCGAAAAGGAGCTTAATTCATTATCACCCCCAAAAAATCGAAAATTCCTTCCAAATCCTGAAAAAATTAAAATTTTTATATGAAAGGAGCTTAATTCATGACCACCCCCAAAAAATCGAAAATTCCTTCCAAATCCTGAAAAAATTGAAATTTTTATATGAAAAACTTGTTTTTCTCATATCTCCTAAACTATGCGTCCTAGAGCAAAAAGGAGCTTAATTCATGACCACCCCCAAAAAATCGAATATTCCTTCCAAATCCTGAAAAATTTAAATTTTTATATGAAAAACTTGTTTTGCTCATATTTCCTAAACTATGCGTCCTAGAGCGAAGAGGAGCTTAATTCATGACCACCCCCAAAAAATCGAAAATTCCATCCAAATCCTGAAAAAATTTAAATTTTTATATGAAAAATTTATTTTACGTCCTAAAGCGAAAAGGAGCTTAATTCATGACCACCCCAAAAAATCGAAAATTCCATCCAAATCCTGAAAAAATTGAAATTTTTATATGAAAAACTTGTTTTGCTCATATCTCCTAAACTATGCGTCCTAGAGCGAAAAGGAGCTTAATTCATGACCACCACCAAAAAAATCGAAAATTCCTTCCAATCCTGAAAAAATTAAAAGTTTTATATGAAAAACTTGTTTTGCTCATATCTCCCAAACTATGCGTCCTAGAGCGAAAAGGAGCTAAATTCATGATCACCCCCAAAAAATCGAAAATTCCTTCCAAATCCTGAAAAAATTGAAATTTTTATATGAAAAATTTATTTTTCTCATATCTCCTAAACTATGCGTCCTAGAGCGAAAAGGAGCATAATTCATGACCACCCCCAAAAAATCGAAAATTCCATTCAAATCCTGAAAAAATTTAATTTTTTACATGAAAAACTTGTTTTGCTCATATCTCCTAAACTAGGCGTCCTAGAGCGAAAAGGAGCTTAATTCATGACCACCCCAAAAAATCTAAAATTCCATCCAAATCCTGAAAAAATTGAAATTTTTATATGAAAAACTTGTTTTGCTCATATCTCCTAAACTATGCGTCCTAGAGCGAAAAGGAGCTTAATTCATGACCACCCCCAAAAAATCGAAAATTCCTTCCAAATCCTGAAAAAATTGAAATTTTTATATGAAACACTTGTTTTGCTCATATCTCCTAAACTATGCGTCCTAGAGCGAAAAGGAGCTTAATTCATGACCACCACCAAAAAAATCGAAAATTCCTTCCAATCCTGAAAAAATTGAAAGTTTTATATGAAAAACTTGTTTTGCTCATATCTCCTAAACTATGCGTCCTAGAGCGAAAAGGAGCTTAATTCATGACCACCCCCAAAAAGTCGAAAATTCCTTCCAAATCCTGAAAAAATTGAAATTTTTATATGAAAAACTTGTTTTGCTCATATCTCCTAAACTATGCGTCCTAGAGCGAAAAGGAGCTTAATTCATGACCACCCCAAAAAATCGAAAATTCCATCCAAATCCTGAAAAAATTGAAATTTTTATATGAAAAACTGGTTTTGCTCATATCTCCTAAACTATGCGTCCTAGAGCGAAAAGGAGCTTAATTCATGACCACCCCCTAAAAATCGAAAATTCCATCCAAATCCCGAAAATTCCTTCCAAATCCTGAAAAAATTTAAATTTTTATATGAAAAACTTGTTTTGCTCATATCTCCTAAACTATGCGTCCTAGAGCGAAAAGGATCTTAATTCATGACCACCCCCTAAAAATCGAAAATTCCATCCAAATCCTGAAAAAATTGAAATTTTTATATGAAAAACTTGTTTTGCTCATATCTCCTAAACTATGCGTCCTAGAGTGAAAAGGAGCTTAATTCATGATCACCCCCAAAAAATCGAAAATTCCATCCAAATCCCGAAAATTCCTTCCAAATCCTGAAAAATTTTTAATTTTTATATGAAAAACTTGTTTTGCTCATATCTCCTAAACTATGCGTCCTACAGCGAAAAGGAGCTTAATTCATGACCACCCCCAAAAAATCGAAAATTCCTTCCAAATCCTGAAAAAATTGAAATTTTTATATGAAAAACTTGTTTTGCTCATATCTCCTAAACTATGCGTCCTAGAGCGAAAAGGAGCTTAATTCATGACCACCCCCAAAAAATCGAAAATTCCATCCAAATCCTGAAAAAATTGAAATTTTTATATGAAAAACTTATTTTTCTCATATCTCCTAAACTATGCGTCCTAGAGCGAAAAGGAGCATAATTCATGACCACCCCCAAAAAATCGAAAATTCCATACAAATCCTGAAAAAACTTAATTTTTTACATGAAAAACTTGTTTTGCTCATATCTCCTAAACTATGCGTCCTAGAGCGAAAAGGAGCTTAATTCATGACCACCCCCAAAAAATCGAAAATTCCATCCAAATCCTGAAAAAATTTAAATTTTTATATGAAAAACTTGTTTTGCTCATATCTCCTAAACTATGCGTCCTAGAGCGAAAAGGAGCTTAATTCATGACCACCCCCTAAAAATCGAAAATTCCATCCAAATCCTGAAAAAATTGAAATTTTTATATGAAAAACTTGTTTTGCTCATATCTCCTAAACTATGCGTCCTAGAGCGAAAAGGAGCTTAATTCATGATCACCCCCAAAAAATCGAAAATTCCTTCCAAATCCTGAAAAAATTTAAATTTTTATATGAAAAATTTATTTTGCGTCCTAGAGCGAAAAGGAGCTTAATTCATGATCACCCCAAAAAAATCGAAAATTCCATCGAAATCCTGAAAAAATTGAAATTTTTATATGAAAAACTTGTTTTGCTCATATCTCCTAAACTATGCGTCCTAGAGCGAAAAGGAGCTTAATTCATGACCACCACCAAAAAAATCGAAAATTCCTTCCAATCCTGAAAAAATTGAAAGTTTTATAAGAAAAACTTGTTTTGCTCATATCTCCTAAACTATGCGTCCTAGAGCGAAAAGGAGCTTAATTCATGATCACCCCCAAAAAATCGAAAATTCCATCCAAATCCTGAAAAAATTGAAATTTTTATATGAAAAACTTGTTTTGCTCATATCTCCTAAACTATGCGTCCTAGAGCGTAAAGGAGCTTAATTCATGACCACCCCCAACAAATCGAAAATCCCTTCCAAATCCTGAAAAAATTGAAATTTTTATATGAAAAACTTGTTTTGCTCATATCTCCTAAACTATGCGTCCTACAGCGAAAAGGAGCTTAATTCATGCCCACCCCCAAAAAATCGAAAATTCCTTCCAAATCCTGAAAAAATTGAAATTTTTATATGAAAAACTTGTTTTGCTCATATCTCCTAAACTATGCGTCCTAGAGCGAAAAGGAGCTTAATTCATGACCACCCCCAAAAAATCGAAAATTCCATCCAAATCCTGAAAAAATTGAAATTTTTATATGAAAAACTTATTTTTCTCATATCTCCTAAACTATGCGTCCTAGAGCGAAAAGGAGCATAATTCATGACCACCCCCAAAAAATCGAAAATTCCATACAAATCCTGAAAAAAATTAATTTTTTACATGAAAAACTTGTTTTGCTCATATCTCCTAAACTATGCGTCCTAGAGCGAAAAGGAGCTTAATTCATGACCACCCCCAAAAAATCGAAAATTCCATCCAAATCCTGAAAAAATTTAAATTTTTATATGAAAAACTTGTTTTGCTCATATCTCCTAAACTATGCGTCCTAGAGTGAAAAGGAGCTTAATTCATGACCACCCCCAAAAAATCGAAAATTCCTTCCAAATCCTGAAAAAATTGAAATTTTTATATGAAAAACTTGTTTTGCTCATATCTCCTAAACTATGCGTCCTAGAGCGAAAAGGAGCTAAATTCATGATCACCCCCAAAAAATCGAAAATTCCTTCCAAATCCTGAAAAAATTGAAATTTTTATATGAAAAATTTATTTTTCTCATATCTCCTAAACTATGCGTCCTAGAGCGAAAAGGAGCATAATTCATGACCACCCCCAAAAAATCGAAAATTCCATACAAATCCTGAAAAAATTTAATTTTTTACATGAAAAACTTGTTTTGCTCATATCTCCTAAACTAGGCGTCCTAGAGCGAAAAGGAGCTTAATTCATGACCACCCCAAAAAATCGAAAATTCCATCCAAATCCTGAAAAAATTGAAATTTTTATATGAAAAACTTGTTTTGCTCATATCTCCTAAACTATGCGTCCTAGAGCGAAAAGGAGCTTAATTCATGACCACCCCAAAAAAATCGAAAATTCCTTCCAAATCCTGAAAAAATTGAAATTTTTATATGAAACACTTGTTTTGCTCATATCTCCTAAACTATGCGTCCTAGAGCGAAAAGGAGCTTAATTCATGACCACCACCAAAAAAATCGACAATTCCTTCCAATCCTGAAAAAATTGAAAGTTTTATATGAAAAACTTGTTTTGCTCATATCTCCTAAACTATGCGTCCTAGAGCGAAAAGGAGCTTAATTCATGACCACCCCCAAAAAGTCGAAAATTCCTTCCAAATCCTGAAAAAATTGAAATTTTTATATGAAAAACTTGTTTTGCTCATATCTCCTAAACTATGCGTCCTAGAGCGAAAAGGAGCTTAATTCATGACCACCCCAAAAAATCGAAAATTCCATCCAAATCCTGAAAAAATTGAAATTTTTATATGAAAAACTTGTTTTGCTCATATCTCCTAAACTATGCGTCCTAGAGCGAAAAGGAGCTTAATTCATGACCACCCCAAAAAATCGAAAATTCCATCCAAATCCTGAAAAAATTGAAATTTTTATATGAAAAACTGGTTTTGCTCATATCTCCTAAACTATGCGTCCTAGAGCGAAAAGGAGCTTAATTCATGACCACCCCCAAAAAATCGAAAATTCCATCCAAATCCCGAAAATTCCTTCCAAATCCTGAAAAAATTTAAATTTTTATATGAAAAACTTGTTTTGCTCATATCTCCTAAACTATGCGTCCTAGAGCGAAAAGGATCTTAATTCATGACCACCCCCTAAAAATCGAAAATTCCATCCAAATCCTGAAAAAATTGAAATTTTTATATGAAAAACTTGTTTTGCTCATATCTCCTAAACTATGCGTCCTAGAGCGAAAAGGAGCTAAATTCATGATCACCCCCAAAAAATCGAAAATTCCTTCCAAATCCTGAAAAAATTGAAATTTTTATATGAAAACTTTATTTTGCGTCCTAGAGCGAAAAGGAGCTTAATTCATGACCACCCCAAAAAATCGAAAATTCCATCCAAATCCTGAAAAAATTTAAATTTTTATATGAAAAACTTGTTTTGCTCATATCTCCTAAACTATGCGTCCTAGAGCGAAAAGGAGCTTAATTCATGACCACCCCCAAAAAATCGAAAATTCCATCCAAATCCTGAAAAAGTTTAATTTTTTACATGAAAAACTTGTTTTGCTCATATCTCCTAAACTATGCGTCCTAGAGCGAAAAGGAGCCTAATTCATGACCACCCCCAAAAAATCGAAAATTCCTTCCAAATCCTGAAAAAATTTAAATTTTTATATGAAAAACTTGTTTTGCTCATATCTCCTAAACTATGCGTCCTAGAGCGAAAAGGAGCTTAATTCATGACCACCCCCAAAAAATCGAAAATTCCATACAAATCCTGAAAAAATTTAATTTTTTACATGAAAAACTAGTTTTGCTCATATCTCCTAAACTATGCGTCCTAGAGTGAAAAGGAGCTTAATTCATGACCACCCCCAAAAAATCGAAAATTCCATCCAAATCCTGAAAAAATTTAAATTTTTATATGAAAAACTTGTTTTGCTCATATCTCCTAAACTATGCGTCCTAGAGCGAAAAGGAGCTTAATTCATGACCACCCCCAAAAAATCGAAAATTCCTTCCAAATCCTGAAAAAATTGAATTTTTTATATGAAAAACTAGTTTTGCTCATATCTCCTAAACTATGCGTCCTAGAGCGAAAAGGAGCTTAATTCATGACCACCCCCAAAAAATCGAAAATTCCATCCAAATCCTGAAAAAATTTAAATTTTTATATGAAAAATTTATTTTACGTCCTAGAGCGAAAAGGAGCTTAATTCATGACCACCCCAAAAAATCGAAAATTCCATCCAAATCCTGAAAAAATTGAAATTTTTATATGAAAAACTTGTTTTGCTCATATCTCCTAAACTATGCGTCCTAGAGCGAAAAGGAGCTTAATTCATGACCACCACCAAAAAAATCGAAAATTCCTTCCAATCCTGAAAAAATTAAAAGTTTTATATGAAAAACTTGTTTTGCTCATATCTCCTAAACTATGCGTCCTAGAGCGAAAAGGAGCTAAATTCATGATCACCCCCAAAAAATCGAAAATTCCTTCCAAATCCTGAAAAAATTGAAATTTTTATATGAAACACTTGTTTTGCTCATATCTCCTAAACTATGCGTCCTAGAGCGAAAAGGAGCTTAATTCATGACCACCACCAAAAAAATCGAAAATTCCTTCCAATCCTGAAAAAATTGAAAGTTTTATATGAAAAACTTGTTTTGCTCATATCTCCTAAACTATGCGTCCTAGAGCGAAAAGGAGCTTAATTCATGACCACCCCCAAAAAGTCGAAAATTCCTTCCAAATCCTGAAAAAATTTAAATTTTTATATGAAAAATTTATTTTGCGTCCTAGAGCGAAGAGGAGCTTAATTCATGACCACCCCCAAAAAATCGAAAATTCCTTCCAAATCCTGAAAAAATTTAAATTTTTATATGAAAAACTTGTTTTGCTCATATCTCCTAAACTA
Source organism: Haematobia irritans (assembly GCF_050003625.1). NCBI lineage: Eukaryota > Metazoa > Arthropoda > Insecta > Diptera > Muscidae > Haematobia > Haematobia irritans. Next base: position 139,087,201 of record NC_134399.1, read on the forward strand.
TGCGTCCTAGAGCGAAAAGGAGCTTAATTCATGACCACCCCCAAAAAATCGAAAATTCCATCCAAATCCTGAAAAAGTTTAATTTTTTACATGAAAAACTTGTTTTGCTCATATCTCCTAAACTATGCGTCCTAGAGCGAAAAGGAGCCTAATTCATGACCACCCCCAAAAAATCGAAAATTCCTTCCAAATCCTGAAAAAATTTAAATTTTTATATGAAAAACTTGTTTTGCTCATATCTCCTAAACTATGCGTCCTAGAGCGAAAAGGAGCTTAATTCATGACCACCCCCAAAAAATCGAAAATTCCATTCAAATCCTGAAAAAATTTAATTTTTTACATGAAAAACTAGTTTTGCTCATATCTCCTAAACTATGCGTCCTAGAGTGAAAAGGAGCTTAATTCATGACCACCCCCAAAAAATCGAAAATTCCATCCAAATCCTGAAAAAATTTAAATTTTTATATGAAAAACTTGTTTTGCTCATATCTCCTAAACTATGCGTCCTAGAGCGAAAAGGAGCTTAATTCATGACCACCCCCAAAAAATCGAAAATTCCTTCCAAATCCTGAAAAAATTGAATTTTTTATATGAAAAACTAGTTTTGCTCATATCTCCTAAACTATGCGTCCTAGAGCGAAAAGGAGCTTAATTCATGACCACCCCCAAAAAATCGAAAATTCCATCCAAATCCTGAAAAAATTTAAATTTTTATATGAAAAATTTATTTTACGTCCTAGAGCGAAAAGGAGCTTAATTCATGACCACCCCAAAAAATCGAAAATTCCATCCAAATCCTGAAAAAATTGAAATTTTTATATGAAAAACTTGTTTTGCTCATATCTCCTAAACTATGCGTCCTAGAGCGAAAAGGAGCTTAATTCATGGCCACCACCAAAAAAATCGAAAATTCCTTCCAATCCTGAAAAAATTAAAAGTTTTATATGAAAAACTTGTTTTGCTCATATCTCCTAAACTATGCGTCCTAGAGCGAAAAGGAGCTAAATTCATAATCACCCCCCAAAAAATCGAAAATTCCTTCCAAATCCTGAAAAAATTGAAATTTTTATATGAAAAATTTATTTTTCTCATATCTCCTAAACTAGGCGTCCTAGAGCGAAAAGGAGCTTAATTCATGACCACCCCCAAAAAATCGAAAATTCCATCCAAATCCTGAAAAAATTGAAATTTTTATATGAAAAACTTGTTTTGCTCATATCTCCTAAACTATGCGTCCTAGAGCGAAAAGGAGCTTAATTCATGACCACCCCAAAAAATCGAAAATTCCATCCAAATCCTGAAAAAATTGAAATTTTTATATGAAAAACTTGTTTTGCTCATATCTCCTAAACTATGCGTCCTAGAGCGAAAAGGAGCTTAATTCATGGCCACCACCAAAAAAATCGAAAATTCCTTCCAATCCTGAAAAAATTAAAAGTTTTATATGAAAAACTTGTTTTGCTCATATCTCCTAAACTATGCGTCCTAGAGCGAAAAGGAGCTTAATTCATGGCCACCACCAAAAAAATCGAAAATTCCTTCCAATCCTGAAAAAATTAAAAGTTTTATATGAAAAACTTGTTTTGCTCATATCTCCTAAACTAGGCGTCCTAGAGCGAAAAGGAGCTTAATTCATGACCACCCCCAAAAAATCGAAAATTCCATCCAAATCCTGAAAAAATTGAAATTTTTATATGAAAAACTTGTTTTGCTCATATCTCCTAAACTATGCGTCCTAGAGCGAAAAGGAGCTTAATTCATGACCACCCCCAAAAAATCGAAAATTCCTTCCAAATCCTGAAAAAATTGAAATTTTTATATGAAACACTTGTTTTGCTCATATCTCCTAAACTATGCGTCCTAGAGCGAAAAGGAGCTTAATTCATGACCACCCCAAAAAATCGAAAATTCCATCCAAATCCTGAAAAAATTGAAATTTTTATATGAAAAACTTGTTTTGCTCATATCTCCTAAACTATGCGTCCTAGAGCGAAAAGGAGCTTAATTCATGACCACCACCAAAAAAATCGAAAATTCCTTCCAATCCTGAAAAAATTAAAAGTTTTATATGAAAAACTTGTTTTGCTCATATCTCCTAAACTATGCGTCCTAGAGCGAAAAGGAGCTTAATTCATGGCCACCACCAAAAAAATCGAAAATTCCTTCCAATCCTGAAAAAATTAAAAGTTTTATATGAAAAACTTGTTTTGCTCATATCTCCTAAACTATGCGTCCTAGAGCGAAAAGGAGCTAAATTCATGATCACCCCCAAAAAATCGAAAATTCCTTCCAAATCCTGAAAAAATTTAAATTTTTATATGAAAAACTTGTTTTGCTCATATCTCCTAAACTATGCGTCCTAGAGCGAAAAGGAGCTTAATTCATGACCACCCCCAAAAAATCGAAAATTCCATACAAATCCTGAAAAAAATTAATTTTTTACATGAAAAACTAGTTTTGCTCATATCTCCTAAACTATGCGTCCTAGAGTGAAAAGGAGCTTAATTCATGACCACCCCCAAAAAATCGAAAATTCCATCCAAATCCTGAAAAAATTTAAATTTTTATATGAAAAACTTGTTTTGCTCATATCTCCTAAACTATGCGTCCTAGAGCGAAAAGGAGCTTAATTCATGACCACCCCCAAAAAATCGAAAATTCCTTCCAAATCCTGAAAAAATTGAATTTTTTATATGAAAAACTAGTTTTGCTCATATCTCCTAAACTATGCGTCCTAGAGCGAAAAGGAGCTTAATTCATGACCACCCCCAAAAAATCGAAAATTCCATCCAAATCCTGAAAAAATTTAAATTTTTATATGAAAAATTTATTTTACGTCCTAGAGCGAAAAGGAGCTTAATTCATGATCACCCCAAAAAATCGAAAATTCCATCCAAATCCTGAAAAAATTTAAATTTTTATATGAAAAACTTGTTTTGCTCATATCTCCTAAACTATGCGTCCTAGAGCGAAAAGGAGCTTAATTCATGACCACCACCAAAAAAATCGAAAATTCCTTCCAATCCTGAAAAAATTAAAAGTTTTATATGAAAAACTTGTTTTGCTCATATCTCCTAAACTATGCGTCCTAGAGCGAAAAGGAGCTAAATTCATGATCACCCCCAAAAAATCGAAAATTCCTTCCAAATCCTGAAAAAATTGAAATTTTTATATGAAAAATTTATTTTTCTCATATCTCCTAAACTATGCGTCCTAGAGCGAAAAGGAGCATAATTCATGACCACCCCCAAAAAATCGAAAATTCCATACAAATCCTGAAAAAAATTAATTTTTTACATGAAAAACTTGTTTTGCTCATATCTCCTAAACTAGGCGTCCTAGAGCGAAAAGGAGCTTAATTCATGACCACCCCCAAAAAATCGAAAATTCCATCCAAATCCTGAAAAAATTGAAATTTTTATATGAAAAACTTGTTTTGCTCATATCTCCTAAACTATGCGTCCTAGAGCGAAAAGGAGCTTAATTCATGACCACCCCCAAAAAATCGAAAATTCCTTCCAAATCCTGAAAAAATTGAAATTTTTATATGAAACACTTGTTTTGCTCATATCTCCTAAACTATGCGTCCTAGAGCGAAAAGGAGCTTAATTCATGACCACCACCAAAAAAATCGAAAATTCCTTCCAATCCTGAAAAAATTGAAAGTTTTATATGAAAAACTTGTTTTGCTCATATCTCCTAAACTATGCGTCCTAGAGCGAAAAGGAGCTTAATTCATGACCACCCCCAAAAAGTCGAAAATTCCTTCCAAATCCTGAAAAAATTGAAATTTTTATATGAAAAATTTATTTTGCGTCCTAGAGCGAAGAGGAGCTTAATTCATGACCACCCCCAAAAAATCGAAAATTCCTTCCAAATCCTGAAAAAATTTAAATTTTTATATGAAAAACTTGTTTTGCTCATATCTCCTAAACTATGCGTCCTAGAGCGAAAAGGAGCTTAATTCATGACCACCCCCAAAAAATCGAAAATTCCATCCAAATCCTGAAAAAGTTTAATTTTTTACATGAAAAACTTGTTTTGCTCATATCTCCTAAACTATGCGTCCTAGAGCGAAAAGGAGCCTAATTCATGACCACCCCCAAAAAATCGAAAATTCCTTCCAAATCCTGAAAAAATTTAAATTTTTATATGAAAAACTTGTTTTGCTCATATCTCCTAAACTATGCGTCCTAGAGCGAAAAGGAGCTTAATTCATGACCACCCCCAAAAAATCGAAAATTCCATACAAATCCTGAAAAAATTTAATTTTTTACATGAAAAACTAGTTTTGCTCATATCTCCTAAACTATGCGTCCTAGAGTGAAAAGGAGCTTAATTCATGACCACCCCCAAAAAATCGAAAATTCCATCCAAATCCTGAAAAAATTTAAATTTTTATATGAAAAACTTGTTTTGCTCATATCTCCTAAACTATGCGTCCTAGAGCGAAAAGGAGCTTAATTCATGACCACCCCCAAAAAATCGAAAATTCCTTCCAAATCCTGAAAAAATTGAATTTTTTATATGAAAAACTAGTTTTGCTCATATCTCCTAAACTATGCGTCCTAGAGCGAAAAGGAGCTTAATTCATGACCACCCCCAAAAAATCGAAAATTCCATCCAAATCCTGAAAAAATTTAAATTTTTATATGAAAAATTTATTTTACGTCCTAGAGCGAAAAGGAGCTTAATTCATGACCACCCCAAAAAATCGAAAATTCCATCCAAATCCTGAAAAAATTGAAATTTTTATATGAAAAACTTGTTTTGCTCATATCTCCTAAACTATGCGTCCTAGAGCGAAAAGGAGCTTAATTCATGGCCACCACCAAAAAAATCGAAAATTCCTTCCAATCCTGAAAAAATTAAAAGTTTTATATGAAAAACTTGTTTTGCTCATATCTCCTAAACTATGCGTCCTAGAGCGAAAAGGAGCTAAATTCATGATCACCCCCAAAAAATCGAAAATTCCTTCCAAATCCTGAAAAAATTGAAATTTTTATATGAAAAATTTATTTTTCTCATATCTCCTAAACTATGCGTCCTAGAGCGAAAAGGAGCATAATTCATGACCACCCCCAAAAAATCGAAAATTCCATACAAATCCTGAAAAAAATTAATTTTTTACATGAAAAACTTGTTTTGCTCATATCTCCTAAACTAGGCGTCCTAGAGCGAAAAGGAGCTTAATTCATGACCACCCCCAAAAAATCGAAAATTCCATCCAAATCCTGAAAACATTGAAATTTTTATATGAAAAACTTGTTTTGCTCATATCTCCTAAACTATGCGTCCTAGAGCGAAAAGGAGCTTAATTCATGACCACCCCCAAAAAATCGAAAATTCCTTCCAAATCCTGAAAAAATTGAAATTTTTATATGAAACACTTGTTTTGCTCATATCTCCTAAACTATGCGTCCTAGAGCGAAAAGGAGCTTAATTCATGACCACCACCAAAAAAATCGAAAATTCCTTCCAATCCTGAAAAAATTGAAAGTTTTATATGAAAAACTTGTTTTGCTCATATCTCCTAAACTATGCGTCCTAGAGCGAAAAGGAGCTTAATTCATGACCACCCCCAAAAAGTCGAAAATTCCTTCCAAATCCTGAAAAAATTGAAATTTTTATATGAAAAATTTATTTTGCGTCCTAGAGCGAAGAGGAGCTTAATTCATGACCACCCCCAAAAAATCGAAAATTCCTTCCAAATCCTGAAAAAATTTAAATTTTTATATGAAAAACTTGTTTTGCTCATATCTCCTAAACTATGCGTCCTAGAGCGAAAAGGAGCTTAATTCATGACCATCTCCAAAAAATCGAAAATTCCATCCAAATCCTGAAAAAGTTTAATTTTTTACATGAAAAACTTGTTTTGCTCATATCTCCTAAACTATGCGTCCTAGAGCGAAAAGGAGCCTAATTCATGACCACCCCCAAAAAATCGAAAATTCCTTCCAAATCCTGAAAAAATTTAAATTTTTATATGAAAAACTTGTTTTGCTCATATCTCCTAAACTATGCGTCCTAGAGCGAAAAGGAGCTTAATTCATGACCACCCCCAAAAAATCGAAAATTCCATACAAATCCTGAAAAAATTTAATTTTTTACATGAAAAACTAGTTTTGCTCATATCTCCTAAACTATGCGTCCTAGAGTGAAAAGGAGCTTAATTCATGACCACCCCCAAAAAATCGAAAATTCCATCCAAATCCTGAAAAAATTTAAATTTTTATATGAAAAACTTGTTTTGCTCATATCTCCTAAACTATGCGTCCTAGAGCGAAAAGGAGCTTAATTCATGACCACCCCCAAAAAATCGAAAATTCCTTCCAAATCCTGAAAAAATTGAATTTTTTATATGAAAAACTAGTTTTGCTCATATCTCCTAAACTATGCGTCCTAGAGCGAAAAGGAGCTTAATTCATGACCACCCCCAAAAAATCGAAAATTCCATCCAAATCCTGAAAAAATTTAATTTTTTATATGAAAAATTTATTTTACGTCCTAGAGCGAAAAGGAGCTTAATTCATGACCACCCCAAAAAATCGAAAATTCCATCCAAATACTGAAAAAATTGAAATTTTTATATGAAAAACTTGTTTTGCTCATATCTCCTAAACTATGCGTCCTAGAGCGAAAAGGAGCTTAATTCATGACCACCACCAAAAAAATCGAAAATTCCTTCCAATCCTGAAAAAATTAAAAGTTTTATATGAAAAACTTGTTTTGCTCATATCTCCTAAACTATGCGTCCTAGAGCGAAAAGGAGCTAAATTCATGATCACCCCCAAAAAATCGAAAATTCCTTCCAAATCCTGAAAAAATTGAAATTTTTATATGAAAAATTTATTTTTCTCATATCTCCTAAACTATGCGTCCTAGAGCGAAAAGGAGCATAATTCATGACCACCCCCAAAAAATCGAAAATTCCATACAAATCCTGAAAAAATTTAATTTTTTACATGAAAAACTTGTTTTGCTCATATCTCCTAAACTAGGCGTCCTAGAGCGAAAAGGAGCTTAATTCATGACCACCCCCAAAAAATCGAAAATTCCATCCAAATCCTGAAAAAATTGAAATTTTTATATGAAAAACTTGTTTTGCTCATATCTCCTAAACTATGCGTCCTAGAGCGAAAAGGAGCTTAATTCATGACCACCCCCAAAAAATCGAAAATTCCTTCCAAATCCTGAAAAAATTGAAATTTTTATATGAAACACTTGTTTTGCTCATATCTCCTAAACTATACGTCCTAGAGCGAAAAGGAGCTTAATTCATGACCACCACCAAAAAAATCGAAAATTCCATACAAATCCTGAAAAAATTTAATTTTTTACATGAAAAACTAGTTTTGCTCATATCTCCTAAACTATGCGTCCTAGAGTGAAAAGGAGCTTAATTCATGACCACCCCCAAAAAATCGAAAATTCCATCCAAATCCTGAAAAAATTTAAATTTTTATATGAAAAACTTGTTTTGCTCATATCTCCTAAACTATGCGTCCTAGAGCGAAAAGGAGCTTAATTCATGACCACCCCCAAAAAATCGAAAATTCCTTCCAAATCCTGAAAAAATTGAATTTTTTATATGAAAAACTAGTTTTGCTCATATCTCCTAAACTATGCGTCCTAGAGCGAAAAGGAGCTTAATTCATGACCACCCCCAAAAAATCGAAAATTCCATCCAAATCCTGAAAAAATTTAAATTTTTATATGAAAAATTTATTTTACGTCCTAGAGCGAAAAGGAGCTTAATTCATGACCACCCCAAAAAATCGAAAATTCCATCCAAATACTGAAAAAATTGAAATTTTTATATGAAAAACTTGTTTTGCTCATATCTCCTAAACTATGCGTCCTAGAGCGAAAAGGAGCTTAATTCATGACCACCACCAAAAAAATCGAAAATTCCTTCCAATCCTGAAAAAATTAAAAGTTTTATATGAAAAACTTGTTTTGCTCATATCTCCTAAACTATGCGTCCTAGAGCGAAAAGGAGCTAAATTCATGATCACCCCCAAAAAATCGAAAATTCCTTCCAAATCCTGAAAAAATTGAAATTTTTATATGAAAAATTTATTTTTCTCATATCTCCTAAACTATGCGTCCTAGAGCGAAAAGGAGCATAATTCATGACCACCCCCAAAAAATCGAAAATTCCATACAAATCCTGAAAAAATTTAATTTTTTACATGAAAAACTTGTTTTGCTCATATCTCCTAAACTAGGCGTCCTAGAGCGAAAAGGAGCTTAATTCATGACCACCCCCAAAAAATCGAAAATTCCATCCAAATCCTGAAAAAATTGAAATTTTTATATGAAAAACTTGTTTTGCTCATATCTCCTAAACTATGCGTCCTAGAGCGAAAAGGAGCTTAATTCATGACCACCCCCAAAAAATCGAAAATTCCTTCCAAATCCTGAAAAAATTGAAATTTTTATATGAAACACTTGTTTTGCTCATATCTCCTAAACTATACGTCCTAGAGCGAAAAGGAGCTTAATTCATGACCACCACCAAAAAAATCGAAAATTCCTTCCAATCCTGAAAAAATTGAAAGTTTTATATGAAAAACTTGTTTTGCTCATATCTCCTAAACTATGCGTCCTAGAGCGAAAAGGAGCTTAATTCATGATCACCCCCAAAAAATCGAAAATTCCTTCCAAATCCTGAAAAAATTGATATTTTTATATGAAAAATTTATTTTGCGTCCTAGAGCGAAAAGGAGCTTAATTCATGACCACCCCCAAAAAATCGAAAATTCCATCCAAATCGCGAAAATTCCTTCCAAATCCTGAAAAAATTTAAATTTTTATATGAAAAACTTGTTTTGCTCATATCTCCTAAACTATGCGTCCTAGAGCGAAAAGGAGCTTAATTCATGACCACCCCCTAAAAATCGAAAATTCCATCCAAATCCTGAAAAAATTGAAATTTTTATATGAAAAACGTGTTTTGCTCATATCTCCTAAACTATGCGTCCTAGAGTGAAAAGGAGCTTAATTCATGATCACCCCCAAAAAATCGAAAATTCCTTCCAAATCCTGAAAAAATTGATATTTTTATATGAAAAATTTATTTTGCGTCCTAGAGCGAAAAGGAGCTTAATTCATGACCACCCCAAAAAATCGAAAATTCCATCCAAATCCTGAAAAAATTGAAATTTTTATATGAAAAACTTGTTTTGCTCATATCTCCTAAACTATGCGTCCTAGAGCGAAAAGGAGCTTAATTCATGACCACCCCCAAAAAATCGAAAATTTTTATATGAAATTTTTATATGAAAAACTTGTTTTGCTCATATCTCCTAAACTATGCGTCCTAGAGCGAAAAGGAGCTTAATTCATGACCACCCCCAAAAAAATCGAAAATTCCTTCCAAATCCTGAAAAAATTGAAATTTTTATATGAAAAAGTTGTTTTGCTCATATCCCTAAACTATGCGTCCTAGAGCGAAAAGGAGCTTAATTCATGACCACCCCCAAAAAATCGAAAATTCCATCCAAATCCTGAAAAAATTGAAATATTTATATGAAAAACTTGTTTTGCTCATATCTCCTAAACTATGCGTCCTAGAGCGAAAAGGAGCTTAATTCATGACCATCCCCAAAAAATCGAAAATTCCTTCCAAATCCTGAAAAAATTTAAATTTTTATATGAAAAACTTGTTTTGCTCATATCTCCTAAACTATGCGTCCTAGAGCGAAAAGGAGCTTAATTCATGACCACCCCCTAAAAATCGAAAATTCCATCCAAATCCTGAAAAAATTGAAATTTTTATATGAAAAACTTGTTTTGCTCATATCTCCTAAACTATGCGTCCTAGAGCGAAAAGGAGCTTAACTCATGACCACCCCCAAAAAATCGAAAATTCCTTCCAATCCTGAAAAAATTGAAATTTTTATATGAAAAACTTGTTTTGCTCATATCTCCTAAACTATGCGTCCTAGAGCGAAAAAGAGCATAATTCATGCCCACCCCCAAAAAATCGAAAATTCATGCCCACCCCAAAAAAAATCGAAAATTCCATCCAAATCCTGAAAAAATTTAAATTTTTATATGAAAAACTTGTTTTGCTCATATCTCCTAAACTATGCGTCCTAGAGCGAAAAGGAGCTTAATTCATGACCACCCCCAAAAAATCGAAAATTCCTTCCAAATCCTGAAAAAATTGAAATTTTTATATGAAAAACTTGTTTTGCTCATATCTCCTAAACTATGCGTCCTAGAGCGAAAAGGAGCTTAATTCATGACCACCCCCAAAAAATCGAAAATTCCATCCAAATCCTGAAAAAAATTTAAATTTTTATATGAAAAACTTGTTTTGCTCATATCACCTAAACTATGCGTCCTAGAGCGAAAATGAGCTTAATTCATGACCACCCCCAAAAAATCGAAAATTCCATCCAAATCCTGAAAAAATTGAAATTTTTATATGAAAAACTTGTTTTGCTCATATCTCTAAACTATGCGTCCTAGAGCGAAAAGGAGCTTAATTCATGACCACCCCCAAAAAATCGAAAATTCCTTCCAAATCCTGAAAAAATTTAAATTTTTATATGAAAAACTTGTTTTGCTCATATCTCCTAAACTATGCGTCCTAGAGCGAAAAGGAGCTTAATTCATGACCACCCCCAAAAAATCGAAAATTCCTTCCAATCCTGAAAAAATTTAAATTTTTATATGAAAAACTTGTTTTGCTCATATCTCCTAAACTATGCGTCCTAGAGCGAAAAGGAGCTTAATTCATGACCACCCCCAAAAAATCGAAAATTCCTTCCAAATCCTGAAAAAATTTAAATTTTTATATGAAAAACTTGTTTTGCTCATATCTCCTAAACTATGCGTCCTAGAGCGAAAAGGAGCTTAATTCATGACCACCCCCAAAAAATCGAAAATTCCATCCAAATCCTGAAAAAATTAAAATTTTTATATGAAAAACTTGTTTTGCTCATATCTCCTAAACTATGCGTCCTAGAGCGAAAAGGAGCTTAATTCATGACCACCCCCAAAAAATCGAAAATTCCTTCCAATCCTGAAAAAATTGAAATTTTTATATGAAAAACTTGTTTTGCTCATATCTCCTAAACTATGCGTCCTAGAGCGAAAAAGAGCATAATTCATGAAACCCCCAAAAAATCGAAAATTCATGCCCACCCCCAAAAAAATCGAAAATTCCATCCAAATCCTGAAAAAATTTAAATTTTTATATGAAAAACTTGTTTTGCTCATATCTCCTAAACTATGCGTCCTAGAGCGAAAAGGAGCTTAATTCATGACCACCCCCAAAAAATCGAAAATTCCTTCCAAATCCTGAAAAAATTGAAATTTTTATATGAAAAACTTGTTTTGCTCATATCTCCTAAACTATGCGTCCTAGAGCGAAAAGGAGCTTAATTCATGACCACCCCCAAAAAATCGAAAATTCCATCCAAATCCTGAAAAAATTTAAATTTTATGAAAAACTTGTTTTGCTCATATCTCCTAAACTATGCGTCCTAGAGCAAAAAAGAGCTTAATTCATGACCACCCCCAAAAAATCGAAAATTTTTATATGAAATTTTTATATGAAAAACTTGTTTTGCTCATATCTCCTAAACTATGCGTCCTAGAGCGAAAAGGAGCTTAATTCATGACCACCCCCAAAAAATCGAAAATTTTTATATGAAATTTTTATATGAAAAACTTGTTTTGCTCATATCTCCTAAACTATGCGTCCTAGAGCGAAAAGGAGCTTAATTCATGACCACCCCCAAAAAAATCGAAAATTCCTTCCAAATCCTGAAAAAATTTAAATTTTTATATGGAAAAGTTGTTTTGCTCATATCCCTAAACTATGCGTCCTAGAGCGAAACGGAGCTTAATTCATGACCACCCCCTAAAAATCGAAAATTCCATCCAAATCCTGAAAAAATTAAAATTTTTATATGAAAAACTTGTTTTGCTCATATCTCCTAAACTATGCGTCCTAGAGCGAAAAGGAGCTTAATTCATGACCACCCCCAAAAAATCGAAAATTCCATCCAAATCCTGAAAAAAAATTTAAATTTTTATATGAAAAACTTGTTTTGCTCATATCACCTAAACTATGCGTCCTAGAGCAAAAATGAGCTTAATTCATGACCACCCCCAAAAAATCGAAAATTCCATCCAAATCCTGAAAAAATTGAAATTTTTATATGAAAAACTTGTTTTGCTCATATCTCCTAAACTATGCGTCCTAGAGCGAAAAGGAGCTTAATTCATGACCACCCCCAAAAAATCGAAAATTCCTTCCAAATCCTGAAAAAATTTAAATTTTTATATGAAAAACTTGTTTTGCTCATATCTCCTAAACTATGCGTCCTAGAGCGAAAAGGAGCTTAATTCATGACCACCCCCAAAAAATCGAAAATTCCTTCCAATCCTGAAAAAATTTAAATTTTTATATGAAAAACTTGTTTTGCTCATATCTCCTAAACTATGCGTCCTAGAGCGAAAAGGAGCTTAATTCATGACCACCCCCAAAAAATCGAAAATTCCTTCCAAATCCTGAAAAAATTTAAATTTTATATGAAAAACTTGTTTTGCTCATATCTCCTAAACTATGCGTCCTAGAGCGAAAAGGAGCTTAATTCATGACCACCCCCTAAAAATCGAAAATTCCATCCAAATCCTGAAAAAATTAAAATTTTTATATGAAAAACTTGTTTTGCTCATATCTCCTAAACTATGCGTCCTAGAGCGAAAAGGAGCTTAATTCATGACCACCCCCAAAAAATCGAAAATTCCTTCCAATCCTGAAAAAATTGAAATTTTTATATGAAAAACTTGTTTTGCTCATATCTCCTAAACTATGCGTCCTAGAGCGAAAAAGAGCATAATTCATGCCCACCCCCAAAAAATCGAAAATTCATGCCCACCCCCAAAAAAATCGAAAATTCCATCCAAATCCTGAAAAAATTTAAATTTTTATATGAAAAACTTGTTTTGCTCATATCTCCTAAACTATGCGTCCTAGAGCGAAAAGGAGCTTAATTCATGACCACCCCCAAAAAATCGAAAATTCCTTCCAAATCCTGAAAAAATTGAAATTTTTATATGAAAAACTTGTTTTGCTCATATCTCCTAAACTATGCGTCCTAGAGCGAAAAGGAGCTTAATTCATGACCACCCCCAAAAAATCGAAAATTCCATCCAAATCCTGAAAAAATTGAAATTTTTATATGAAAAACTTGTTTTGCTCATATCTCCTAAACTATGCGTCCTAGAGCGAAAAGGAGCTTAATTCATGACCACCCCCAAAAAATCGAAAATTCCTTCCAAATCCTGAAAAAATTGAAATTTTTATATGAAACACTTGTTTTGCTCATATCTCCTAAACTATGCGTCCTAGAGCGAAAAGGAGCTTAATTCATGACCACCCCCAAAAAATCGAAAATTCCTTCCAAATCCTGAAAAAATTGAAATTTTTATATGAAACACTTGTTTTGCTCATATCTCCTAAACTATGCGTCCTAGAGCGAAAAGGAGCTTAATTCATGACCACCACCAAAAAAATCGAAAATTCCTTCCAATCCTGAAAAAATTGAAAGTTTTATATGAAAAACTTGTTTTGCTCATATCTCCTAAACTATGCGTCCTAGAGCGAAAAGGAGCTTAATTCATGACCACCCCCAAAAAGTCGAAAATTCCTTCCAAATCCTGAAAAAATTGAAATTTTTATATGAAAAATTTATTTTGCGTCCTAGAGCGAGGAGGAGCTTAATTCATGACCACCCCCAAAAAATCGAAAATTCCTTCCAAATCCTGAAAAAATTTAAATTTTTATATGAAAAACTTGTTTTGCTCATATCTCCTAAACTATGCGTCCTAGAGCGAAAAGGAGCTTAATTCATGACCATCTCCAAAAAATCGAAAATTCCATCCAAATCCTGAAAAAGTTTAATTTTTTACATGAAAAACTTGTTTTGCTCATATCTCCTAAACTATGCGTCCTAGAGCGAAAAGGAGCCTAATTCATGACCACCCCCAAAAAATCGAAAATTCCTTCCAAATCCTGAAAAAATTTAAATTTTTATATGAAAAACTTGTTTTGCTCATATCTCCTAAACTATGCGTCCTAGAGCGAAAAGGAGCTTAATTCATGACCACCCCCAAAAAATCGAAAATTCCATACAAATCCTGAAAAAATTTAATTTTTTACATGAAAAACTAGTTTTGCTCATATCTCCTAAACTATGCGTCCTAGAGTGAAAAGGAGCTTAATTCATGACCACCCCCAAAAAATCGAAAATTCCATCCAAATCCTGAAAAAATTTAAATTTTTATATGAAAAACTTGTTTTGCTCATATCTCCTAAACTATGCGTCCTAGAGCGAAAAGGAGCTTAATTCATGACCACCCCCAAAAAATCGAAAATTCCTTCCAAATCCTGAAAAAATTGAATTTTTTATATGAAAAACTAGTTTTGCTCATATCTCCTAAACTATGCGTCCTAGAGCGAAAAGGAGCTTAATTCATGACCACCCCCAAAAAATCGAAAATTCCATCCAAATCCTGAAAAAATTTAAATTTTTATATGAAAAATTTATTTTACGTCCTAGAGCGAAAAGGAGCTTAATTCATGACCACCCCAAAAAATCGAAAATTCCATCCAAATACTGAAAAAATTGAAATTTTTATATGAAAAACTTGTTTTGCTCATATCTCCTAAACTATGCGTCCTAGAGCGAAAAGGAGCTTAATTCATGACCACCACCAAAAAAATCGAAAATTCCTTCCAATCCTGAAAAAATTAAAAGTTTTATATGAAAAACTTGTTTTGCTCATATCTCCTAAACTATGCGTCCTAGAGCGAAAAGGAGCTAAATTCATGATCACCCCCAAAAAATCGAAAATTCCTTCCAAATCCTGAAAAAATTGAAATTTTTATATGAAAAACTTGTTTTGCTCATATCTCCTAAACTATGCGTCCTAGAGCGAAAAGGAGCATAATTCATGACCACCCCCAAAAAATCGAAAATTCCATACAAATCCTGAAAAAATTTAATTTTTTACATGAAAAACTTGTTTTGCTCATATCTCCTAAACTAGGCGTCCTAGAGCGAAAAGGAGCTTAATTCATGACCACCCCCAAAAAATCGAAAATTCCATCCAAATCCTGAAAAAATTGAAATTTTTATATGAAAAACTTGTTTTGCTCATATCTCCTAAACTATGCGTCCTAGAGCGAAAAGGAGCTTAATTCATGACCACCCCCAAAAAATCGAAAATTCCTTCCAAATCCTGAAAAAATTGAAATTTTTATATGAAACACTTGTTTTGCTCATATCTCCTAAACTATACGTCCTAGAGCGAAAAGGAGCTTAATTCATGACCACCACCAAAAAAATCGAAAATTCCATACAAATCCTGAAAAAATTTAATTTTTTACATGAAAAACTAGTTTTGCTCATATCTCCTAAACTATGCGTCCTAGAGTGAAAAGGAGCTTAATTCATGACCACCCCCAAAAAATCGAAAATTCCATCCAAATCCTGAAAAAATTTAAATTTTTATATGAAAAACTTGTTTTGCTCATATCTCCTAAACTATGCGTCCTAGAGCGAAAAGGAGCTTAATTCATGACCACCCCCAAAAAATCGAAAATTCCTTCCAAATCCTGAAAAAATTGAATTTTTTATATGAAAAACTAGTTTTGCTCATATCTCCTAAACTATGCGTCCTAGAGCGAAAAGGAGCTTAATTCATGACCACCCCCAAAAAATCGAAAATTCCATCCAAATCCTGAAAAAATTTAAATTTTTATATGAAAAATTTATTTTACGTCCTAGAGCGAAAAGGAGCTTAATTCATGACCACCCCAAAAAATCGAAAATTCCATCCAAATACTGAAAAAATTGAAATTTTTATATGAAAAACTTGTTTTGCTCATATCTCCTAAACTATGCGTCCTAGAGCGAAAAGGAGCTTAATTCATGACCACCACCAAAAAAATCGAAAATTCCTTCCAATCCTGAAAAAATTAAAAGTTTTATATGAAAAACTTGTTTTGCTCATATCTCCTAAACTATGCGTCCTAGAGCGAAAAGGAGCTAAATTCATGATCACCCCCAAAAAATCGAAAATTCCTTCCAAATCCTGAAAAAATTGAAATTTTTATATGAAAAATTTATTTTTCTCATATCTCCTAAACTATGCGTCCTAGAGCGAAAAGGAGCATAATTCATGACCACCCCCAAAAAATCGAAAATTCCATACAAATCCTGAAAAAATTTAATTTTTTACATGAAAAACTTGTTTTGCTCATATCTCCTAAACTAGGCGTCCTAGAGCGAAAAGGAGCTTAATTCATGACCACCCCCAAAAAATCGAAAATTCCATCCAAATCCTGAAAAAATTGAAATTTTTATATGAAAAACTTGTTTTGCTCATATCTCCTAAACTATGCGTCCTAGAGCGAAAAGGAGCTTAATTCATGACCACCCCCAAAAAATCGAAAATTCCTTCCAAATCCTGAAAAAATTGAAATTTTTATATGAAACACTTGTTTTGCTCATATCTCCTAAACTATACGTCCTAGAGCGAAAAGGAGCTTAATTCATGACCACCACCAAAAAAATCGAAAATTCCTTCCAATCCTGAAAAAATTGAAAGTTTTATATGAAAAACTTGTTTTGCTCATATCTCCTAAACTATGCGTCCTAGAGCGAAAAGGAGCTTAATTCATGATCACCCCCAAAAAATCGAAAATTCCTTCCAAATCCTGAAAAAATTGATATTTTTATATGAAAAATTTATTTTGCGTCCTAGAGCGAAAAGGAGCTTAATTCATGACCACCCCCAAAAAATCGAAAATTCCATCCAAATCGCGAAAATTCCTTCCAAATCCTGAAAAAATTTAAATTTTTATATGAAAAACTTGTTTTGCTCATATCTCCTAAACTATGCGTCCTAGAGCGAAAAGGAGCTTAATTCATGACCACCCCCTAAAAATCGAAAATTCCATCCAAATCCTGAAAAAATTGAAATTTTTATATGAAAAACGTGTTTTGCTCATATCTCCTAAACTATGCGTCCTAGAGTGAAAAGGAGCTTAATTCATGATCACCCCCAAAAAATCGAAAATTCCTTCCAAATCCTGAAAAAATTGATATTTTTATATGAAAAATTTATTTTGCGTCCTAGAGCGAAAAGGAGCTTAATTCATGACCACCCCAAAAAATCGAAAATTCCATCCAAATCCTGAAAAAATTGAAATTTTTATATGAAAAACTTGTTTTGCTCATATCTCCTAAACTATGCGTCCTAGAGCGAAAAGGAGCTTAATTCATGACCACCCCCAAAAAATCGAAAATTTTTATATGAAATTTTTATATGAAAAACTTGTTTTGCTCATATCTCCTAAACTATGCGTCCTAGAGCGAAAAGGAGCTTAATTCATGACCACCCCCAAAAAAATCGAAAATTCCTTCCAAATCCTGAAAAAATTGAAATTTTTATATGAAAAAGTTGTTTTGCTCATATCCCTAAACTATGCGTCCTAGAGCGAAAAGGAGCTTAATTCATGACCACCCCCAAAAAATCGAAAATTCCATCCAAATCCTGAAAAAATTGAAATATTTATATGAAAAACTTGTTTTGCTCATATCTCCTAAACTATGCGTCCTAGAGCGAAAAGGAGCTTAATTCATGACCATCCCCAAAAAATCGAAAATTCCTTCCAAATCCTGAAAAAATTTAAATTTTTATATGAAAAACTTGTTTTGCTCATATCTCCTAAACTATGCGTCCTAGAGCGAAAAGGAGCTTAATTCATGACCACCCCCTAAAAATCGAAAATTCCATCCAAATCCTGAAAAAATTGAAATTTTTATATGAAAAACTTGTTTTGCTCATATCTCCTAAACTATGCGTCCTAGAGCGAAAAGGAGCTTAACTCATGACCACCCCCAAAAAATCGAAAATTCCTTCCAATCCTGAAAAAATTGAAATTTTTATATGAAAAACTTGTTTTGCTCATATCTCCTAAACTATGCGTCCTAGAGCGAAAAAGAGCATAATTCATGCCCACCCCCAAAAAATCGAAAATTCATGCCCACCCCAAAAAAAATCGAAAATTCCATCCAAATCCTGAAAAAATTTAAATTTTTATATGAAAAACTTGTTTTGCTCATATCTCCTAAACTATGCGTCCTAGAGCGAAAAGGAGCTTAATTCATGACCACCCCCAAAAAATCGAAAATTCCTTCCAAATCCTGAAAAAATTGAAATTTTTATATGAAAAACTTGTTTTGCTCATATCTCCTAAACTATGCGTCCTAGAGCGAAAAGGAGCTTAATTCATGACCACCCCCAAAAAATCGAAAATTCCATCCAAATCCTGAAAAAAATTTAAATTTTTATATGAAAAACTTGTTTTGCTCATATCACCTAAACTATGCGTCCTAGAGCGAAAATGAGCTTAATTCATGACCACCCCCAAAAAATCGAAAATTCCATCCAAATCCTGAAAAAATTGAAATTTTTATATGAAAAACTTGTTTTGCTCATATCTCTAAACTATGCGTCCTAGAGCGAAAAGGAGCTTAATTCATGACCACCCCCAAAAAATCGAAAATTCCTTCCAAATCCTGAAAAAATTTAAATTTTTATATGAAAAACTTGTTTTGCTCATATCTCCTAAACTATGCGTCCTAGAGCGAAAAGGAGCTTAATTCATGACCACCC
The DNA here is from genome assembly GCF_050003625.1 of Haematobia irritans. NCBI lineage: Eukaryota > Metazoa > Arthropoda > Insecta > Diptera > Muscidae > Haematobia > Haematobia irritans. The sequence goes on from NC_134399.1 coordinate 139,105,915, forward strand.
CCAAAAAATCGAAAATTCCTTCCAATCCTGAAAAAATTTAAATTTTTATATGAAAAACTTGTTTTGCTCATATCTCCTAAACTATGCGTCCTAGAGCGAAAAGGAGCTTAATTCATGACCACCCCCAAAAAATCGAAAATTCCTTCCAAATCCTGAAAAAATTTAAATTTTTATATGAAAAACTTGTTTTGCTCATATCTCCTAAACTATGCGTCCTAGAGCGAAAAGGAGCTTAATTCATGACCACCCCCAAAAAATCGAAAATTCCATCCAAATCCTGAAAAAATTAAAATTTTTATATGAAAAACTTGTTTTGCTCATATCTCCTAAACTATGCGTCCTAGAGCGAAAAGGAGCTTAATTCATGACCACCCCCAAAAAATCGAAAATTCCTTCCAATCCTGAAAAAATTGAAATTTTTATATGAAAAACTTGTTTTGCTCATATCTCCTAAACTATGCGTCCTAGAGCGAAAAAGAGCATAATTCATGAAACCCCCAAAAAATCGAAAATTCATGCCCACCCCCAAAAAAATCGAAAATTCCATCCAAATCCTGAAAAAATTTAAATTTTTATATGAAAAACTTGTTTTGCTCATATCTCCTAAACTATGCGTCCTAGAGCGAAAAGGAGCTTAATTCATGACCACCCCCAAAAAATCGAAAATTCCTTCCAAATCCTGAAAAAATTGAAATTTTTATATGAAAAACTTGTTTTGCTCATATCTCCTAAACTATGCGTCCTAGAGCGAAAAGGAGCTTAATTCATGACCACCCCCAAAAAATCGAAAATTCCATCCAAATCCTGAAAAAATTTAAATTTTATGAAAAACTTGTTTTGCTCATATCTCCTAAACTATGCGTCCTAGAGCGAAAAAGAGCTTAATTCATGACCACCCCCAAAAAATCGAAAATTTTTATATGAAATTTTTATATGAAAAACTTGTTTTGCTCATATCTCCTAAACTATGCGTCCTAGAGCGAAAAGGAGCTTAATTCATGACCACCCCCAAAAAATCGAAAATTTTTATATGAAATTTTTATATGAAAAACTTGTTTTGCTCATATCTCCTAAACTATGCGTCCTAGAGCGAAAAGGAGCTTAATTCATGACCACCCCCAAAAAAATCGAAAATTCCTTCCAAATCCTGAAAAAATTTAAATTTTTATATGGAAAAGTTGTTTTGCTCATATCCCTAAACTATGCGTCCTAGAGCGAAAAGGAGCTTAATTCATGACCACCCCCTAAAAATCGAAAATTCCATCCAAATCCTGAAAAAATTAAAATTTTTATATGAAAAACTTGTTTTGCTCATATCTCCTAAACTATGCGTCCTAGAGCGAAAAGGAGCTTAATTCATGACCACCCCCAAAAAATCGAAAATTCCATCCAAATCCTGAAAAAAAATTTAAATTTTTATATGAAAAACTTGTTTTGCTCATATCACCTAAACTATGCGTCCTAGAGCGAAAATGAGCTTAATTCATGACCACCCCCAAAAAATCGAAAATTCCATCCAAATCCTGAAAAAATTGAAATTTTTATATGAAAAACTTGTTTTGCTCATATCTCCTAAACTATGCGTCCTAGAGCGAAAAGGAGCTTAATTCATGACCACCCCCAAAAAATCGAAAATTCCTTCCAAATCCTGAAAAAATTTAAATTTTTATATGAAAAACTTGTTTTGCTCATATCTCCTAAACTATGCGTCCTAGAGCGAAAAGGAGCTTAATTCATGACCACCCCCTAAAAATCGAAAATTCCATCCAAATCCTGAAAAAATTAAAATTTTTATATGAAAAACTTGTTTTGCTCATATCTCCTAAACTATGCGTCCTAGAGCGAAAAGGAGCTTAATTCATGACCACCCCCAAAAAATCGAAAATTCCTTCCAATCCTGAAAAAATTGAAATTTTTATATGAAAAACTTGTTTTGCTCATATCTCCTAAACTATGCGTCCTAGAGCGAAAAAGAGCATAATTCATGCCCACCCCCAAAAAATCGAAAATTCATGCCCACCCCCAAAAAAATCGAAAATTCCATCCAAATCCTGAAAAAATTTAAATTTTTATATGAAAAACTTGTTTTGCTCATATCTCCTAAACTATGCGTCCTAGAGCGAAAAGGAGCTTAATTCATGACCACCCCCAAAAAATCGAAAATTCCTTCCAAATCCTGAAAAAATTGAAATTTTTATATGAAAAACTTGTTTTGCTCATATCTCCTAAACTATGCGTCCTAGAGCGAAAAGGAGCTTAATTCATGACCACCCCCAAAAAATCGAAAATTCCATCCAAATCCTGAAAAAATTGAAATTTTTATATGAAAAACTTGTTTTGCTCATATCTCCTAAACTATGCGTCCTAGAGCGAAAAGGAGCTTAATTCATGACCACCCCCAAAAAATCGAAAATTCCATCCAAATCCTGAAAAAATTGAAATTTTATGAAAAACTTGTTTTGCTCATATCTCCTAAACTATGCGTCCTAGAGCGAAAAAGAGCTTAATTCATGACCACCCCCAAAAAATCGAAAATTCCATCCAAATCCTGAAAAAATTTAAATTTTTATATGAAAAACTTGTTTTGCTCATATCTCCTAAACTATGCGTCCTAGAGCGAAAAGGAGCTTAATTCATGACCACCCCCAAAAAATCGAAAATTCCATCCAAATCCTGAAAAAATTGAAATTTTTATATGAAAAACTTGTTTTGCTCATATCTCCTAAACTATGCGTCCTAGAGCGAAAAGGAGCTTAATTCATGACCACCCCAAAAAAATCGAAAATTCCTTCCAAATCCTGAAAAAATTGAAATTTTTATATGAAAAACTTGTTTTGCTCATATCTCCTAAACTATGCGTCCTAGAGCGAAAAGGAGCTTAATTCATGACCACCCCCAAAAAATCGAAAATTCCATCCAAATCCTGAAAAAATTGAAATTTTTATATGAAAAACTTGTTTTGCTCATATCTCCTAAACTATGCGTCCTAGAGCGAAAAGGAGCTTAATTCATGACCACCCCCAAAAAATCGAAAATTCCTTCCAAATCCTGAAAAAATTGAAATTTTTATATGCAAAACTTGTTTTGCTCATATCTCCTACACTATGCGTCCTAGAGCGAAAAGGAGCTTAATTCATGACCACCCCCAAAAAATCGAAAATTCCATCCACATCCTGAAAAAATTTAAATTTTTATATGAAAAACTTGTTTTGCTCATATCTCCTAAACTATGCGTCCTAGAGCGAAAAGGAGCTTAATTCATGACCACCCCCAAAAAATCGAAAATTCCATCCAAATCCTGAAAAAATTGAAATTTTTATATGAAAAACTTGTTTTGCTCATATCTCCTAAACTATGCGTCCTAGAGCGAAAAGGAGCTTAATTCATGACCACCCCCAAAAAATCGAAAATTCCTTCCAAATCCTGAAAAAATTGAAATTTTTATATGAAAAAGTTGTTTTGCTCATATCCCTAAACTATGCGTCCTAGAGCGAAAAGGAGCTTAATTCATGACCACCCCCTAAAAATCGAAAATTCCATCCAAATCCTGAAAAAATTAAAATTTTTATATGAAAAACTTGTTTTGCTCATATCTCCTAAACTATGCGTCCTAGAGCGAAAAGGAGCTTAATTCATGACCACCCCCAAAAAATCGAAAATTCCATCCAAATCCTGAAAAAATTGAAATATTTATATGAAAAACTTGTTTTGCTCATATCTCCTAAACTATGCGTCCTAGAGCGAAAAGGAGCTTAATTCATGACCACCCCCTAAAAATCGAAAATTCCATCCTGAAAAAATTAAAATTTTTATATGAAAAACTTGTTTTGCTCATATCTCCTAAACTATGCGTCCTAGAGCGAAAAGGAGCTTAATTCATGACCACCCCCAAAAAATCGAAAATTCCTTCCAATCCTGAAAAAATTGAAATTTTTATATGAAAAACTTGTTTTGCTCATATCTCCTAAACTATGCGTCCTAGAGCGAAAAGGAGCTTAATTCATGACCACCCCCAAAAAATCGAAAATTCCTTCCAAATCCTGAAAAAATTTAAATTTTTATATGAAAAACTTGTTTTGCTCATATCTCTTAAACTATGCGTCCTAGAGCGAAAAAGAGCATAATTCATGCCCACCCCCTAAAAATCGAAAATTCATGACCACCCCCAAAAAATCGAAAGTTCCATCCAAATCCTGAAAAAATTGAAATTTTTATAGGAAAAACTTGTTTTGCTCATATCTCCTAAACTATGCGTCCTAGAGCGAAAAGGAGCTTAATTCATGACCACCCCCAAAAAATCGAAAATTCCTTCCAAATCCTGAAAAAATTGAAATTTTTATATGAAAAACTTGTTTTGCTCATATCTCCTAAACTATGCGTCCACAGCGAAAAGGAGCTTAATTCATGACCACCCCCAAAAAATCGAAAATTCCATCCACATCCTGAAAAAATTTAAATTTTTATATGAAAAACTTGTTTTGCTCATATCTCCTAAACTATGCGTCCTAGAGCGAAAAGGAGCTTAATTCATGACCACCCCCAAAAAATCGAAAATTCCATCCAAATCCTGAAAAAATTAATTTTTATATGAAAAACTTGTTTTGCTCATATCTCCTAAACTATGCGTCCTAGAGCGAAAAGGAGCTTAATTCATGACCACCCCCAAAAAATCGAAAATTCCATCCAAATCCTGAAAAAATTGAAATTTTTATATGAAAAACTTGTTTTGCTCATATCTCCTAAACTATGCGTCCTAGAGCGAAAAGGAGCTTAATTCATGACCACCCCCAAAAAATCGAAAATTCCTTCCAAATCCTGAAAAAATTGAAATTTTTATATGAAAAACTTGTTTTGCTCATATCTCCTAAACTATGCGTCCTAGAGCGAAAAGGAGCTTAATTCATGACCACCCCCTAAAAATCGAAAATTCCATCCAAATCCTGAAAAAATTAAAATTTTTATATGAAAAACTTGTTTTGCTCATATCTCCTAAACTATGCGTCCTAGAGCGAAAAGGAGCTTAATTCATGACCACCCCCAAAAAATCGAAAATTCCTTCCAATCCTGAAAAAATTGAAATTTTTATATGAAAAACTTGTTTTGCTCATATCTCCTAAACTATGCGTCCTAGAGCGAAAAGGAGCTTAATTCATGACCACCCCCAAAAAATCGAAAATTCCTTCCAAATCCTGAAAAAATTTAAATTTTTATATGAAAAACTTGTTTTGCTCATATCTCCTAAACTATGCGTCCTAGAGCGAAAAAGAGCATAATTCATGCCCACCCCCTAAAAATCGAAAAATCATGCCCACCCCCAAAAAAATCGAAAATTCCATCCAAATCCTGAAAAAATTTAAATTTTTATATGAAAAACTTGTTTTGCTCATATCTCCTAAACTATGCGTCCTAGAGCGAAAAGGAGCTTAATTCATGACCACCCCCAAAAAATCGAAAATTCCTTCCAAATCCTGAAAAAATTGAAATTTTTATATGAAAAACTTGTTTTGCTCATATCTCCTAAACTATGCGTCCTAGAGCGAAAAGGAGCTTAATTCATGACCACCCCCAAAAAATCGAAAATTCCATCCACATCCTGAAAAAATTTAAATTTTTATATGAAAAACTTGTTTTGCTCATATCTCCTAAACTATGCGTCCTAGAGCGAAAAGGAGCTTAATTCATGACCACCCCCAAAAAATCGAAAATTCCATCCAAATCCTGAAAAAATTTAAATTTTTATATGAAAAACTTGTTTTGCTCATATCTCCTAAACTATGCGTCCTAGAGCGAAAAGGAGCTTAATTCATGACCACCCCCAAAAAATCGAAAATTTTTATATGAAATTTTTATATGAAAAACTTGTTTTGCTCATATCTCCTAAACTATGCGTCCTAGAGCGAAAAGGAGCTTAATTCATGACCACCCCCAAAAAAATCGAAAATTCCTTCCAAATCCTGAAAAAATTGAAATTTTTATATGAAAAAGTTGTTTTGCTCATATCCCTAAACTATGCGTCCTAGAGCGAAAAGGAGCTTAATTCATGACCACCCCCAAAAAATCGAAAATTCCATCCAAATCCTGAAAAAATTGAAATATTTATATGAAAAACTTGTTTTGCTCATATCTCCTAAACTATGCGTCCTAGAGCGAAAAGGAGCTTAATTCATGACCACCCCCAAAAAATCGAAAATTCCTTCCAAATCCTGAAAAAATTTAAATTTTTATATGAAAAACTTGTTTTGCTCATATCTCCTAAACTATGCGTCCTAGAGCGAAAAGGAGCTTAATTCATGACCACCCCCTAAAAATCGAAAATTCCATCCAAATCCTGAAAAAATTGAAATTTTTATATGAAAAACTTGTTTTGCTCATATCTCCTAAACTATGCGTCCTAGAGCGAAAAGGAGCTTAACTCATGACCACCCCCAAAAAATCGAAAATTCCTTCCAATCCTGAAAAAATTGAAATTTTTATATGAAAAACTTGTTTTGCTCATATCTCCTAAACTATGCGTCCTAGAGCGAAAAAGAGCATAATTCATGCCCACCCCCAAAAAATCGAAAATTCATGCCCACCCCAAAAAAAATCGAAAATTCCATCCAAATCCTGAAAAAATTTAAATTTTTATATGAAAAACTTGTTTTGCTCATATCTCCTAAACTATGCGTCCTAGAGCGAAAAGGAGCTTAATTCATGACCACCCCCAAAAAATCGAAAATTCCTTCCAAATCCTGAAAAAATTGAAATTTTTATATGAAAAACTTGTTTTGCTCATATCTCCTAAACTATGCGTCCTAGAGCGAAAAGGAGCTTAATTCATGACCACCCCCAAAAAATCGAAAATTCCATCCAAATCCTGAAAAAAATTTAAATTTTTATATGAAAAACTTGTTTTGCTCATATCACCTAAACTATGCGTCCTAGAGCGAAAATGAGCTTAATTCATGACCACCCCCAAAAAATCGAAAATTCCATCCAAATCCTGAAAAAATTGAAATTTTTATATGAAAAACTTGTTTTGCTCATATCTCTAAACTATGCGTCCTAGAGCGAAAAGGAGCTTAATTCATGACCACCCCCAAAAAATCGAAAATTCCTTCCAAATCCTGAAAAAATTTAAATTTTTATATGAAAAACTTGTTTTGCTCATATCTCCTAAACTATGCGTCCTAGAGCGAAAAGGAGCTTAATTCATGACCACCCCCAAAAAATCGAAAATTCCTTCCAATCCTGAAAAAATTTAAATTTTTATATGAAAAACTTGTTTTGCTCATATCTCCTAAACTATGCGTCCTAGAGCGAAAAGGAGCTTAATTCATGACCACCTCCAAAAAATCGAAAATTCCTTCCAAATCCTGAAAAAATTTAAATTTTTATATGAAAAACTTGTTTTGCTCATATCTCCTAAACTATGCGTCCTAGAGCGAAAAGGAGCTTAATTCATGACCACCCCCTAAAAATCGAAAATTCCATCCAAATCCTGAAAAAATTAAAATTTTTATATGAAAAACTTGTTTTGCTCATATCTCCTAAACTATGCGTCCTAGAGCGAAAAGGAGCTTAATTCATGACCACCCCCAAAAAATCGAAAATTCCTTCCAATCCTGAAAAAATTTAAATTTTTATATGAAAAACTTGTTTTGCTCATATCTCCTAAACTATGCGTCCTAGAGCGAAAAAGAGCATAATTCATGCCCACCCCCAAAAAATCGAAAATTCATGCCCACCCCCAAAAAAATCGAAAATTCCATCCAAATCCTGAAAAAATTTAAATTTTTATATGAAAAACTTGTTTTGCTCATATCTCCTAAACTATGCGTCCTAGAGCGAAAAGGAGCTTAATTCATGACCACCCCCAAAAAATCGAAAATTCCTTCCAAATCCTGAAAAAATTGAAATTTTTATATGAAAAACTTGTTTTGCTCAAATCTCCTAAACTATGCGTCCTAGAGCGAAAAGGAGCTTAATTCATGACCACCCCCAAAAAATCGAAAATTCCATCCAAATCCTGAAAAAATTGAAATTTTTATATGAAAAACTTGTTTTGCTCATATCTCCTAAACTATGCGTCCTAGAGCGAAAAGGAGCTTAATTCATGACCACCCCCAAAAAATCGAAAATTCCATCCAAATCCTGAAAAAATTTAAATTTTATGAAAAACTTGTTTTGCTCATATCTCCTAAACTATGCGTCCTAGAGCGAAAAAGAGCTTAATTCATGACCACCCCCAAAAAATCGAAAATTCCATCCAAATCCTGAAAAAATTGAAATTTTTATATGAAAAACTTGTTTTGCTCATATCTCCTAAACTATGCGTCCTAGAGCGAAAAGGAGCTTAATTCATGACCACCCCCAAAAAATCGAAAATTCCATCCAAATCCTGAAAAAATTGAAATTTTTATATGAAAAACTTGTTTTGCTCATATCTCCTAAACTATGCGTCCTAGAGCGAAAAGGAGCTTAATTCATGACCACCCCAAAAAAATCGAAAATTCCTTCCAAATCCTGAAAAAATTGAAATTTTTATATGAAAAACTTGTTTTGCTCATATCTCCTAAACTATGCGTCCTAGAGCGAAAAGGAGCTTAATTCATGACCACCCCCAAAAAATCGAAAATTCCATCCAAATCCTGAAAAATTGAAATTTTTATATGAAAAACTTGATTTGCTCATATCTCCTAAACTATGCGTCCTAGAGCGAAAAGGAGCTTAATTCATGACCACCCCCAAAAAATCGAAAATTCCTTCCAAATCCTGAAAAAATTGAAATTTTTATATGCAAAACTTGTTTTGCTCATATCTCCTACACTATGCGCCCTAGAGCGAAAAGGAGCTTAATTCATGACCACCCCCAAAAAATCGAAAATTCCATCCACATCCTGAAAAAATTGAAATTTTTATATGAAAAACTTGTTTTGCTCATATCTCCTAAACTATGCGTCCTAGAGCGAAAAGGAGCTTAATTCATGACCACCCCCAAAAAATCGAAAATTCCATCCAAATCCTGAAAAAATTGAAATTTTTATATGAAAAACTTGTTTTGCTCATATCTCCTAAACTATGCGTCCTAGAGCGAAAAGGAGCTTAATTCATGACCACCCCCAAAAAATCGAAAATTCCTTCCAAATCCTGAAAAAATTGAAATTTTTATATGAAAAAGTTGTTTTGCTCATATCCCTAAACTATGCGTCCTAGAGCGAAAAGGAGCTTAATTCATGACCACCCCCTAAAAATCGAAAATTCCATCCAAATCCTGAAAAAATTAAAATTTTTATATGAAAAACTTGTTTTGCTCATATCTCCTAAACTATGCGTCCTAGAGCGAAAAGGAGCTTAATTCATGACCACCCCCAAAAAATCGAAAATTCCTTCCAAAACTGAAAAAATTGAAATTTTTATATGAAAAACTTGTTTTGCTCATATCTCCTAAACTATGCGTCCTAGAGCGAAAAGGAGCTTAATTCATGACCACCCCCAAAAAATCGAAAATTCCATCCAAATCCTGAAAAAATTGAAATATTTATATGAAAAACTTGTTTTGCTCATATCTCCTAAACTATGCGTCCTAGAGCGAAAAGGAGCTTAATTCATGACCACCCCCAAAAAATCGAAAATTCCTTCCAAATCCTGAAAAAATTGAAATTTTTATATGAAAAACTTGTTTTGCTCATATCTCCTAAACTATGCGTCCTAGAGCGAAAAGGAGCTTAATTCATGACCACCCCCTAAAAATCGAAAATTCCATCCAAATCCTGAAAAAATTAAAATTTTTATATGAAAAACTTGTTTTGCTCATATCTCCTAAACTATGCGTCCTAGAGCGAAAAGGAGCTTACTTCATGACCACCCCCAAAAAATCGAAAATTCCTTCCAATCCTGAAAAAATTGAAATTTTTATATGAAAAACTTGTTTTGCTCATATCTCCTAAACTATGCGTCCTAGAGCGAAAAGGAGCTTAATTCATGACCACCCCCTAAAAATCGAAAATTCCATCCAAATCCTGAAAAAATTTAAATTTTTATATGAAAAACTTGTTTTGCTCATATCTCCTAAACTATGCGTCCTAGAGCGAAAAGGAGCTTAATTCATGACCACCCCCAAAAAATCGAAAATTCCTTCCAATCCTGAAAAATTGAAATTTTTATATGAAAAACTTGTTTTGCTCATATCTCCTAAACTATGCGTCCTAGAGCGAAAAGGAGCTTAATTCATGACCACCCCCAAAAAATCGAAAATTCCATCCAAATCCTGAAAAAATTGAAATATTTATATGAAAAACTTGTTTTGCTCATATCTCCTAAACTATGCGTCCTAGAGCGAAAAGGAGCTTAATTCATGACCACCCCCAAAAAATCGAAAATTCCTTCCAAATCCTGAAAAAATTGAAATTTTTATATGAAAAAGTTGTTTTGCTCATATCCCTAAACTATGCGTCCTAGAGCGAAAAGGAGCTTAATTCATGACCACCCCCTAAAAATCGAAAATTCCATCCAAATCCTAAAAAAATTAAAATTTTTATATGAAAAACTTGTTTTGCTCATATCTCCTAAACTATGCGTCCTAGAGCGAAAAGGAGCTTAATTCATGACCACCCCCAAAAAATCGAAAATTCCTTCCAATCCTGAAAAAATTGAAATTTTTATATGAAAAACTTGTTTTGCTCATATCTCCTAAACTATGCGTCCTAGAGCGAAAAGGAGCTTAATTCATGACCACCCCCAAAAAATCGAAAATTCCATCCAAATCCTGAAAAAATTGAAATATTTATATGAAAAACTTGTTTTGCTCATATCTCCTAAACTATGCGTCCTAGAGCGAAAAGGAGCTTAATTCATGACCACCCCCAAAAAATCGAAAATTCCTTCCAAATCCTGAAAAAATTGAAATTTTTATATGAAAAACTTGTTTTGCTCATATCTCCTAAACTATGCGTCCTAGAGCGAAAAGGAGCTTAATTCATGACCACCCCCTAAAAATCGAAAATTCCATCCAAATCCTGAAAAAATTAAAATTTTTATATGAAAAACTTGTTTTGCTCATATCTCCTAAACTATGCGTCCTAGAGCGAAAAGGAGCTTAATTCATGACCACCCCCAAAAAATCGAAAATTCCTTCCAATCCTGAAAAAATTGAAATTTTTATATGAAAAACTTGTTTTGCTCATATCTCCTAAACTATGCGTCCTAGAGCGAAAAGGAGCTTAATTCATGACCACCCCCAAAAAATCGAAAATTCCTTCCAAATCCTGAAAAAATTTAAATTTTTATATGAAAAACTTGTTTTGCTCATATCTCCTAAACTATGCGTCCTAGAGCGAAAAAGAGCATAATTCATGCCCACCCCCTAAAAATCGAAAATTCATGCCCACCCCCAAAAAAATCGAAAATTCCATCCAAATCCTGAAAAAATTTAAATTTTTATATGAAAAACTTGTTTTGCTCATATCTCCTAAACTATGCGTCCTAGAGCGAAAAGGAGCTTAATTCATGACCACCCCCAAAAAATCGAAAATTCCTTCCAAATCCTGAAAAAATTGAAATTTTTATATGAAAAACTTGTTTTGCTCATATCTCCTAAACTATGCGTCCTAGAGCGAAAAGGAGCTTAATTCATGACCACCCCCAAAAAATCGAAAATTCCATCCACATCCTGAAAAAATTTAAATTTTTATATGAAAAACTTGTTTTGCTCATATCTCCTAAACTATGCGTCCTAGAGCGAAAAGGAGCTTAATTCATGACCACCCCCAAAAAATCGAAAATTCCATCCAAATCCTGAAAAAATTTAAATTTTTATATGAAAAACTTGTTTTGCTCATATCTCCTAAACTATGCGTCCTAGAGCGAAAAGGAGCTTACTTCATGACCACCCCCAAAAAATCGAAAATTCCTTCCAATCCTGAAAAAATTGAAATTTTTATATGAAAAACTTGTTTTGCTCATATCTCCTAAACTATGCGTCCTAGAGCGAAAAGGAGCTTAATTCATGACCACCCCCAAAAAATCGAAAATTCCTTCCAAATCCTGAAAAAATTTAAATTTTTATATGAAAAACTTGTTTTGCTCATATCTCCTAAACTATGCGTCCTAGAGCGAAAAAGAGCATAATTCATGCCCACCCCCTAAAAATCGAAAATTCATGCCCACCCCCAAAAAAATCGAAAATTCCATCCAAATCCTGAAAAAATTAAAATTTTTATATGAAAAACTTGTTTTGCTCATATCTCCTAAACTATGCGTCCTAGAGCGAAAAGGAGCTTAATTCATGACCACCCCCAAAAAATCGAAAATTCCTTCCAAATCCTGATAAAATTGAAATTTTTATATGAAAAACTTGTTTTGCTCATATCTCCTAAACTATGCGTCCACAGCGAAAAGGAGCTTAATTCATGACCACCCCCAAAAAATCGAAAATTCCATCCACATCCTGAAAAAATTTAAATTTTTATATGAAAAACTTGTTTTGCTCATATCTCCTAAACTATGCGTCCTAGAGCGAAAAGGAGCTTAATTCATGACCACCCCCAAAAAATCGAAAATTCCATCCAAATCCTGAAAAAATTAATTTTTATATGAAAAACTTGTTTTGCTCATATCTCCTAAACTATGCGTCCTAGAGCGAAAAGGAGCTTAATTCATGACCACCCCCAAAAAATCGAAAATTCCATCCAAATCCTGAAAAAATTGAAATTTTTATATGAAAAACTTGTTTTGCTCATATCTCCTAAACTATGCGTCCTAGAGCGAAAATGAGCTTAATTCATGACCACCCCCAAAAAATCGAAAATTCTTTCCAAATCCTGAAAAAATTGAAATTTTTATATGAAAAAGTTGTTTTGCTCATATCCCTAAACTATGCGTCCTAGAGCGAAAAGGAGCTTAATTCATGACCACCCCCTAAAAATCGAAAATTCCATCCAAATCCTGAAAAAATTAAAATTTTTGTATGAAAAACTTGTTTTGCTCATATCTCCTAAACTATGCGTCCTAGAGCGAAAAGGAGCTTAATTCATGACCACCCCCAAAAAATCGAAAATTCCTTCCAATCCTGAAAAAATTGAAATTTTTATATGAAAAACTTGTTTTGCTCATATCTCCTAAACTATGCGTCCTAGAGCGAAAAGGAGCTTAATTCATGACCACCCCCAAAAAATCGAAAATTCCATCCAAATCCTGAAAAAATTGAAATATTTATATGAAAAACTTGTTTTGCTCATATCTCCTAAACTATGCGTCCTAGAGCGAAAAGCAGCTTAATTCATGACCACCCCCAATAAATCGAAAATTCCATCCAAATCCTGAAAAAATTGAAATATTTATATGAAAAACTTGTTTTGCTCATATCTCCTAAACTATGCGTCCTAGAGCGAAAAGGAGCTTAATTCATGACCACCCCCAAAAAATCGAAAATTCCATCCAAATCCTGAAAAAATTGAAATATTTATATGAAAAACTTGTTTTGCTCATATCTCCTAAACTATGCGTCCTAGAGCGAAAAGGAGCTTAATTCATGACCACCCCCAAAAAATCGAAAATTCCATCCAAATCCTGAAAAAATTGAAATATTTATATGAAAAACTTGTTTTGCTCATATCTCCTAAACTATGCGTCCTAGAGCGAAAAGGAGCTTAATTCATGACCACCCCCAAAAAATCGAAAATTCCTTCCAAATCCTGAAAAAATTGAAATTTTTATATGAAAAACTTGTTTTGCTCATATCTCCTAAACTATGCGTCCTAGAGCGAAAAGGAGCTTAATTCATGACCACCCCCTAAAAATCGAAAATTCCATCCAAATCCTGAAAAAATTAAAATTTTTATATGAAAAACTTGTTTTGCTCATATCTCCTAAACTATGCGTCCTAGAGCGAAAAGGAGCTTAATTCATGACCACCCCCAAAAAATCGAAAATTCCTTCCAATCCTGAAAAAATTGAAATTTTTATATGAAAAACTTGTTTTGCTCATATCTCCTAAACTATGCGTCCTAGAGCGAAAAGGAGCTTAATTCATGACCACCCCCAAAAAATCGAAAATTCCTTCCAAATCCTGAAAAAATTTAAATTTTTATATGAAAAACTTGTTTTGCTCATATCTCCTAAACTATGCGTCCTAGAGCGAAAAAGAGCATAATTCATGCCCACCCCCTAAAAATCGAAAATTCATGCCCACCCCCAAAAAAATCGAAAATTCCATCCAAATCCTGAAAAAATTTAAATTTTTATATGAAAAACTTGTTTTGCTCATATCTCCTAAACTATGCGTCCTAGAGCGAAAAGGAGCTTAATTCATGACCACCCCCAAAAAATCGAAAATTCCTTCCAAATCCTGAAAAAATTGAAATTTTTATATGAAAAACTTGTTTTGCTCATATCTCCTAAACTATGCGTCCTAGAGCGAAAAGGAGCTTAATTCATGACCACCCCCAAAAAATCGAAAATTCCATCCACATCCTGAAAAAATTTAAATTTTTATATGAAAAACTTGTTTTGCTCATATCTCCTAAACTATGCGTCCTAGAGCGAAAAGGAGCTTAATTCATGACCACCCCCAAAAAATCGAAAATTCCATCCAAATCCTGAAAAAATTTAAATTTTTATATGAAAAACTTGTTTTGCTCATATCTCCTAAACTATGCGTCCTAGAGCGAAAAGGAGCTTACTTCATGACCACCCCCAAAAAATCGAAAATTCCTTCCAATCCTGAAAAAATTGAAATTTTTATATGAAAAACTTGTTTTGCTCATATCTCCTAAACTATGCGTCCTAGAGCGAAAAGGAGCTTAATTCATGACCACCCCCAAAAAATCGAAAATTCCTTCCAAATCCTGAAAAAATTTAAATTTTTATATGAAAAACTTGTTTTGCTCATATCTCCTAAACTATGCGTCCTAGAGCGAAAAAGAGCATAATTCATGCCCACCCCCTAAAAATCGAAAATTCATGCCCACCCCCAAAAAAATCGAAAATTCCATCCAAATCCTGAAAAAATTAAAATTTTTATATGAAAAACTTGTTTTGCTCATATCTCCTAAACTATGCGTCCTAGAGCGAAAAGGAGCTTAATTCATGACCACCCCCAAAAAATCGAAAATTCCTTCCAAATCCTGATAAAATTGAAATTTTTATATGAAAAACTTGTTTTGCTCATATCTCCTAAACTATGCGTCCACAGCGAAAAGGAGCTTAATTCATGACCACCCCCAAAAAATCGAAAATTCCATCCACATCCTGAAAAAATTTAAATTTTTATATGAAAAACTTGTTTTGCTCATATCTCCTAAACTATGCGTCCTAGAGCGAAAAGGAGCTTAATTCATGACCACCCCCAAAAAATCGAAAATTCCATCCAAATCCTGAAAAAATTAATTTTTATATGAAAAACTTGTTTTGCTCATATCTCCTAAACTATGCGTCCTAGAGCGAAAAGGAGCTTAATTCATGACCACCCCCAAAAAATCGAAAATTCCATCCAAATCCTGAAAAAATTGAAATTTTTATATGAAAAACTTGTTTTGCTCATATCTCCTAAACTATGCGTCCTAGAGCGAAAATGAGCTTAATTCATGACCACCCCCAAAAAATCGAAAATTCCTTCCAAATCCTGAAAAAATTGAAATTTTTATATGAAAAAGTTGTTTTGCTCATATCCCTAAACTATGCGTCCTAGAGCGAAAAGGAGCTTAATTCATGACCACCCCCTAAAAATCGAAAATTCCATCCAAATCCTGAAAAAATTAAAATTTTTGTATGAAAAACTTGTTTTGCTCATATCTCCTAAACTATGCGTCCTAGAGCGAAAAGGAGCTTAATTCATGACCACCCCCAAAAAATCGAAAATTCCATCCAAATCCTGAAAAAATTGAAATTTTTATATGAAAAACTTGTTTTGCTCATATCTCCTAAACTATGCGTCCTAGAGCGAAAAGGAGCTTAATTCATGACCACCCCCAAAAAATCGAAAATTCCATCCAAATCCTGAAAAAATTGAAATATTTATATGAAAAACTTGTTTTGCTCATATCTCCTAAACTATGCGTCCTAGAGCGAAAAGGAGCTTAATTCATGACCACCCCCAAAAAATCGAAAATTCCTTCCAAATCCTGAAAAAATTGAAATTTTTATATGAAAAAGTTGTTTTGCTCATATCCCTAAACTATGCGTCCTAGAGCGAAAAGGAGCTTAATTCATGACCACCCCCTAAAAATCGAAAATTCCATCCAAATCCTAAAAAAATTAAAATTTTTATATGAAAAACTTGTTTTGCTCATATCTCCTAAACTATGCGTCCTAGAGCGAAAAGGAGCTTAATTCATGACCACCCCCAAAAAATCGAAAATTCCTTCCAATCCTGAAAAAATTGAAATTTTTATATGAAAAACTTGTTTTGCTCATATCTCCTAAACTATGCGTCCTAGAGCGAAAAGGAGCTTAATTCATGACCACCCCCAAAAAATCGAAAATTCCATCCAAATCCTGAAAAAATTGAAATATTTATATGAAAAACTTGTTTTGCTCATATCTCCTAAACTATGCGTCCTAGAGCGAAAAGGAGCTTAATTCATGACCACCCCCAAAAAATCGAAAATTCCTTCCAAATCCTGAAAAAATTGAAATTTTTATATGAAAAACTTGTTTTGCTCATATCTCCTAAACTATGCGTCCTAGAGCGAAAAGGAGCTTAATTCATGACCACCCCCTAAAAATCGAAAATTCCATCCAAATCCTGAAAAAATTAAAATTTTTATATGAAAAACTTGTTTTGCTCATATCTCCTAAACTATGCGTCCTAGAGCGAAAAGGAGCTTAATTCATGACCACCCCCAAAAAATCGAAAATTCCTTCCAATCCTGAAAAAATTGAAATTTTTATATGAAAAACTTGTTTTGCTCATATCTCCTAAACTATGCGTCCTAGAGCGAAAAGGAGCTTAATTCATGACCACCCCCAAAAAATCGAAAATTCCTTCCAAATCCTGAAAAAATTTAAATTTTTATATGAAAAACTTGTTTTGCTCATATCTCCTAAACTATGCGTCCTAGAGCGAAAAAGAGCATAATTCATGCCCACCCCCTAAAAATCGAAAATTCATGCCCACCCCCAAAAAAATCGAAAATTCCATCCAAATCCTGAAAAAATTTAAATTTTTATATGAAAAACTTGTTTTGCTCATATCTCCTAAACTATGCGTCCTAGAGCGAAAAGGAGCTTAATTCATGACCACCCCCAAAAAATCGAAAATTCCTTCCAAATCCTGAAAAAATTGAAATTTTTATATGAAAAACTTGTTTTGCTCATATCTCCTAAACTATGCGTCCTAGAGCGAAAAGGAGCTTAATTCATGACCACCCCCAAAAAATCGAAAATTCCATCCACATCCTGAAAAAATTTAAATTTTTATATGAAAAACTTGTTTTGCTCATATCTCCTAAACTATGCGTCCTAGAGCGAAAAGGAGCTTAATTCATGACCACCCCCAAAAAATCGAAAATTCCATCCAAATCCTGAAAAAATTTAAATTTTTATATGAAAAACTTGTTTTGCTCATATCTCCTAAACTATGCGTCCTAGAGCGAAAAGGAGCTTAATTCATGACCACCCCCAAAAAATCGAAAATTTTTATATGAAATATTTATATGAAAAACTTGTTTTGCTCATATCTCCTAAACTATGCGTCCTAGAGCGAAAAGGAGCTTAATTCATGACCACCCCCAAAAAAATCGAAAATTCCTTCCAAATCCTGAAAAAATTGAAATTTTTATATGAAAAAGTTGTTTTGCTCATATCCCTAAACTATGCGTCCTAGAGCGAAAAGGAGCTTAATTCATGACCACCCCCAAAAAATCGAAAATTCCATCCAAATCCTGAAAAAATTAAAATTTTTATATGAAAAACTTGTTTTGCTCATATCTCCTAAACTATGCGTCCTAGAGCGAAAAGGAGCTTAATTCATGACCACCCCCAAAAAATCGAAAATTCCTTCCAATCCTGAAAAAATTGAAATTTTTATATGAAAAACTTGTTTTGCTCATATCTCCTAAACTATGCGTCCTAGAGCGAAAAGGAGCTTAATTCATGACCACCCCCAAAAAATCGAAAATTCCATCCAAATCCTGAAAAAATTGAAATATTTATATGAAAAACTTGTTTTGCTCATATCTCCTAAACTATGCGTCCTAGAGCGAAAAGGAGCTTAATTCATGACCACCCCCAAAAAATCGAAAATTCCTTCCAAATCCTGAAAAAATTGAAATTTTTATATGAAAAACTTGTTTTGCTCATATCTCCTAAACTATGCGTCCTAGAGCGAAAAGGAGCTTAATTCATGACCACCCCCTAAAAATCGAAAATTCCATCCAAATCCTGAAAAAATTGAAATTTTTATATGAAAAACTTGTTTTGCTCATATCTCCTAAACTATGCGTCCTAGAGCGAAAAGGAGCTTAATTCATGACCACCCCCAAAAAATCGAAAATTCCTTCCAAATCCTGAAAAAATTTAAATTTTTATATGAAAAACTTGTTTTGCTCATATCTCCTAAACTATGCGTCCTAGAGCGAAAAAGAGCATAATTCATGCCCACCCCCTAAAAATCGAAAATTCATGCCCACCCCCAAAAAAATCGAAAATTCCATCCAAATCCTGAAAAAATTTAAATTTTTATATGAAAAACTTGTTTTGCTCATATCTCCTAAACTATGCGTCCTAGAGCGAAAAGGAGCTTAATTCATGACCACCCCCAAAAAATCGAAAATTCCTTCCAAATCCTGAAAAAATTGAAATTTTTATATGAAAAACTTGTTTTGCTCATATCTCCTAAACTATGCGTCCTAGAGCGAAAAGGAGCTTAATTCATGACCACCCCCAAAAAATCGAAAATTCCATCCAAATCCTGAAAAAATTTAAATTTTTATATGAAAAACTTGTTTTGCTCATATCTCCTAAACTATGCGTCCTAGAGCGAAAAGGAGCTTAATTCATGACCACCCCCAAAAAATCGAAAATTCCATCCAAATCCTGAAAAAATTGAAATTTTTATATGAAAAACTTGATTTGCTCATATCTCCTAAACTATGCGTCCTAGAGCGAAAAGGAGCTTAATTCATGACCACCCCCAAAAAATCGAAAATTCCTTCCAAATCCTGAAAAAATTAAAATGTTTATATGAAAAACTTGTTTTGCTCATATCTCCTAAACTATGCGTCCTAGAGCGAAAAGGAGCTTAATTCATGATCACCCCCAAAAAATCGAAAATTCCTTCCAAATCCTGAAAAAATTGAAATTTTTATATGAAAAACTTGTTTTGCTCATATCTCCTAAACTATGCGTCCTAGAGCGAAAAGGAGCTTAATTCATGACCACCCCCAAAAAATCGAAAATTCCTTCCAAATCCTGAAAAAATTTAAATTTTTATATGAAAAACTTGTTTTGCTCATATCTCCTAAACTATGCGTCCTAGAGCGAAAAGGAGCTTAATTAATGACCACCCCCAAAAAATCGAAAATTCCATCCAAATCCTGAAAAAAATTTAAATTTTTATATGAAAAACTTGTTTTGCTCATATCTCCTAAACTATGCGTCCTAGAGCGAAAAGGAGCTTAATTCATGACCACCCCCAAAAAATCGAAAATTCCTTCCAATCCTGAAAAAATTTAAATTTTTATATGAAAAACTTGTTTTGCTCATATCTCCTAAACTATGCGTCCTAGAGCGAAAAGGAGCTTAATTCATGCCCACCCCCAAAAAATCGAAAATTCATGCCCACCCCCAAAAAAATCGAAAATTCCATCCAAATCCTGAAAAAATTTAAATTTTTATATGAAAAACTTGTTTTGCTCATATCTCCTAAACTATGCGTCCTAGAGCGAAAAGGAGCTTAATTCATGACCACCCCCAAAAAATCGAAAATTCCTTCCAAATCCTGAAAAAATTGAAATTTTTATATGAAAAACTTGTTTTGCTCATATCTCCTAAACTATGCGTCCTAGAGCGAAAAGGAGCTTAATTCATGACCACCCCCAAAAAATCGAAAATTCCATCCACATCCTGAAAAAATTTAAATTTTTATATGAAAAACTTGTTTTGCTCATATCTCCTAAACTATGCGTCCTAGAGCGAAAAGGAGCTTAATTCATGACCACCCCCAAAAAATCGAAAATTCCATCCAAATCCTGAAAAAATTTAAATTTTTATATGAAAAACTTGTTTTGCTCATATCTCCTAAACTATGCGTCCTAGAGCGAAAAGGAGCTTAATTCATGACCACCCCCAAAAAATCGAAAATTTTTATATGAAATTTTTATATGAAAAACTTGTTTTGCTCATATCTCCTAAGCTATGCGTCCTAGAGCGAAAAGGAGCTTAATTCATGACCACCCCCAAAAAAATCGAAAATTCCTTCCAAATCCTGAAAAAATTGAAATTTTTATATGAAAAAGTTGTTTTGCTCATATCCCTAAACTATGCGTCCTAGAGCGAAAAGGAGCTTAATTCATGACCACCCCCTAAAAATCGAAAATTCCATCCAAATCCTGAAAAAATTAAAATTTTTATATGAAAAACTTGTTTTGCTCATATCTCCTAAACTATGCGTCCTAGAGCGAAAAGGAGCTTAATTCATGACCACCCCCAAAAAATCGAAAATTCCTTCCAATCCTGAAAAAATTGAAATTTTTATATGAAAAACTTGTTTTGCTCATATCTCCTAAACTATGCGTCCTAGAGCGAAAAGGAGCTTAATTCATGACCACCCCCAAAAAATCGAAAATTCCATCCAAATCCTGAAAAAATTGAAATATTTATATGAAACACTTGTTTTGCTCATATCTCCTAAACTATGCGTCCTAGAGCGAAAAAGAGCATAATTCATGCCCACCCAAAAAAATCGAAAATTCCATCCAAATCCTGAAAAAATTGAAATTTTTATATGAAAAACTTGTTTTGCTCATATCTCCTAAACTATGCGTCCTAGAGCGAAAAGGAGCTTAATTCATGACCACCCCCAAAAAATCGAAAATTCCATCCAAATCCTGAAAAAATTGAAATTTTTATATGAAAAACTTGTTTTGCTCATATCTCCTAAACTATGCGTCCTAGAGCGAAAAGGAGCTTAATTCATGACCACCCCCAAAAAATCGAAAATTCCATCCAAATCCTGAAAAAATTTAAATTTTTATATGAAAAACTTGTTTTGCTCATATCTCCTAAACTATGCGTCCTAGAGCGAAAAGGAGCTTAATTCATGACCACCCCCAAAAAATCGAAAATTCCATCCAAATCCTGAAAAAATTGAAATTTTTATATGAAAAACTTGTTTTGCTCATATCTCCTAAACTATGCGTCCTAGAGCGAAAAGGAGCTTAATTCATGACCACCCCCAAAAAATCGAAAATTCCTTCCAAATCCTGTAAAAATTTAAATTTTTATATGAAAAACTTGTTTTGCTCATATCTCCTAAACTATGCGTCCTAGAGCGAAAAGGAGCTTAATTCATGATCACCCCCAAGAAATCGAAAATTCCTTCCAAATCCTGAAAAAATTGAAATTTTTATATGAAAAACTTGTTTTGCTCATATCTCCTAAACTATGCGTCCTAGAGCGAAAAGGAGCTTAATTCATGACCACCCCCAAAAAATCGAAAATTCCTTCCAAATCCTGAAAAAATTTAAATTTTTATATGAAAAACTTGTTTTGCTCATATCTCCTAAACTATGCGTCCTAGAGCGAAAAGGAGCTTAATTAATGACCACCCCCAAAAAATCGAAAATTCCATCCAAATCCTGAAAAAAATTTAAATTTTTATATGAAAAACTTGTTTTGCTCATATCTCCTAAACTATGCGTCCTAGAGCGAAAAGGAGCTTAATTCATGACCACCCCCAAAAAATCGAAAATTCCTTCCAATCCTGAAAAAATTTAAATTTTTATATGAAAAACTTGTTTTGCTCATATCTCCTAAACTATGCGTCCTAGAGCGAAAAAGAGCATAATTCATGCCCACCCCCTAAAAATCGAAAATTCATGCCCACCCCCAAAAAAATCGAAAATTCCATCCAAATCCTGAAAAAATTTAAATTTTTATATGAAAAACTTGTTTTGCTCATATCTCCTAAACTATGCGTCCTAGAGCGAAAAGGAGCTTAATTCATGACCACCCCCAAAAAATCGAAAATTCCTTCCAAATCCTGAAAAAATTGAAATTTTTATATGAAAAACTTGTTTTGCTCATATCTCCTAAACTATGCTTCCTAGAGCGAAAAGGAGCTTAATTCATGACCACCCCCAAAAAATCGAAAATTCCATCCAAATCCTGAAAAAATTGAAATTTTTATATGAAAAACTTGTTTTGCTCATATCTCCTAAACTATGCGTCCTAGAGCGAAAAGGAGCTTAATTCATGACCACCCCCTAAAAATCGAAAATTCCATCCAAATCCTGAAAAAATTGAAATTTTTATATGAAAAACTTGTTTTGCTCATATCTCCTAAACTATGCGTCCTAGAGCGAAAAGGAGCTTAATTCATGACCACCCCCAAAAAATCGAAAATTCCATCCAAATCCTGAAAAAATTGAAATTTTTATATGAAAAACTTGTTTTGCTCATATCTCCTAAACTATGCGTCCTAGAGCGAAAAGGAGCTTAATTCATGACCACCCCCATAAAATCGAAAATTCCTTCCAAATCCTGAAAAAATTGAAATTTTTATATGCAAAACTTGTTTTGCTCATATCTCCTACACTATGCGTCCTAGAGCGAAAAGGAGCTTAATTCATGACCACCCCCAAAAAATCGAAAATTCCATCCACATCCTGAAAAAATTTAAATTTTTATATGAAAAACTTGTTTTGCTCATATCTCCTAAACTATGCGTCCTAGAGCGAAAAGGAGCTTAATTCATGACCACCCCCAAAAAATCGAAAATTCCATCCAAATCCTGAAAAAATTGAAATATTTATATGAAAAACTTGTTTTGCTCATATCTCCTAAACTATGCGTCCTAGAGCGAAAAGGAGCTTAATTCATGACCACCCCCAAAAAATCGAAAATTCCTTCCAAATCCTGAAAAAATTGAAATTTTTATATGAAAAACTTGTTTTGCTCATATCTCCTAAACTATGCGTCCTAGAGCGAAAAGGAGCTTAATTCATGACCACCCCCTAAAAATCGAAAATTCCATCCAAATCCTGAAAAAATTAAAATTTTTATATGAAAAACTTGTTTTGCTCATATCTCCTAAACTATGCGTCCTAGAGCGAAAAGGAGCTTAATTCATGACCACCCCCAAAAAATCGAAAGTTCCTTCCAATCCTGAAAAAATTGAAATTTTTATATGAAAAACTTGTTTTGCTCATATCTCCTAAACTATGCGTCCTAGAGCGAAAAGGAGCTTAATTCATGACCACCCCCAAAAAATCGAAAATTCCTTCCAAATCCTGAAAAAATTTAAATTTTTATATGAAAAACTTGTTTTGCTCATATCTCCTAAACTATGCGTCCTAGAGCGAAAAAGAGCATAATTCATGCCCACCCCCTAAAAATCGAAAATTCATGCCCACCCCCAAAAAAATCGAAAATTCCATCCAAATCCTGAAAAAATTTAAATTTTTATATGAAAAACTTGTTTTGCTCATATCTCCTAAACTATGCGTCCTAGAGCGAAAAGGAGCTTAATTCATGACCACCCCCAAAAAATCGAAAATTCCTTCCAAATCCTGAAAAAAGTGAAATTTTTATATGAAAAACTTGTTGTGCTCATATCTCCTAAACTATGCGTCCACAGCGAAAAGGAGCTTAATTCATGACCACCCCCAAAAAATCGAAAATTCCATCCACATCCTGAAAAAATTTAAATTTTTATATGAAAAACTTGTTTTGCTCATATCTCCTAAACTATGCGTCCTAGAGCGAAAAGGAGCTTAATTCATGACCACCCCCAAAAAATCGAAAATTCCATCCAAATCCTGAAAAAATTAATTTTTATATGAAAAACTTGTTTTGCTCATATCTCCTAAACTATGCGTCCTAGAGCGAAAAGGAGCTTAATTCATGACCACCCCCAAAAAATCGAAAATTCCATCCAAATCCTGAAAAAATTGAAATTTTTATATGAAAAACTTGTTTTGCTCATATCTCCTAAACTATGCGTCCTAGAGCGAAAAGGAGCTTAATTCATGACCACCCCCAAAAAATCGAAAATTCCTTCCAAATCCTGAAAAAATTGAAATTTTTATATGAAAAAGTTGTTTTGCTCATATCCCTAAACTATGCGTCCTAGAGCGAAAAGGAGCTTAATTCATGACAACCCCCTAAAAATCGAAAATTCCATCCAAATCCTGAAAAAATTAAAATTTTTGTATGAAAAACTTGTTTTGCTCATATCTCCTAAACTATGCGTCCTAGAGCGAAAAGGAGCTTAATTCATGACCACCCCCAAAAAATCGAAAATTCCTTCCAATCCTGAAAAAATTGAAATTTTTATATGAAAAACTTGTTTTGCTCATATCTCCTAAACTATGCGTCCTAGAGCGAAAAGGAGCTTAATTCATGACCACCCCCAAAAAATCGAAAATTCCATCCAAATCCTGAAAAAATTGAAATATTTATATGAAAAACTTGTTTTGCTCATATCTCCTAAACTATGCGTCCTAGAGCGAAAAGGAGCTTAATTCATGACCACCCCCAAAAAATCGAAAATTCCTTCCAAATCCTGAAAAAATTGAAATTTTTATATGAAAAAGTTGTTTTGCTCATATCCCTAAACTATGCGTCCTAGAGCGAAAAGGAGCTTAATTCATGACCACCCCCTAAAAATCGAAAATTCCATCCAAATCCTAAAAAAATTAAAATTTTTATATGAAAAACTTGTTTTGCTCATATCTCCTAAACTATGCGTCCTAGAGCGAAAAGGAGCTTAATTCATGACCACCCCCAAAAAATCGAAAATTCCTTCCAATCCTGAAAAAATTGAAATTTTTATATGAAAAACTTGTTTTGCTCATATCTCCTAAACTATGCGTCCTAGAGCGAAAAGGAGCTTAATTCATGACCACCCCCAAAAAATCGAAAATTCCATCCAAATCCTGAAAAAATTGAAATATTTATATGAAAAACTTGTTTTGCTCATATCTCCTAAACTATGCGTCCTAGAGCGAAAAGGAGCTTAATTCATGACCACCCCCAAAAAATCGAAAATTCCTTCCAAATCCTGAAAAAATTGAAATTTTTATATGAAAAACTTGTTTTGCTCATATCTCCTAAACTATGCGTCCTAGAGCGAAAAGGAGCTTAATTCATGACCACCCCCTAAAAATCGAAAATTCCATCCAAATCCTGAAAAAATTGAAATTTTTATATGAAAAACTTGTTTTGCTCATATCTCCTAAACTATGCGTCCTAGAGCGAAAAGGAGCTTAATTCATGACCACCCCCAAAAAATCGAAAATTCCATCCAAATCCTGAAAAAATTGAAATATTTATATGAAAAACTTGTTTTGCTCATATCTCCTAAACTATGCGTCCTAGAGCGAAAAGGAGCTTAATTCATGACCACCCCCAAAAAATCGAAAATTCCTTCCAAATCCTGAAAAAATTGAAATTTTTATATGAAAAACTTGTTTTGCTCATATCTCCTAAACTATGCGTCCTAGAGCGAAAAGGAGCTTAATTCATGACCACCCCCAAAAAATCGAAAATTCCATCCAAATCCTGAAAAAATTGAAATTTTTATATGAAAAACTTGTTTTGCTCATATCTCCTAAACTATGCGTCCTAGAGCGAAAAGGAGCTTAATTCATGACCACCCCCAAAAAATCGAAAATTCCTTCCAAATCCTGAAAAAATTGAAATTTTTATATGAAAAAGTTGTTTTGCTCATATCCCTAAACTATGCGTCCTAGAGCGAAAAGGAGCTTAATTCATGACAACCCCCTAAAAATCGAAAATTCCATCCAAATCCTGAAAAAATTAAAATTTTTGTATGAAAAACTTGTTTTGCTCATATCTCCTAAACTATGCGTCCTAGAGCGAAAAGGAGCTTAATTCATGACCACCCCCAAAAAATCGAAAATTCCTTCCAATCCTGAAAAAATTGAAATTTTTATATGAAAAACTTGTTTTGCTCATATCTCCTAAACTATGCGTCCTAGAGCGAAAAGGAGCTTAATTCATGACCACCCCCAAAAAATCGAAAATTCCATCCAAATCCTGAAAAAATTGAAATATTTATATGAAAAACTTGTTTTGCTCATATCTCCTAAACTATGCGTCCTAGAGCGAAAAGGAGCTTAATTCATGACCACCCCCAAAAAATCGAAAATTCCTTCCAAATCCTGAAAAAATTGAAATTTTTATATGAAAAAGTTGTTTTGCTCATATCCCTAAACTATGCGTCCTAGAGCGAAAAGGAGCTTAATTCATGACCACCCCCTAAAAATCGAAAATTCCATCCAAATCCTAAAAAAATTAAAATTTTTATATGAAAAACTTGTTTTGCTCATATCTCCTAAACTATGCGTCCTAGAGCGAAAAGGAGCTTAATTCATGACCACCCCCAAAAAATCGAAAATTCCTTCCAATCCTGAAAAAATTGAAATTTTTATATGAAAAACTTGTTTTGCTCATATCTCCTAAACTATGCGTCCTAGAGCGAAAAGGAGCTTAATTCATGACCACCCCCAAAAAATCGAAAATTCCATCCAAATCCTGAAAAAATTGAAATATTTATATGAAAAACTTGTTTTGCTCATATCTCCTAAACTATGCGTCCTAGAGCGAAAAGGAGCTTAATTCATGACCACCCCCAAAAAATCGAAAATTCCTTCCAAATCCTGAAAAAATTGAAATTTTTATATGAAAAACTTGTTTTGCTCATATCTCCTAAACTATGCGTCCTAGAGCGAAAAGGAGCTTAATTCATGACCACCCCCTAAAAATCGAAAATTCCATCCAAATCCTGAAAAAATTAAAATTTTTATATGAAAAACTTGTTTTGCTCATATCTCCTAAACTATGCGTCCTAGAGCGAAAAGGAGCTTAATTCATGACCACCCCCAAAAAATCGAAAATTCCTTCCAATCCTGAAAAAATTGAAATTTTTATATGAAAAACTTGTTTTGCTCATATCTCCTAAACTATGCGTCCTAGAGCGAAAAGGAGCTTAATTCATGACCACCCCCAAAAAATCGAAAATTCCTTCCAAATCCTGAAAAAATTTAAATTTTTATATGAAAAACTTGTTTTGCTCATATCTCCTAAACTATGCGTCCTAGAGCGAAAAAGAGCATAATTCATGCCCACCCCCTAAAAATCGAAAATTCCATCCAAATCCTGAAAAAATTTAAATTTTTATATGAAAAACTTGTTTTGCTCATATCTCCTAAACTATGCGTCCTAGAGCGAAAAGGAGCTTAATTCATGACCACCCCCAAAAAATCGAAAATTCCTTCCAAATCCTGAAAAAATTGAAATTTTTATATGAAAAACTTGTTTTGCTCATATCTCCTAAACTATGCGTCCTAGAGCGAAAAGGAGCTTAATTCATGACCACCCCCAAAAAATCGAAAATTCCATCCACATCCTGAAAAAATTTAAATTTTTATATGAAAAACTTGTTTTGCTCATATCTCCTAAACTATGCGTCCTAGAGCGAAAAGGAGCTTAATTCATGACCACCCCCAAAAAATCGAAAATTCCATCCAAATCCTGAAAAAATTTAAATTTTTATATGAAAAACTTGTTTTGCTCATATCTCCTAAACTATGCGTCCTAGAGCGAAAAGGAGCTTAATTCATGACCACCCCCAAAAAATCGAAAATTTTTATATGAAATTTTTATATGAAAAACTTGTTTTGCTCATATCTCCTAAACTATGCGTCCTAGAGCGAAAAGGAGCTTAATTCATGACCACCCCCAAAAAAATCGAAAATTCCTTCCAAATCCTGAAAAAATTGAAATTTTTATATGAAAAAGTTGTTTTGCTCATATCCCTAAACTATGCGTCCTAGAGCGAAAAGGAGCTTAATTCATGACCACCCCCTAAAAATCGAAAATTCCATCCAAATCCTGAAAAAATTAAAATTTTTATATGAAAAACTTGTTTTGCTCATATCTCCTAAACTATGCGTCCTAGAGCGAAAAGGAGCTTAATTCATGACCACCCCCAAAAAATCGAAAATTCCTTCCAATCCTGAAAAAATTGAAATTTTTATATGAAAAACTTGTTTTGCTCATATCTCCTAAACTATGCGTCCTAGAGCGAAAAAGAGCTTAATTCATGACCACCCCCAAAAAATCGAAAATTCCATCCAAATCCTGAAAAAATTGAAATATTTATATGAAAAACTTGTTTTGCTCATATCTCCTAAACTATGCGTCCTAGAGCGAAAAGGAGCTTAATTCATGACCACCCCCAAAAAATCGAAAATTCCTTCCAAATCCTGAAAAAATTGAAATTTTTATATGAAAAACTTGTTTTGCTCATATCTCCTAAACTATGCGTCCTAGAGCGAAAAGGAGCTTAATTCATGACCACCCCCTAAAAATCGAAAATTCCATCCAAATCCTGAAAAAATTAAAATTTTTATATGAAAAACTTGTTTTGCTCATATCTCCTAAACTATGCGTCCTAGAGCGAAAAGGAGCTTAATTCATGACCACCCCCAAAAAATCGAAAATTCCTTCCAATCCTGAAAAAATTGAAATTTTTATATGAAAAACTTGTTTTGCTCATTTCTCCTAAACTATGCGTCCTAGAGCGAAAAGGAGCTTAATTCATGACCACCCCCAAAAAATCGAAAATTCCTTCCAAATCCTGAAAAAATTTAAATTTTTATATGAAAAACTTGTTTTGCTCATATCTCCTAAACTATGCGTCCTAGAGCGAAAAAGAGCATAATTCATGCCCACCCCCTAAAAATCGAAAATTCATGCCCACCCGCAAAAAAATCGAAAATTCCATCCAAATCCTGAAAAAATTTAAATTTTTATATGAAAAACTTGTTTTGCTCATATCTCCTAAACTATGCGTCCTAGAGCGAAAAGGAGCTTAATTCATGACCACCCCCAAAAAATCGAAAATTCCTTCCAAATCCTGAAAAAATCGAAATTTTTATATGAAAAACTTGTTTTGCTCATATCTCCTAAACTATGCGTCCTAGAGCGAAAAGGAGCTTAATTCATGACCACCCCCAAAAAATCGAAAATTCCATCCAAATCCTGAAAAAATTTAAATTTTTATATGAAAAACTTGTTTTGCTCATATCTCCTAAACTATGCGTCCTAGAGCGAAAAGGAGCTTAATTCATGACCACCCCCAAAAAATCGAAAATTCCATCCAAATCCTGAAAAAATTGAAATTTTTATATGAAAAACTTGTTTTGCTCATATCTCCTAAACTATGCGTCCTAGAGCGAAAAGGAGCTTAATTCATGACCACCCCCAAAAAATCGAAAATTCCTTCCAAATCCTGAAAAAATTTAAATTTTTATATGAAAAACTTGTTTTGCTCATATCTCCTAAACTATGCGTCCTAGAGCGAAAAGGAGCTTAATTCATGATCACCCCCAAAAAATCGAAAATTCCTTCCAAATCCTGAAAAAATTGAAATTTTTATATGAAAAACTTGTTTTGCTCATATCTCCTAAACTATGCGTCCTAGAGCGAAAAGGAGCTTAATTCATGACCACCCCCAAAAAATCGAAAATTCCATCCAAATCCTGAAAAAATTGAAATTTTTATATGAAAAACTTGTTTTGCTCATATCTCCTAAACTATGCGTCCTAGAGCGAAAAGGAGCTTAATTCATGACCACCCCCATAAAATCGAAAATTCCTTCCAAATCCTGAAAAAATTGAAATTTTTATATGCAAAACTTGTTTTGCTCATATCTCCTACACTATGCGTCCTAGAGCGAAAAGGAGCTTAATTCATGACCACCCCCAAAAAATCGAAAATTCCATCCACATCCTGAAAAAATTTAAATTTTTATATGAAAAACTTGTTTTGCTCATATCTCCTAAACTATGCGTCCTAGAGCGAAAAGGAGCTTAATTCATGACCACCCCCAAAAAATCGAAAATTCCATCCAAATCCTGAAAAAATTGAAATATTTATATGAAAAACTTGTTTTGCTCATATCTCCTAAACTATGCGTCCTAGAGCGAAAAGGAGCTTAATTCATGACCACCCCCAAAAAATCGAAAATTCCTTCCAAATCCTGAAAAAATTGAAATTTTTATATGAAAAACTTGTTTTGCTCATATCTCCTAAACTATGCGTCCTAGAGCGAAAAGGAGCTTAATTCATGACCACCCCCTAAAAATCGAAAATTCCATCCAAATCCTGAAAAAATTAAAATTTTTATATGAAAAACTTGTTTTGCTCATATCTCCTAAACTATGCGTCCTAGAGCGAAAAGGAGCTTAATTCATGACCACCCCCAAAAAATCGAAAATTCCTTCCAATCCTGAAAAAATTGAAATTTTTATATGAAAAACTTGTTTTGCTCATATCTCCTAAACTATGCGTCCTAGAGCGAAAAGGAGCTTAATTCATGACCACCCCCAAAAAATCGAAAATTCCTTCCAAATCCTGAAAAAATTTAAATTTTTATATGAAAAACTTGTTTTGCTCATATCTCCTAAACTATGCGTCCTAGAGCGAAAAAGAGCATAATTCATGCCCACCCCCTAAAAATCGAAAATTCATGCCCACCCCCAAAAAAATCGAAAATTCCATCCAAATCCTGAAAAAATTTAAATTTTTATATGAAAAACTTGTTTTGCTCATATCTCCTAAACTATGCGTCCTAGAGCGAAAAGGAGCTTAATTCATGACCACCCCCAAAAAATCGAAAATTCCTTCCAAATCCTGAAAAAATTGAAATTTTTATATGAAAAACTTGTTTTGCTCATATCTCCTAAACTATGCGTCCACAGCGAAAAGGAGCTTAATTCATGACCACCCCCAAAAAATCGAAAATTCCATCCACATCCTGAAAAAATTTAAATTTTTATATGAAAAACATGTTTTGCTCATATCTCCTAAACTATGCGTCCTAGAGCGAAAAGGAGCTTAATTCATGACCACCCCCAAAAAATCGAAAATTCCATCCAAATCCTGAAAAAATTAATTTTTATATGAAAAACTTGTTTTGCTCATATCTCCTAAACTATGCGTCCTAGAGCGAAAAGGAGCTTAATTCATGACCACCCCCAAAAAATCGAAAATTCCATCCAAATCCTGAAAAAATTGAAATTTTTATATGAAAAACTTGTTTTGCTCATATCTCCTAAACTATGCGTCCTAGAGCGAA
The DNA here is from genome assembly GCF_050003625.1 of Haematobia irritans. Taxonomy (NCBI): domain Eukaryota; kingdom Metazoa; phylum Arthropoda; class Insecta; order Diptera; family Muscidae; genus Haematobia; species Haematobia irritans. The sequence continues at coordinate 139,137,221 of NC_134399.1, forward strand.
AAGGAGCTTAATTCATGACCACCCCCAAAAAATCGAAAATTCCTTCCAAATCCTGAAAAAATTGAAATTTTTATATGAAAAAGTTGTTTTGCTCATATCCCTAAACTATGCGTCCTAGAGCGAAAAGGAGCTTAATTCATGACCACCCCCTAAAAATCGAAAATTCCATCCAAATCCTGAAAAAATTAAAATTTTTGTATGAAAAACTTGTTTTGCTCATATCTCCTAAACTATGCGTCCTAGAGCGAAAAGGAGCTTAATTCATGACCACCCCCAAAAAATCGAAAATTCCTTCCAATCCTGAAAAAATTGAAATTTTTATATGAAAAACTTGTTTTGCTCATATCTCCTAAACTATGCGTCCTAGAGCGAAAAGGAGCTTAATTCATGACCACCCCCAAAAAATCGAAAATTCCATCCAAATCCTGAAAAAATTGAAATTTTTATATGAAAAACTTGTTTTGCTCATATCTCCTAAACTATGCGTCCTAGAGCGAAAAGGAGCTTAATTCATGACCACCCCCAAAAAATCGAAAATTCCTTACAAATCCTGAAAAAATTTAAATTTTTATATGAAAAAGTTGTTTTGCTCATATCCCTAAACTATGCGTCCTAGAGCGAAAAGGAGCTTAATTCATGACCACCCCCTAAAAATCGAAAATTCCATCCAAATCCTAAAAAAATTAAAATTTTTATATGAAAAACTTGTTTTGCTCATATCTCCTAAACTATGCGTCCTAGAGCGAAAAGGAGCTTAATTCATGACCACCCCCAAAAAATCGAAAATTCCTTCCAATCCTGAAAAAATTGAAATTTTTATATGAAAAACTTGTTTTGCTCATATCTCCTAAACTATGCGTCCTAGAGCGAAAAGGAGCTTAATTCATGACCACCCCCAAAAAATCGAAAATTCCATCCAAATCCTGAAAAAATTGAAATATTTATATGAAAAACTTGTTTTGCTCATATCTCCTAAACTATGCGTCCTAGAGCGAAAAAGAGCTTAATTCATGACCACCCCCAAAAAATCGAAAATTCCTTCCAAATCCTGAAAAAATTGAAATTTTTATATGAAAAACTTGTTTTGCTCATATCTCCTAAACTATGCGTCCTAGAGCGAAAAGGAGCTTAATTCATGACCACCCCCTAAAAATCGAAAATTCCATCCAAATCCTGAAAAAATTAAAATTTTTATATGAAAAACTTGTTTTGCTCATATCTCCTAAACTATGCGTCCTAGAGCGAAAAGGAGCTTAATTCATGACCACCCCCAAAAAATCGAAAATTCCTTCCAATCCTGAAAAAATTGAAATTTTTATATGAAAAACTTGTTTTGCTCATATCTCCTAAACTATGCGTCCTAGAGCGAAAAGGAGCTTAATTCATGACCACCCCCAAAAAATCGAAAATTCCTTCCAAATCCTGAAAAAATTTAAATTTTTATATGAAAAACTTGTTTTGCTCATATCTCCTAAACTATGCGTCCTAGAGCGAAAAAGAGCATAATTCATGCCCACCCCCTAAAAATCGAAAATTCCATCCAAATCCTGAAAAAATTTAAATTTTTATATGAAAAACTTGTTTTGCTCATATCTCCTAAACTATGCGTCCTAGAGCGAAAAGGAGCTTAATTCATGACCACCCCCAAAAAATCGAAAATTCCTTCCAAATCCTGAAAAAATTGAAATTTTTATATGAAAAACTTGTTTTGCTCATATCTCCTAAACTATGCGTCCTAGAGCGAAAAGGAGCTTAATTCATGACCACCCCCAAAAAATCGAAAATTCCATCCACATCCTGAAAAAATTTAAATTTTTATATGAAAAACTTGTTTTGCTCATATCTCCTAAACTATGCGTCCTAGAGCGAAAAGGAGCTTAATTCATGACCACCCCCAAAAAATCGAAAATTCCATCCAAATCCTGAAAAAATTTAAATTTTTATATGAAAAACTTGTTTTGCTCATATCTCCTAAACTATGCGTCCTAGAGCGAAAAGGAGCTTAATTCATGACCACCCCCAAAAAATCGAAAATTTTTATATGAAATTTTTATATGAAAAACTTGTTTTGCTCATATCTCCTAAACTATGCGTCCTAGAGCGAAAAGGAGCTTAATTCATGACCACCCCCAAAAAAATCGAAAATTCCTTCCAAATCCTGAAAAAATTGAAATTTTTATATGAAAAAGTTGTTTTGCTCATATCCCTAAACTATGCGTCCTAGAGCGAAAAGGAGCTTAATTCATGACCACCCCCTAAAAATCGAAAATTCCATCCAAATCCTGAAAAAATTAAAATTTTTATATGAAAAACTTGTTTTGCTCATATCTCCTAAACTATGCGTCCTAGAGCGAAAAGGAGCTTAATTCATGACCACCCCCAAAAAATCGAAAATTCCTTCCAATCCTGAAAAAATTGAAATTTTTATATGAAAAACTTGTTTTGCTCATATCTCCTAAACTATGCGTCCTAGAGCGAAAAGGAGCTTAATTCATGACCACCCCCAAAAAATCGAAAATTCCATCCAAATCCTGAAAAAATTGAAATATTTATATGAATAACTTGTTTTGCTCATATCTCCTAAACTATGCGTCCTAGAGCGAAAAGGAGCTTAATTCATGACCACCCCCAAAAAATCGAAAATTCCTTCCAAATCCTGAAAAAATTGAAATTTTTATATGAAAAACTTGTTTTGCTCATATCTCCTAAACTATGCTTCCTAGAGCGAAAAGGAGCTTAATTCATGACCACCCCCTAAAAATCGAAAATTCCATCCAAATCCTGAAAAAATTAAAATTTTTATATGAAAAACTTGTTTTGCTCATATCTCCTAAACTATGCGTCCTAGAGCGAAAAGGAGCTTAATTCATGACCACCCCCAAAAAATCGAAAATTCCTTCCAATCCTGAAAAAATTGAAATTTTTATATGAAAAACTTGTTTTGCTCATATCTCCTAAACTATGCGTCCTAGAGCGAAAAGGAGCTTAATTCATGACCACCCCCAAAAAATCGAAAATTCCTTCCAAATCCTGAAAAAATTTAAATTTTTATATGAAAAACTTGTTTTGCTCATATCTCCTAAACTATGCGTCCTAGAGCGAAAAAGAGCATAATTCATGCCCACCCCCTAAAAATCGAAAATTCATGCCCACCCGCAAAAAAATCGAAAATTCCATCCAAATCCTGAAAAAATTTAAATTTTTATATGAAAAACTTGTTTTGCTCATATCTCCTAAACTATGCGTCCTAGAGCGAAAAGGAGCTTAATTCATGACCACCCCCAAAAAATCGAAAATTCCTTCCAAATCCTGAAAAAATCGAAATTTTTATATGAAAAACTTGTTTTGCTCATATCTCCTAAACTATGCGTCCTAGAGCGAAAAGGAGCTTAATTCATGACCACCCCCAAAAAATCGAAAATTCCATCCAAATCCTGAAAAAATTTAAATTTTTATATGAAAAACTTGTTTTGCTCATATCTCCTAAACTATGCGTCCTAGAGCGAAAAGGAGCTTAATTCATGACCACCCCCAAAAAATCGAAAATTCCATCCAAATCCTGAAAAAATTGAAATTTTTATATGAAAAACTTGTTTTGCTCATATCTCCTAAACTATGCGTCCTAGAGCGAAAAGGAGCTTAATTCATGACCACCCCCAAAAAATCGAAAATTCCTTCCAAATCCTGAAAAAATTTAAATTTTTATATGAAAAACTTGTTTTGCTCATATCTCCTAAACTATGCGTCCTAGAGCGAAAAGGAGCTTAATTCATGATCACCCCCAAAAAATCGAAAATTCCTTCCAAATCCTGAAAAAATTGAAATTTTTATATGAAAAACTTGTTTTGCTCATATCTCCTAAACTATGCGTCCTAGAGCGAAAAGGAGCATAATTCATGACTAAACTATGCGTCCTAGAGCGAAAAGGAGCTTAATTCATGACCACCCCCAAAAAATCGAAAATTCCTTCCAAATCCTGAAAAAATTTAAATTTTTATATGAAAAACTTGTTTTGCTCATATCTCCTAAACTATGCGTCCTAGAGCGAAAAGGAGCTTAATTCATGACCACCCCCTAAAAATCGAAAATTCCATCCAAATCCTGAAAAAATTAAAATATTTATATGAAAAACTTGTTTTGCTCATATCTCCTAAACTATGCGTCCTAGAGCGAAAAGGAGCTTAATTCATGACCACCCCCAAAAAATCGAAAATTCCTTCCAATCCTGAAAAAATTGAAATTTTTATATGAAAAACTTGTTTTGCTCATATCTCCTAAACTATGCGTCCTAGAGCGAAAAAGAGCATAATTCATGCCCACCCCCAAAAAATCGAAAATTCATGCCCACCCCCAAAAAAATCGAAAATTCCATCCAAATCCTGAAAAAATTTAAATTTTTATATGAAAAACTTGTTTTGCTCATATCTCCTAAACTATGCGTCCTAGAGCGAAAAAGAGCTTAATTCATGACCACCCCCAAAAAATCGAAAATTCCATCCACATCCTGAAAAAATTGAAATTTTTATATGAAAAACTTGTTTTGCTCATATCTCCTAAACTATGCGTCCTAGAGCGAAAAGGAGCTTAATTCATGACCACCCCCAAAAAATCGAAAATTCCATCCAAATCCTGAAAAAATTTAAATATTTATATGAAAAACTTGTTTTGCTCATATCTCCTAAACTATGCGTCCTAGAGCGAAAAGGAGCTTAATTCATGACCACCCCCAAAAAATCGAAAATTCCTTCCAAATCCTGAAAAAATTGAAATTTTTATATGAAAAACTTGTTTTGCTCATATCTCCTAAACTATGCGTCCTAGAGCGAAAAGGAGCTTAATTCATGACCACCCCCTAAAAATCGAAAATTCCATCCAAATCCTGAAAAAATTAAAATTTTTATATGAAAAACTTGTTTTGCTCATATCTCCTAAACTATGCGTCCTAGAGCGAAAAGGAGCTTAATTCATGACCACCCCCAAAAAATCGAAAATTCCTTCCAATCCTGAAAAAATTGAAATTTTTATATGAAAAACTTGTTTTGCTCATATCTCCTAAACTATGCGTCCTAGAGCGAAAAGGAGCTTAATTCATGACCACCCCCAAAAAATCGAAAATTCCTTCCAAATCCTGAAAAAATTTAAATTTTTATATGAAAAACTTGTTTTGCTCATATCTCCTAAACTATGCGTCCTAGAGCGAAAAAGAGCATAATTCATGCCCACCCCCTAAAAATCGAAAATTCATGCCCACCCCCAAAAAAATCGAAAATTCCATCCAAATCCTGAAAAAATTTAAATTTTTATATGAAAAACTTGTTTTGCTCATATCTCCTAAACTATGCGTCCTAGAGCGAAAAGGAGCTTAATTCATGACCACCCCCAAAAAATCGAAAATTCCTTCCAAATCCTGAAAAAATTGAAATTTTTATATGAAAAACTTGTTTTGCTCATATCTCCTAAACTATGCGTCCACAGCGAAAAGGAGCTTAATTCATGACCACCCCCAAAAAATCGAAAATTCCATCCACATCCTGAAAAAATTTAAATTTTTATATGAAAAACATGTTTTGCTCATATCTCCTAAACTATGCGTCCTAGAGCGAAAAGGAGCTTAATTCATGACCACCCCCAAAAAATCGAAAATTCCATCCAAATCCTGAAAAAATTAATTTTTATATGAAAAACTTGTTTTGCTCATATCTCCTAAACTATGCGTCCTAGAGCGAAAAGGAGCTTAATTCATGACCACCCCCAAAAAATCGAAAATTCCATCCAAATCCTGAAAAAATTGAAATTTTTATATGAAAAACTTGTTTTGCTCATATCTCCTAAACTATGCGTCCTAGAGCGAAAAGGAGCTTAATTCATGACCACCCCCAAAAAATCGAAAATTCCTTCCAAATCCTGAAAAAATTGAAATTTTTATATGAAAAAGTTGTTTTGCTCATATCCCTAAACTATGCGTCCTAGAGCGAAAAGGAGCTTAATTCATGACCACCCCCTAAAAATCGAAAATTCCATCCAAATCCTGAAAAAATTAAAATTTTTGTATGAAAAACTTGTTTTGCTCATATCTCCTAAACTATGCGTCCTAGAGCGAAAAGGAGCTTAATTCATGACCACCCCCAAAAAATCGAAAATTCCTTCCAATCCTGAAAAAATTGAAATTTTTATATGAAAAACTTGTTTTGCTCATATCTCCTAAACTATGCGTCCTAGAGCGAAAAGGAGCTTAATTCATGACCACCCCCAAAAAATCGAAAATTCCATCCAAATCCTGAAAAAATTGAAATTTTTATATGAAAAACTTGTTTTGCTCATATCTCCTAAACTATGCGTCCTAGAGCGAAAAGGAGCTTAATTCATGACCACCCCCAAAAAATCGAAAATTCCTTACAAATCCTGAAAAAATTTAAATTTTTATATGAAAAAGTTGTTTTGCTCATATCCCTAAACTATGCGTCCTAGAGCGAAAAGGAGCTTAATTCATGACCACCCCCTAAAAATCGAAAATTCCATCCAAATCCTAAAAAAATTAAAATTTTTATATGAAAAACTTGTTTTGCTCATATCTCCTAAACTATGCGTCCTAGAGCGAAAAGGAGCTTAATTCATGACCACCCCCAAAAAATCGAAAATTCCTTCCAATCCTGAAAAAATTGAAATTTTTATATGAAAAACTTGTTTTGCTCATATCTCCTAAACTATGCGTCCTAGAGCGAAAAGGAGCTTAATTCATGACCACCCCCAAAAAATCGAAAATTCCATCCAAATCCTGAAAAAATTGAAATATTTATATGAAAAACTTGTTTTGCTCATATCTCCTAAACTATGCGTCCTAGAGCGAAAAAGAGCTTAATTCATGACCACCCCCAAAAAATCGAAAATTCCTTCCAAATCCTGAAAAAATTGAAATTTTTATATGAAAAACTTGTTTTGCTCATATCTCCTAAACTATGCGTCCTAGAGCGAAAAGGAGCTTAATTCATGACCACCCCCTAAAAATCGAAAATTCCATCCAAATCCTGAAAAAATTAAAATTTTTATATGAAAAACTTGTTTTGCTCATATCTCCTAAACTATGCGTCCTAGAGCGAAAAGGAGCTTAATTCATGACCACCCCCAAAAAATCGAAAATTCCTTCCAATCCTGAAAAAATTGAAATTTTTATATGAAAAACTTGTTTTGCTCATATCTCCTAAACTATGCGTCCTAGAGCGAAAAGGAGCTTAATTCATGACCACCCCCAAAAAATCGAAAATTCCTTCCAAATCCTGAAAAAATTTAAATTTTTATATGAAAAACTTGTTTTGCTCATATCTCCTAAACTATGCGTCCTAGAGCGAAAAAGAGCATAATTCATGCCCACCCCCTAAAAATCGAAAATTCCATCCAAATCCTGAAAAAATTTAAATTTTTATATGAAAAACTTGTTTTGCTCATATCTCCTAAACTATGCGTCCTAGAGCGAAAAGGAGCTTAATTCATGACCACCCCCAAAAAATCGAAAATTCCTTCCAAATCCTGAAAAAATTGAAATTTTTATATGAAAAACTTGTTTTGCTCATATCTCCTAAACTATGCGTCCTAGAGCGAAAAGGAGCTTAATTCATGACCACCCCCAAAAAATCGAAAATTCCATCCACATCCTGAAAAAATTTAAATTTTTATATGAAAAACTTGTTTTGCTCATATCTCCTAAACTATGCGTCCTAGAGCGAAAAGGAGCTTAATTCATGACCACCCCCAAAAAATCGAAAATTCCATCCAAATCCTGAAAAAATTTAAATTTTTATATGAAAAACTTGTTTTGCTCATATCTCCTAAACTATGCGTCCTAGAGCGAAAAGGAGCTTAATTCATGACCACCCCCAAAAAATCGAAAATTTTTATATGAAATTTTTATATGAAAAACTTGTTTTGCTCATATCTCCTAAACTATGCGTCCTAGAGCGAAAAGGAGCTTAATTCATGACCACCCCCAAAAAAATCGAAAATTCCTTCCAAATCCTGAAAAAATTGAAATTTTTATATGAAAAAGTTGTTTTGCTCATATCCCTAAACTATGCGTCCTAGAGCGAAAAGGAGCTTAATTCATGACCACCCCCTAAAAATCGAAAATTCCATCCAAATCCTGAAAAAATTAAAATTTTTATATGAAAAACTTGTTTTGCTCATATCTCCTAAACTATGCGTCCTAGAGCGAAAAGGAGCTTAATTCATGACCACCCCCAAAAAATCGAAAATTCCTTCCAATCCTGAAAAAATTGAAATTTTTATATGAAAAACTTGTTTTGCTCATATCTCCTAAACTATGCGTCCTAGAGCGAAAAGGAGCTTAATTCATGACCACCCCCAAAAAATCGAAAATTCCATCCAAATCCTGAAAAAATTGAAATATTTATATGAATAACTTGTTTTGCTCATATCTCCTAAACTATGCGTCCTAGAGCGAAAAGGAGCTTAATTCATGACCACCCCCAAAAAATCGAAAATTCCTTCCAAATCCTGAAAAAATTGAAATTTTTATATGAAAAACTTGTTTTGCTCATATCTCCTAAACTATGCTTCCTAGAGCGAAAAGGAGCTTAATTCATGACCACCCCCTAAAAATCGAAAATTCCATCCAAATCCTGAAAAAATTAAAATTTTTATATGAAAAACTTGTTTTGCTCATATCTCCTAAACTATGCGTCCTAGAGCGAAAAGGAGCTTAATTCATGACCACCCCCAAAAAATCGAAAATTCCTTCCAATCCTGAAAAAATTGAAATTTTTATATGAAAAACTTGTTTTGCTCATATCTCCTAAACTATGCGTCCTAGAGCGAAAAGGAGCTTAATTCATGACCACCCCCAAAAAATCGAAAATTCCTTCCAAATCCTGAAAAAATTTAAATTTTTATATGAAAAACTTGTTTTGCTCATATCTCCTAAACTATGCGTCCTAGAGCGAAAAAGAGCATAATTCATGCCCACCCCCTAAAAATCGAAAATTCATGCCCACCCGCAAAAAAATCGAAAATTCCATCCAAATCCTGAAAAAATTTAAATTTTTATATGAAAAACTTGTTTTGCTCATATCTCCTAAACTATGCGTCCTAGAGCGAAAAGGAGCTTAATTCATGACCACCCCCAAAAAATCGAAAATTCCTTCCAAATCCTGAAAAAATCGAAATTTTTATATGAAAAACTTGTTTTGCTCATATCTCCTAAACTATGCGTCCTAGAGCGAAAAGGAGCTTAATTCATGACCACCCCCAAAAAATCGAAAATTCCATCCAAATCCTGAAAAAATTTAAATTTTTATATGAAAAACTTGTTTTGCTCATATCTCCTAAACTATGCGTCCTAGAGCGAAAAGGAGCTTAATTCATGACCACCCCCAAAAAATCGAAAATTCCATCCAAATCCTGAAAAAATTGAAATTTTTATATGAAAAACTTGTTTTGCTCATATCTCCTAAACTATGCGTCCTAGAGCGAAAAGGAGCTTAATTCATGACCACCCCCAAAAAATCGAAAATTCCTTCCAAATCCTGAAAAAATTTAAATTTTTATATGAAAAACTTGTTTTGCTCATATCTCCTAAACTATGCGTCCTAGAGCGAAAAGGAGCTTAATTCATGATCACCCCCAAAAAATCGAAAATTCCTTCCAAATCCTGAAAAAATTGAAATTTTTATATGAAAAACTTGTTTTGCTCATATCTCCTAAACTATGCGTCCTAGAGCGAAAAGGAGCATAATTCATGACTAAACTATGCGTCCTAGAGCGAAAAGGAGCTTAATTCATGACCACCCCCAAAAAATCGAAAATTCCTTCCAAATCCTGAAAAAATTTAAATTTTTATATGAAAAACTTGTTTTGCTCATATCTCCTAAACTATGCGTCCTAGAGCGAAAAGGAGCTTAATTCATGACCACCCCCTAAAAATCGAAAATTCCATCCAAATCCTGAAAAAATTAAAATATTTATATGAAAAACTTGTTTTGCTCATATCTCCTAAACTATGCGTCCTAGAGCGAAAAGGAGCTTAATTCATGACCACCCCCAAAAAATCGAAAATTCCTTCCAATCCTGAAAAAATTGAAATTTTTATATGAAAAACTTGTTTTGCTCATATCTCCTAAACTATGCGTCCTAGAGCGAAAAAGAGCATAATTCATGCCCACCCCCAAAAAATCGAAAATTCATGCCCACCCCCAAAAAAATCGAAAATTCCATCCAAATCCTGAAAAAATTTAAATTTTTATATGAAAAACTTGTTTTGCTCATATCTCCTAAACTATGCGTCCTAGAGCGAAAAAGAGCTTAATTCATGACCACCCCCAAAAAATCGAAAATTCCTTCCAAACAAAAAGTTGTTTTGCTCATATCCCTAAACTATGCGTCCTAGAGCGAAAAGGAGCTTAATTCATGACCACCCCCTAAAAATCGAAAATTCCATCCAAATCCTGAAAAAATTAAAATTTTTATATGAAAAACTTGTTTTGCTCATATCTCCTAAACTATGCGTCCTAGAGCGAAAAGGAGCTTAATTCATGACCACCCCCAAAAAATCGAAAATTCCTTCCAATCCTGAAAAAATTGAAATTTTTATATGAAAAACTTGTTTTGCTCATATCTCCTAAACTATGCGTCCTAGAGCGAAAAGGAGCTTAATTCATGACCACCCCCAAAAAATCGAAAATTCCATCCAAATCCTGAAAAAATTGAAATATTTATATGAATAACTTGTTTTGCTCATATCTCCTAAACTATGCGTCCTAGAGCGAAAAGGAGCTTAATTCATGACCACCCCCAAAAAATCGAAAATTCCTTCCAAATCCTGAAAAAATTGAAATTTTTATATGAAAAACTTGTTTTGCTCATATCTCCTAAACTATGCTTCCTAGAGCGAAAAGGAGCTTAATTCATGACCACCCCCTAAAAATCGAAAATTCCTTCCAATCCTGAAAAAATTAAAATTTTTATATGAAAAACTTGTTTTGCTCATATCTCCTAAACTATGCGTCCTAGAGCGAAAAGGAGCTTAATTCATGACCACCCCCAAAAAATCGAAAATTCCTTCCAATCCTGAAAAAATTGAAATTTTTATATGAAAAACTTGTTTTGCTCATATCTCCTAAACTATGCGTCCTAGAGCGAAAAGGAGCTTAATTCATGACCACCCCCAAAAAATCGAAAATTCCTTCCAAATCCTGAAAAAATTTAAATTTTTATATGAAAAACTTGTTTTGCTCATATCTCCTAAACTATGCGTCCTAGAGCGAAAAAGAGCATAATTCATGCCCACCCCCTAAAAATCGAAAATTCATGCCCACCCGCAAAAAAATCGAAAATTCCATCCAAATCCTGAAAAAATTTAAATTTTTATATGAAAAACTTGTTTTGCTCATATCTCCTAAACTATGCGTCCTAGAGCGAAAAGGAGCTTAATTCATGACCACCCCCAAAAAATCGAAAATTCCTTCCAAATCCTGAAAAAATCGAAATTTTTATATGAAAAACTTGTTTTGCTCATATCTCCTAAACTATGCGTCCTAGAGCGAAAAGGAGCTTAATTCATGACCACCCCCAAAAAATCGAAAATTCCATCCAAATCCTGAAAAAATTTAAATTTTTATATGAAAAACTTGTTTTGCTCATATCTCCTAAACTATGCGTCCTAGAGCGAAAAGGAGCTTAATTCATGACCACCCCCAAAAAATCGAAAATTCCATCCAAATCCTGAAAAAATTGAAATTTTTATATGAAAAACTTGTTTTGCTCATATCTCCTAAACTATGCGTCCTAGAGCGAAAAGGAGCTTAATTCATGACCACCCCCAAAAAATCGAAAATTCCTTCCAAATCCTGAAAAAATTTAAATTTTTATATGAAAAACTTGTTTTGCTCATATCTCCTAAACTATGCGTCCTAGAGCGAAAAGGAGCTTAATTCATGATCACCCCCAAAAAATCGAAAATTCCTTCCAAATCCTGAAAAAATTGAAATTTTTATATGAAAAACTTGTTTTGCTCATATCTCCTAAACTATGCGTCCTAGAGCGAAAAGGAGCATAATTCATGACTAAACTATGCGTCCTAGAGCGAAAAGGAGCTTAATTCATGACCACCCCCAAAAAATCGAAAATTCCTTCCAAATCCTGAAAAAATTTAAATTTTTATATGAAAAACTTGTTTTGCTCATATCTCCTAAACTATGCGTCCTAGAGCGAAAAGGAGCTTAATTCATGACCACCCCCTAAAAATCGAAAATTCCATCCAAATCCTGAAAAAATTAAAATATTTATATGAAAAACTTGTTTTGCTCATATCTCCTAAACTATGCGTCCTAGAGCGAAAAGGAGCTTAATTCATGACCACCCCCAAAAAATCGAAAATTCCTTCCAATCCTGAAAAAATTGAAATTTTTATATGAAAAACTTGTTTTGCTCATATCTCCTAAACTATGCGTCCTAGAGCGAAAAAGAGCATAATTCATGCCCACCCCCAAAAAATCGAAAATTCATGCCCACCCCCAAAAAAATCGAAAATTCCATCCAAATCCTGAAAAAATTTAAATTTTTATATGAAAAACTTGTTTTGCTCATATCTCCTAAACTATGCGTCCTAGAGCGAAAAAGAGCTTAATTCATGACCACCCCCAAAAAATCGAAAATTCCTTCCAAATCCTGAAAAAATTGAAATTTTTATATGAAAAACTTGTTTTGCTCATATCTCCTAAACTATGCGTCCTAGAGCGAAAAGGAGCTTAATTCATGACCACCCCCAAAAAATCGAAAATTCCATCCAAATCCTGAAAAAATTTAATTTTTTATATGAAAAACTTGTTTTGCTCATATCTCCTAAACTATGCGTCCTAGAGCGAAAAGGAGCTTAATTCATGACCACCCCCAAAAAATCGAAAATTCCATCCAAATCCTGAAAAAATTGAAATTTTTATATGAAAAACTTGTTTTGCTCATATCTCCTAAACTATGCGTCCTAGAGCGAAAAGGAGCTTAATTCATGACCACCCCCAAAAAATCGAAAATTCCATCCAAATCCTAAAAAAATTGAAATTTTTATATGAAAAACTTGTTTTGCTCATATCTCCTAAACTATGCGTCCTAGAGCGAAAAGGAGCTTAATTCATGACCACCCCCAAAAAATCGAAAATTCCATCCAAATCCTGAAAAAATTGAAATTTTTATGCGTCCTAGAGCGAAAAGGAGCTTAATTCATGACCACCCCCAAAAAATCGAAAATTCCTTCCAAATCCTGAAAAATTTAAATTTTTATATGAAAAACTTGTTTTGCTCATATCTCCTAAACTATGCGTCCTAGAGCGAAAAGGAGCTTAATTCATGACCACCCCCTAAAAATCGAAAATTCCATCCAAATCCTGAAAAAATTAAAATATTTATATGAAAAACTTGTTTTGCTCATATCTCCTAAACTATGCGTCCTAGAGCGAAAAGGAGCTTAATTCATGACCACCCCCAAAAAATCGAAAATTCCTTCCAATCCTGAAAAAATTGAAATTTTTATATGAAAAACTTGTTTTGCTCATATCTCCTAAACTATGCGTCCTAGAGCGAAAAAGAGCATAATTCATGCCCACCCCCAAAAAAATCGAAAATTCATACACACCCCCAAAAAAATCGAAAATTCCATCCAAATCCTGAAAAAATTTAAATTTTTATATGAAAAACTTGTTTTGCTCATATCTCCTAAACTATGCGTCCTAGAGCGAAAAGGAGCTTAATTCATGACCACCCCCAAAAAATCGAAAATTCCTTCCAATCCTGAAAAAATTTAAATTTTTATATGAAAAACTTGTTTTGCTCATATCTCCTAAACTATGCGTCCTAGAGCGAAAAGGAGCTTAATTCATGACCACCCCCAAAAAATCGAAAATTCCATCCAAATCCTGAAAAATTTTAAATTTTTATATGAAAAACTTGTTTTGCTCATATCTCCTAAACTATGCGTCCTAGAGCGAAAAGGAGCTTAATTCATGACCACCCCCAAAAAATCGAAAATTCCATCCAAATCCTGAAAAAATTGAAATTTTTATATGAAAAACTTGTTTTTCTCATATCTCCTAAACTATGCGTCCTAGAGCGAAAAGGAGCTTAATTCATGACCACCCCCTAAAAATCGAAAATTCCATCCAAATCCTGAAAAAATTAAAATATTTATATGAAAAACTTGTTTTGCTCATATCTCCTAAACTATGCGTCCTAGAGCGAAAAGGAGCTTAATTCATGACCACCCCCAAAAAATCGAAAATTCCTTCCAATCCTGAAAAAATTGAAATTTTTATATGAAAAACTTGTTTTGCTCATATCTCCTAAACTATGCGTCCTAGAGCGAAAAAGAGCATAATTCATGCCCACCCCCAAAAAATCGAAAATTCATGCCCACCCCCAAAAAAATCGAAAATTCCATCCAAATCCTGAAAAAATTTAAATTTTTATATGAAAAACTTGTTTTGCTCATATCTCCTAAACTATGCGTCCTAGAGCGAAAAGGAGCTTAATTCATGACCACCCCCAAAAAATCGAAAATTCCTTCCAAATCCTGAAAAAATTGAAATTTTTATATGAAAAACTTGTTTTGCTCATATCTCCTAAACTATGCGTCCTAGAGCGAAAAGGAGCTTAATTCATGACCACCCCCAAAAAATCGAAAATTCCATCCAAATCCTGAAAAATTTAAATTTTTATATGAAAAACTTGTTTTGCTCATATCTCCTAAACTATGCGTCCTAGAGCGAAAAGGAGCTTAATTCATGACCACCCCCAAAAATCGAAAATTCCATCCAAATCCTGAAAAAATTGAAATTTTTATATGAAAAACTTGTTTTGCTCATATCTCCTAAACTATGCGTCCTAGAGCGAAAAGGAGCTTAATTCATGACCACCCCCAAAAAATCGAAAATTCCATCCAAATCCTGAAAAAATTTATATTTTTATATGAAAAACTTGTTTTGCTCATATCTCCTAAACTATGCGTCCTAGAGCGAAAAGGAGCTTAATTCATGACCACCCCCAAAAAATCGAAAATTCCATCCAAATCCTAAAAAAATTGAAATTTTTATATGAAAAACTTGTTTTGCTCATATCTCCTAAACTATGCGTCCTAGAGCGAAAAGGAGCTTAATTCATGACCACCCCCAAAAAATCGAAAATTCCTTCCAAATCCTGAAAAAATTTAAATTTTATATGAAAAACTTGTTTTGCTCATATCTCCTAAACTATGCGTCCTAGAGCGAAAAAGAGCTTAATTCATGACCACCCCCTAAAAATCGAAAATTCCTTCAAATCCTGAAAAAATTGAAATTTTTATATGAAAATCTTGTTTTGCTCATATCTCCTAAACTATGCGTCCTAGATCGAAAAAGAGCATAATTCATGCCCACCCCCAAAAAATCGAAAATTCATGCCCACCCCCAAAAAAATCGAAAATTCCATCCAAATCCTGAAAAAATTTAAGTTTTTATATGAAAAACTTGTTTTGCTCATATCTCCTAAACTATGCGTCCTTGAGCGAAAAGGAGCTTAATTCATGACCACCCCCAAAAAATCGAAATTTCTTCCAAATCCTGAAAAAACTGAAATTTTTATATGAAAAACTTGTTTTGCTCATATCTCCTAAACTATGCGTCCTAGAGCGAAAAGGAGCTTAATTCATGACCACCCCCAAAAAATCGAAAATTCCTTCCAATCCTGAAAAAAATGAAATTTTTATATGAAAAACTTGTTTTGCTCATATCTCCTAATTTAAATTTAAATTTTTATATGAAAAACTTGTTTTGCTCATATCTCCTAAACTATGCGTCCTAGAGCGAAAAGGAGCTTAATTCACGACCACCCCCAAAAAATCGAAAATTCCATCCAAATCCTAAAAAAATTGAAATTTTTATATGAAAAACTTGTTTTGCTCATATCTCCTAAACTATGCGTCCTAGAGCGAAAAGGAGCTTAATTCATGACCACCCCCAAAAAATCGAAAATTCCATCCAAATCCTGAAAAAATTGAAATTTTTATATGAAAAACTTGTTTTTCTCATATCTCCTAAACTATGCGTCCTAGAGCGAAAAGGAGCTTAATTCATGACCACCCCCAAAAAATCGAAAATTCCATCCAAATCCTAAAAAAATTGAAATTTTTATATGAAAAACTTGTTTTGCTCATATCTCCTAAACTATGCGTCCTAGAGCGAAAAGGAGCTTAATTCATGACCACCCCCTAAAAAATCGAAAATTCCATCCAAATCCTGAAAAATTTAAATTTTTATATGAAAAACTTGTTTTGCTCATATCTCCTAAACTATGCGTCCTAGAGCGAAAAGGAGCTTAATTCATGACCACCCCCAAAAATCGAAAATTCCATCCAAATCCTGAAAAAATTGAAATTTTTATATGAAAAACTTGTTTTGCTCATATCTCCTAAACTATGCGTCCTAGAGCGAAAAGGAGCTTAATTCATGACCACCCCCAAAAAATCGAAAATTCCATCCAAATCCTGAAAAAATTTATATTTTTATATGAAAAACTTGTTTTGCTCATATCTCCTAAACTATGCGTCCTAGAGCGAAAAGGAGCTTAATTCATGACCACCCCCAAAAATCGAAAATTCCATCCAAATCCTGAAAAAATTGAAATTTTTATATGAAAAACTTGTTTTGCTCATATCTCCTAAACTATGCGTCCTAGAGCGAAAAGGAGCTTAATTCATGACCACCCCCAAAAAATCGAAAATTCCATCCAAATCCTGAAAAAATTGAAATTTTTATATGAAAAACTTGTTTTGCTCATATCTCCTAAACTATGCGTCCTAGAGCGAAAAAGAGCATAATTCATGCCCACCCCCAAAAAATCGAAAATTCATGCCCACCCCCAAAAAAATCGAAAATTCCATCCAAATCCTGAAAAAATTTAAATTTTTATATGAAAAACTTGTTTTGCTCATATCTCCTAAACTATGCGTCCTAGAGCGAAAAGGAGCTTAATTCATGACCACCCCCAAAAAATCGAAAATTCCTTCCAAATCCTGAAAAAATTGAAATTTTTATATGAAAAACTTGTTTTGCTCATATCTCCTAAACTATGCGTCCTAGAGCGAAAAGGAGCTTAATTCATGACCACCCCCAAAAAATCGAAAATTCCATCCAAATCCTGAAAAATTTAAATTTTTATATGAAAAACTTGTTTTGCTCATATCTCCTAAACTATGCGTCCTAGAGCGAAAAGGAGCTTAATTCATGACCACCCCCAAAAATCGAAAATTCCATCCAAATCCTGAAAAAATTGAAATTTTTATATGAAAAACTTGTTTTGCTCATATCTCCTAAACTATGCGTCCTAGAGCGAAAAGGAGCTTAATTCATGACCACCCCCAAAAAATCGAAAATTCCATCCAAATCCTGAAAAAATTTATATTTTTATATGAAAAACTTGTTTTGCTCATATCTCCTAAACTATGCGTCCTAGAGCGAAAAGGAGCTTAATTCATGACCACCCCCAAAAAATCGAAAATTCCATCCAAATCCTAAAAAAATTGAAATTTTTATATGAAAAACTTGTTTTGCTCATATCTCCTAAACTATGCGTCCTAGAGCGAAAAGGAGCTTAATTCATGACCACCCCCAAAAAATCGAAAATTCCTTCCAAATCCTGAAAAAATTTAAATTTTATATGAAAAACTTGTTTTGCTCATATCTCCTAAACTATGCGTCCTAGAGCGAAAAAGAGCTTAATTCATGACCACCCCCTAAAAATCGAAAATTTCTTCCAATCCTGAAAAAATTGAAATTTTTATATGAAAATCTTGTTTTGCTCATATCTCCTAAACTATGCGTCCTAGATCGAAAAAGAGCATAATTCATGCCCACCCCCAAAAAATCGAAAATTCATGCCCACCCCCAAAAAAATCGAAAATTCCATCCAAATCCTGAAAAAATTTAAATTTTTATATGAAAAACTTGTTTTGCTCATATCTCCTAAACTATGCGTCCTAGAGCGAAAAGGAGCTTAATTCATGACCACCCCCAAAAAATCGAAAATTCTTCCAAATCCTGAAAAAACTGAAATTTTTATATGAAAAACTTGTTTTGCTCATATCTCCTAAACTATGCGTCCTAGAGCGAAAAGGAGCTTAATTCATGACCACCCCCAAAAAATCGAAAATTCCTTCCAATCCTGAAAAAAATGAAATTTTTATATGAAAAACTTGTTTTGCTCATATCTCCTAATTTAAATTTAAATTTTTATATGAAAAACTTGTTTTGCTCATATCTCCTAAACTATGCGTCCTAGAGCGAAAAGGAGCTTAATTCACGACCACCCCCAAAAAATCGAAAATTCCATCCAAATCCTAAAAAAATTGAAATTTTTATATGAAAAACTTGTTTTGCTCATATCTCCTAAACTATGCGTCCTAGAGCGAAAAGGAGCTTAATTCATGACCACCCCCAAAAAATCGAAAATTCCATCCAAATCCTGAAAAAATTGAAATTTTTATATGAAAAACTTGTTTTTCTCATATCTCCTAAACTATGCGTCCTAGAGCGAAAAGGAGCTTAATTCATGACCACCCCCAAAAAATCGAAAATTCCATCCAAATCCTAAAAAAATTGAAATTTTTATATGAAAAACTTGTTTTGCTCATATCTCCTAAACTATGCGTCCTAGAGCGAAAAGGAGCTTAATTCATGACCACCCCCTAAAAATCGAAAATTCCATCCAAATCCTGAAAAAATTAAAATATTTATATGAAAAACTTGTTTTGCTCATATCTCCTAAACTATGCGTCCTAGAGCGAAAAGGAGCTTAATTCATGACCACCCCCAAAAAATCGAAAATTCCTTCCAATCCTGAAAAAATTGAAATTTTTATATGAAAAACTTGTTTTGCTCATATCTCCTAAACTATGCGTCCTAGAGCGAAAAAGAGCATAATTCATGCCCACCCCCAAAAAATCGAAAATTCATGCCCACCCCCAAAAAAATCGAAAATTCCATCCAAATCCTGAAAAAATTTAAATTTTTATATGAAAAACTTGTTTTGCTCATATCTCCTAAACTATGCGTCCTAGAGCGAAAAGGAGCTTAATTCATGACCACCCCCAAAAAATCGGAAATTCCTTCCAAATCCTGAAAAAATTTAAATTTTTATATGAAAAACTTGTTTTGCTCATATCTCCTAAACTATGCGTCCTAGAGCGAAAAGGAGCTTAATTCATGACCACCCCCAAAAAATCGAAAATTGCATCCAAATCCTGAAAAAATTTAAATTTTTATATGAAAAACTTGTTTTGCTCATATCTCCTAAACTATGCGTCCTAGAGCGAAAAGGAGCTTAATTCATGACCACCCCCAAAAAATCGAAAATTCCATCCAAATCCTGAAAAAATTGAAATTTTTATATGAAAAACTTGTTTTTCTCATATCTCCTAAACTATGCGTCCTAGAGCGAAAAGGAGCTTCATTCATGACCACCCCCAAAAAATCGAAAATTCCTTCCAAATCCTGAAAAAATTTAAATTTTTATATGAAAAACTTGTTTTGCTCATATCTCCTAAACTATGCGTCCTAGAGCGAAAAGGAGCTTAATTCATGACCACCCCCTAAAAATCGAAAATTCCATCCAAATCCTGAAAAAATTAAAATATTTATATGAAAAACTTGTTTTGCTCATATCTCCTAAACTATGCGTCCTAGAGCGAAAAGGAGCTTAATTCATGACCACCCCCAAAAAATTGAAAATTCCTTCCAATCCTGAAAAAATTGAAATTTTTATATGAAAAACTTGTTTTGCTCATATCTCCTAAACTATGCGTCCTAGAGCGAAAAAGAGCATAGTTCATGCCCACCCGCAAAAAATCGAAAATTCATGCCCACCCCCAAAAAAATCGAAAATTCCATCCAAATCCTGAAAAAATTTAAATTTTTATATGAAAAACTTGTTTTGCTCATATCTCCTAAACTATGCGTCCTAGAGCGAAAAGGAGCTTAATTCATGACCACCCCCAAAAAATCGAAAATTCCATCCAAATCCTGAAAAAATTGAAATTTTTATATGAAAAACTTGTTTTGCTCATATCTCCTAAACTATGCGTCCTAGAGCGAAAAGGAGCTTAATTCATGACCACCCCCAAAAAATCGAAAATTCCATCCAAATCCTAAAAAAATTGAAATTTTTATATGAAAAACTTGTTTTGCTCATATCTCCTAAACTAAGCGTCCTAGAGCGAAAAGGAGTTTAATTCATGACCACCCCCAAAAAATCGAAAATTCCATCCAAATCCTGAAAAAATTGAAATTTTTATATGAAAAACTTGTTTTTCTCATATCTCCTAAACTATGCGTCCTAGAGCGAAAAGGAGCTTAATTCATGACCACCCCCAAAAAATCGAAAATTCCTTCCAAATCCTGAAAAAATTTAAATTTTTATATGAAAAACTTGTTTTGCTCATATCTCCTAAACTATGCGTCCTAGAGCGAAAAGGAGCTTAATTCATGACCACCCCCTAAAAATCGAAAATTCCATCCAAATCCTGAAAAAATTAAAATATTTATATGAAAAACTTGTTTTGCTCATATCTCCTAAACTATGCGTCCTAGAGCGAAAAGGAGCTTAATTCATGACCACCCCCAAAAAATCGAAAATTTCTTCCAATCCTGAAAAAATTTAAATTTTTATATGAAAAACTTGTTTTGCTCATATCTCCTAAACTATGAGTCCTAGAGCGAAAAGGAGCTTAATTCATGACCACCCCCAAAAAATCGAAAATTCCATCCAAATCCTGAAAAAATTGAAATTTTTATATGAAAAACTTGTTTTGCTCATATCTCCTAAACTATGCGTCCTAGAGCGAAAAGGAGCTTAATTCATGACCACCCCCAAAAAATCGAAAATTCCTTCCAATCCTGAAAAAATTGAAATTTTTATATGAAAAACTTGTTTTGCTCATATCTCCTAAACTATGCGTCCTAGAGCGAAAAAGAGCATAATTCATGCCCACCCCCAAAAAATCGAAAATTCATGCCCACCCCCAAAAAAATCGAAAATTCCATCCAAATCCTGAAAAAATTTAAATTTTTATATGAAAAACTTGTTTTGCTCATATCTCCTAAACTATGCGTCCTAGAGCGAAAAGGAGCTTAATTCATGACCACCCCCAAAAAATCGAAAATTCCTTCCAATCCTGAAAAAATTGAAATTTTTATATGAAAAACTTGTTTTGCTCATATCTCCTAAACTATGCGTCCTAGAGCGAAAAAGAGCATAATTCATGCCCACCCCCAAAAAATCGAAAATTCATGCCCACCCCCAAAAAAATCGAAAATTCCATCCAAATCCTGAAAAAATTGAAATTTTTATATGAAAAACTTGTTTTGCTCATATCTCCTAAACTATGCGTCCTAGAGCGAAAAAGAGCATAATTCATGCCCACCCCCAAAAAATCGAAAATTCATGCCCACCCCCAAAAAAATCGAAAATTCCATCCAAATCCTGAAAAAATTGAAATTTTTATATGAAAAACTTGTTTTGCTCATATCTCCTAAACTATGCGTCCTAGAGCGAAAAGGAGCTTAATTCATGACCACCCCCAAAAAATCGAAAATTCCATCCAAATCCTGAAAAAATTGAAATTTTTATATAAAAAACTTGTTTTGCTCATATCTCCTAAACTATGCGTCCTAGAGCGAAAAGGAGCTTAATTCATGACCACCCCCAAAAAATCGAAAATTCCTTCCAAATCCTGAAAAAATTTAAATTTTTATATGAAAAACTTGTTTTGCTCATATCTCCTAAACTATGCGTCCTAGAGCGAAAAGGAGCTTAATTCATGACCACCCCAAAAAAATCGAAAATTCCTTCCAAATCCTGAAAAAATTGAAATTTTTATATGAAAAACTTGTTTTGCTCATATCTCCTAAACTATGCGTCCTAGAGCGAAAAGGAGCTTAATTCATGACCACCCCCAAAAAATCGAAAATTCCTTCCAAATCCTGAAAAAATTTAAATTTTTATATGAAAAACTTGTTTTGCTCATATCTCCTAAACTATGCGTCCTAGAGCGAAAAGGAGCTTAATTCATGACCACCCCCAAAAAATCGAAAATTCCATCCAAATCCTGAAAAAAATTAAATTTTTATATGAAAAACTTGTTTTGCTCATATCTCCTAAACTATGCGTCCTAGAGCGAAAAGGAGCTTAATTCATGACCACCCCCAAAAAATCGAAAATTCCATCCAAATCCTGAAAAAATTTAAATTTTTATATGAAAAACTTATTTTGCTCATATCTCCTAAACTATGCGTCCTAGAGCGAAAAGGAGCTTAATTCATTACCACCCCCAAAAAATCGAAAATTCCTTCCAAATCCTGAAAAAATTTAAATTTTTATATGAAAAACTTGTTTTGCTCATATCTCCTAAACTATGCGTACTAGAGCGAAAAGGAGCTTAATTCATGACCACCCCCAAAAAATCGAAAATTCCTTCCAATCCTGAAAAAATTGAAATTTTTATATGAAAAACTTGTTTTGCTCATATCTCCTAAACTATGCGTCCTAGAGCGAAAAAGAGCATAATTCATGCCCACCCCCAAAAAATCGAAAATTCATGCCCACCCCCAAAAAAATCGAAAATTCCATCCAAATCCTGAAAAAATTTAAATTTTTATATGAAAAACTTGTTTTGCTCATATCTCCTAAACTATGCGTCCTAGAGCGAAAAGGAGCTTAATTCATGACCACCCCCAAAAAATCGAAAATTCCATCCAAATCCTGAAAAAATTGAAATTTTTATATGAAAAATTTGTTTTGCTCATATCTCCTAAACTATGCGTCCTAGAGCGAAAAGGAGCTTAATTCATGACCACCCCCAAAAAATCGAAAATTCATGCCCACCCCCAAAAAAATCGAAAATTCCATCCAAATCCTGAAAAAATTAAAATTTTTATATGAAAAACTTGTTTTGCTCATATCTCCTAAACTATGCGTCCTAGAGCGAAAAGGAGCTTAATTCATGACCACCCCCAAAAAATCGAAAATTCCTTCCAAATCCTGAAAAAATTTAAATTTTTATATGAAAAACTTGTTTTGCTCATATCTCCTAAACTATGCGTCCTAGAGCGAAAAGGAGCTTAATTCATGACCACCCCCAAAAAAATCGAAAATTCCATCCAAATCCTGAAAAAATTTAAATTTTTATATGAAAAACTTGTTTTGCTCATATCTCCTAAACTATGCGTCCTAGAGCGAAAAGGAGCTTAATTCATGACCACCCCCAAAAAAATCGAAAATTCCTTCCAATCCTGAAAAAATTGAAATTTTTATATGAAAAACTTGTTTTGCTCATATCTCCTAAACTATGCGTCCTAGAGCGAAAAACAGCATAATTCATGACCACCCCCAAAAAATCGAAAATTCCTTCCAAATCCTGAAAAAATTGAAATTTTTATATGAAAAACTTGTTTTGCTCATATCTCCTAAACTATGCGTCCTAGAGTGAAAAGGAGCCTAATTCATGACCACCCCCAAAAAATCGAAAATTCCATCCAAATCCAGAAAAAATTGAAATTTTTATATGAAAAACTTGTTTTGCTCATATCTCCTAAACTATGCGTCCTAGAGTGAAAAGGAGCCTAATTCATGACCACCCCCAAAAAATCGAAAATTCCATCCAAATCCAGAAAAAATTGAAATTTTTATATGAAAAACTTGTTTTGCTCATATCTCCTAAACTATGCGTCCTAGAGCGAAAAGGAGCTAAATTCATGACCACCCCCAAAAAATCGAAAATTCCATCCAAATCCTAAAAAAATTGAAATTTTTATATGAAAAACTTGTTTTGCTCATATCTCCTAAACTATGCGTCCTAGAGCGAAAAGGAGCTTAATTCATGACCACCCCCAAAAAAATCGAAAATTCCATCCAAATCCTGAAAAAAATTAAATTTTTATATGAAAAACTTGTTTTGCTCATATCTCCTAAACTATGCGTCCTAGAGCGAAAAGGAGCTTAATTCATGACCACCCCCAAAAAATCGAAAATTCCTTCCAAATCCTGAAAAAATTGAAATTTTTATATGAAAAACTTGTTTTGCTCATATCTCCTAAACTATGCGTCCTAGAGCGAAAAGGAGCTTAATTCATGACCACCCCCAAAAAATCGAAAATTCCATCCAAATCCTGAAAAAATTGAAATTTTTATATGAAAAACTTGTTTTGCTCATATCTCCTAAACTATGCGTCCTAGAGCGAAAAGGAGCTTAATTCATGACCACCCCCAAAAAATCGGAAATTCCATCCAAATCCTGAAAAAATTGAAATTTTTATATGAAAAACTTGTTTTGCTCATATCTCCTAAACTATGCGTCCTAGAGCGAAAAGGAGCTTAATTCATGACCACCCCCAAAAAATCGAAAATTCCATCCAAATCCTGAAAAAATTTAAATTTTTATATGAAAAACTTGTTTTGCTCATATCTCCTAAACTATGCGTCCTAGAGCGAAAAGGAGCTTGATTCATGACCACCCCCAAAAAATCGAAAATTCCATCCAAATCCTAAAAAAATTGAAATTTTTATATGAAAAACTTGTTTTGCTCATATCTCCTAAACTATGCGTCCTAGAGCGAAGAGGACCTTAATTCATGACCACCCCCAAAAAATCGAAAATTCCTTCCAAATCCTGAAAAAATTTAAATTTTTATATAAAAAACTTGTTTTTCTCATATCTCCTAAATTATGCGTCCTAGAGCGAAAAGGAGCTTAATTCATGACCACCCCCTAAAAATCGAAAATTCCATCCAAATCCTGAAAAAATTAAAATATTTATATGAAAAACTTGTTTTGCTCATATCTCCTAAACTATGCGTCCTAGAGCGAAAAGGAGCTTAATTCATGACCACCCCCAAAAAATCGAAAATTCCTTCCAATCCTGAAAAAATTGAAATTTTTATATGAAAAACTTGTTTTGCTCATATCTCCTAAACTATGCGTCCTAGAGCGAAAAAGAGCATAATTCATGCCCACCCCCAGAAAATCGAAAATTCATGCCCACCCCAAAAAAAATCGAAAATTCCATCCAAATCCTGAAAAAATTTAAATTTTTATATGAAAAACTTGTTTTGCTCATATCTCCTAAACTATGCGTCCTAGAGCGAAAAGGAGCTTAATTCATGACCACCCCCAAAAAATCGAAAATTCCATCCAAATCCTGAAAAAATTGAAATTTTTATATGAAAAACTTGTTTTGCTCATATCTCCTAAACTATGCGTCCTAGAGCGAAAAGGAGCTTAATTCATGACCACCCCCAAAAAATCGAAAATTCCATCCAAATCCTAAAAAAATTGAAATTTTTATATGAAAAACTTGTTTTGCTCATATCTCCTAAACTATGCGTCCTAGAGCGAAAAGGAGCTTAATTCATGACCACCCCCAAAAAATCGAAAATTCCATCCAAATCCTGAAAAAATTAAAATATTTATATGAAAAATTTGTTTTGCTCATATCTCCTAAACTATGCGTCCTAGAGCGAAAAGGAGCTTAATTCATGACCACCCCCAAAAAATCGAAAATTCCTTCCAATCCTGAAAAAATTGAAATTTTTATATGAAAAACTTGTTTTGCTCATATCTCCTAAACTATGCGTCCTAGAGCGAAAAAGAGCATAATTCATGCCCACCCCCAAAAAATCGAAAATTCATGCCCACCCCCAAAAAAATCGAAAATTCCATCCAAATCCTGAAAAAATTTAAATTTTTATATGAAAAACTTGTTTTGCTCATATCTCCTAAACTATGCGTCCTAGAGCGAAAAGGAGCTTAATTCATGACCACCCCCAAAAAATCGAAAATTCCTTCCAAATCCTGAAAAAATTGAAATTTTTATATGAAAAACTTGTTTTGCTCATATCTCCTAAACTATGCGTCCTAGAGCGAAAAGGAGCTTAATTCATGACCACCCCCAAAAAATCGAAAATTCCTTCCAATCCTGAAAAAATTGAAATTTTTATATGAAAAACTTGTTTTGCTCATATCTCCTAAACTATGCGTCCTAGAGCGAAAAAGAGCATAATTCATGCCCACCCCCAAAAAATCGAAAATTCATGCCCACCCCCAAAAAAATCGAAAATTCCATCCAAATCCTGAAAAAATTTAAATTTTTATATGAAAAACTTGTTTTGCTCATATCTCCTAAACTATGCGTCCTAGAGCGAAAAGGAGCTTAATTCATGACCACCCCCAAAAAATCGAAAATTCCATCCAAATCCTGAAAAAATTGAAATTTTTATATAAAAAACTTGTTTTGCTCATATCTCCTAAACTATGCGTCCTAGAGCGAAAAGGAGCTTAATTCATGACCACCCCCAAAAAATCGAAAATTCCTTCCAAATCCTGAAAAAATTTAAATTTTTATATGAAAAACTTGTTTTGCTCATATCTCCTAAACTATGCGTCCTAGAGCGAAAAGGAGCTTAATTCATGACCACCCCCAAAAAATCGAAAATTCCTTCCAAATCCTGAAAAAATTGAAATTTTTATATGAAAAACTTGTTTTGCTCATATCTCCTAAACTATGCGTCCTAGAGCGAAAAGGAGCTTAATTCATGACCACCCCCAAAAAATCAAAAATTCCATCCAAATCCTGAAAAAATTGAAATTTTTATATGAAAAACTTGTTTTGCTCATATCTCCTAAACTATGCGTCCTAGAGCGAAAAAGAGCATAATTCATGCCCACCCCCAAAAAATCGAAAATTCATGCCCACCCCCAAAAAAATCGAAAATTCCTTCCAAATCCTGAAAAAATTTAAATTTTTATATGTTTTGCTCATATCTCCTAAACTATGCGTCCTAGAGCGAAAAGGAGCTTAATTCATGACCACCCCCAAAAAATCGAAAATTCCTTCCAAATCCTGAAAAAATTGAAATTTTTATATGAAAAACTTGTTTTGCTCATATCTCCTAAACTATGCGTCCTAGAGCGAAAAGGAGCTTAATTCATGACCACCCCCAAAAAATCGAAAATTCCATCCAAATCCTGAAAAAATTGAAATTTTTATATGAAAAACTTGTTTTGCTCATATCTCCTAAACTATGCGTCCTAGAGCGAAAAGGAGCTTAATTCATGACCACCCCCAAAAAATCGAAAATTCCATCCAAATCCTGAAAAAATTGAAATTTTTATATGAAAAACTTGTTTTGCTCATATCTCCTAAACTATGCGTCCTAGAGCGAAAAGGAGCTTAATTCATGACCACCCCCAAAAAATCGAAAATTCCATCCAAATCCTGAAAAAATTAAAATATTTATATGAAAAACTTGTTTTGCTCATATCTCCTAAACTATGCGTCCTAGAGCGAAAAGGAGCTTAATTCATGACCACCCCCAAAAAATCGAAAATTCCTTCCAATCCTGAAAAAATTGAAATTTTTATATGAAAAACTTGTTTTGCTCATATCTCCTAAACTATGCGTCCTAGAGCGAAAAAGAGCATAATTCATGCCCACCCCCAAAAAATCGAAAATTCATGCCCACCCCCAAAAAAATCGAAAATTCCATCCAAATCCTGAAAAAATTTAAATTTTTATATGAAAAACTTGTTTTGCTCATATCTCCTAAACTATGCGTCCTAGAGCGAAAAGGAGCTTAATTCATGACCACCCCCAAAAAATCGAAAATTCCTTCCAAATCCTGAAAAAATTGAAATTTTTATATGAAAAACTTGTTTTGCTCATATCTCCTAAACTATGCGTCCTAGAGCGAAAAGGAGCTTAATTCATGACCACCCCCAAAAAATCGAAAATTCCTTCCAATCCTGAAAAAATTGAAATTTTTATATGAAAAACTTGTTTTGCTCATATCTCCTAAACTATGCGTCCTAGAGCGAAAAAGAGCATAATTCATGCCCACCCCCAAAAAAATCGAAAATTCCATCCAAATCCTGAAAAAATTTAAATTTTTATATGAAAAACTTGTTTTGCTCATATCTCCTAAACTATGCGTCCTAGAGCGAAAAGGAGCTTAATTCATGACCACCCCCAAAAAATCGAAAATTCCATCCAAATCCTGAAAAAATTGAAATTTTTATATAAAAAACTTGTTTTGCTCATATCTCCTAAACTATGCGTCCTAGAGCGAAAAGGAGCTTAATTCATGACCACCCCCAAAAAATCGAAAATTCCTTCCAAATTCTGAAAAAATTTAAATTTTTATATGAAAAACTTGTTTTGCTCATATCTCCTAAACTATGCGTCCTAGAGCGAAAAGGAGCTTAATTCATGACCACCCCCAAAAAATCGAAAATTCCTTCCAAATCCTGAAAAAATTGAAATTTTTATATGAAAAACTTGTTTTGCTCATATCTCCTAAACTATGCGTCCTAGAGCGAAAAGGAGCTTAATTCATGACCACCCCCAAAAAATCAAAAATTCCATCCAAATCCTGAAAAAATTTAAATTTTTATATGAAAAACTTGTTTTGCTCATATCTCCTAAACTATGCGTCCTAGAGCGAAAAAGAGCATAATTCATGCCCACCCCCAAAAAATCGAAAATTCATGCCCACCCCCAAAAAAATCGAAAATTCCTTCCAAATCCTGAAAAAATTTAAATTTTTATATGTTTTGCTCATATCTCCTAAACTATGCGTCCTAGAGCGAAAAGGAGCTTAATTCATGACCACCCCCAAAAAATCGAAAATTCCTTCCAAATCCTGAAAAAATTGAAATTTTTATATGAAAAACTTGTTTTGCTCATATCTCCTAAACTATGCGTCCTAGAGCGAAAAGGAGCTTAATTCATGACCACCCCCAAAAAATCGAAAATTCCATCCAAATCCTGAAAAAATTTAAATTTTTATATGAAAAACTTGTTTTGCTCATATCTCCTAAACTATGCGTCCTAGAGCGAAAAGGAGCTTAATTCATGACCACCCCCAAAAAATCGAAAATTCCATCCAAATCCTGAAAAAATTTAAATTTTTATATGAAAAACTTGTTTTGCTCATATCTCCTAAACTATGCGTCCTAGAGCGAAAAGGAGCTTAATTCATGACCACCCCCAAAAAATCGAAAATTCCATCCAAATCCTAAAAAAATTGAAATTTTTATATGAAAAACTTGTTTTGCTCATATCTCCTAAACTATGCGTCCTAGAGCGAAAAGGAGCTTAATTCATGACCACCCCCAAAAAATCGAAAATTCCATCCAAATCCTGAAAAAATTGAAATTTTTATATGAACAACTTGTTTTCTCATATCTCCTAAAATATGCGTCCTAGAGCGAAAAGGAGCTTAATTCATGACCACCCCCTAAAAATCGAAAATTCCATCCAAATCCTGAAAAAATTAAAATATTTATATGAAAAACTTGTTTTGCTCATATCTCCTAAACTATGCGTCCTAGATCGAAAAGGAGCTTAATTCATGACCACCCCCAAAAAATCGAAAATTCCTTCCAATCCTGAAAAAATTGAAATTTTTATATGAAAAACTTGTTTTGCGCATATCTCCTAAACTATGCGTCCTAGAGCGAAAAAGAGCATAATTCATGCCCACCCCCAAAAAATCGAAAATTCATGCCCACCCCCAAAAAAATCGAAAATTCCATCCAAATCCTGAAAAAATTTAAATTTTTATATGAAAAACTTGTTTTGCTCATATCTCCTAAACTATGCGTCCTAGAGCGAAAAGGAGCTTAATTCATGACCACCCCCAAAAAATCGAAAATTCCTTCCAAATCCTGAAAAAATTTAAATTTTTATATGAAAAACTTGTTTTGCTCATATCTCCTAAACTATGCGTCCTAGAGCGAAAAGGAGCTTAATTCATGACCACCCCCAAAAAATCGAAAATTCCATCCAAATCCTGAAAAAATTTAAATTTTTATATGAAAAACTTGTTTTGCTCATATCTCCTAAACTATGCGTCCTAGAGCGAAAAGGAGCTTAATACATGACCACCCCCAAAAAATCGAAAATTCCTTCCAAATCCTGAAAAAATTGAAATTTTTATATGAAAAACTTGTTTTGCTCATATCTCCTAAACTATGCGTCCTAGAGCGAAAAGGAGCTTAATTCATGACCACCCCCAAAAAATCGAAAATTCCATCCAAATCCTGAAAAAAATTAAATTTTTATATGAAAAACTTGTTTTGCTCATATCTCCTAAACTATGCGTCCTAGAGCGAAAAGGAGCTTAATTCATGACCACCCCCAAAAAATCGAAAATTCCATCCAAATCCTGAAAAAATTGAAATTTTTATATGAAAAACTTGGTTTGCTCATATCTCCT
Source organism: Haematobia irritans (assembly GCF_050003625.1). Taxonomy (NCBI): domain Eukaryota; kingdom Metazoa; phylum Arthropoda; class Insecta; order Diptera; family Muscidae; genus Haematobia; species Haematobia irritans. The sequence goes on from NC_134399.1 coordinate 139,167,517, forward strand.
AAACTATGCGTCCTAGAGCGAAAAGGAGCTTAATTCATGACCACCCCCAAAAAATCGAAAATTCCATCCAAATCCTAAAAAAAATTGAAATTTTTATATGAAAAACTTGTTTTGCTCATATCTCCTAAAATATGCGTCCTAGAGCGAAAAGGAGCTTAATTCATGACCACCCCCAAAAAATCGAAAATTCCTTCCAAATCCTGAAAAAATTTAAATTTTTATATGAAAAACTTGTTTTGCTCATATCTCCTAAACTATGCGTCCTAGAGCGAAAAGGAGCTTAATTCATGACCACCCCCTAAAAATCGAAAATTCCATCCAAATCCTGAAAAAATTAAAATATTTATATGAAAAACTTGTTTTGCTCATATCTCCTAAACTATGCGTCCTAGAGCGAAAAGGAGCTTAATTCATGACCACCCCCAAAAAATCGAAAATTCCTTCCAATCCTGAAAAAATTGAAATTTTTATATAAAAAATTTGTTTTGCTCATATCTCCTAAACTATGCGTCCTAGAGCGAAAAAGAGCATAATTCATGCCCACCCCCAAAAAATCGAAAATTCATGCCCACCCCCAAAAAAATCGAAAATTCCATCCAAATCCTGAAAAAATTTAAATTTTTATATGAAAAACTTGTTTTGCTCATATCTCCTAAACTATGCGTCCTAGAGCGAAAAGGAGCTTAATTCATGACCACCCCCAAAAAATCGAAAATTCCTTCCAAATCCTGAAAAAATTGAAATTTTTATATGAAAAACTTGTTTTGCTCATATCTCCTAAACTATGCGTCCTAGAGCGAAAAGGAGCTTAATTCATGACCACCCCCAAAAAATCGAAAATTCCTTCCAATCCTGAAAAAATTGAAATTTTTATATGAAAAACTTGTTTTGCTCATATCTCCTAAACTATGCGTCCTAGAGCGAAAAAGAGCATAATTCATGCCCACCCCCAAAAAATCGAAAATTCCTGCCCACCCCCAAAAAAATCGAAAATTCCATCCAAATCCTGAAAAAATTTAAATTTTTATATGAAAAACTTGTTTTGCTCATATCACCTAAACTATGCGTCCTAGAGCGAAAAGGAGCTTAATTCATGACCACCCCCAAAAAATCGAAAATTCCATCCAAATCCTGAAAAAATTGAAATTTTTATATGAAAAACTTGTTTTGCTCATATCTCCTAAACTATGCGTCCTAGAGCGAAAAGGAGCTTAATTCATGACCACCCCCAAAAAATCGAAAATTCCATCCAAATCCTGAAAAAATTGACATTTTTATATAAAAAACTTGTTTTGCTCATATCTCCTAAACTATGCGTCCTAGAGCGAAAAGGAGCTTAATTCATGACCACCCCCAAAAAATCGAAAATTCCTTCCAAATCCTGAAAAAATTTAAATTTTTATATGAAAAACTTGTTTTGCTCATATCTCCTAAAAATTCCATCCAAATCCTGAAAAAATTGAAATTTTTATATGAAAAACTTGTTTTGCTCATATCTCCTAAACTATGCGTCCTAGAGCGAAAAGGAGCTTAATTCATGACCACCCCCAAAAAATCGAAAATTCCATCCAAATCCTGAAAAAATTTACATTTTTATATAAAAAACTTGTTTTGCTCATATCTCCTAAACTATGCGTCCTAGAGCGAAAAGGAGCTTAATTCATGACCACCCCCAAAAAATCGAAAATTCCTTCCAAATCCTGAAAAAATTTAAATTTTTATATGAAAAACTTGTTTTGCTCATATCTCCTAAACTATGCGTCCTAGAGCGAAAAGGAGCTTAATTCATGACCACCCCCAAAAAATCGAAAATTCCATCCAAATCCTGAAAAAATTGAAATTTTTATATGAAAAACTTGTTTTGCTCATATCTCCTAAACTATGCGTCCTAGAGCGAAAAGGAGCTTAATTCATGACCACCCCCAAAAAATCGAAAATTCCATCCAAATCCTGAAAAAATTTAAATTTTTATATGAAAAACTTGTTTTGCTCATATCTCCTAAACTATGCGTCCTAGAGCGAAAAGGAGCTTAATTCATGCCCACCCCCAAAAAATCGAAAATTCATGCCCACCCCCAAAAAAATCGAAAATTCCATCCAAATCCTGAAAAAATTTAAATTTTTATATGTTTTGCTCATATCTCCTAAACTATGCGTCCTAGAGCGAAAAGGAGCTTAATTCATGACCACCCCCAAAAAATCGAAAATTCCTTCCAAATCCTGAAAAAATTTAAATGTTTATATGAAAAACTTGTTTTGCTCATATCTCCTAAACTATGCGTCCTAGAGCGAAAAGGAGCTTAATTCATGACCACCCCCTAAAAATCGAAAATTCCTTCCAATCCTGAAAAAATTAAAAGTTTTATATGAAAAACTTGTTTTGCTCATATCTCCTAAACTATGCGTCCTAGAGCGAAAAGGAGCTTAATTCATGACCACCCCCAAAAAATCGAAAATTCCTTCCAATCCTGAAAAAATTGAAATTTTTATATGAAAAACTTGTTTTGCTCATATCTCCTAAACTATGCGTCCTAGAGCGAAAAAGAGCATAATTCATGCCCACCCCCAAAAAATCGAAAATTCATGCCCACCCCCAAAAAAATCGAAAATTCCATCCAAATCCTGAAAAAATTGAAATTTTTATATGAAAAACTTGTTTTGCTCATATCTCCTAAACTATGCGTCCTAGAGCGAAAAGGAGCTTAATTCATGACCACCCCCAAAAAATCGAAAATTCCTTCCAAATCCTGAAAAAATTGAAATTTTTATATGAAAAACTTGTTTTGCTCATATCTCCTAAACTATGCGTCCTAGAGCGAAAAGGAGCTTAATTCATGACCACCCCCAAAAAATCGAAAATTCCTTCCAAATCCTGAAAAAATTGAAATTTTTATATGAAAAACTTGTTTTGCTCATATCTCCTAAACTATGCGTCCTAGAGCGAAAAGGAGCTTAATTCATGACCACCCCCAAAAAATCGAAAATTCCATCCAAATCCTGAAAAAAATTAAATTTTTATATGAAAAACTTATTTTGCTCATATCTCCTAAACTATGCGTCCTAGAGCGAAAAGGAGCTTAATTCATGACCACCCCCAAAAAATCGAAAATTCCATCCAAATCCTGAAAAAATTGAAATTTTTATATGAAAAACTTGTTTTGCTCATATCTCCTAAACTATGCGTCCTAGAGCGAAAAGGAGCTTAATTCATGCCCACCCCCAAAAAATCGAAAATTCATGCCCACCCCCAAAAAAATCGAAAATTCCATCCAAATCCTGAAAAAATTTAAATTTTTATATGAAAAACTTGTTTTGCTCATATCTCCTAAACTATGCGTCCTAGAGCGAAAAGGAGCTTAATTCATGACCACCCCCAAAAAATCGAAAATTCCTTCCAAATCCTGAAAAAATTGAAAGTTTTATATGAAAAACTTGTTTTGCTCATATCTCCTAAACTATGCGTCCTAGAGCGAAAAGGAGCTTAATTCATGACCACCCCCAAAAAATCGAAAATTCCTTCCAATCCTGAAAAAATTGAAATTTTTATATGAAAAACTTGTTTTGCTCATATCTCCTAAACTATGCGTCCTAGAGCGAAAAAGAGCATAATTCATGCCCACCCCCAAAAAATCGAAAATTCATGCCCACCCCCAAAAAAATCGAAAATTCCATCCAAATCCTGAAAAAATTTAAATTTTTATATGAAAAACTTGTTTTGCTCATATCTCCTAAACTATGCGTCCTAGAGCGAAAAGGAGCTTAATTCATGACCACCCCCAAAAAATCGAAAATTCCATCCAAATCCTGAAAAAATTGAAATTTTTATATGAAAAACTTGTTTTGCTCATATCTCCTAAACTATGCGTCCTAGAGCGAAAAGGAGCTTAATTCATGACCACCCCCAAAAAATCGAAAATTCCATCCAAATCCTGAAAAAATTGAAATTTTTATATGAAAAACTTGTTTTGCTCATATCTCCTAAACTATGGGTCCTAGAGCGAAAAGGAGCTTAATTCATGACCACCCCCAAAAAATCGAAAATTCCATCCAAATCCTGAAAAAATTGAAATTTTTATATAAAAAACTTGTTTTGCTCATATCTCCTAAACTATGCGTCCTAGAGCGAAAAGGAGCTTAATTCATGACCACCCCCAAAAAATCGAAAATTCCTTCCAAATCCTGAAAAAATTTAAATTTTTATATGAAAAACTTGTTTTGCTCATATCTCCTAAACTATGCGTCCTAGAGCGAAAAGGAGCTTAATTCATGACCACCCCCAAAATATCGAAAATTCCTTCCAAATCCTGAAAAAATTGAAATTTTTATATGAAAAACTTGTTTTGCTCATATCTCCTAAACTATGCGTCCTAGAGCGAAAAGGAGCTTAATTCATGACCACCCCCAAAAAATCGAAAATTCCATCCAAATCCTGAAAAAATTTAAATTTTTATATGAAAAACTTGTTTTGCTCATATCTCCTAAACTATGCGTCCTAGAGCGAAAAAGAGCATAATTCATGCCCACCCCCAAAAAATCGAAAATTCATGCCCACCCCCAAAAAAATCGAAAATTCCATCCAAATCTTGAAAAAATTTAAATTTTTATATGTTTTGCTCATATCTCCTAAACTATGCGTCCTAGAGCGAAAAGGAGCTTAATTCATGACCACCCCCAAAAAATCGAAAATTCCTTCCAAATCCTGAAAAAATTGAAATTTTTATATGAAAAACTTGTTTTGCTCATATCTCCTAAACTATGCGTCCTAGAGCGAAAAGGAGCTTAATTCATGACCACCCCCAAAAAATCGAAAATTCCATCCAAATCCTGAAAAAATTGAAATTTTTATATGAAAAACTTGTTTTGCTCATATCTCCTAAACTATGCGTCCTAGAGCGAAAAGGAGCTTAATTCATGACCACCCCCAAAAAATCGAAAATTCCATCCAAATCCTGAAAAAATTTAAATTTTTATATGAAAAACTTGTTTTGCTCATATCTCCTAAACTATGCGTCCTAGAGCGAAAAAGAGCTTAATTCATGACCACCCCCAAAAAATCGAAAATTCCATCCAAATCCTGAAAAAATTTAAATTTTTATATGAAAAACTTGTTTTGCTCATATCTCCTAAACTATGCGTCCTAGAGCGAAAAGGAGCTTAATTCATGACCACCCCCAAAAAATCGAAAATTCCATCCAAATCCTGAAAAAATTGAAATTTTTATATGAAAAACTTGTTTTGCTCATATCTCCTAAACTATGCGTCCTAGAGCGAAAAGGAGCTTAATTCATGACCACCCCCAAAAAATCGAAAATTCCATCCAAATCCTAAAAAAATTGAAATTTTTATATGAAAAACTTGTTTTGCTCATATCTCTTAAACTATGCGTCCTAGAGCGAAAAGGAGCTTAATTCATGACCACCCCCAAAAAATCGAAAATTCCATCCAAATCCTGAAAAAATTGAAATTTTTATATGAAAAACTTGTTTTTCTCATATCTCCTAAACTATGCGTCCTAGAGCGAAAAGGAGCTTAATTCATGACCACCCCCAAAAAATCGAAAATTCCTTCCAAATCCTGAAAAAATTGAAATTTTTATATGAAAAACTTGTTTTGCTCATATCTCCTAAACTATGCGTCCTAGAGCGAAAAGGAGCTTAATTCATGACAACCCCCTAAAAATCGAAAATTCCATCCAAATCCTGAAAAAATTAAAATATTTATATGAAAAACTTGTTTTGCTCATATCTCCTAAACTATGCGTCCTAGAGCGAAAAGGAGCTTAATTCATGACCACCCCCAAAAAATCGAAAATTCCTTCCAATCCTGAAAAAATTGAAATTTTTATATGAAAAACTTGTTTTGCTCATATCTCCTAAACTATGCGTCCTAGAGCGAAAAAGAGCATAATTCATGCCCACCCCCAAAAAATCGAAAATTCATGCCCACCCCCAAAAAAATCGAAAAACTTGTTTTGCTCATATCTCCTAAACTATGCGTCCTAGAGCGAAAAGGAGCTTAATTCATGCCCACCCCCAAAAAATCGAAAATTCCTTCCAAATCCTGAAAAAATTGAAATTTTTATATGAAAAACTTGTTTTGCTCATACCTCCTAAACTATGCGTCCTAGAGCGAAAAGGAGCTTAATTCATGACCACCCCCAAAAAATCGAAAATTCCATCCAAATCCTGAAAAAATTGAAATTTTTATATGAAAAACTTGTTTTGCTCATATCTCCTAAACTATGCGTCCTAGAGCGAAAAGGAGCTTAATTCATGACCACCCCCAAAAAATCGAAAATTCCTTCCAAATCCTGAAAAAATTGAAATTTTTATATGAAAAACTTGTTTTGCTCATATCTCCTAAACTATGCGTCCTAGAGCGAAAAGGAGCTTAATTCATGACCACCCCCAAAAAATCGAAAATTCCATCCAAATCCTAAAAAAATTGAAATTTTTATATGAAAAACTTGTTTTGCTCATATCTCCTAAACTATGCGTCCTAGAGCGAAAAGGAGCTTAATTCATGACCACCCCCAAAAAATCGAAAATTCCATCCAAATCCTGAAAAAATTGAAATTTTTATATGAAAAACTTGTTTTTCTCATATCTCCTAAACTATGCGTCCTAGAGCGAAAAGGAGCTTAATTCATGACCACCCCCAAAAAATCGAAAATTCCTTCCAAATCCTGAAAAAATTTAAATTTTTATATGAAAAACTTGTTTTGCTCATATCTCCTAAACTATGCGTCCTAGAGCGAAAAGGAGCTTAATTCATGACCACCCCCTAAAAATCGAAAATTCCATCCAAATCCTGAAAAAATTAAAATATTTATATGAAAAACTTGTTTTGCTCATATCTCCTAAACTATGCGTCCTAGAGCGAAAAGGAGCTTAATTCATGACCACCCCCAATAAATCGAAAATTCCTTCCAATCCTGAAAAAATTGAAATTTTTATATGAAAAACTTGTTTTGCTCATATGTCCTAAACTATGCGTCCTAGAGCGAAAAAGAGCATAATTCATGCCCACCCCCAAAAAATCGAAAATTCATGCCCACCCCCAAAGAAATCGAAAATTCCATCCAAATCCTGAAAAAATTTAAATTTTTATATGAAAAACTTGTTTTGCTCATATCTCCTAAACTATGCGTCCTAGAGCGAAAAGGAGCTTAATTCATGACCACCCCCAAAAAATCGAAAATTCCTTCCAAATCCTGAAAAAATTGAAATTTTTATATGAAAAACTTGTTTTGCTCATATCTCCTAAACTATGCGTCCTAGAGCGAAAAGGAGCTTAATTCATGACCACCCCCAAAAAATCGAAAATTCCATCCAAATCCTGAAAAAATTAAAATATTTATATGAAAAACTTGTTTTGCTCATATCTCCTAAACTATGCGTCCTAGAGCGAAAAGGAGCTTAATTCATGACCACCCCCAAAAAATCGAAAATTCCTTCCAAATCCTGAAAAAATTTAAATTTTTATATGAAAAACTTGTTTTGCTCATATGTCCTAAACTCTGCGTCCTAGAGCGACCACCCCCAAAAAATCAAAAATTCCATCCAAATCCTGAAAAAAATTAAATTTTTATATGAAAAACTTGTTTTGCTCATATCTCCTAAACTATGCGTCCTAGAGCGAAAAGGAGCTTAATTCATGACCACCCCCAAAAAATCGAAAATTCCATCCAAATCCTGAAAAAATTGAAATTTTTATATGAAAAACTTGTTTTGCTCATATCTCCTAAACTATGCGTCCTAGAGCGAAAAGGAGCTTAATTCATGACCACCCCCAAAAAAATCGAAAATTCCATCCAACTCCTAAAAAAATTGAAATTTTTATATGAAAAACTTGTTTTGCTCATATCTCCTAAACTATGCGTCCTAGAGCGAAAAGGAGCTTAATTCATGACCACCCCCAAAAAATCGAAAATTCCTTCCAATCCTGAAAAAATTGAAATTTTTATATGAAAAACTTGTTTTGCTCATATCTCCTAAACTATGCGTCCTAGAGCGAAAAAGAGCATAATTCATGCCCACCCCCAAAAAATCGAAAATTCCATCCAAATCCTGAAAAATTTTAAATTTTTATATGAAAAACTTGTTTTGCTCATATCTCATAAACTATGCGTCCTAGAGCGAAAAGGAGCTTAATTCATGACCACCCCCAAAAAATCGAAAATTCCTTTCAATCCTGAAAAAATTGAAATTTTTATATGAAAAACTTGTTTTGCTCATATCTCCTAAACTATGCGTCCTAGAGCGAAAAAGTGCATAATTCATGCCTACCCCCTAAAAATCGAAAATTCATGCCCACCCCCAAAAAAATCGAAAATTCCATCCAAATCCTGAAAAAATTTAAATTTTTATATGAAAAACTTGTTTTGCTCATATCTCCTAAACTATGCGTCCTAGAGCGAAAAGGAGCTTAATTCATGACCACCCCCAAAGAAATCGAAAATTCCATCCAAATCCTGAAAAAATTTAAATTTTTATATGAAAAACTTGTTTTGCTCATATCTCCTAAACTATGCGTCCTAGAGCGAAAAGGAGCTTAATTCATGACCACCCCCAAAAAATCGAAAATTCCTTCCAAATCCTGAAAAAATTGAAATTTTTATATGAAAAACTTGTTTTGCTCATATCTCCTAAACTATGCGTCCTAGAGCGAAAAGGAGCTTAATTCATGACCACCCCCAAAAAATCGAAAATTCCATCCAAATCCTGAAAAAATTGAAATTTTTATATGAAAAACTTGTTTTGCTCATATCTCCTAAACTATGCGTCCTAGAGCGAAAAGGAGCTTAATTCATAACCACCCCCAAAAATTCGAAAATTCCATCCAAATCCTGAAAAAATTGAAATTTTTATATGAAAAACTTGTTTTGCTCATATCTCCTAAACTATGGGTCCTAGAGCGAAAAGGAGCTTAATTCATGACCACCCCCAAAAAAACGAAAATTCCATCCAAATCCTGAAAAAATTGAAATTTTTATATGAAAAACTTGTTTTGCTCATATCTCCTAAACTATGCGTCCTAGAGCGAAAAGGAGCTTAATTCATAACCACCCCCAAAAATTCGAAAATTCCATCCAAATCCTGAAAAAATTTAAATTTTTATATGAAAAACTTGTTTTGCTCATATCTCCTAAACTATGCGTCCTAGAGCGAAAAGGAGCTTAATTCATGACCACCCCCAAAAAATCGAAAATTCCTTCCAAATCCTGAAAAAATTGAAATTTTTATATGAAAAACTTGTTTTGCTCATATCTCCTAAACTATGCGTCCTAGAGCGAAAAGGAGCTTAATTCATGACCACCCCCAAAAAATCGAAAATTCCGTCCAAATCCTGAAAAAATTGAAATTTTTATATGAAAAACTCGTTTTGCTCATATCTCCTAAACTATGCGTCCTAGAGCGAAAAGGAGCTTAATTCATAACCACCCCCAA